>NC_138111.1:53564720-54768053 GCF_964146895.1 Miniopterus schreibersii | reverse complement strand
TTTCGTTGATCTATTTCTGAGTTCCCTCTTCTGTTCCACTGATCTATGTGTTTTTCTCTATCAATACCACATGATCTTAATTATTGGAGCTATATAATTAATCTTAAAATTGGGTAGGCTGATTCTTCCTAGTTTATAATTTTTTGATATTCTATTGACTTGGCCTTTCCACATAAATTTTAAATTAATTTTGTCTACAACTATAAAATCTTGCTGGGATTTTGATAGGAATTACATTAAACCTGTATATCAGGTTTATCAATTTGGGAAGAACTGTCATCATTATTGTGCTGACTCTTCCAATCCATGAACACTGTTTCTCTATTTATATTTCCTTTAATTTCTTTCATCAGAGTTTTGTAGTTTTCAGCATACAAGTCTTGTATATATTTTGTTTGATTTATACCTAATTATTTTGTATTTTTTGAAGGGATATTAAATATACTGTATTTTCAATTTCAGTGTTCATGTGTTTATTGCTAGTGTATAGAAACATAATTAATCTTTGTATATCCTGTGACACTGCTAAACTCACATATTAGTTTTAGGACTTTTTTTGGTAAATCCTTGGTATTTTCTAAGTAGGCAATCATTTCACCTGCAAATAGTTTTATTTCTTCCTGTCTGATCTGTACTCCTTTTATTTCCTTTTCTTGTATTATTTCACTGGATAGATCTTCCAGCCTATGTGGAATAAGAGTGGTGACAGTGGGATTTTGGTATGATGAGTGATTTTCAGTTGAAATCTGAACATTTTCATACTATGTTATGCAACCCTCGATCTTATTTAAACCTTGTTTTAGCTGGCTTTCTCTGAAACCACTCAAGTGGGGGAGCAGAGGTGCCATCTCGTTACTATCCAGTGAAGGTAGAGGTCCAGGTTCTCTACTTCGCCTCCTTTGTCACCTAAGTGGGGGATCTGCATTACCGCTGGGCAGGAGTGGCGCTTCTGGCTCCCTGCTTGGTCTCCATTGATGCCACGGTGGGAAGACCCTTATTACCGCTGGGTGGTGGTGGCAAGTCCTGCCTCTCCAGGAGAGGGTAAAGAAGGCATCATAGGGTATGGTCTCCACATTATGCCCTGGATGGGATGAAATCTGTCTTCTCTGATGTGGCAACCATGAGGGTGTTGGGAACCCCTTTTAGTCTGACTAGGCGGAGCCTTTGCTCCCCACTCAGCCTCTGCTGCTGTGGGTGGCAGTGGACTACAGTGTTTTCTGTGGTGTGTGAAGTAGAATGGTATTTTCCAAAGTTTTCTGTCTTGCTCGACTGCCTTCTCCCGATGCTCTGCCTAGAGAGAACAGGACAGGGGTGGGGCTGCTTTCTCCCGGTTCCCATTGCACTTCCTGGTGGCTGGCCTGGTCAGCTCCAAGGCTGGGATCTCAAAGGCAAAAAGAAAACTCGAGGAAGTCACAATTGTGCTGTCCCTTAGTTCCCAAGATCCCTAGTCAGTCTGCTTCCCATTTCCACATTTCAGTCTTCTTATGTTTGTTTTGAATATCGTGTCTATGGATTTTAGCTGTGTTTAGCAGGAAAAACAGGGAAAGTATACCTATGCCATCTTCCTGGAAGTGGAAACTCTGTGCACATTACATTTTAATAGGCCTTTATCAGCTGGGGGGAAACCCCAGGACTTCACGTACCGGACCACAAAATACAAGGAAAAATTCATTTACTGAGCACCTTGGGGAAATAAGGGTCCACATGAGATCATTTTCAAATACATAAAGCTTAATTTTGTGTAAGTCAAATGGATTTAATTTTGTTTCATCCCTTTTACAGGCAGGACATTCTACAATGGTATTTGTTCTTCTGTGCCTTCATTAATTGTGAAGAAAACTAATTCAACAATGCCCTTTGGAGTCTTCTCTCTGTTTTTATGCTTTTTGCTTTCACCATCACCTCTTCAGCCTTTATTCCTGCTTGCACTGCCACACAGCCTCATGTTAGAAGCTGTCTTGCTTTTTTCTCCACTTCCTTTTCCCCCCAAATGGTGGAGGCATTTATCTCACAAAATGTCTCTTGAGAGGTAGAGCAGGCTCCAGGCCTTAGGGATCCAGGTTCCTCTGATGACTCGACAGTGGTCCTAAGGCTGCTTCCACTCGCAGTCACCGGAAGACCTCCAGTGCAACCCAGGCTTCAGCTCCCAGGCTTGGAACTAAAACTCTAACTCCTTGTGTTATAGACTGGGATAGAGAGAGTTTAGGCTACCGCAGCAATTTCCAATTGTAGTTGTTTTGTTTACTTGTTCCAGGTTTCCTCACTATGACAGTCATAAGGGATGTGAAATGACTGGCACCTAATACAGCATCAGAAGTACTTAGGTCGTTATTAGAGATGCTTGCCAAATATTTCTAAATCTCCCTTCCTCAGAACTTTTTGGTTGAGCAGTTATCTGACTAAAAGTGTTGGCCAGTAAGTTTGCTGCATGACAAATGGTTCCAAGTCTCCTATATAAAGTATGGGGTGAGGGTTCTTTACTATTTAGGGCTCTGGGAAAGGAATTAGCCATGTGAGAAAGACAGAGGTGACAACTGGCCACTGTGGGAAACGTGATGGGCCGTGTACATGAACATGAAGAGGGATGGGTAAGTCTGTTTAAATAAGTAATGGAGCACTGAATGTGCATTTGTTGGCCTTTGAGGTTGATTATTTTCTTCTGGATCCTTGACCTGGTTCCTGGGAACTTGGCCATAGACCCTGGCTGGAACCTATTAATCTCTACTCACATGCCTTCTCTTTCATTCCTTTCAGGTTTGCTTTGGTAAGCATTGGCTACTGGGATGCCTCTTACATCCAGCATCTTGGGAGACTGTCTAAAGAGAAGAAGGCCTCTGAAATTAACAGAGGCAAATGACCATCTTTCTCCCCAACATCTGGTCATCAGCTGAGCAGCCTGAAGTTCTAGGGATGCATTCTTAAAAAGAGAGTTCCAGTATGCACTCTCTCCAATAGTATATGAAAGTGCTTATTTCTTGCCCAGCCAGCCTGACTCAGCAGTTGAGCATTGACTTATGATCCAGATTATGGTTTGATTCCAGGTCAGGGCACTCACCTGGGTTTCGGGCTCAATCCCCAGCAGGGGGTGTGCAGGAGGCAGCCGATCAATGACTCTCTCTCAACATTGATGTTTCTATCTCTCTCTCTTTCTCTCCCTTCCTCTCTCTGAAATTAATAAAATATATTTTTTAAAAAGAAAGTGCTTATTTCCCAACATCCTCACCAACATAGTGTATTATGAAACTTAATTTTGATTAATTTATTATTTTTATTTTTTCCTCTCCCCTTTTAATTGCCTTCTAGGCATAGAATATTAAACTCATTAGAAATA
Source organism: Miniopterus schreibersii (assembly GCF_964146895.1). Lineage (NCBI taxonomy): Eukaryota > Metazoa > Chordata > Mammalia > Chiroptera > Miniopteridae > Miniopterus > Miniopterus schreibersii. The sequence goes on along the minus strand of NC_138111.1, from coordinate 54,764,722 downwards.
TGTTTAGGGTCAATAACGAGCAAAGTTTTGAGGAGCTTGCCTTTAATATATGCATAGGCTCTCCATATCTATTTTGGCTGTTTAGGGTTTTTTCCCCTTATTTCACTTATATTCCATATATTTGAAATTATGTATGACCTGATATGAAATGAGTGGTTTTGCATTATGGTGGTTCCTGGGAATAATACGGGATGATATGGGAGAAGGCAGCTGAAATGACACTGAATTAATATCAGCATATTCACCTTACCTCCCTACTCATAAGAAGCTCCCTGGCTCTAACCCCAAATATACCCTAAATATAACTGGCTTCCCTGCTGCTGTAATCAAACCTGTACTTACTCTGGCCGGACTACTGCAGAGCCTAACTGGCCTCCTTGCTTCTGCTACTCTTCTTCCACTACAGCCTCCTCTCAAGACAGCCAGAGTCATCTTTCTAAAACATGGATCAGATCATAGAACTTCTCTGCCTAAAGTATCCAGTGCTTTTTCAGCGCAATTAGCTCATAATTTCAAATTCCTTTTTATGACCAACCATTCCCTATGAGTTCAGGCCCAGCTCTGCACCTATCCTGGCTTCCTAAGGTCACACTCCCATCAATCACTGTGCTTCAGCCACACTGGCCGTCTGTCTCTTCCTCCATAATATCAGATGTTTGTCCTGGCTGTTCCCTTTCCCTGACATCTTCCACCTACAGACATCTGCACAGCTCTATCCTTTTGGCCATTCATGTCTCTGTACAAATATAACCTCCTAATGGGGTCTTTCCTATCCACCCCATCTAAAACATGCACCCCTTCATTCCCCTGCCAGTCATTATGTATCTCATCGCCAATTTTATAAGCACTAGAACTATCAGAATTTACTTTACTTGTGTGTTCTCTGCCTCCTACTCACCATGTAACCTCCATAAAAGCAGGATAACATCTCCTTCTCTTCTTTAGTCCTACCACCTAGTCCTGGCACACAGTAGGTCCTCAATAAATATCCAGTTAATAAATATATGTGTGCATATGGTATGCTGTGTGCATTATCTGAATTTTTTTTCATAGCAATTGAGAGGCAGGCAAAGACTTTTTATCTTTTATATAGATAAGGAACTAAGGCCCAGAAAGTGAGCCTCATGGTTTGTCCAAGGCCAGAGAGCAAGCAGAGTGTAGGGCTGACTAGACCTGAGAACTTTGACTTGAAGTCTAGTGCTTGTAACTGAGGATCCTGAATCCATGTCTGTGGACAGGCTGCCTCAGAACCCTCAGGGCACTTGTTAAAAATATAATCTGTCCTGTTATAACACAATAGTTGCTTCACTGTGTAATAAAAACAACTGTGCCAATGGGGAAAAGCAGGCTAGGGACCAGGGAGTTTCAGACTCACAATTACCAAGTTATTTTTCCTATAGGAATTTTAATAATAAAGGTGGTTTTTATAGCTGCAAGTGTATAGCTATAAAATTCAAATGTCACTGAATTAAATCCAGCCCTTAATTAATTATACTGAGCTTTTGCTGAAAACTAATGGCCTTTTGTCCTGTCACTAGAGGTGCTGTTGTTAGCATAGGCTACTTGTATGTTCTTGTTCCTTCATGGTCCATTGTTAAGACAAAGCACAAAGTTATCCAAGCATTTATAATTAATAGAAATTTATAGTGAAAACAATGTTTCATAATCAATTGACCCACTTATATTTATTAGAAAAAGCTTGTATATATTATTGAGTCCCACTCTAGACCTATTAAACTTGAATCTCAGGTGGTGGGATGGAAGCTATAATCTCTATTTTTAACACGTTCCTCGGTGATTCTGATATGCAGCCAAGCTTGATAATGAATTACATTGTTTCAGTTTTTCTTGAACTGGTTTTCTCTGATTCTTGGTGAGAGCTGAGGAGATTTCTTTTGAGAGACCGCTAGTTCTCTTTTAGACAATTTCAAGCTGGCACTCTTATTTTAATGGTCAACTAAAAACAACAAAAATAAGCCTATTTTAGATCACTTGGATGATTACCTAATGAGCACTGCCATGTAATACCATGCCGGTGTTTGATTATTATCTCATTAGCCAGTATTACTTTAATTATGGAAGCTAACTAAGAAGAAAAAATAGAGATGCAGAGAGGGAGTGAAATGATAACTTGTATGTTTGTGCCAAGAGAATGCTAAACAAAGATCATGGCATGCCCCACCAAAAAGGTTTTCATATCAGACAAAACAAAAAAGTGCTGATTGCATGGAGCCTTGATCACAGAGGCCCTGAGAGCTGCGCCTCTGCAGTCAGGGCTATGTACATGTTATAAGCGGCCATTCCACTTCTGCAAATCGGCATGAGCCAGCAAATTAATGTCTGGAAATTGACGGGGTATGTGGATTACTCTTTCATTTAATCTGTAAATCTGTGTTATAGTTGAATGAGAGCTATAGCAGAAGGAGATTATGCCTAATTTTATAGCTGTAAAATTTAAGAAAAACAAAATGGAAACAAAGGCACACTTTTCAATTTACCAGGCCTAATAGGAGAAATCTGGCCCCTCTGAGAGAGTCAAACTCAGAAATGGAAGCAGTAAGAGAATCATTTTTGTTCAGTTCCTTCAGACCTCATCATACCCTACCCCTTAGCTTTTGGATTATGGAACAGGGGAAACAGAGCCTCACCAGGAAGCAAGGGCAACCGTTGTACAAAGGAAGAACCTGAGATGTAGCTAAAATGTGTGTCAATATCTAATGATGCAAAGAAGTGCTATTTGGTGATGCCTTTATAGCGGAGATCAGGCATTGTCCTGACCCAGAAGGACGAGTAATGGTGAGACAGGCAGGGACAGAGGAGCAGCCCCAGGAACAAATGCTCAGAAATACATTCCTGCGTATAGTCTGGGCTCTGGCTCACACCTCTTTCTCTTATGTGTGACTCTGGGCAAAACAAAAGCCCAATGGGAAAAAATCTGAACATATGTGCTTGAAAAATATCTTTGGCCCAGTATAAAGGTGACTGAGAGGAGCCAGAGGAGACGGAAGGTTTGTTTTTCTGAGCTCAGCCAAGAACAGGGAGCATTATAAGTAACTTTTTCTTAGGGCCAAAGTCCAGGCCTCTGCTAACAGAAACTTTGTTTTCAACAGCATGATGCCTTCTATGCTAGATGCCATGGCAGAGGCTGATTTGCTATCAACCCAACCCTTTTCTACTTCTTCCTGGGCACACAGTGAGGTCATTTCCCAGCCTCTTCATTTAGTTGTAGGAACGGTACGCGTTCTAGCAGATGGAATCTGGGCAGAAATGCAGGGTGCCACTTCTTGACCTGAACCACAAAAACCCTCTGTGCAATAATTAGTTGTAGACTTTATGTGAGCAAAAAATAATCTATCATATTTTAGCCATCATGTATTTATGATTTTGTTTTCCACAGTAGTTATCAAATGCTAATTGATCCAGGTTTAATGAATATTTGTTCACTTACTGAAGCAATGAAATGAATCAAATAGGTCTTCTTTCAATTCTCAGAACGAGTCACAAACATCAGTTGAGATGGTTCTTTACTATCCTTAGCCATTGAAAATGAACTGCACTTCAGAAATTTCAGATCCTCACTGCTCAGCTGGAGGCAATCTATGCTAGGAAGTGTATGTGTGTGTGTGTGTGTGTGTGCTCATTCCACAGAACCAAAAGGCCTGTTGCAGGTGACTGGATACTGGGCAATGGCAGAAATAAGGAATGTAGCAGGCAGGTCTAGGGATGACTGAGAGCTCCAGAAAGAATGCATCAATGTCAGACAGGTTGAGATGGTGACACCTAAACTAAGCGACTGGCAGTGTCCTGGGAGTACTGCTCAGACACAGATTCTGGGTTACACTCACGAGCACTGAGCAGCATAGATAGCAGCATACATGATAAATGTGATTTGGGCAGTGGGGAGGGGCATGAGAAGGGGCAGTCTACAAGCCAGGTGTCAGGACTCATTGCTTAGTAGCTGAGTGACCTTGGGAAGGTTATTTATCTTCTTTGTGCCTTAGTTTTCTAATTCTATGGCTGCTGAGAGGAATGAGTACATTAATGCATGTGAAGCTTTTAGAAGGGTGCTTTAGAAGAGCACAAGGTTTGTTTGAATAAATGTTGGCTATCATAATGCTAACCTATGAGAGATAAAATGCTATGAGTAGCAAACAGTGTTGGGAACTTGTGATAAACTAAGAAAACACACAAAAAAACTTTAAAGAAAAGAAAGAGGGAAAAGATAGGAAAGAGGAGAGGGAACAAATCTTTGAGAAGGAACTCAATGGCTTCTATTTTGAAGAACTGTGAGGGTTTCAGAATAATAGAAGAAAGAATTTAAATATAATGCATTCTCCCAAAACTGGTATCAGTAACTGGTCAGACATAGACAGCTTAAAAGTCACACTGAACGGCCCTGGCTGGGTAGCTCAGTCAGTTAGAGCATTGTCCCAGTGTGCCAAGGCGGCCGGTTTGATCCCTGGTCAGGGCACATACAAGAATCAACAAATGAGTGCATAAATAAGTGGAACAACAAATTGATGTTTGTCTATCTGTCTCTCTCTCTCTCCTCCCCCTTCCGCATCTCTCTTTCTAAGATGAATTAAAAAAAGTCACACTGAGGCCAAGACTCAATTTTTAAGGACTCAAAACTCAATGTATACCAGGCTGACTTGTTGGTGACTCCCATGAGACTACTCAAGAAAATAGTTGTGTTATCTATGGCAGACCCAAATCTCAATTCAGGAGAAAGGTGAATCAAACAGTGATGCTCACTAATTAAAATATTTGAGTATAGAGCACTCAGGTGTTAGAAATTTCATATACTTTCAATACCTAAAACTAAGCAATTGTATAAATCCAGATTTAATTGTGTATATTGTATAAATTTATAAAATTGTATAAATCCAGACTTAATCAATGGATAATGCTCTGTAATAAGTGAGAATATCAAAGCAATGCTTTGAGAAATGCTAGCTTCTCCTTGTGATGTGATTAATTAGCATAGGTCCCTCATAAGGGCCACTGGAGTTTAAAGCTGTGAAAACTCCCTGGAATGAGAATTCCCAGTTAAAGGATTTAAAAGCTCATGAGTTAAGTAAAGTTGAAGGGACCATGATCGTTGTGAACCTATGAAACACTTATAAATAACAGCATCTTCTGTATCTGAATTACTAATGATGGATAATGTTATGTTCAGTTACTGTTTCTTGCTGGCCAGAAACTTTTTGGGAACTGGCTACCTGGCAATTTCAACAAGAGTGGCTTTGTTACAGATAATAGTCATATTAAAATGCATGATTTTTTTTAGTCTGGTTCTCCTTCCAAATGCCTTTCACATTTTGTAGCTCAGAAATTTTAACTCCATCCTGTCCTGCTGTCTTTCTCACAAGGTCTCCTTGACTCCCATCTCTTGTCTCCTGAGTTGGCACTTGGACTTTCAATCAGCTCTGTTTACTCTGCCCTCTTTCCCCCACTAGTCTGCTGAGAACTTTTCCACTCATCTGTTGTTTTTCAAGATATTGCAAAAGCTATACTTTGCCATCCAGTCTTCTATTCTCCCAAACAGAAAGTAAATTTGCAAATGTTAAAATTTCAGGTAAGGGGAAATTATAGCTGGTGGTGGTGGGTGTGGGTTGCTGTACTTTACTTGTATGCAAGAGATTTGTAGAACTCTTAGGTCTAAAAGAGACCTGAGTGTGCACCTATTGAAAAGCCCTCTGTTTACATTATGGACACAGGTTTATAGTCCTAAATCTGCTTCTAAATTTTGTAGTGAGGCAAATACCATCCCTAGAATCTTACTTACTTTATAACAATCTTCATTTTTTTTTAGTATTAGTAAAAATAAATATTCCTCCTCCATCCAAATTATTCCATGGTTTTAGTTAGTGTAATCTAATATAATAGATTGTTATTATGCTTTGAGTAACATTCTGACTATATCTAGGAAATGAGATGTAATATATGAGCAGAGAATATAGACAATGGAAGATTTACCCAGAGGGTAGTGGTAGCTCCCGGTTTATGTTCAGAGCACAGACATATTTAGCCTGAAAAGAATTATTAAAAATTTACAACTAGTGAACTCACTTAAAAATGGAGAGTTTTAAAAAATAGTGCGCTTGTGTGTGTGTTTTGGTTTCACTTACTTGGAAAAACTGGAAGTTCTATCAACATTAGATTTGCATTTTTCTTTGGCAATAATCAGCTGAAAGTAAGCTGTGCCTTTTGGACAGTGTGTGACAGAATAATTTCCCTCTGCAGATGTCTTTGCCCTAATCCCTGGTGCCTGCGACTCTGTTAGAATTACATAGCAAAAGAGAATTAAGGGTGCAGATGGAATTAAAACAGCTAATAAGCTGACTTTAAAATAAACAGATCATCCTAAATTATCTACACGGGCCTAGTCTAATCACATAAGCTCTTTTTAAAAATTAAATATTATTTTATTTTACTTTACGCTCTTAGAAGAGTTTGTCAGAGAGGCAACATAAGACGGTCTCAACCATCACTAGCTGTGAAGTTGGAAAAAGAGGGCCAAGAGCCAGGGAACGCAGCGGACCGGAGAAGCTACGAATGGCACTCGGTTTACAGCCACAGTCCGAGGTCACAAGGAGCTAAATTCTGTGACAACCCAAATGAGCAGGAAAAGTATTCCCCCCCTAGGGGGGGCTTTCAGAAAGAAATGCAGCCCATTGACATCTTGGTTTTATCCTGGGGAGACCGGACTGGACTTCTGACCTACAGAATTAAAAGATAATTTAGTTGTGTTGTTTTAACAATCTACATTTTTGGTAATTTGTTAGGGCAGCAATAAAAAACTACTACACAGGCCATATGCCCTGTCTATATCACCCAAGTTATCAGTCCAACAAAGAGGGTATATACATGGCTAATAAGCACATGAAAAGATGCTGGTCATCATCAGTCGTTAGAGAAATATCAATTAAAATCACAAAGAACTATCACTTCGCATCTATGAGGATGGCCAGAATTAAAAAATTAGACCACCAGTGTTGGTGAGAATATAGGGAAACTGGAACCCTCATACATTGCTGGTAGAAATGTAAAAGAGAGCAGCCACTTTGGAACATAACTGGCAGTTTCTTAAAAAGTTAAACATAAACGGGTCACACGGCTCAGCAAGTCCACTTTTAGGTATGTACAGGGGTGGGGCAAACTCAGGTTTACAGTTGTGAGTATGCAAAACACAGAGTTTATTCTTGTATTATTTAGTAATTATTGTATTATTTCCCATATGAACAACTGTAGACTTACGTTTGCCCCACCCCTATATGCCCAAGAGAAATGAAAACATATGTCCACACAAAACCTGCACGTGACTGTTCATTGCAGCATTATTCCTAAAGCCAAAATGCGGAAACAATCTACATGCCCATCAACTGATGAATGATGACTGTGATGTGGTATATTCACATAATGTACTATTATTCCACCATAAAAAGGAATGCAGCATACATGCTACCACAATGAACCTTGGAAACATTACGCTAAGCGAAAGAGATCTGTCACAAAGGACCACGTATTGTATGATGAATGAGAAGATCTATGAGGATGTAGTAGATTAGCGGTTGCCTAGGGCTGGTGGAAGTGGGGCCCGGAGTGGGGAGTGATGGCTAAGGAGCGCAGAGTTTGCTTTTGGGATATAAAAATGCTCTAAAATTAAGTATGGTGATGAGTGCACAACTCTGAATGTACTAAAAGCCATTTAACTGTAAACTTTAAGTGGCTGAATTGTCATAGGATGTGAACTATACCTCAATAAGTTTTGTTTTGTTGTTTTAAATCACCTTAGATTGTAGTGATGGTTATACAGCTTAAAAAATTTGCTAAAAAAAAAAAAAAATCACTGAATTGTACACTTAAAATGGGTGAATTTTATGGTATCTAAATTATACCTTGATAAAGCAGTTTCAATTTGATTTAACCTTTTCTTAATGATTCAGGACAACATTGTGACTACTAATTAATTTTCTTGTACAAGAACTGAGAAGGAATTGGAATTTATTTGCCCTTGTGATTCTGTTTAGTTGGTGTGCCTTCAGTATGTATACTGCAGGGCCCTGAGTACCTAAGGAGGTGGGTAGGGCATGGACATTCCCAGGCTCCATGGCTTCCCTCTTCTCCATCCATTTTCTAAAGATTCTTTTTTGCCAGTGACATGAGTCAGGTTACTCAGGTTATCTTTTCTTATTATTCAATTGAAGTTGATGATTCCTCAAGAGACTAAGGAAGCAAATGATGCTGTCATAACTTCTTTTGCATGTTCCACTGCAGAGGTCTGAACAAGGGACCCCATACCTGGGACAGCTGTGTGATGCTGCAGCCCTCCTAGAAACAATTCGACAGGATGTGGTATGCCCCACTCACTGTCCAACCAGCCCTTCTTCCCTCATGTTGCGGGGCAGCTGTGCAAATTGCTCTTTGGGGGTTTGAGAAGAGCTAGCTTGGACCATTTGTACTTCCTGTTTGTTTCCTGTAGTCTCCTGGGAAATAGAGTAAGTTGGATCCTCTTGCTATAATTTTATCTGTTTAAGTTCTGTAATACCGAGGAGTCTTTAGTGGGCAAGCTACACATGTGTACATATTGAGGAAAACTGAAGGGCCTTGGTTACTCAGTCTTCTATCAGATAATAAGGTCCCCCGACGGCAGCTTGAATCAGTGAATGGCCATTAATTACCATGCTATTCAGAGTACCATTAGGAACACAGCCAAACTTGTCCGCCTTTCCCTCTGATCTAGTGTGCCAGAGTAAATCTTCCTTGGTCAGTCTGCCACTGGTGACAAGGCCCTCTCTGAGTCAAACTCTCTATGAAGCAAAATCTCCCCCTGGTTAACAGAACTGCTGGATGAAAAATCCAGAAATGCCAATTCAAAATGACTTACATTATAAATAGCTTGCAAACCTGCTTGTCTTTTATTGTAGCTACTAAATCATGGTGGGAAGGGAAAGAAAAAGAATTTCAAAAACAACTGCCTTTTATTTTTATTTTCCCAGAGAGGTTTCTGTGATCTCTTTATTAGACACAATATGTGTCAGCTATTCAACTCATAAAAAAGCAGAAAAACATGCCAGGAAAGGAGAAATATTTTCTGTTTCTCCTTTCCTGTGAAAGCTTTGAATGAGCTCATCTGTGTTCTCTCCTTTCAATGAAAGATATGCTCATCCCCCAGCCCTCACCTCCTTCTCATTTTCCATTGATGATGTCAGGCAGGCCTTACAGTATCTCTTTTGTGATCTTATAAAATCAATGACAACCAAAAACATTTCCCTTCTGGCTATGACTTCATCAGCGGTCCACACCTGGACAGGCCTCATCTGCATTGGTAAGTAGAGCTAAACTCCACTGATCCAGACTGAAGCAATTTACCAGGATACTACTGCTTTCCTTCAAAATGCTGCCCACACCATTCAGATCTGGAATACTTCTGAGCAACTTGGCTGTGTGCAATCTGACTAGTCAAGATGGCTCTCCAATCTTGTGCCTATCCTTGCAATACCAGAAACTCTCCTTTACTTAGTCATGTTTTTGCTCTGGACACAAAGTAATCAATACTTCAAAATGTTAGGTAGGTGACATTTTGGTGATATTCTTATACTTCCCTCTCCACTCTACTGTGTGTTACTCTCATCTATATTCTGAGCAGTGAAACAGGCGCTCAATTAAGCCAGTTTAGGACAGAAAGGAATTTTGTGCCACTGGGTCTGCATGGCTGTGATTTTCCTGAACCAGGGAGATAGATAGGGAAACACTGGCCATCTCCAAGCGTAGAGATACTTGCCAAGTACTCTCAAAGCTCTGAGACTTAGAAAACAAAATCTGTACATAAAGGATGAGTTTGGGGAGAAGCAAAAGGCACAAAAGGCAGTATTTTACAGGCCCAAAGAAGGCAGAGAAAGGAACGTTTGACTGTAGTGGTATGTCTGAAACTAAATGCTGTTTACATGTTTAAGTACAAATTGTGGGGAGAGTAGCAATGGCCCCACAATGCATCTGAGAGACAGAAGTGGCAGCTCACTCAATTCAGAAGATGGGAGACTCGGCAGGGAGGTCTAGCTGTGGACCAGAGATAGTTCATCAGCCTCCCTTCCTGTGGTCCATGGGAAACATGCATTGTCACTAGCCACCTCCCTTGCTCTGAATTCAGGCACTCCAACCCCTTTTTAGATGGTGAATTCAATCTTTCCAGTTGACACTGAGACATGGAGATGTTGAGACACAGATGGGCGCTCTAGGAAGGGCTTCTGAGCATTCTGGTCTCTGAAAAAGGATCTCTACTGTAAAAATAACTTGGCTTTTGTTTTATGCATTATTCTCACAATAATAATAGCTGATAAACACTCAGTGCTTGCTATACGCCCAGCACAATTACAAGCCCTTTACATGATGAATGCATTTCATCTCCACAAGAACCCTCCGAGGCAAGCACTATTATCATCACCACTTTACAAATAAAGAAACTGAGACATAGAGTATAAAGAAGTTGCTCAGGGTTATATAGCTAGGAAGTGACAGAGCCAGGAATCAAATCCAGACCATGAGGCTCCAGAGCCCGCAGGCTTAATTGCCATGCTATGCCTGCTCTTGTGAATTATTATGAACAAATTTCCCTGCATCTGGTCAACTCAGGTGCATTGGCAAGACCAAAGTCCATACATTCCTTACAGAATCATGGGAACACCTGAGCACTTTGAGCCTCAGAACATTTCCCCCCCCTTTTGGCCTACATTCACACTGAACTGAAGGTAAAAAACTCTGCAAGGTCATTAAAAGCACAGAAGCACTGAGATTTACCACAAGGAATTGATTGCAAGTGAGCAGAATCAGCTCCTAAGTTTATACTTGAAAAATTTCAGTGTGAAAACTTCTTGTGAAAAATGCATGGAAGCAAAGTCGGGCTAATGTTTTACACATTTTGGAATTGCTTTCAGGATGTGTTTCATTTTAGAAAAGCTAGAGAAAAAACAGAAAACATTTATTGAGTGTGAACTATGTGCCTGGCATTGGGCTAAGTGCTTTTTCACACGTGCAATCTTATTTAACGTCACAACAATCCTATAAAATATTATTAATTTCATTTTTATGGATGAGAACAAAGACTCAACGAGGTTTTACACTTTGTTCGAGATCACACAGCTAATAAGCAGTATAATTGGTAATCAAACTTAGAAATGCATGACCCCCACCCCCACCCCGCAATTTAGATTATATGTTACACAATGCTATGCAGGATCTTGGTGTGGACATCTGAAGGAAACTGTAACCTCTTGAATCTAGGTAGCCATGAATGCATCTATTCCTTCACTAGTCTGTAAACATTATGGAGCACAAAACTCGGGGCTTATTTATTGCTCTATGTCAACAATACTTGGCCAAGGTTATACTCAGAACAGTAGCTGGTGAGCCCATCAATACTGCGAGTAGAGACATTGACACAGGGATAGATGATAACCACAGTATAGACACAAATACAATCTTAAGACACTGTATACATTTGAGCATTAATTTTTAGAGGGATTGTTTGGCAGATTTGCCAGCAGACCTGAACAGAGCCCACCACTGGAGCACAGGACGCCAGCTCCCTAAGCTCTGGGGGTGGTGTTTGTGATCTACCTCACCAGGCAGCCCCTTTCCTCCCCTTCCCTGGTGCCTCTCTGGCTGCTCTCTCTTCCCTGGCTTTGAACCTTTTGGCAGCCTCCAATAGCTCCTCTTCAAAGAGCTGAAGACAAGCCTGATGTTTCAATTGCCTTGCTTAATTCCAGACAGGTTTCCATTAATCGTATTAAATTCAGGTGAACAAAGGGCATTTATTTTGTGACAGAGCTGAACGGTATTTGGATAAATATAAACAAGAGAGTTAATCCTCTAAGAGCCACTATTTGCCCTCAATTGGAAGGATGTCAGCAGTGTCCTTGCTAAGGGAGGTCGGAGAGTGGAAGGCAGAAGAGATTTAACAAGACTGATGCTGAGCATCTGGACTCTGTATTAAAGTGGGGAATAAAGCTTGTGACTGGAATACATTAGGAGAAAAGCAAATGTTCTATTCACAAAAAATAGGCATTATTAATATCATTCTTTAACCCACCCCAGGGCTCCTTAGCTTGCCTTGTTCATTGTAGACTTTCATCTTCTCTGTAAAGCCTCCTGCTAAAGGGCCCTTCTCAGATCAGCTTTAGGTCACGGGGGCAGAAATACTGTTGCTAAACTGATATGCAAGGGAGTAGCATGTGTGGCTGGAAAGCAATGTGACAACATAATCCCAGCATGGACCGATGAGGTCAGTGTGGGGTGATGTTGGCTTTTCTAGCATCTACTGAATCATCTGATGGGAGCAACAACTGAAAAGAATAAATACAAACACATGCAACATATCACCACAAAGACTGCATGGCCCAGGTCTGAGAAAAAGAATCCCGTTCTGGTAGGATCAGTGGGGAAATGGAGGGAACAATGAGCTGGGAGTTAGGAGACCTCACTTTACTTCTCTCCACCACTATCTGAGCGGCTGTGTGACCTCAGGTTGCCTGGCCTCTGAGAAATGAGGACACTGGTCCAACTCATATGGATTTCAAGTCTTCTTCAGTTTCAAAGGAAAGGATTTATCCTATGTAAGAGCTTTCTTCTTAAAAAAATATGTTTTTATTGATTTCAGAGAGAGGGAGAGAGAGAGAGATAGAAACATCGAAGAGAGAGAAACATCTATTGGCTGCCTTCTGTGTGGCTCCTACTGGGGATTGAGCTTAGAAGTGGGGTACGTGCCCTGACTGGGAATCGAACCGTGACCTCCTGGTTCATAGTTTGACACTCAACCACTGAGCCATGCTGGCCAGGCCCTAACAGAGGCTTTATAAAACTGCACTACTACAAGACCACAACCTTGGGAGACATTGTAGTCAATTTTCTTAAGTTACCATGTGTAGAATGTCTTGCCTAACAACGATGGGTACAGGCAAAGGGTTGGCAAGTGCATTACAGCAAGAGGTTGAAATAAAACAGAAAACAGAATCAGAACACTTCTGGCTTCAAACTGTGGCCACAGAATTCCAATTCCTCATGGGTCTTAAAGTCTTCTGTGCAATGAGTGTAACAAGGAGAAATGACAGGATCCCCAAAGAGTATTCAATAATCTTAACTATGGTTCCCAAAATGCTATTTACTGTACATATCTCCTTTTTTCATATTCTTTCTGTCTGGAATATCTCCCCTATCTCTTATTATCAAAATTCCACTCACCCCAACTCTAAGACCTCCCAGATGGAATGAAATATCCTTGCACATCCTTTGGTCATCACTCAGAGCACTTATTTCATTTTGCCTCATACTACACATCACCTCCATTGAATTATAATTACAGATTATAAGATTCCTGAAGGCAGGATATAGATCTCATTTATCTATGCGTCCCTGGTCCTACTTGGTACATTGTAGGCACCCACCCAATAATGGTTTCTGAATTGAACTGAACAGGGATTTCCATGTTACCTGCTAAAGTGACGGCAATGGAGACAGAGTCATATCCCAAGGCATTTGTGGCGTTACAAGTATAGAAACCGACATCAGCTTCCACTGGTGCCAGGATCTGTAAGGAATCATCTGGTTGTAGCAGAATCCTGGAACAACAGAAAAAAACATAGGTCAGGTCAGTTGAGTTCTTTTGGGCAATCAATATTGGTAAAGCAGGAAGGAACCCAAGGGACAGTCAGAATCCTGTTTTCACAACAGGGACAAACCAGTCACAATGATACTCAGGAACCCAGGCTCTCTTGTCACTGTGATTATTGGTGTGATTCTGGTAGCAACAGCAAATAAGGAGGTTTTTGATTGCTTAAGCTGCCTGTTGACTACTTGATCTAAATGCTACCAGTTGGAGCAGACAACATATGTGCACTGAATACATATAACACACCTCAGGGGTGAGAGAGGAGGAAGAATGAATGGTGCAGGTGGATTTGGGGAAGGCTCATTAAGGAAAAAGGCAGTGTTATAAAGGAGATACGGGGCTCAGTTGGATGGAGGAAGTAGGAGCTTCCAGATAGGAAGAAACGCATCTGTTAAGGTTTGGAAGAGGGAGAGTGGAAGCCAGAAATCAAATATCAATGAGAGGATCTTTATGAGTACATCTGAAGGCAATTATATATGTAATTACCTTTCAATTCCAGGTAGTCATAAGTACATCTACTGTCTTTATTAGTCTGCAAACATTATGGGCACAAAACTCATATTTTATTTATTGTTTTAGTTCCCACAATACTTGGCAGAGGGCCCTCTATAGAGAATGTGCCCAGTAGAATGAAGGCAACCCCTGTCCTTCAGGGTCATGTAGACTATTCCAGAATAATCACTAGTTCAGACACTTTGCTTTGAAAAGAATGACAAGAATAAAATTGTGGGTGCCTACACCACGAGCTTAAAAACCCACTTCAACCTCAGTCTACTAATTTTTCTTCTCTCAGCTTAGGCGACTTATAAGAACTACCTGCTACATCATGGCAGTTAGGTAGATTAATGACTAAGGATGACTTGAAGCTGTTACCTTGGTGACTTGGTGAGGCTGATGATAACTGGAATGTGTTTGTGGAGGTGAGAATCCAGAAGGGCAGTGGGGGAGGACAGGGTAGGAAGCTCAGAGATCCAGTGCTTAGACCTGGCAGGGCCTTACATTGCTAAATCATTCAACAGCACAGAGACAGTTTAGAGTTGGATTTTGGACTCTTAAGAGTCAGTCATTTCTATCTTCGTGATTATTTCCAACTCCCTAATTTTAAAAGGCCCAAAGATCTGGTCACCTAATATCATATTAATATCCATCCTTAGAAGGCAAGCAGGTAGCAGGGGTTGTTTTTCAGGAAAGGGAAAAAACCCATAAAAATCTCAGGAGAACTCACAAGACTTGGCGATAAAATTAAGACAAGGAGTCAGCTCTCTTGCCTTAGCAACACATTCTGCCCGCTATATAATTCTTTTCTTTCTTCACTATTTCTCTGGACTCTGGGGCATTTGCAGTTCGGCACAGCCTCTAGTCAGCCCTTAATTATTCTGAGGTGGGTGTGGAGACTGGCAATGAATCAGGCCCCCTCAACACTGCCTTTGGCCTTGGGCCTGCTGAACTGCTCATTCTCACCTCCTGCTGGAGGAAAGGCAGGAAAGAGAAAAAGCGAGGCTTACATCAATCTTCGACCTAGTTACGCATGGGCAGCTGCAATAAAAAAAATGGGGAAGGAAATAGAAAACTTTAGCCAAAGGGAAGTTTCTGGATGGTTTATTTGTGTTTGATTCTATGCCATTGCAGACCATCACTGCTATTACTGGGGACAGTCAAGCTTTTGTGGTGCTGAACCAGAGCTGAAACTTTGTGAAGGATGACAGAAAGGCTATGAGAAACTGCGACAGAGCTCACCCACTCATTCAGTCACTCATCGAGATGCAAGGTGCTTTCTCTCAGTTGAGCAATTACGTTTGTTTGTTTCAAAGAAACTAACAAGAGAAATATGACTATATAACTTACTTATCTTTGCCATACAATATTTAAGTAATAATGTCACTGTTTTCTATTATATCTCTTAACAGATATAATAAAGTATCATTGCCAAATCTCTTTAGACCTTCAGGCTGTTTTAGATTTGAAAAATTACAAGTTGACTTTATGATTTAAATCTTTATGATGTCCCAGGAACATGTAGGCCTCCATAACAATTTCCAAATGAAAATGACAGCAGACTTAGTCAGATTTCAATACAACTAACTATTCAGGATGACTGAACTTAGAAGATCATTATTCAGTTTCACCACACTCAAATGCCATGGGTTAAAATTTGTGAAGCTCCCAAGTCCACCGGGACAGTTGCCTCCCTAAAACAGCACTCTCTCTCTCTTCTCTACAGAAAGAGTTACTATCTCTCTCTTCTCTACAGAAAGAGTTCTTGAACATTCAGAGCAGGAGGCTAGAAGTCTACTCAACTTTATTTTGGTCCTGCTATCATTTAAGTAATCACCACTGGCAAATCCCTTCACCTTCCTGCATTTCAGTTTATCAACTTCTAAAACCCAGTTGAAGTATGTTTTCCTACCCAGCAGAGGGAACTGTTAAAAAGAGCTTGATAAGGTACTTCCAGACTGTCTTTTGGTATTTCAATGACGCTTCCACTGAATGGAGGGGGAATGAGAAGATTGCGAGAAGCAAGCAAGAGGGGCACATGATATTGGTAAATTTCCCCTAGACAATTTTTAGAACTTCATATTCGGATCATGTTTTCCCCATAGCACTATTGTACTTGCCTGATCTCATCATGCAGAGGATGTAAACCCCACTCCCCCACTGGGCCTGAACCAACTATTGTTTTAGGTGGGGGTTAGCTTTTGTAGCTACATGAGTTCCTCCAGGCACTGGTGCTACTGAGTGAGTGATAACGTTTTCTGCCTGCCTAGAGCCTGGAGAAGAGTGCTCACAGAGTTGGTGAAGAGAAGGGAGGAGATCCATCGGATGGGGATAGTGGAAATGGAAAGGAATCTGGATATTGAGACCTGGCATTCGTATGTTCTTTTATTCTGTAAACTGTCCATGCAATGATAAAAAAGCTCAAGTATTTGCCTTCATAAAAACAGTTTTAAATATTGTCTAAAGACAAAATCTACATGGGACAGAATCTATATTTGTCATGTATTGCATATACTTGTAAGTTATTTATATTCATAAAACTGAACTCTTTAGCTCAAGGGTCCATAGTTATTTGATGGCAGAATCAGGATTTAAAATAGGGTTTCTTGGGCCAGCATTTTCCCCCCCATCTATCATGTCTTTAATATGCCCATAAAATTGGTAGATGGTATCACATGTGGAATCTAATGAACACAATAAACTGATGAACAAAATAGGTCCAGAGACATGGAAGCATAAAACAGACTGATGAATTTCAGAGGGAAGTGGGGAGGAGGGTGAGAAGAGATTAACCAAAGAATTTATATGGCTATATGTATAGCCAATGGACATAGACAATAGTGTGGTGAAGGCCTGGGGGGGGGGGGGAGTGGGGAGTGAAGTGGGAGTGAAGTGGGAGTGAAGTGGGGGTGGAGGGAGTGAAGTGGGGGTGGAGGGGGTGAATGGGGGAAAAGAGGGACATTTGTAATACTTTCAACAATAAAGATAAAAAACCAATTAAAAAGATATAAGAAAATTGGTAGATGGGGGTTTGGAGGCTGCCGCTAGTGGGCACAGCACAATAGTTCTGAAGAGGATATCCATGCAGGGCTTTCTAGGAAACATGATGAGGCAAAGGAAGGGGTTTGCTGTGGAGATTGAGGTTTGCTGTAGGCCCTCTATCTAGCCTGGCATCTATGGAGAGAAGTTCCTGGAAAAAACACATTTCCTTTATACTTCAGGCATCTACTCTATTAATTTAACTTAATTTGTTAGTAGCTGATTTCTGTCAGCTTGTATTTAGGTTTGGAGTTTGACGGAACTGTTTCAGAATGCACAGGCGTGGAAACATAGTGCTGCTTTCCAAGCAAAACCAGAAAGATTTCTCTGGGGTTGTTTTGGAATTTAAGGAATTAGAGGCTGAGGGGGCACGGAATGGGACATAATTAAAACCTACATGGCAAATGGTACTGTAGTCATATTAGGTATATTAATACTCGCTGCTTTTCTCCCATACCCACACCATACTTTCCTTTTGGCTTACTGAGCTAAAACTTAATGCTTTATTCCTTTGGTGATACTTTTAACCTGAAAATGAAGGAGAAGTTTTGCTTTTCTGGTGGCCTTTACTTGTCAGCTTCTAAACATGTCTTCTCAAGCACTCTAACCAATTAAGTAAGGAGCAGCTGAGAGAGTACAAATAATTAGTTTACACAAGTCAAGCCCTTACCATCCATGTGTGCAGGATACGGACAAAGTGCTTGTGGACCAGTCTTACAAGTACAGGCTCCTTGAGGGGAAGTTACCTCCTCTGCATTTGAGATGTACAGTGGAAAAGTACTCTTATTTGAAAAGAAGGCAGCTCTGGGTGTCCAAAGGAAAGTTTCTAGCAATTCTGTGAGTGGGGTGGCATCATGATGCCTTCTGAATCCTTGGCACAACTATGAACATCACTGTCTTGTACAGGCTCATCTCTCAAAGTGACCTCCATAACCAACCATGGAAGCTGCGTTGGTGGGGGAAGCCTTCCTTACTTCACTCGAGAGACATGGAGTCATGTCATGGTCTTGGGTAAGCCTTTCAACTTTGTGAGCCTCTAAGTCTCTTCTGCAAATTTAGGATAATACTGACCTCAGAGAGTTATGAGGATCGAATAAAAGAGTATACACTCATTCTTACTGTTTTCTAAGTAAAAAGGCTTAAATGTCAGATGCATCTAAAATGAGTATATATATTTTTAGCGGGGCAGGTGGTGGTGACCTATGTTACCATCTTGGAATTCTTCCTTGAAATTTCCAGTTGTCAGAGGAAATTTTCAAGCTCTGGACACAGAAATACCCATCTGCTACATGGGTCATGATGTGGTACCATCGCAGGCATCTCACCCTAACAAGTATTCTCAAACCCATTTTAGGCCTCAACACAGGAGTGGAAGCTAGAAATCATAGATATACCCTTCCTCTTGATAAAAGTCTCTTTCTCATATGTTCAAACCTACTTGCCCCACAAACTTATCTTTTCAGTCAACATGGCCTCTTTGAGTCTCCTTGTCATTAACTTGGGGCTGAATTCATGCTCTTTATCCTGTCTATCCTTCCAAATTCTCCCATCCCTTAAGGACGAGTTCAAATTCTACTTCCTGTGTTATCACAGTCCACAAGAATCCCTCCCTTTCCTGATCTGGCAGAGCTGTTCTGAGCTGTAGTATAGAGCATTTTCCATTCTACAATGTCTCATTTCTTCAGTTAGATTGTAAATTAAACACTTCAGGGACTGGAACTCTTTTACTTCTTTCATAGTTCCCTCTTCAGTATTTAGCAAAATGCTGGCCTGCTGAATAAATACTCAATGAACACTTGTTTAATTACCTTCGGAGTAGTGGAGCTGAAAATAATCATACTGACGATATAGCACAGCAGTTAAAAGCACCTACTGAAAAGCCACAGTGGTTGAGTTCCAACCCCAGCTGTACCACTTTGTAGCTGGGAAACCTTGGGCATGTAATTTACTTAGGTTCTCAGTGGCACAGTTTCCTCGCTTATAGAGGGTGGAAAATTATAGAGCCTACCTAGGGTTGTTGGGAATATTCTACATGACTTCAGGTATTTTAAGAACATAGAAAAGTGCCTGACGTGTGGTAAAAAATTGTGGAAGCGCAGGTTACTGTTAATCTGTTTTTGTTGATGCCACCATCAGCATTGTCATTCACTCTTTATGCCTGAGCCTATGCATTCTGGATGTTGTGAGAAACTGTTCTGACATAGGTAAATAACTGAGAAATGTAGGGGTTTCAAGGAAAAAACATCAATTAGGGCTATGGGGAGGGAACAAGGGGTTTGCTGTGTGAGGAAGCTGGGAGGGCACCACGGTGCATCTGCCTTGGTGGCAGCACTGGGAACGAAAGAGGGGCAGCGGACTGGGGCCGCATGGCACACTGACTGGGCTGGCAACTTGCCTCAATTCTATTCTTGACTCAGGAATCTCTGAATAAGGACAACTACTTTTTTCCATAACTGTTTTAACACTATTAACCAAATACTGAAATCTTAGAACACTTAAATAGAAAAGCCAGGATCCTGCAATTGCAAAAATGTATATAAATAAGAATACAAAAATAAAAGTTGGAAAAAAGGGGGCTTAGAAACAAATAAGCAAAGTTAAGGGAAGTTGTGCAAAGGACATCAGCTCCAAACTTCTAGGAGGCACCTTTGAGGACTTGTCCTTAACATGAAAGGCAGATTTTTTTTTCTGCTTAGGGATTCCTTAAAGATAATGAAATCTACCACAAAGGGAGAGGAGGAGCCAATATTTGTTAGGCGAGTGTATAAGCTTTATATAATTTTATTCTCACTATCATGTTACTAGATTGACATTTTCTCATTTTAGAAAGGAAGCAAACGCTCAGAGCAGTCAACTTGTTCAGCTAGTGCACATGGAATCAGGAATGGGGGATGACCTTTGACCTCTGAAAAAAATTGGCTATGTCCAGGCATCCACTGAGGCCTAATAGGAAGGCATGTGGTTTGGCTTCACTTTTGGTGGGGGGCAATTTGTGCCACAGTTTGTAGTTACTCAGGGGAATGGACGATCGCTACCAAGAATATTCTGGATTTTAACTAGCTGGAAGGCATGTGGTTTGGCCTCATTTTTGGTGGGGGGCGATTTGTGCCAAGGTTTGTAGTTACTTAGGGAAATGGAGAATCACTAACAAGAATATTCTAGATTTTAAATAGCTTGAGGCTGAAGGGAAAAAATGCTGTGAAAAGAACTCCTCTATGAGCAAGGATTTTTTCTGAAACCAAAAATTATAGTAGCCCAGAGACTTGCAAGGAAGGGTTTTCTTCTATGCAGATATTTTGGGGAACAGATTTGAGGTTCATGAAGAGTTTCATATCACCATTTGGCTAGGGCAACTTTTTAAAACTTTTGCTGTTTTTAACATAATTGCCAACTAAAAGTTATTTAATGCCGGAAGCTTCATGATTGCTCCAGGTGGAAGTATAGAAAATATTTTTGGAATGGGAAAGGCCACCTGACCACACATTCTTAACCCTGTCCTAATACTTCTTGCCAAACCATTCAGCTTCCTTCTTTTCAGAAATTCATGAAGGCTTGGATTTGCTAATATGGGTAGTTTTATCTGCTTACTGGGTAGTTGATTTGAAACTACAAGCCTTTGCATAAAATGACTCTGACTCAGGACAGGGATCATCAAACTCCAGTCAGTTGTTAGCGGCATTTGTAAATAAAGTTTTATTGGAATGCTGCCACAACAGTTTCAGTATTTTCTCTCTTTTTTAAAAAAATATATCTTTATTGATTTCAGAGAGAGGAAGGGAGAGGGAGAGAGAGAATGGAAACATCAATGATGAGAGAGTCAACATTGATCGGCTGCCTCGTGCACGCTTGCGACTGGGGATCGAGCCCGCAACCTGGGCACGTGCCCCAATGGGGAATCGAACTGTGATCTCCTGGATCTTAGGCTGATGCTCAACCACTGAGCCACGCCCGGCCAGGCTATTTTCTCTCTTTAAAAAAAAATAATATATTTTAAATTGATTTTTAGAGAGGGAGGAAGAGGGGGAGAGAGAGAAACACTGACGTAAGAGAGAAACACTGATCGGTTGCCTCTCATACATGCCACAACCTAGGTATGTGCCCTGACTGGGAATCAAACCCATGACCTTCCTGTGCACAAGACGATGCTTCAACCGAACCACCCTGCTAAGGCTAGTTTCAGTATTTTCTATGGCTGCTTTTATGCTTCAGTGACAGACCTGAGTTGTTGAGACAAAGATAGGATGGCCTAAAAAGCCCAAAATGTTTACTTTCTGGTCCTTTACAAGAAAAATTTGTTGTCCCTGACCTAGAACATGGAGGAATTTTCACTTGTGGTTTGTTTCAGTGCTTTCTTCATTTATGACAAAAATATTAATTACTTGTTCGGAACTCTGCGATTTGCCAGGACCATTTTTCTGGGAAGAATAAGGGAACTGCTGGGGGGATCTTTTGAGACCTCCTAGGCTTTCAGAGACTAGTCACTGCCCGACTCCAAGCACCACCTGTGCGTCTGGATTGTCACTGACTGTCTCGCGTCCTCTGATGCTCTCTGCTGCCTGATCAACGCCGGTCATTGCTGTGACCTTCCCATTCACCCTTCCTCCTGTTTTCTTGCTGAAGCTTATGTAGTTACTGGGATGGTTCCTTTTTTTTTCTGACTTGCTATTCTTACACTTTTCAGCTGGGAAAAACATTTGTCATCCCCATTTCCTTTAGTTCTATAAAGGAAATGAGCCAAACCAAATTGTAACTGGTTTCTTCTTCCCTATCTGCCCTGCCTGCAGTATTTATATTATCTGCAAACTTGGAAACTGCATTTTGTGTGCTTATGACTTATATATCTAGCATTATTCACAACTGTGGTGCTGAAATTGACCCTGGAGGCAATTCCCATCTGATGCTCTCTTCCAGTCTGAGAAGTTTCCATCTGTGGATACTCGGTGTTGCCCAGACCTTCCAAACACTCCTTAATTCATCTCCTATTCAACACCACTTTGGAATGTTGTCCAAAGCTTTCTGGAAAGTATAAGCATTTAAAACATACAGATTTCTTTCCTACTAGATCAGAAATGATAGCAAAAAATTGTCAGTAGAACATAAGCATCATCATCTATTGCCTGGATTTAGGCTGATAATTCTCCATCACACTGTGTTTTCCTAGGTACCTTTCTTTCTCAATTCTTTGAACAACTGCCTAGGCATTCCTATAAATAGGAGTAAAGTTCCTTATTTTGTGATGTCCTGGAAGATAGTGCAATATATTGGCCCTGTATCCATATGACAATGACCTAGATACTGACAAATGAGTATCCACTGTGGCCCTGGCATTTTACAGATATTTCTGTTCTTCACACCCTTGCTCATCTGCAGGGCAAGAATGATCATTTGAACTGGAATTTGAGCCTAAGTTGCTCTGATTCTGGCCGTATTGTCCTTCTACCACTGTTGGCCGTCTTTTGCACTAACTGATGTGCCCTTAGGTTGTTCTTTCTGACCAAGGGTGTGTTCAGAAAGGATCAGCATGAATCAGGCAGACCCAGAACAGAAAGAAAACAGGAAAAGGCTTATGGGTCAAAAGGCAGAAACTTTTTGGAGGAAAGGATCAATCTTCATTCAGCTTTCCTTCCCAACTTGTAATTCAATTTCCAGTGCCAATTTTGGGGGAATTTGGCTTTTCTTTTTTATCATAAAGTCAGCAATGTCCTTACAGGTACTGTTTCTGGAGTTGGATTCAGATGTAGGAACACTGTACATATAGGGTGGGGCAAGAGTAGGTTTATAGTATAGAATACAACAATTAACAATAATACAAGAATAAACTCTGTATTGCGTACTCACAACTGTAAACCTACTTTCCCTACCCTGTATACTTGTCTGTACTGTGGAGCCTCCCGGTATTAGATGCAGGAAGAGTTACTTCATAGATTCTTTGGCGAGGGTTGTACTCTAACCAAATACAAAGTGGTGTTAGCTTTTGCCTGCATCTCACCTCAAAATGTGGTAGAGAGTAGGACAGCCCAATAAGTGTTCAGTGTTTACACAGTGTAACTGACAAACAAGAAACTATTTCATCTTGCTTGTGGCCAAGGGCTCTAAACACGCACACACACACACAGGCACAGGCCATCTACACTGTAAACATACACAGTAAGAGACACAAACACAGATATAACAGACATAATGTTTACTGAGTGCCTATTATGTGCCTAGCACTGTACATATGTATAGCTGGGTATGTATATGTAAAGGTAGAGCAACCAACAGAAGAAAAGGCTCTCCCTCAACCAGATGTGGCAAAATAAAAACAAAAGCCTCATAGATGGAAGTCAGCTGGCCAGAGATTGAATGTTAATTTATGCTGGTCTAGCTGACCCCAATGGCTTCTTTTCAAAAACAGCAGCAAGTCCATGTATTCAACTGAGGTTAAAATCAATAAAAAAGAAATAGTCTTTGGAGCCAGACTGCCTTGGGTTCAAATCCCAACTCCAGGACTTATAAAGTGAATTTAGCATCTCTGTGCTTCGATTTCAACATTTTTAAAATTGGGAAAGTAACCTCAAAGGGTTATTGTAAGAAAAATGAACACCTGTAAAACAATTAGAACAGTTTCTAGCTCAAGGCAAGGGCTCTTTAAACGTTAGCAATGACTATGGTGATTTCTCCATTGGCCTGGATGCGATGGGAGAAAGGATGATGTCAGGTGTTTACTCTCTGCATTTATTCACCCCAAAGCAGTGCTTTTCAAATTGTATGGCTGTGAGCCACAGATCCTCAGTTTCCTGAAACTTCTCTAGTGGAAAACACTTGGATCAGGCAGAGATGTTTAGTTGGGAGTGGGACCACTCTGGAACTCTGCCATAATTGCAAATCTAGATTATGCAAAACAATGCAAACTATATTCTCTAGCAATTAGGAAATCTCCCTCCTAATCACAGCCACCCATCATTCCTCTGTTCATTCATCAGTTTATCACATACTGAGTGTCTATTATGTTCTTGGAATTGTAGAGAAAATAAGACTTTCTTAACCATTTGTCGAAAAACATCTAGCTAATTCTAATACACAGTGCTAGGGCTGAGATAGAGTATTATGCCTAAGATACTATGTAGGTGGTGGAGGGGGTTATCTGACCCAGCATCCTGTAAGGAAGGGTAGGATTAGGCAGACAAAGTGGGTCAGAAAGCCCCAGGCAAATTTGTAAATAGCAAGTAATTGGGTACTACTGAAAGGCAGAGCTCAGTGGGGTGAGGTGGGGGTATGGCAAGAGATGAAGCGAGAGAGACAGCAGGTGCCAGGTGTTCTGTATCAATCTAAGGCATTTGGAACTTATCCTCAAGTGATGGCAAGCCTTTACAAGGATTTTAAGCATGAGTACACCATGGACAGTTTTTCTAGAATGATGCTCTGGCAGGTGAAATAATCTACAGCAGGAATCATTCAACTTTTTCTGTAACAGGACAAACAGTAAATATTTTAGACTTTGAGGGCCACCTATGGTGGTCTTTGTTGTATAGTCTACTTTTTGTTTGTTTGTTTTTAAAAATGTAAAAACCATTCTTTTAATAGTCCTTTAAATAACCTGGGTTCAGATCCCAGCTCTACCACTTATTAAGTGTGAGACCTTGAGGAAGTTAACCTAGCTGCTCCAGGCTCAATTTCAATGGCTCTTTTAATAACTCTTTAAAAGCCATTTTTAATAACCCTTTAAAAAATGTAAAAGCCACTGGCTGTAATTTGCCAACCGCTGGTCTAGAGAAGTCAAAATACAGAGTTAGGAGGCTGCTGCAATTCTCTAGAGCTGACAAAGGTAAACCAAAGTAGAAGCAGTGAGAACAGAGAAAGGTGGGGGGATGAAGGAGCCATGGAGAAGCTAGAACGGCCCACAAATATTTTGGCTCAGCAAGCTGGATGGGTACGGTTTACCTTACTGAGCTAGTTTAGTTTTACATATATGGAGTTGACCTATTTGTGGAGCATCTGGGTTGGGATGTCCAGTTGATAGTTTTGCATATGAGTCAGAAGAGAGACTTGGTCTGGTGCTAGATATGTGAGAATCATTGCACACGGGGAATGTTTGGGACACAGGAATCATTGGTGTATATAGAGGGAGACTCCTAGGAAGGTAGATTACAGTTGGTGACAGAAAGAGAAATTCACAGACAACTGAGACAGAATAACCAAAGAAGTGGGGAGCAAACCAAGTGTGTGTGGCTTCTAAAGAGGCAATAATCTGCTTCAGGACGACGTGCTTAGCCTGTATCCAGTGTGCAGCAGCACGTTGGTTGAAAATCACTGTTCTAGCATTTAAGTTGGCTACTTTAGGGCTGTAAGACTAATGTTTCAAGCCACTCAGGCACCATTAATGTATGGACCCATAAAGTGAGGCTAGAATACTTCTCTTCCAATGGGCATTTACCAACCCGTTTAAAATACAAATAGCAAGTGCATAATCCTACTTTAAGTTTACCTTCCTCCCTTTTTCTCTCTCAGCACTTCTTAAAGGTGGTCCTCGAACCTCAGGCCTCAGAATCACCCTGTCATGCTTGTTAAAATGCAAATTATGGGGCCCTGCTATAGAAAGAACTTCTGGGCTAGGGTGGTAGGATGCAGGAGTCAGTATTTCTAACTAGTTCTTGGTAGTATTATGCACATTGAAATTGAGAACCCCTTCCCTATCCACTTTTAAATGTTTGGAAGTCTAAAGAGAAGTATTCTGCCCACTGGATTTTAATACAAACATGGGGCCCAAGTTATTTTATCCCACACCAGCACTTGTATGTTTCTTATATTTGGAAGGGCAGTGACCTTGCCTTATTTATCATCTCACTGTCTGGTGCCTATCACTGTATCTAATGCCCAGCAGATATTTGTGGAGTTAAAGGGATGACTGCAAAGGACCCCTTATTATCCACACACACCCTTCCTCCAATCCAGCTTCCACTCATGCTCCTCCCTCTACACTTGCCACAAAATAGGGAGTGTGAGTCTATGAAAATGGAAATTAGATCATTTTTTAAAAAAAGAATAGTTTATTGATTTTTAGAAAAAGAGGAAGGGAGAAGAGAGAAACATCAATGTGAGAGCACATCGATTGCTCCCTCCTGCATGCTCCCTACTGGGGATCAAGCCCACAACCAGGACATGCGCCCTGACCAGGAATTGAAGCAGCAACCTTTCCGTGCACAGGAGGATGCTCAACCAACTGAGCCACACTGGCCAGGGCCAATTAGGTCATTTTATTTTCCTGTTTGATATCCTCTAAAATGTCCCTGTGGTACTCAGACTAAATCCTAAATTCTACCTTGACCTGTCTTACCGGCTCAGGCTTAGAGTATCCTTGAATACACTGCAGAGCCCTACAGACCAATAGCCAGCTGAATCTTGCAGACTCTTTCAGAAAGATAGATTTGGGTACTAAGCAAAAACAGACTAACCAAACTATAAACTGGGCATTTCGGCACTTCTCTGTTTGAAAATAAATGAGCATTTCTGAACCGCTACCGAACACAGTAATGATGACAAGCAATGAAACCCAACACAAAAGAGATCACCAAAAGCCCATAGCAGAGTAGTCCCGGTGGCGGCTCCGTGCCTCCTGCATGCTCTGCGCAGATGCATTCACTTTCTTTTCTCAAAAAGTACCTGGGAAACTGTATAGAAATGAAACTCCAGCCATATTTCTTACTGGCCATTTAAGTAAAATGGAAAAATTATGATGTCAAAGATCAGAAACAGAAACCCATGCCCCTCATGTGCTTTCCTTCTTATGCTACTCCCCACTCCCACTCCCACCATTGTCCTGGTGACTGAAGGTACATAATTTGCCCTCTGATGTCCCAGGTCCAACACCTTTAGTATCATTAACACCTGGCTGCCATGTGTCTTTTTCTAGCAAGATACTACTGAAGCTTCTTTTTATCTGAAAGCCATTAGGGATAGACTCTCAATGCCCATTAAAGTTAAAATTAAAAGACGAAAGTAGTGTTTCTAAGTTGTATTTCAAGAATTATGGGTATTCCTGAGATTACTAGGCCAAAAACTTGTTCATTGATCAAAGGACTACTTGGAAAACACTCATACTATATTGTCTACTTGGAAAGTCACAACACACACTGGAATACTTAAAGGATTTAAAAAAAAGGAAAAACCAACATAATTTTCAATTGGGGGATAGTTAAGTGCATTCAAGAACAGTAATCAGCTGTTTAAAAAAGATGATATAAATTTCTACATACTATTCTGAAATGTCTCCTAGACATGTTGTTGAATAAAAATTAAATCAAAACTCTAAACATGAGTAATAGCCCATTAAAACCACCCAAATTCTATATGTGTATGTTTTATACACAATACAATAAAATATATAAAAATTCCAAAAGGATGTATACCAAATTATTAAGAGTGACAGCCTCTGGGGAATAGTATTGGGGGGTGGAGGGAGACTTGCATTTTTCTTTATAGATTTAGGTATTATTTGAATTGTTTTACAGCCCCTTTATTACTTTTATAATAAAAAACAAGCACTATATTAAAAAATAGAAGTAAAATCCAGCAGTAAATACATCTGTTTAGCTTTAAGTGAGCACGTCCCAAACTCATGTGATCTCTAGGAACCCGTTTTGTGGAACACTCAGAAACAACTTGTGCAACAAATTCTGAAGTTACTGCACTCAAGGCTCTCCCCACTCCCTGTCAGCATATGGGTTTTCACTTTCTGTGACCTTCTGTACATGAGCAGAGGTGGTAGAAGGGACCTCAGAGATGATCTGGGACACTCCCCTCATTTTTGAAACGAAGTGACTAAGGTCATGAAAAGGGAAGGGCCTTGGCAAGATCAGCCTGAAGCCCTCAATCCTCACCTAGCTCCTTCCACATCTTTCCTGTAATCACCAGGTGACTTAGATGGGCCATGACCTTTGACTTTCATTAAAAAACTCATTAAATGAAAAAAAAATTATTAAAAAAACTCCAGTACTCAAGGAAATTGTCAGGACCTCTGAATAAGCCCTGGCCTCAATGTGCTCCCTGCAGTTCCAGGCCCAGTACAGGGGAGTCCTAAGGACCCCTCCTTCTTCCCAAAGGTGTGTCTTGTTCTACAGCTTTTTAGGAGGAGGTAAGTGCTGTTCAAAGGAAGGGACCCTGGAAATACCTGGTAGAAAACACCAAGGGTCTTGAGGCAACTTGGGATCCCTGGTGAAGTGCAGATACATAGAAGCATAAACTTCCTCATTCCCTCAGACAGCAGGGGCTTGAGTTGGGCAGCACTGGCTTGGAATCCCACTTTTTGATTCTGCCTTCCACTTGCTATCTAACATTGTTAGGTTCCTTAATTCCTGGGAGCCTCGGTGTCCTCATCTCTGAAGCACGGACAATAGCTTGTATGCCACACCTTGTGGTAGATGTTACCTAAGATGAAGGCTAGGGAAGTTGCTAGCATATGGGGAATGGTGCATACAGTTAGTCAAGAAATGTGAATTCCCACTTTTTCCCTCACACAGCCAACTGCTACCAATCCTGCGTAACAGGCCCAGGGCATAGGAATAGAATGGCACCTACGCCCGAGAAAGTGGCTGGCTGGTGGAGATGATAGAACTTGGGCGCAATAGGTGTGACAGGTGCACTGACAGAGGTGATTTCCAGTGTACCACCCACCTGAGCACCGGGTACCACTCTCAGGCAGCATCCACCATTCTGGGAGCCTACATTGGGGTTGCCTCTCAGTGTCCCAGCGGCCTCAAGGGGATTTGCTGCAGCTTTGGCTTGACCCACAAATTTGCTATAAAGATTTCTGGCAAAAATTAACAGCGATCCTAGCAGTTAAGCTGATCAAGGAAGGTTTGAGCTGGGGAGGACCATACTGCAAACAAGTGGGGAGGCTAGGAGCACAGGCTCTCGAGCAGCACTGCCTGCGTTCAAACCCTGTCTCCAGTGCCGCTGCGTGGGCCCGACATCTGGGCCTCAGCTTTCTTACCAGTGCTGTGGTAATAACAGAACTTACCTCACAGGGCTTTTATTTTTATTTTTAAAGATTAAACAAGATAATGTCTTTGAAACACTGAGCACAGTGGTCTGGTATCTAGTAAGAGCACACAGGAAAACACTTAGCATTGTTATTAAAGCTATATGGTCTGTAAGTACTAAGGCTGAGAGGCAATATTATTGACAGTTTAAAGGCACAAAAGATGTGGGCAGGATGGATGTCACTTTTGTTCACCAAATCACAGAAGAGTAGACAGAACTACTCCTTGGAATCATATAAACTTGGTATCAAATCCTCGGACTGGCTCTTACTAATGTGATCTTGGGTGAGCTGCTGAACCTTGAATTTCCATGCAAGCCTGAAGGACAACGTCAATCTTGTGAACTGACTGTTAGAATAACAAGCACAGTTACATAGAAATGAACCTGGCACACCTCCTCGCACAATAAATCCTGGCTTCTTTCCTTCCTTACCCAAAGCTAGCACACAAGAGAGGAGAAGTAGCCAAACAACAGTGTTTAGAAGTATATTTAATGAAAAGAGCATTCTATATGGATTCAGAGATAATAAAAAAGTTAAAATGAGGACTCTGGACTGGAGGACCTTAAAGGTTCCTCTCCCATCCATAGACTATGATTCTTCAAGTGACTATTTTTGTCACATATCTTGGCTCTATCACCTAATAAATATAATCTTTAGCAAGTCACTTGACTTTGTGTCCCCTTGTGTAAAATGTGGATAAAAAGTGTCCCCACTTCTCAGGGCTACTGCTGAAATTCGGTGAGATAAAGCCCATAAAGGGTTTACATTTGCCTGGCAGATAGTCACTACTCATTAATGCCAGGTATCATTGCTGTTGTCAGGGCCCCTATAAAGATGAAAAGAGACAATGGATGTAGAAAGCAGGCACAGTGCTTGGCACATAGGCAGTGTTAATATTGTTGTTATTAACACCACTTCTGATTTTACATTACCAATGGCTGTGGCCCAAACAGGTAAGTAATACATACTGTCATCCTGGTAATGACACATAGAAACAGAGACACCAAGAGATTTTAGAATAACTGATCACAGGTCCAACCGGGAATAGAAGCTTTCTGGAAAAAACAGCTTCGTCCAGCCCAGGCAGAGGACAGGCTCACCCATGAGCAGCAGCAGGTGCTGGCTGCACTCTCTCCCCAGCCCTGGGAGCTACACAGGTGGAGCCAATGTCTGGGTGGTAATGTAACAAAATAATGCCTTGTCCCGAAACGATCGCTTTCTGCCCAAAGTTCAAAGTTCTCCAGTGATAACTCATTAATCCTTGGGATCCTATGGGGTTCGGGGTGGGTAGGCATTGTTGCTGTTACCTTATAAGGATGACAGTGTACAGTGAAGAGAAATTAAATAGCTGGCCTTTGCTCCAGCAGTCTATCAATGGTGACAAAAAGCTCCAATCCCGGGGTGTGGTCCCCGAGCCCAGGGCCCTAAGTGCCACCCTGGGAAACACCTTGCAAGCAGAGCGATTCGGGGGCCTTGGAAAGATGTGCCCTTTGCCCCCCTAGCTCCTTCCCCCGGCTCACCTGTCACTGAACTGAACCTCTTCTCCGTTCCGGGCCCAGCTGATGGTAGGCCGGGGGTTGCCCACGGCCTCACAGTGCAGCAGCACGCTCAGCGTCCCGCTGGCCAGGGCCACCGTCTGCCCGAGGTGGGTGACCACTTCGGAGGCGGAGAGCTGCTGGGCCGCCGAGATCTTCCGCAAGATGGTGGGCCTGCGGGGCGGCCTGCGGGTGCCGCCCGCCGCCTCGCCGGGGGAGGTCCGCAGCGAGCTGGCGAAGCCGGACACGGCCTTCCGCGGGGGGACGGCCACGGGGGCGAGCCTCTGCTCGGCCGGCGCGAGCCGCGCGTCCTGGCGCGGCACGTGGCTGCGGAAGACGTCCTGCGCCAGCTGGGCCACCAGGTGCTTGCCGTAGACGTCGCGCAGCTCCTCGGGCTGCTGGGAGAGGTTCCGCAGGATGTCGTCCAGGCGCCGCTGCTCCGTCACGAGCGTGGAGGGCCGCGGCGGCGGGCCCGGCTCGGCGTTCTGC
This sequence comes from Miniopterus schreibersii, assembly GCF_964146895.1. NCBI lineage: Eukaryota > Metazoa > Chordata > Mammalia > Chiroptera > Miniopteridae > Miniopterus > Miniopterus schreibersii. Next base: position 54,733,476 of record NC_138111.1, on the reverse strand, counting down.
TCCTCCTCGGACGACGCGTTCCTCTCGGTGGAGTCCTGCGCCTCCCACGAGGCCAGCAGCTCCCCGGGCCAGCCCCCCTGCTCCAGCAGCCGAGACACCAGGTCATCGTAGCGGCTCCCGGGGTCCGCCGCGAGCCCCCGCTTCTCGGCCTTGCTGCCGTTCGGGAAGATGCCGTTCTGGTGTTTGTGCGTCTGCAGGGCCTCCTTGGGGTGCGCCTTCCTTCCCCGCGGGGCCTCCTCCTCGCCGCGGAGGCTCGCGGGCCGCGCCGCGAGCTTCTGGTTGCCGCCGAGGAGCTTGATCACGAACCGCTCCCGCGCCGGCCCCGCGGAGCAGGTGTAGGCGCCCGCGTCCGACGGCTTGAGGCGGTGGATCTTCAGGTAGCCGAAGGGGGCGACGGTGACGTGCGCCGAGCTGACGAGGTGCTGGCCGTCCTTCTCCCACGTGATGAGCGGCTTCCGGAAGCGCCGCGCGGGGCAGCGCAGCACCACCGTGGTCTTGGGGAGCAGGTAGGCGAAGCCGCCCACCACGAAGTGCAGCTTCCTCTGCCTGCGCGTCTGGATGTAGACCTTCCTCGCCGCCTCGATGTGCGGGCTGTGCTTTGCCGACGGCCGGCCGGGCCCTGGAAAGGCGGCCGGACGGGTGGGGAGCGGAGGACAGCGAGAGGGAGGGGCAGCGACGAGAAAGAGGGAGCGAGAGAGGAAGGGGCGGGAGAGAGAAGGGGGGAAGGGGTGCGTGAGTTGGGCCTGGGCCTCCCGGACGGCCGCGTGCCTCCTCCCGGAGGAGCCGGCGGCCAGCTGTGGGCCATCCAGCTGCCGCCACAATCAAAAAAAGCCAGAACACACGAGGTGCCGTGGGGCAGCCTGCTGTCGCCCCGCTGGGTCTTTCTGCCCCTAGAAGCTGAGAGGCAGGGCTTTAGATGGAGGGGGAGCCTTGGGGGAAAAGGCAGTTCCTCTCATTAAAAGGACTTAAAAAAAAAATCAGCACCATAAAAAAGAGGCAGCGGACTAAGGGAAGGAGAATGCCCCCCCCCCCTTTAAAGTTTATCCTCTGCATCCTGCAGAGCACCAGGGCCCTCATGGGTACCGGGGAGGAGAGCCCAGAGTGTTACAACTCTAGGGATTAATAATAAAGAGAACGGATCTGTTTAGAGCAGTTTAAAACCCCAGAGTGGAGAAACATTAGACGTCATTAGTGATACGCTGCCTCCAGCTCCCAGATCTCCTTATGCCCACAGGTGAACTTTGCTCTCCCTCTTGCAAACTGTTTTTCCAGGAGAGAAGAGAATTTCACCTGGTCACACGCAATTAAGATTCCTTTTCCACCTCCAGCTGAGCTCACCAGCCTGCTGCCTGCCCTTCAGGGCCCAACAGCCTCCCGCTGGCCTGGGGTTAGGGACGGTTACTAGGTGCTTCCATGTGGGTTTCATCTCCCCATGCCCAGAGCTCCGAGGTACTCACTTGCACAGGCTGCCAGCATACAGGGCCTGATTGATGAAGAGAATGGCAGGGGAGGGCACAGGGAGGAATTGACAATAGCCGAGACCCCGGTTTTCAGCACCTTCCTGCAAACGGCACTCCGAGTCTGGGTGCCCTCGCCGCAGCTCGTGGAACACTGGTGGAGAGAGACAGGCCAAATGCACGTAAATGCTGGGACCTATAGGCTAATGGCCTTCTGTATGAGTTTTCAAACTCACCAAAATGTGAGAAAAGTTATTTGAGAAAGCAATAGCCACTGAGAGAAATACTAATTACTTGACAATGTAGAAAGACATGTCTATATTGCAGCCACATTCTACTCTGACATTTTCTACTATAAGGTTTTCTGTAGATATTTCACCTGTTTTTACTTATATGGCCTGGGCTTTAGAGTTACAGTCAGAGAGTACTGTGTTCAAATCCAGATCAATATTTCACTGTTCGGCAAGTTACTTAAGCTCTCTGAGGTTGTTTCCTTTTCTTGTGGTTATTTTGCAAGGTTGGGAATTAAATGAGATAATATATTTTAAATGTCACACAGAAATGACACTCAATGCTAATTCCTTTCTCCTTTCTTCACAAATAATGCCAAGCATAAGATAATTGTGATGTATCTATGTCGTGTGAGGTGGGGTGCTAGATACTATAGAAAAAAGATGTGCAAGATGGTTGCTAATGTCAAGGAGCTGTCATCAAGTGAAGGGAACGAATCCAAATGCACTATTAAAATGAAATAGTACATTAGGGAAATAGAAATCAAAACCACAATGAGATACTACTTCATATTCATTAGAATGGTCATAATAAAAAAGATAAGTATTGGTGAGGATGTGGAAAAATTAGAACCTTCATACACTGCTGGTAGGAATGTGAAATAGTACAGCCCTTTTGGAAAACAGTTTAATAGTTTCTTAAAAAGTTAAATTTAAGTTTACCATTAGACCCAGCAATTTCACTCCCAGGTGTCTACCCAAGAGAAATGAAAACATACATCCACACAAAGACTTGTATGTGAATATTCATAGCAGCATATTCCTAACGGACAAAAAGGGGAAACAACTCAAATGTCCATTAACTGGTAAATGGATAAACAAAATGTGGTATATCTATACAATGGAATAGTATTCTGTCATAAAAAGGAATTTAGTTCTATGTGCTACAACATGGAAAAACCTTGAAAACATGATGCTAAATTAAATTGTATAGTATTCACATTATACCTCAGTGAAGCTGTTTAAAGAGTTACATAGTAATACAAATTTTAGTAAAAATACAAAACTAAAAGACAAGTGAAGTATTAGAAAATTAATTCTAACAGCTGTTGAATGCTCATGGTACACTAGGGATTTCCTGACCTAGGTCTTGGAGATGGGTAGAGTCTGGACGGGTGTAGAGAAACAGGGATAAGCATGGGAGTCAGGGAAATATCCCGAACAAAGGTAGAGCAGTTCAGTGCAGCATCCAACGCAGGTTTGGGGGCAGAGCTAAACCTCTTTGAGCAGAAGGATCACATCGAGAGTGTCAGGAGTTCAAGAGGTAGTTTGGGGCCAGACGTTGGAGACTTTTAATTTTTCAGACAGGAGGTTTGGAATTGGTTCATAAAGCAATGAGGAGTCATTGAAGGGAGGAGTGAAATGATGAAAGAGGTGTTTTGAGAAGGTTAATCTGGCAACAGTGTCTGGGAGGGATGGGAGTAGGAGATGGATGGCAGGTAGGGATATCTGTTAAGGAGGCAGCCACAGTAGTCCAGGCTTGAGATGATAAAGGCCTGAACTAGGGTCATGGCAGTGTGCCATGTTAACTTGAAAAATGACAGTAAAACCCCCAAAATATTATCTTATCTTTTCAAGTATTATATGTTAGCCCGTTGAAATAAACTATCCCATGCAAAGTTCTATGATCTACACTACCCTGAAAGATATTTAAGATGCAAAAAAATGGGGATGAGAGTCAAACCCATTGGTTTTGTTCCCTGATTATAGATTCCAGATTCCACTCATCCCTTATTTTATTGTAAATGACAGCAAAAATCCAGGGATCAGGTGGAATAGAGGTAAAGAGCCTGGAAAATTTGAAAGCATGGTCATTTTAGTGCTGCTAAGTAGAAAAATAGAAAAATAGACTGTACGTCAGAAGATCGATTTATGATTTTGGTCAAGTCTAGTTCTTTCTCTAGGCTCAATTTTCCACACCTCTCAAATAGGGAAACTAAGCTAGAGCAGGGATTTTCAAACTGTGTTCTATAACTATGTTAAGTAAGTGATTCAGGGACCTCTCATGTGAACTGGAGACCCAACCATTGGAAAACTGGGACCCCTACCCACACTTCAACCAAAACAGCTCTGATTTGATCTGTTTTAGATTTTTGGCTTCATAGTAACATTTCAATTTAAAAAAGAGTTCTGTGGCTTTAATTCTTAAAAGAACAACTAGGCTATAGGATCTTCTAAGTGCCTTCTAGCTTCAAAATTCGCTACTCTGACTTCAATTTCTTTTATTTTTTGGGGGGAGGGACAATGTCCCTAAAAATATGATTTAAAAATATTTACTAGCCAACTCTTACAGAAGATGGATTTCTTTTAAATAAAAGAAGTAAGGCCTTTTGAGGGTCTTATTCTCAGAATAGAACCCGAGAGTGATTTTATTTGAAGAGTCTAAACCTTTGGCGTGGTTCTGTCTCTGAGGGGTTCTGTGCAGTGACCATGAGACTGAGCCAGAGAGGGGAGGGTAAAGGCGCTCACAGGTCCTCCAGGTCCTCCTTTTGCTAAGGGGTCTTGTGGGTGTGGAATGCACATCTCATCTCAGCCACAGGCCCCCGAGAAGGGCTGCTGGCATGACGGGGCCAGCTGGAGCCTCTGTGAACACCTCCAGGAGCACTTTGTATGGCACCCCAGTGAATCAGTGATTACTTCCCACTGTTCTCAGCCCTGCAATGTCTGAATTTCCGTTCATCAACCCAGGTAACTCAGGACCTAGTCACATTCCTTGGACAAGAACTAACTATTCCTAGTTCCCCAAATGTAACTTCCTCCCCTAGGAAGACTGGCAAAGGCTGGGGAGGTCTACGCCATGACTCCCGTTCCATCCAGTCAAGGTAGAGCCTTCCTTTTATTTCCTCTCTTCCTGACAATGAGCAGGGATGGAAGAGAATCATAACAATAACTATGGTTAACTTTTACTAGGCACAAAGCACTTAACATGCATCATTTAATTTAAGCCTCCTGATAACCAAAAGGTAGACACTATTATTGTCTCCAATATTCAGATAAGTGAACTAAGGCCAAGAAAGGTTAAGTAACTAGCCCAAGGTTATTAGAGCCTTCATACGTTGCTGGTAGGAATGTAAAATAGTACAATCAATAAGCTGCAGAGTCAGCATTGGAACCCAAGTTTGACTGTTTTCAGTCTCAACTCTTCACACTTGACACTGTTCTAAAGGTCTGCTTTGCTTAATGGGTCCCATGGGACCTCAATCAGCACTCCCCTTTCCTGAGTGCCTAATCACAAGGGTCCCTCCTTCAAATCTGCAGGCTGAAATGAACTTTTTCTGAATTCTGTGTCTCATATGCTCAGAGACTACAAAATCCAGGAACAGGGGAGAACAATTATAATCACACAATCAACATTCCACTCATGGCAGACTATCACCCATGGACGTAGGAGAGCAATATCTCTTGCAATATGCTCTGGGAGGAGGTCTTCATCTAGAGCCACTTACTTGGCAAATACATCAAGGTTTTCTCCACTGCTTTACTTATTATGATTTTTAAAATACATAATACCATACCCCAAATCAACATTTCACAGAAAAATTACTACCATGTTCATGCATGCACGCGCGCGCACACACACACACTTGAATACACACATGCTCATTTTACAAACACTTTTCCTTTATCTTGTTTCTAAAACATGACATTTTATTGTTCTGAGACATTTGGGGTGAGATATCACCAGAAGGCTAAATTATAAAACCTATGTTAATGTTGGCTAACTCTCAATTGCAATGCCCTTAGCAGGCCCATTTGATGGAACTCTATGTGGGTTGATAAAATGTGGGACAAGAATTAAAAGAGCCTCTGTTGATAGAGTTGGCATCTTAATTTTCAGACGAAGCTTCCCCCTCTGTGGAACCAAGTGTCCTGTGATGTATTTCAACCAGAAGCAGCTCTACCCTGTGAGTTGTATATCATCAAGCAAAGAATGAAATAGAATCAGCAGAGCCAATTCAAATGCTGCTATGTGCAAAAACGGGGAGGATCTTGAATCTGATTTTGACATATCACTTCAGGCCTAGTGATTCTGTTCTTGGCTAAATTTGCTTGTGAGGCAGTAATGGGGGTTGGGGGAGGGGCTTCTCTATGGAAGACACACAGGTCTGCAGTAGGCAATTCAAAAAAATGTAGGGGCTGAAAACTAATCAATAGAAGCTGGGTGTAAATGAATTAACTGATGCCAGTGTTAGAATAGGAATTATTTAGACAAATTAGTTGGGGATACATTCCTAACTTGTGAGGCAAGCCAGGAATGGTGAATGCTGATGCAATCATGTCCCTAAATGCAAGACAAGAGGGGAACTCAAGTTCTCTTGCTGGGAAGTTGTGGAAGTTGAGGAGCCAGGAAACTGACAGTGAAGAGGTAAGATTTCCTGGGCCTTCTTTTGCTAATAAGTCATGTTCCTTATTGTCCAGTAACTTGGAAGAGAAGAACTTGAGAGGCTTGGCCCTTCCTGAGTAGAGACTAGAAACATCTGGGAGTAGGAAGTACAGGGAGGCCAGGAAGGCACGTGTGGTGATAGAGGGAGGAGAACCCTGTGTTCTGAGAAGAATCATGGGTCCAGATGGCATGAGTGAGGCCCGGTTTTCTTCCACGAGGAACCTATTTATAACTGCATGCTTCGGTTTGCTGAATGAGGGCTGGCTGCTTAACTCATGTCCCTGTAGACTAGTTAAAAGTTAGTCACACACTGTAGTATAAAAGGCTCCAATAATACTGCCCCATAATGTTAGGAAGGTTGTTCTGTTATGTTCCCGCCTTCTGTATGTATCTATTTGGGGTGCCGCCTTCTCATTTATGCCTCTTTCATCATCTCCTCCTGAGGACCACACATACCTCTGTCCAGTCAGAGAGAAGCCACTCGCTGGGACAGTCATCTTTCTTGCAGGCTTGCTGGGAGGCCAGTTTTGAGGCTGAACAGAAGGTCTCAGGAAGCTCCAGGAAGCTGCCATCGGCCATACGTTGCTTGCAAAGAACCTCGCGCTTCTGGATGCCGCCTCCGCAGGTCCTGGAGCACTGGGGAGGGAAGGAAAGTCAACCCATCATAAGAGAGTGGCAAGTTTTGAGTGCCAAGTTTTGCCTTCTCCTTGGCTGAGTAAAGAGTAAAAAAAGAAAAAAAGAAAAAAGAGAAAAGAAAAACCAGGAACCAGCCCAAAGGATTTTGTTTCCTCTCCTTGAAATAAATTTTGTAGCAAGATCTACACCCTCTACTCTTAATCTCAAGTATTTAACTAGAGCGTCCAGGAATTTCAAGAGCATTTAAATCTTAGAAAGTTGCTTCTAAACTATGATTTGCAGCCACCCAAGACAACTGGTTTAAAAGGTTAGTATAATAGAGTGTTAAGCATATTTACGATCCAGTGAAAAGAATCTGTGCAGCTTCCTGAATGAACAAGAGAGAGCTCCTGCCATCGGTGTAAATCTGGAGGAATTAATCTGCAGAGAAGGCAGCCCTTTCTAAGTGTAAACACCCACTCCACCGCATTGGAGGGGCATTAAACATGAGGCCTAGTTTGCTGAAGAACTCCCCTGGAACACTTTTCTTGTAGGAGTTGTGATTTCTTAGGGCAGTGGGAGCAAGAGCCACTGAAATTTGGGATACAAGAAAAATAGCTTTATTTCAGGGGTTTTCAGCAGGATCCCAAACACACTGTCTACATGTAACTTAATAGTTATAATCCACTTGCACGAGGAGGGAGAAAGGCCCCCAGCAGCACAGAGTATTGGCTGTTATTCCAAGTATTTGCCCCCTCCCTTATAATAGCACAGGGGCCCTCCATTTTTAGCCTGGCACATGACTTTTCAGCCTACAGACTAGATGTGCCCACCTCCCTTGAAGGTCAAAGTGGCCAGGTGACCAAGTGCTGCCACTGTTGCAGCCATGGCCTCTTAGAACTCGGGGGTCTGTGCTCAGGGCATTGGATTCAGAACTGCAAGGGACATTTCTGCCCCAAGGTCAGGATGGTGATACATGTCCTTGAGTCAAGTTAGAAGGTGGTTGTGGCCCAGCTGTCACCCCTTACTCAATGGTCGCAACCTTGAGTGCATTTTTAAATCACCTGGCGTTTTTCATAAAGTACTGAGGCCTTACATAAATTTAATTATTAAATCAGAAACTCTGGGAGAGGGGTCCCAGACATCAGTTTTTTAAATTAGCAGAGAAAGACAAACATCACATGATCTCTCTTATATGTGGAATCTAAAGAACTTAATAAACTGATGAACAGAATAGATTCAATGACATGGAAGCATGGATCAGACTGAGGAATGTCAGAGGGATGGAGGAGGGCGGGTGGGTGGAGGGGGAGAGAGTAACCAAAGAATGTATATGCATATATGTACAACCCAAGGACACGGACAATGGTGTGGAGAGGGACGGGGGAGGGGGGTGGGATGAGGTGGAATGGGTCACTGGGGAGAAAAAGGGACATCTGTAATATTTTAAATACAAAACAAAAAAAATAAAGCACTTAAGTTAGAAAAATTTAATTCTATGTAATTCTGCAACCAAGATTGAGAACTATCCCTCAGAGATTTGGCCCTCTACCTACCATTTCCAATGGGAATAAAATAAACATAGAGGGGACAACTGGGGACCTAGAGAGGCCTGTATTAGAGCCAGTGGTTGTTTGGACCCCACTGGAGTAAAAGTGCCTTTTCTTTGCAGTTGTGAATGGCTTGAGGTCACTAAGCTACTAAATAATGAAGTTACAAAAGCTATAAACTTAGTTTTATTAGGCCTTTTTTCCTTAAAAAAAAAAAAGTTTTTATTGATTTTAGAGAGAGAAACATCAATCGGCTGCCTCTTACATGCCCCCTACTGGGGGTGGAGCTGGAAACCCAGGCATATGCCCCAGGAATCCTACGGGAACCTCTCTGTACTTGGGGTGACGCTCAGCCAACTGAGCCACACTGTCCAGGGCTTGCTAGGCCTTTTAACCCTAAAGCCTTTCTAACCATCCAATGCAGTGGTGAACAACCTTCATTTGCATTTTAAATTTTAAACTTTTGAAATGAGAATAACCTTACTGAGTCCTATAGGAGAAAACTATTTTCTTATGGCTGGATTCAACTACTTACTCACTGAACAAAAGGCAGCTAAGGATAAAGGTGAATCTACCCCATGAGGTAGGTCTTGCCCCAGTTTACAGATGAAGATGCTGAGGCTACACAGGTGAAGTGACTCAACTAAGGCCCCGTACCGAGCATGTTCTCTGGGCTGGGGTGGTGGACACAGCTGAAGAATGAGCCCCGGCTTGGTTTCTCTTTCCTGTGACTGCAGGAACTGCTCTTTGTTTGCAATGGAGGATACTCTGACTGCTGCCTTATGCTGAGGGCCCAGGCCTTGCAAGCCCCAGCCTGCTAAAGCCTGGTCTCCCCCACACCCCCACTGGAAGGGCAGTGCTTTGAAATTTAATCCTCAGCTTCCACTCTGTGACTGTCCCTGACCAGTAGGAGCCAGTCGGTGATCCAGGCTGGGGACCAGCATTCTAAAATAGCTTATCTGCGTTCTGGTGGCCCTGGAAATATGCTCTCCCTAGACCCTTTCATTTCTGAGCTGAAAGGCTACACTGAACGTAGCTTCTGGGCTATGCCACGGGCTTGGTGGGTGGGTGGGTGGTCTGCTGCCAACTGCTACTCATCATAGAATCAAACGGTTTCTTCCAAGGACTTGCCTAGCATGTCATTTAGCCTTAATTAAGAAGAAATCTATGGCTTCAGAGAAAGACAAGTATCACATGATTTCACTTTTATGTGGAATCTAATGAACAAAATAAACTGACAAACAAAATAGATCCAGAGACATGGGAGCATGAAAGGGGGGCGAGGGGTGGGGTGGGAAGAGATTGACCAAAGAACTTATATGCATAACCCATGAAGGCCTGAGGGGGGATGCGAGGTGGAGGGGGCCGGGGGGGAAAAAAAGGAACATCTGTAACACTTTCAACAATAAAGATAAATTAAAAAGAAAATCTATGGCTTCAAAGCTAACGATTCACGCTGTGGGTGGGCCAGGCCTTTGGCTTTACTGGCTTCTTTTGGTGACTCCCGGGCTTTTTTATTTATCAGAGAAGCAAACTTTTATTTTAGTTCTTGTTTAGTAGTAGTTCAATAAACTTAAAGGATTTTACTTTTTTTTTAATAAACTTTTTTTTTTTTTAATATATCTTTATTGATTTCAGAGAGAGGAAAGGAGGGAAAGAGAGAGCTAGAAACATCAATGATGAGAGAGTAATTGATCGGCTGCAGCCCGCAACCCGGGCATGTACCCTGACCGGAAATCGAACCCTGATCGCCTGGATCCTAGGTCGATGCTTAACCACTGAGCCACGCCCGGCCGGGCAGGATTTTACTTCTTGAATGCATTTCTACCCACACTGCTCTGCAAAGTGCCTTCTGTGACAGTAAATCCTCAATATTTGTGGAATTGAATTGAAGTTGTTGGTTAGGGGGTATTTAAATTAGCAGCTAAGAATTTCATTTACTTAGAATAACCCTTCTTGTTATTGAGGATAACTAAGGTTTTAAGTTTGGTTTTATAGTCTTGCATGACTTCTTAGGTTCAGCCTTTTCCTATTTCTGTCAAATTCTCACCTCTAACAACCAGTTATTCTATCATCAGATTCATTATGACTGTCACTGTTCAGCTGGTCTTCAGAACTCTTTTGCAAGTAGGCAACAAACCCTGTGCTTATTGATTCCTCAGGACTTTCCAAACTTAGGGACTGTGTTCTCCACAGTTCTTTCCATTCTGTGAATTATTAAATTTCTTTCATAAACTTTGTGCAATTTCGTTCAAATCATAATTGTCTGAAAAAAAGGTTTATACTGATGAGTCAAAATTTTAAATCTTAAGCTCTGACCTCTCCCCATCCTTACTCAACATGTTTGCTGAAATGCAAATAGGTATCTTGACCTGAACACGTCTAAAATGGAACTTCAGATTCTGCCTCCCTCGCCGATATCACCTCAAATCCGCTCTCTTCTCAGTTTTCCTCACTCATCTAATGGTGCCACAACCAAGACAAAAAGTTAGGAAAAGTTCTTGATTTTTCTTTTTTCTCACCACCTCTACCCTGACACCTGATCCATGAGCAAATACTGTCAGATTTGCCTCTAAAATAAGAAAGATTTACCTCCACAATAAATAATAAATTGGGATACCATCGTCTCTTGTCTAGCCTACCTGCTAAGCTTCCTAACTAGTCGTCCGGTTTCTAGATTGCTCAGTTAGCTCCCAGCAGGATAGAGATAGAATACTCCATTTGAAGAAAGCTCCTCTCTTCTGATGGTCTGCTGAAAACCCCACTGGTTGAACACAGCTAGAAGCCAGAGGACAGAATGTCTCTCGGGCATCCCCCTGCACAGAGGCGCAGAAGGGGGAGTGGATCTAGAGGAGCAGTGGGAGATGCTGTACAGTTTGTTCTCCACACGGCAGCAAGAGTGATGTTTTCAAAGCCTAAGGCAGCTCACATGATTCCCCTCCTTAAAAACCTCCCATGGCTTTCCCTGGTGATTAGAATAAAATTTCAACTCCTCTACCCCAGTCCTGCAAAGCCCTGCCTGTTCTGGTCCCTGCCCGATGGAACTCTGAGGCCGTCTCACTCAAACCCTTCCAACTTCACTCATTCATTCAATACACAGTTATTAATACCCATCATGGACCAAGCATGGTCCTGGGTTCAGCAGTGAACGAGAAGCCTCACACACCTCTCCAATTTTGTCTCATACAACTTTCTTGCATATTCCAACCACACGGTTCTGCTTTTTGCTGCTGTTGTTCCTCCAATGCCGAGGTCGCTTCTTCCACAGAGCCTTCACACTTGCTCTTCTCTCTACTTGGACTACACTTCTCTTACATCTCCACGTGGCTGAGAATTTCTAATCATTCAGGTTCAGTTCCGTTCTCACCTGCTTGGAGAGGCCATGCCAAACCTCCTAGTTAGAGTAGGTGACACAGAGTAACTTTTATTTTATTTTATTATTTTATTTTATTTTATTTTATTTTTAAGATAGCTCTGTTAAGTAGCTCTGATCTCTTTCAGAACTTATAATCCATTAGCTCTACAAAGGAAGCAATATTGCTTCTCTCATAGCTCACAGTAGTGTTTCAGAACTGCGTTCAAAGTTTTCCCCAGCATGATGTTGTTACATCTTTAATAGGAGACCTTAGGATTAGATGACTTCATCTCTAGTTTTTTTAAATCCACATCCTTCCTCATTTTTTCCCCTTTAAAGTTAATGATTTGTTTGTTTCCCAGTAAAGAAGTGGTCAGGATATGAGCTAAACCGTAGAATGACATTTTATAACAGATGCTGGAGGTATGTGATGTTTTTGTATGATCCATAAATATGTACACTCTAGTGAAAATGCGGAGTATTTTTCTATGAGAGAAGTAATGGCTGCTTCATAAAATCATTATCCTCTAAACCTCAAAATGACATCAAACCACTTTTCTTGTAATCCTTTGATTATAATTCATAGCAAATTCCCCATGGGTCCTATTGAGTTTGTTGAGCATAAAGACCATGCTCTTGACGTATCTGTTACCTGTGACTGACATTTTAGACACTTCACTAGTGATGTCACATTTGTAGGAGCACAGATCTCTTCAGTGCTTGAGGGCTGAAATTCTCTTTTTCTAAATATCTTCTGAGGCACATGGGCTTCTATTCAATTTGAATAAATGATCGAAAAATAAGTGAGTAGTTGAATAAAAACAGCTCTCAAATTCAAGCTGTCAGTGAGAGTGTTTTAGCAAATGTGGCAATAAGGAAAGATGCAGGTTAATTTTCTCTTTCAAACTGAGGAAGTAGATGACAAAAATAATTGGTCTTATTTTAAGAGTAGAGATGTAATAAAATTGTTCTATAGAGTGTGACCACTCACTTAAAATAACATAGCTGGGTTATCGATTTGCAGACAGGACCTGATGTAGGGGACAGACATTCAGATAATTGCCCCCAACTCTGTACAGAAATCTGTGACAAAATGATGACAAAACAGCTGCCAAAAGAGTAAAAAAAAAAAAAAAAATCAGCCAAAGAAGCGGTAAAGTGCTTCCTTTAAGTTAAAAGGTGGGATCAGTACAGTGAGATGTTGAGAGATTCCACATTCACATAACTTTTATTACAATATATTGTTATAATTATCTCATTTTAATATTAGTTATTGTTAATCTCTTACTGTGCCTAATTTAAAAATTAAACTTTATCATAGGTATGCACGTACAGGAAAAAACACGGTACATATAAGGTTCAGTACTATCTGCAGTTTCAGGCATCTACTGGGGGTCTTGGAACATATCCCCTGCTAATAAGGGGGGGGTGCTACTACACACATAATGCTCTTAGGAAATACTCAGTGCCCAGAAGATGAGGTTTAGACCCCTGAGAATGTCCTTCAGGGCCCTCATACTTGACCCTGCATTGACTTCCCAGCCACATGCCTTGCCGACCTGCCATGGGCCAGTGCTTCAGCTACAATGGACAATTTACCTGTTTCTGGGCACACAGATGCTTTCTCGGCTCAGGCCTTTACACTGTGACCAATGCCCTTCACTTCTTTGTCCATCTAGAAACTTCTAAGACATCCTTGAAGGCCCAGCTCAAAGGCTAAGGCTACTTCTTCTCGGAAGCCCTCTCTAGAGCCTGTCTTGTGGCAAGTGAGTCACCTCCCACCCACTGTGACCGGGAAGGGCACTGCCTCTCTCCTGTGGGGACCAGTTGTTGTGTCCAGCTACTTTCCCTGCCTCCCCGCAGGCTGCAGGATTATGTGCCTTCTGAAGAAAGGGAATGTATTCATCTTTCTGTTCCCAGTGCTCTATATAGCGTCTGCCAAAGAGCATGCACTTCATAAATGCTTGTTGAATTGATGATTGGATGAAAAAAGGGCCCCAAATCCAGATGTTTAAAAGATGTAGAACAAAATCCAGCTGATGGGCTGAACATGCACCTTTTATCGGGCTGTTTCATCATTAGCCAGAAGCTGCTTCTAAGCAAGTCAGCGGTGGTTTCAGCAGGCGGCCGCGTGTGCTCTGCTGGGTGCCTGACCCTCCAGGTATGGCAGACGACCATCTAGCTGAGCTAATATGGTCAGGGATATCTGTCAGGGCTTCTTAAAAGCCTGTCTCATCTTTGCTCAAAAAAAGTTTCCCTGGTGTGTTAATACAGGGATGGGCAAAAGTAGGGTTACAGCTGTGAGTACGCAAAACACAGAGCTTATTCCTGTATTATTATTTATTAATTATTGTATTATTTTCCATAGGAAAACTTTAAACCTACTTTTGCCCCCCCACCCCGTGTTGATGAAAAGGTGTTTTTTCAAGATTTTTTTTAAATTGCAGAAGATGGAATTTCAAATTAATAAAGGTTCCAAAGTCTGTGGTGACTTCGTGAGCATGCTGAGATTGCCTGGTGAGCTGACAGTTCTCAAGTGAGAGGCTGACTGCAAAGAACAAAACATTTTTAAAAGAAACAGCAGAGAAACTTAATAAAACGAAATGAAAAATGTTTGCCTTTATAAATCACTTAAAAATAATATTGTGGTATGAAAAGGTAGACCTCTGGTAAGGGGTATTATTTTTAAATATATGCCATAAACAGAATAAGTAACAAAAAATAGTATTTATATTGCTTATCCTAGCTGCCATATATGTTTCATTATATAAGGTCATGGATTCATTAGTTTTACAAGAAAAGTAAAAAAATATACAATAAGGGGGACACTTAAAAATTATGATACTATACAAAATTACAATGGCTCAAGGGTCTTGTATTTTTTAAGATTTTTCCCATAATCATCACATTAATAAATTCTGCCCATATTGACACTTTTGGTTTCATCTTGGTAGTTTAATTTACCAAGAGCCGAGTTCATTTCCTTGATACCTCATGTCATATTATTGAGCCCAATACAAAGAGACATTTATGTTCTGTTCATTCTTTCTTTCATTCACTCGCTCATTCTTTCATTAATCATTTATTGGGCACTAGCTGAATGCCAGGCACTGTATTAGGTGCTGGGGATTTAAGATGAATAATAAATGATTACTATGCCTCAGGTATCTGCAGTCCAGTTAGGGAGGAAAAAAATTACTATTAAATGTGTTTAGTTTTACAAAAGAGAATATACAGAGGAGAGTACAAGTAAGTCTTTTGGAAAAAGTTGGGGAAGGCTCTACTGAGGAGGTTGGCAGAGGTTTGAAGCACTTCACAGACCCAGGGTATGAAGGACATGCCCTGATCAATAACTCTGAGGGGTCCTGAGAAGGTGGAACATAAGTTTCATGGGGAAGGGTAGTTGGGAAATGAGACTGAGAAGGCAGGTGAGGGGCAGACTGTGAAGGGTCTTGGACATAATCTCAAGACCATGCAGTGTCATTAAGGATTTTAAAGTAGCGGGTGACACGATCCAGTTTGTAGAAAATGACTCAGGCAAGCAAAGGCCAATGGGTTCCAAAGACAACTTCCCTTTGAGATGTTAATAGTTGTGCCATTGAGAAGAGCCTTCCAGGTCAAGTAAGTCTAAATAACACTGCATACCTTACACTTATTTGGGGGTTCTCAGCACATATTAATATTTTAAAGGCTCAAGAGAGGCTTTAGTAGTCAGGAACCATCGATACCAGGTTCGGAAACATTGGATGAGAGTTACGCCAAGACAACACAGGGAGGCCAAGTGAAAGGCTGTTTGTCGTGGTTTGGGTAGTTGTGAGGACCAGAACCGCACAGTAGGAGGACTGGGAAGGAAGAGAATAGCTGGGGTTGGGAAGGCATAGGAGGTGGGGCCCACAGGATTCAGGTGACTGAGTGTGAAGGACAGACAAGGCTGAGATGGCTCCGGTTACCAGCTACAGAACAGGCTGGATGGCGGTGCCACCCAAGCCACAAGACGCATGGAGGGGGACCGGGGAAGGTGGCAGGTAGGCATGTCATCAAGCTTGGTGTCAGACCTTTGAAATTTGTAACTTTGCGGCGTTTGAGGCTTAGAGTTTCAAAAAGCAGTTAGAGGCAACAGAGGTGGAAACTGAGCCAAAACAAATTAGGGCCTAGAGAAACAAAGGAAAGGACGACTGAATCTCACTTACTAAACAAAGCTATAAAAATGGGGTAAAATTTCTAGCCCACCATTCTGTGGATTAGGATTTCCTCAATCATCTAATTTCTGAAACCTGGCAGTACAAGGGTGTGCAGTGTATCTTCTGGGTTTAATATTCCCGTTACTGGGTGAAGCATGGGGTTGCAGAACCTGCTAAATTCAGAGCAATTATTACAAAGAGCTTTCTGCTAGTTAAAAGAAAAGCACTCCCCGTGTGAGACTTGACTTCCGATCTCTGTTTTGCTTACACTGTTGATTCTAAAGGTAGGTGAGGAGTCCACTTTCTTGTGAAATACACCACTGAAAATGAGATAAGCATCCTAAGATATTTTTTCTCTTTCCTGATTCATTTTAAATGAACACGGTCTCTAACTTCTGAGGATTTGTATTTTAGTCACTGGAATATACAAAGCTGATGACTAAATTGACTCTTCTGCCAGAATTCAGTTCTCTAATCCAGACTAAAGTTATTATTTTCTCTCTGGGTGTTTAAATCTAGAAAATGAAAAATTTAATTCTCAAGCATTTAGACTTGTCATTAAAATTCTCTTTATTCATAATAGTACCAGCAAGGACTCTTCTCCCATGTACCTTTTTATGCAGCTAAACTATAGGCATTTTGAATTGTAACCCTGATTAAAAAAAAGAGGTCTATAGGGAAGTGACTGCATAATCACAGTTTTAAGCAAGGATGGAAATAGGGGCTGTGGCGAATGTTTCAGTCTCTGCACAGATGTGTGCAATATGTGTGTACAGTTGGGTTGATACAACCCTGAACATAAGACATAGGCAATATAGAGAAATATAAATTATGCTTCGGAGTGGAATCCCATCTATCACCTTTCTCTTTTTTTCTCATTTCTCTTAATTTTTTTTTTTTAGAATAAAAACAGATACAGAAAGAAGATTGATGTGTGTGAAGTTCGTAGATAACGATGAGTGTGGTAGTTGAAGGCAGATTTTGAATCTCAAGTACTTTGTGCTAATATAGACTGATGCTTAGCCCACAATATAGCAGATTATAGTCGGCTGAGTGGTGACCCCAAATATACGTACGTCTTAATCCCTGACAGCTGTACATATGTTTCGTGGCATGGTCAAAGGGACTTTGCAGATGTGATTAAGTTGAACATTTTGAGATGGGGAGACTACCTGGATTATCCAGGTGGGCTTGATGCAGCCACAGTGGTCCTTATAAGAGGGAGGCAGGAGGATGAGAGTCAGAGAGAGGATGTAAGGACAGAATTAGGGGTTGAAGTGAAGCACTCTGAAGGGGCTGTGAGCCAAGGAAACAAGCAGTCTCCAGAAACTGGAAGAGGCAAGGCAGCCGATTCTCCCCTCGAGCCTCCAGAAGGAATGCAGGCCTGCTAACAAACACCTTGATTTTAGCCAAGTGAAACTGATTTCAGACTTCTGACCTCCAGAGCCATAAGATAATAAATTTGTGTCTGGCCGGGCATGGCTCAGCGGTTGAGCATGGACCCAGGATCCAGGAGATCGGGGTTTGATTCCCGGTCAGGGCATGTGCCTGGGTTGTGGGGTTGATCCCCAGTTGGGGGCGTGTAGGAGGCAGTTGATCAATGACAACTCTCTTATCACTGATGTTTCTCTCTCTCTCTCTCTCTCTCTCTCTCTCCCTTCCTCTCTCTGAAATCAATAAAGATATATTTTAAAAAAAGATAATAAATTGGTGGTGTTTTAAGCCACTTTATGTGTGGTAATTTGTTACAGCAGCAATGGGAAACTAATACACAGGTTTGCTGCCCTGGATATAGACAATCAATACTGAATTTTATGTAAACTGCTCATTTTGGAACTGATATAGATTTCTTCACAATTTAATGCTTTAGAGCAAATGGATAAAAGGTCTTTGGAAAGCTCCATTGCTTAGGGAAAAGAGAATGGGTTTTGAAGCATAAAGGCCCCATCTCATTTACTGGCTGTGTGACCCAGGTAAATCACAACCTCTCTGAGTCTTCCCTCACATGGTTGCTTTGGGGATTAAAAGAGATAATGCAAGAGCAGTAGAAGGGGTTCTCCCATAGGAAGTGAGAATTCATGTTAACCTCTCAGTGCTTAGGTTCCTCATCAGTAAAATGGGGATAATTGTAGTAATTATCACATTCAATATAATGAGGATTAAATTAATTTAATGTGTCAAGTGTCTAGAACTGTGCTTGATACATAGTGAATGCTGCTCTTACTAAAGAGAGAATGAAAATGAGGCAGGTGCTCAACAAATGAATAGGCAGACTTACTGTGTACCTTTTCAGCACCATCCCCTATGCTTTACACACCTGCACCGGGTGTTATGGGGTCTCACTGAAACTTGGTCTCTGCTTCACTGACCCGGGGGTCTAACTCAGAAGTCACAGGAAAGCACCTGTCCAGGTAAGGTGGCACATGACTGTTAAATGAACAGCACTGATCATGAACAGCCTGTGATTCATGTGGGAGGATGGTAGAGGAGTCGAGGCAGAGGAGGCAGGACTCCTGCCCGACTGTGACAGGCAGAAGGAAGGGAAACTGTGTGTGGGCAGGGAGAAGTGTGGGCAGAAAGCAATGCACCTGGAGGGATGGGGGAAGAGAGACTGCAGATGGGCCGGGGCAGACTGCAGCGGAATGAAGGCCTTACCAAGCCATTGGGCTTTATTACATGACAACAGAGAATCACTAAAACAAACCCTAGCAGAAGACTGTCATGATCAAGGTATGTTAGGCTGACTTTTGGCTTATACAGAGTGGTTCTCAATCGTGCAACACACCAGTGTGATGTGGTCCCTTGTGAGGTGTATATGATACATTAATATATAGCCAACATCAAAGTTGACGACGACGATGGTGTGTGTGTGTATTTAAAAAATTAGAGAAGAACCAGGAGACTAATGCACTAGATATGTGTTTCAAAAGTCAATGAAACAAAAGCCAGCAAGATATTAGAGCTAAATTGATTAAAATAAATATTAAATGAATCCTTCAACAAGACCAGAGATAAAAACCAAGGCACACAGTGTTGACTAAGAGGCAGAACTGAAATAAACAAGGCCCCCTAAACACCAAATCTAGAATTAGATTTCTGCTTCATATCTGCCTAATTGTTTCTAAACTACAATTTTAACATAAACACTTGGACTCCATGCGAGGCCCCTGCAGACCTGCAGAATGTGTAAATATTGGCTATTCGCCATTTGCCAGGCAAATGCTCTACAAGGTACAAAGAAGGTTACATTCTTAGCAGGGAAATGATGATTAACCTAAATTATACTCCCCTCCCACCCCCAAAGAAAAGCATATTGCATGAGGTCAGTGTGGCCCAGCGTTCAAACAGCAAGGAGGGGGAGTTTCTCCCTTCAAATGGGCCAAAGTCCACTGTCCATGGGGTTATCTGTCTCCTTGAAATGAAGCATCTGATCCTCCATCTCCTTTCCTTTCACATGAATAAAGAGAGTAAACTGGATGTTGAAGGATTAGAGGTGTCTCAGCACTCTCCTCTGCTAGATCCAAACAGCTAAATGGAAGAGACCTTGTGAGCGCACAGCAGGTTTCCTTGTCCCAGCAGGATTGCCAAAAACCCAGGCTCACCAGACACGTGGATGATCAACAGCTGTGTCCTAAGTTCTCTCCTAAGACAACAGCCAGTTAGCCTGGAGACAGTTACTCTTTTATACCATGTAACATAAACAATGACTTCCTTTCTTTGAATAAGTGGTCAGTAATAGCTGGCTTTGCCTAATGAAACTTAACCAAAGAAGTAGGGCTCTAGGAAATAATGTAAAAAAAACCAGTCTATTGTTTCCTCTAGGTTCAGAGAGATTCCTAGAAGTGACCAAGGATCCTTAAAACAGACCCTCTGCACCAAATGCTTAACAGGGCTTTTTTTTCTTGGAGTATAGAACCACTGGTGGCTTTCACTTTCTGTGTTCTTTATTTCTTGTTACGTTTTAATATTTTCCACAATTATTATATGTTGAGTATGAAAGAAGATATTTTTAAAGGTCCCAATAAAGTGTAGTCGGTGGCTCACTGGATAAACTTTAAAGAAAGAGCTGTTTACTATTAGTTTCCTGATCTGAAAAATGTACTTATACAAGCATACCTCGGAGATATTATGGATTCTGTTCCAGACCTCCGCAATAAAGCAAGTTTAATCTTTTTGCTGATGGAGGGTCTTGCTTTTCATTTGTAAAACAAAACAAAACAAAACAAAACAAAACAAAACAAAACAAAACCCCACAGTATCTGTGAAGCACAATAAGACAAGGTATACCGATACCTGACATCCCAAAGGCTTTTCCCTAATGGAAGGAAATAGAAAGTTTTCAAAATAAATTCATGTCTTTATAGGCCCAAGGTAGATGGAAAATGGAAGAATAATCAACTCTTTGGAAATCTACTCTTTTTAATAGGGAGACTGGGTGTGGTGGTGGTGGTGGTAGCAAAAAGCCAACAAGGTCCTGTATGTGGAAGTGCTCTAAAAACATAAAAAACACCGTAGGCCACTGTCGTCACTCAGCAGCACCTGTGGCTACTGAAAAGCGGTGGGTTTTCAGTCGCTTTTACTGCTAGGTCAATATGACCTATAACCACATAGCAAACAGAGCAGTAAGATAGAAAGAATTTTCAGAGCTTCTGGGGCAGTATTCTAGATCTATTTATTCCTTTTGTCATTCACTAAAATGTTCTATCCAGAACGTACTATGTGCTTAATGGCAAAACAAGCTAATAATACAGGGACTTAATAGTTTCAACAGCGGAGGTTGACTTGGGCTGCTTTCTTGTCTTGTCTACAGGTTGGCATGGGTTAGTGGTGCAGTTTAAAGTCCTGGATTCACTATAGTTAAAAGTAAAAGTATGAATACACTAGAAATCAGGAGACCTGGGCTCTGGACCAGGCTTTATGATCTCGGGTAAGGTTATATCTAGGCCACATTTTCATCATCTGTAACACAAAGGGGCTCACACATAATCCCTGAGGGCCCTTTCAGCCACAGTGGTCTCCAACAGGGGTATAGTGGAAAGGATCACATAAAACTGGGTTGATGGCCAACCCTAAATTTGTTAGCTGGGTGAGCCTTGGTTTCCTCAAACCCCAAAATGAAGACAAGAACATCCACTTTTCATTGGATAGTTGTGAGGATTCAATTACGTGTGTAATAATATATATCTCTTAACACAATACTGTTATATAGGCGTTCAAAATATATAACATCTTTTTGACTTCCACAAACCATCACACATAGCACGGAATTTATGAACTTAGCAATAGACATTTAAGCTCTAAAAGAAAATATATAGTCAACGTCTGTTTCCAGATGCTTTGTATTTTAGTGTTTTGTCCACTCATTACTGTTTGATTCTTTGAGTGCTTTGCTAAGTCACAGCCCCAAGATGGGCTGGGAGAAGGGGGGGCTATGGCACCTGACTGTGAAAAGCAGGGAGGCCGTGTGGAAGTGGAAGCACTAAGGCAAGGGTATGTACACTGCTCTCCTCTCTCCTTCTCTGTTGGGCAACCATATACTGTGTCATTCTAACTGGGACACTTTTGAGAGTGAAAAGCTGTGTCAGGAAAACCAGGATGTACGTCCCCCTCACCTTTCGGGCTTATTTTTTGTGACCTTGGATGTCACTTAGAGGTCCTGGGACTGACTGGACCTATCTGATGTCCTAAAGGGGAGGAAATTGCAAAATAAGATTCCATCCAAATGCTCTTTTAAAGGCAGGCAAAAGATTATTTAACTAAAGTTTGATAAATATAAGTTTAGATAAGATACTATGATAAAGTAGTTTTGTTTGTATTATTATAATGTATGCTTTAGCATGGGGTCAACAAAGTCATTCTGTAAAAGGACAGAGTACATATTTTAGGTTTGGTGGGCCATGTGGTCTCTGTCACAACCACACAGTTATGTTCTTGCAGGGCAAAAGCAGCCATAGACAATATATATGAAAGAATGGGTGTTGCTGTGTTCCAATAAAACTTTAGTTAAATAACTGGCTGTGAGCTGGATTTGGCTTTGGGCTGCAGTTACTAACCCCTGCTTTAAAACAACAGTTCCCAGACTTTTGGAATTTGTAGGACCAGGAAAACAAAAAATAGTCTGGAATTGACTCAAGATTTTTAACATTTTATTTTAGTAAGTAATTATGTTTAAAAAAGTGAAAAATCATTGCCTGGTATCTTTATCTCTTAGAATTTTAATTAGCAAAAAACTAGAAAGGGCACAGATTCAGAACAAATTTAGCTTAATAGAAAACCTACCACATTGTTGTTATTTCTAAAATTTTTCATAAGCCTGGGGAAAACTTTGTCACGAATATGCTCAGGTTACCAGATGGCCCATTTCAGTTGCTTTTGGAGGTTACATGGTGTGGCACAACAGAAAGAATGTGGTATGTAATTAAAAGATCTGGACTTGAATAAGGCTGGAGGAGTGCTAAGCAGGGAAATAATGAGCTGAACTTGAACATTCCTTTAAAGGGACAAAACTAATGGAAGAGAGTGTCCCCTGTCCTGAATCACTGGCACAAACACAAACTCCAATACTGAGTGGCCTCAGGACTCACCGGCTGCCACTGCGCAGGGTACCAGGCTGGGGGACAGTCGAAGCGGTTACAAGCTTGCACTGTGCTGGGCTTGTGCTGGCGACACAGATCATCAGCCAGAATGACTGTTTCGTTCATCTCTCTGGAACGTATCTGGGAGCAGAAGACGTCTCTGGTCTGCAGGCCAACCCCACAGGTGAGGCTGCATGGACTCCACTTGCCAATTTCCCACCTGCGAAGAAACCAGAGGACACCCTGAGCGCTTGTGCAGAGAACATTTTCCATGATATGAAATGTTAACGGAGTAAAAACACCTAGCTGGGAATGTGGGAATTCCAGCACAAGACTAGCTAGGAATTCTATCCCAAGCCTAAAAGCCATCCTTTCCCTTTATGCTCTAGCATTTATTTCAAATAAAGCAAAGAAGGTGATAAAATGGAACGTCTAATTTTTACCCACAAAATCATCAAGAATGATCACAACCATGTTTATTATTATTATTATTTATTATTATTATTATTAGAAAGGAAAGGGGGGAGAGAGAGAGAAACATCAATGTGAGAGAGAAACATCCATTGTTACCTCCTGTATGCGCCCTCACTGGGGATAGAGCCTGCAGCCCAGGCATGTGCCCTGACCGGGAACTGAACCCACAAGCTTTTAGTGTATGGGACAGTGCTCCAACTGAGCCACACCAGCCAGGGCACAATCATGTTTATTTTGATGGAATGTAGACTTCATCAAAATTAGGAGGGTGTGCTAATTATAAGACACAGGTGGACCACATAAAGGCTTTGGGCAACACATGTTGAACAGTGGGTTTAGAAGAAGCCTTTCTGCTCATCTCTCCAGCCCCCATCCTTAGCAAGACTGAAAAAAATTGTGCTTGTTTTTCCTTGGCTTCAAAGTGAAAGGTCGTTGGCTCCAGCTTCCTTCAAACTTCCATCGTGGCATAGAAATGTCTCTGTCCTGTGTATAAATCTCATCACTGCCGGGGACTGTAGTATGTAACGAAAGTGAAGGTTGCTAAATAGATCAGTCTTCTTGAAGGAAAATAAGTGGAGGGAACTGCTCACTATCTGGAAGTGGAAGTCAAATAACCACAGATGAGCTGAGTGCATAAACTGGCCACTCCAAATGGCCGGGTCTCGAGAAGTATTTGTAATGCGCCAAGGCCCTATAAAAATATTCCCACTGCATTTCCCTGCTGTTGCAGGCTCCAAAATGGAAATGATAAGAACAAAGCTCAGTTGCTTGGGCTCTGAGTCAGAAGTGCTCTTTAATGATCAGCTTTAGCAAGTTCTGTTTACAGTGTGAGACAGAAAGATTCTCCAAATAGGGCTCAGCCAAGAAAAGCCTCGCAAGTAGATCCTTCAGTAGCTAGGCCCCCTACCTTCTGTAGCCAGCCCTGAAAATTGGTTTAAATTCTTTGGCCTTAATATTTTTTGTCAGACTGTAAAATTGAGTGTATACTCAATCTCTTCCTGCTACCCTGATATGTAACTACCTTTCCAATCCCCATTTCCACTCCCTCCTCCCATCTACCCTATGTTTAAGCTGTATCTGTAGTTAGCTACTTTCTCAGTCTCAGTTTGTACCCACCTCTGGTTTTCTAGCTCTGTCCTTACTCAAGTTGTTACTCCTAATTTGGAATACGTTTTGTCTTTTCCTTGCTCCTCAAAATTCATTCCATTTCTATATATCCAAATTCGATTCACATTTAAAGGGCTATTCCTGTGGCACTGATCATTTTTTTAAAATTGTATTACAGTTATTCTACCTGTTAAGAGCCCTTTGGGAGTATGCACCTCTTAAAGGCCAGGTCTATGTCTGAGTCCACTTTGGATCTCTCACAGGGTTCATCATAGCACCTCCTAGTTAATGTATATGGTCTATTATTTCCTGAGAAATTAGCTAGTGGAAGGGATCTACCATCATAGAGGCATTTTATACACATTACATCATTAATTGCCTCCATAACAACATGAGGCAGGCTCTACTGATTTTCCTCATTTTACAGTCGGGCAAGAGGCTGACACCCAAATACCCATAATTAGTAAGTAGTGAATCCAGGATTCAAACTTGGTTGTGTGGCTCCAAAGCCACTGTGCTTCCTATGGTACCATGCTGTCTCCAGAAAATACCCTGGAAACTGTCCTATCAACATTCACAAAATTTTAAATCAATAGGAGAAGCTGGGTTGAATATATTTCTTTTAGATTCTGTATGAGTTTCTATAAACTTATTTTTAAATCCCTAGCTTAGGTTAATCCCAAGCTTTAAAATGTTGTGGGGTTATTGGTTTTAAAATATATCCACACATTCATGTCACTCCTCCCTTCTAAAGATAGAGTTTTGAGTGAGGGCTGAACTTAGCCGGCTCACTTGTAAATGGAAAGGACGAGACAGAGTGATGCTCTCTGACTTCCAAGGCTAAATCATAAGAGGAGGATAGTTTTCACTTGGCTCTCTCACTTTGCTCATATTGGGGGAAGTCACTTTGCTCACCTGACATCCATCATGTCATAAGGACACTCAGTCTTAAGCAAACATGCAAAGAGCTGAGGCTGATCGCCCACAGTCAGCACCAAGTTTCCAGTCATGTGAGTGGACTACCCTGCAGGCAGATCTGCTGGATCCAGTGTGGCCTTCAGGTAACTGCAACCCCATGAAGCTGAGCCACAGCTGCTTTCCAAGTTGCTCCCAAATTCCTCACTCATTCAACTGTGACAGGTAATCAATATTTCTTTTTGTTGTGAGCTACTAGGTTTGGAGCAGGTTTGTTATGCAAAAATAGTAACTAATATTAGTATATACACTCTCCTCCCAAAATGTGTATATGCTCCTCCAAAGACATGTACAAAAATATTCAAAGCAGCACTATTCATACCCCGTCAGGGAAAAATGCAAATGCCCATCAACAACTGAATGGATAAAAAATGATGATATATCTATACAACACTATAAAACAATGAGAATAAACTATAACAAAAAGCAACCTGGATGAATCTCACAAACATGAAATTGAGTAAAGAAAGCCACACAGGCAAAAATTCACACTGTGATTTCATTTATATAAAGTTCAAAAACCCAAACTCAACGATGGTGTTAGAAGCCAGGATGGTGGTTGCCCTCAGTAGGCAGTAACTAAAAGAGGGGTAACAAGGGGAAAGCTTCTGGGCTGAAATCTTGATGGGAGTGCTGGAACTGAATTCACTTTGTGAAAAACCACCAAGCCATACATTGTAGGATTTGTGCACACTTCTCTATGATTGTTACACTTCAGAAGAGGGTGGTTTCCTCCCACTTTTAAGATGGAAAACAAAAATCCAACAACCATGCCCAACGCTATGACCACGCTATACATGTCTCATAAAGGAGACATGTACATAGTAAATGCTGTCCCAAGGTTAAAGCTTGTCATACTAGAGGCTCTACACCTCTGTTGCCCCTACCTCTGAAAAATTCAGAAACTGAGACCTTAAAGCAGAGGCATGTCAGCCATGAGGCCACTTCAACACTGTTCAGAGAAACTTGCAAGACAGACACACCTGCCTACATTATATCCTCAAGGGAAGAGGTCAGCAGAAGCTATCTGTTTATGAAGCACTTTGCTGATTCTGGGTTGAAATATTTTTTAAAATTTTATTTTTAATTACAGTTTGCATTCAATATTATTTTGTATTAGTTTCAGGTGTAAAATATACGGGTTAGAGAATCATGTACTTTACCAAGTGTCCCCCCAATATTTCCAGTAGCCATCTGGCACCACACATAGTTTGGGTTGATAGTATTTGAATTAACAGGCAAAAAAGGGAAAGCAGAGACTCTCCCCCTACTTTTCTCTGCACAGAGGCTGCAATTGTGAGCCTTGGGCTTCCCTGAAAACTGCCTTTGGCTGTTTCTGAGAAAAAGACTGCAGGCCGGGGGGCGGCCAGCCTGGGTGGGCAAGACTGACCATGGTTGGCAGCCAGTGAGACACTTACAGGCCTTCCCTGGGATTCTGGGGCCTGGCTTCCACATAAGGCCAGTGCCAACGAGGACAGGAGCTCTGGTCTGGGCTTCAGAGGGTGAGGGCATTAGTGCTTTCTTCCACCACTTTGCCTGATTGACTTTTACTCAATTTTTCATCTTCATTGAAAATGTTACTTTCTCAGGGAGGAAGCTTCAACTGGGAAAATTCTCCTCTATGGTTCCATTAAAACTTCCCCATTTGGAATTTTTGATACACTATTTTATCGTACTGTGGTAAGAATACTTAACACAAGATCTACCCCTTAACAAGAATTTAAGTATATTTATACACTATTGTTGCCTATAGCTACACTGTTGTACAGCAGACCCCTAGAGCTCATTCATCTTGTACAACTGAAACTTTATGCCCCTTGGTTAGTAACTCCCCATCTCCCCTTCCCCCAAGCCCCTGGCAACTACCATTCCACTCTTTGAGTCTAAGAGTTTGACTATTTTAGATATCTCATATAAGTGGAATCATGCGGTATTGTCCTTCTGTGACTGTCTTAGTTCACTTAGCATAATGTCCTTAAGGTTTATCTGTGCTGTCCCACATTGCAAATTTACTCAGTGTTTAAGGCTGAGTAATATCCCATTGTATGTATATGCCACATTTCCTTTATTCATTCATCTGTCTATGGGCATTTAGGTGGTTTCCACATTTTAAAAAAATCATCACCTGAGGATCTGTTCATTGATTTGAGAGAGAGAGAGAGAGAGAGAGAGAGAGAGAGAGATAGAAAGAGAGAGATATTAATCCGTTGCCCTGAGCAGGAATGGAACCTGCAAACCCAGGTATGTGCCCTGACTGGCAATTGAACCTGCAACCATTTTTGGTGTACTCGCCAATCAACTGAGCCACCTGACTAGGGCTGTTTCTACATCTTTGCTATTGTGAATAGTGAGTGTGCAGTGAACATGGGAGTGCTCATATCTCTTCAAGGTCCTGACTTTTTGGATAAATATCCAGAAGTGGGATTGCTGGATAATGTAGTAGCTCTATTTTAAATGTTGTGAGGAACCACCTGAGAAATCATACTGCTTTTCGCAGTGGCTGCACCATGTCACATTCCCAATAATGGTGGGCAAGGGTTCCAATTTCTCCACACCCTAGCCAACACTTGCGATCTTTTGTGGGGCTTTTTTTTTTTTTTTTTTTTTTTTTTATAATAGCCATCTTGACAAGTTTGAGACGCTCGATCTCTCATTGTGGTTTTGATTTGTATTTCCTTGATGAGTAGTGGCGTTGAACACTTTCCATATACCTGCTGGCCATTTGTTTTCTTCTTTGAAGAAATGTCTACTTAAGTCTTTAGCCCATTTTAAAATTGGATTAGTTGTGGGTTTTTTTGTGTTTTGTTTTTTTTGGCGATGAGTTAGGAGTTCCTTAAATATTTTAGAGGTTAGCTCCTTATCAGACAGATGGTTTCTTTGTCATTTTGTTGATTGTTTCCTTTGCTGTGCTTAATGTACCTATAACCTATGATGAGAGTAGGGGATGATACGTATCACCCAAAGAGATGTGTCAGATTCCTAACCCCAGTACTCAGAATGTGACCTTTTTTGGAAGTAGGGTCACTGCAGATGTAATCACTTGGGGTGAGGTCATACTTGAGTAGGGTGGGTCCTTAATCCAATATGACTGTGGTCATCATAAACTGTGGGGGAAAAACCAGGGAGAATGCCAGGAATGACAGACCGAGATTGCAGCGATGAAACTAAAGGCCAAGGAATGTCAAGGATGGCCAGCCAATCCCAGAAGTTAGGAAAGGCAAGAAAGGATTCTCCCTTACAGGTTTCAGAGGCAGCATGACCCTGCTGACACTTTGATTTTGAGCTTGACTTTTGTCTCCAGAACTATGAGAGAATAAATTTCTGTTGTTTTAAACCACCCCGTTTGTGGTATTTTGTTATAGCAGCCCCAGGAAACCAACACACTACTAACCTCAGTGCCTAACATGGTGCCTGGGACACAGCAGATGCTCAGTAAGTACGAGCTGACTCAAACTGAGTGGAGCCCCAGTGAACTGTGTGGGTACCTTTGGATTAGTCACTCGGCTGGTCAACCATCTCAGCTGTGTCCACTAAAGAACTGCCACCACCAATTTCAAAGACTCCAAAGCTCTGAACACCACTAAGTTTTTTTCAGTGTGGTGCAAACTATTTGTGACAACACTGGACCTGAATTGCCGTAATGCTTTACAGGCCACATCCCAATTGGTGTAAATATTTACTCATTTTACTACACAACATTAGCCGGATGGATTATGGCATTTCCCCCAGAACTTACTAGGGGTGTTATACAATTTATGTCTTAGTAATCCTAACATAGTCCTAAAAATACGAAAAGTTCTGAATTCCAACATACATGTGCCACAATGATTTTGACTAAAGAACCATGGCCCTGTAAAGGTGGGTGGTAAACAAGATCACTGTGGTTTCTTTCGGCTTCTAGGCTTCAGGCGTTCAGCTTTAAGGTTCGGCCTTTGGCCAAAATGTTAGGGAGACTGTGGTTCCCTTAGAATTCTCTTTCTATACTGCTTTCCTTCCTCTTTGCCTTTCTCCACATTCCTGTCCCTTTTGTCAAAACCTGCTTTCAGGGAAGCTCTGTGAGCTGACAGGTCAGAGCTGAAGCTACAGCTTCCCGCTGGACCCTGCCTGGGTCCTGAGTGATTGACACCTGGTCACCTGCAGGCAAGAGACAAGGCTGGGAGTAGTCTTCCTGCCCTCTGTCCAGCCTCAGGTATACCTGAGTTGGCCTGTCTTTAAAACTGGATTTTAGGTTGTAGCCTTGGTTTCCCAATCCCCTGATGGTGCTGGAGTTCTATCCAAAGCCCAGCCTATTAGGTTGTTGTCCTGTCACTCTGTCTGGACCTGGCCAGCCCGGCCTTGGGCTGGGCAGAGGCCCTTAGCCATGTGCCATAAACTATAATGTGACAGCAGCCTAGCTGACACCACACATTATTACTAATAACAACACTGATTCTAACATTCACACAGAGCTTACAATGAGCCAGATACATTGCTAG
The DNA here is from genome assembly GCF_964146895.1 of Miniopterus schreibersii. Classification (NCBI taxonomy): domain Eukaryota; kingdom Metazoa; phylum Chordata; class Mammalia; order Chiroptera; family Miniopteridae; genus Miniopterus; species Miniopterus schreibersii. Next base: position 54,704,038 of record NC_138111.1, on the reverse strand, counting down.
TTGTTTTACATGCATCGTCTTCTGCAATCTTCTCCACACCCTTGTAAAATAGATACTAGTTATTTGCATTGTAACAACAAGGAGCTGAGGCCTGGAGAAGTTAAATGAGTAATTAGTCATGGCCTAGAATGCCTCCTGCCAACCCTCACACAGGCGTCAATGTCACCTGCATCATACCAAGACTTAGATGCATGGGCGCTGAGAATGGGGCTGCTCCGTATCACAGAGGCCAGCACTGTGGATTGGTAAACCCCAGCTCTGCACCCCTGAGTAATAGCAGGACTCAGGGATAAGCTCACCCAAGACGTGGGATACATATCTGCATCAAATCTTTGAAGAAGGTACTATAAGTTCCCCATTTTACAGGGTGACGTAATAGAGGCTCTCGAAAGTCAAGTAACTTGTCCAAAGCACACAGCTAGTAAACAAGAGAATCAGGATTAAAACTCAGGCAGTGTGGCTCCCATAGGCCTAATTATGCTGCTTCTTAGGGTCAGGATGATGAACACACAGTACAAAGTAGATCTGAGATGCACACTCTAGGATCCCTGGTTCTTACAACTTCAGAAAATGACAAATGACAGCCCTACTCCTAAATAACAGAAACACACTGACGCCACCCAGAAGTAGCAGTGACGGTCCAATGAGCAAAGGCAGAGTGTGGTCCCCCAAGGACAGGCTTGCTTTTTGTGAGGGTGGCCATCAGAGACAATGTGGTCAATCAAGAACTCATGGTGGCTGGCCCCTCTTAGCAGCTTGTGTTTGTATTAGTCACACACAAGGAGGGATGTCCCCCTTCTTTTGGCTGAGGCTCATTACGTGAGTTGCCAGGTTTTTCTCCCTTATTCTTTCAGAGAAGGTGATGGCCTGTTGTCTTCAGTAACTCATTGCTTGTTGCTGGTGTAAATGCATTTAATTTCTATGCAGACTCTCCCTACCCCAGCTATTATGCCCTAAGAATCTTCTTTCACCTTGGGTTTTGCAGCAAAGTAGGGCTTGTTTCATTAGTCAAAATTTTAAAATGAAGTTTTTGTTAGGAGGCAAAGCACCACCGTAAATTTCAGTTATTTGTTAGAAGCATTCTTTAAAAGCTTGTATGTAATCCTCCAACTTGGCATCTCTGCCCAACATGTCTATCCCATGATTTTTTTTAAGTCCCCCAAAGATATCTGTTCCCTTCAAAATGCCTCTGAGTTCAGGAGGCAATAATAAATCCGACACCATGGAGCACAGCCAGCCCCAGAAAGCTAAGGCAGGGCATCTGGGACAATGCCTAGGATCCTGTCCCACTCTAAGGTTTCTGAACTATTACTAGTAGCTCCCAATTCATCTCTACATCTCCCAGTTTCCAATGTACCCATAGCCCGAAGCTTCTGAAATGCAAATCTGGTCACTTAGCTTCCTCCGACTACAAACGCCCATTGGTGTCCAAGCTGAGCTGTCAGGAGGGCGGGGACCAGTATGTCCAGGGCTCAGCTCTGGCCCAGCACCCGCTGCGGGAGAGGGGGCACTGCATGGCTGCAGCTGACCTTTCTGACTTGCTTTCCTTCCCCTTTGTAGGGACTAAACCTGAGCCTGAGCCTTGATGGGGAATGGCCCATGGCGTGTGGCAAGGCTCCGCACCGGGCCAGGGCAGCTGGGAATCGAACACTCGGGGATTAAACAAATACAGAAACATATAAAGGAGAATGAGAATCAGATTTCTCACTGTCAGAAAGCAGAACTGGATTGGTAGAAAACAGCGTGAACTTACGGTTTTTTATTTTCATTTTTTCTCATTTTTCAATTAGAGCTGACATTCAATATTATTTTATATTAGTTTCAGGTGTACAGCATGGTGGTGAGACATTTATATAATTTACGAAGTGATTACCCCTAAGAAGTCCAGTACCACCTGGCCCCATACATAGTTACTGCAATATTGTTGACTGTGTTCCCTACACTGCGCTGTACATCCCCATGCCTGTTCTGTAACTACCAATCTGTACTCCTCAATCCCTCACCTTTTGCACTCAGACCCCAACCCCCCTCCCATCTGCCAACCATCAGTTTGTTCTCTGTACTATGAGTCTGTTTTCCTTTTGTTTGTTCATTTACTTTGTTCTTTAGATTCCACATAAAAGTGAAATCATATGGTATTTGTCTTTCTCTGTCTGACTTATTTCACTCAGCATAATTCCCTCTAGGCCCATCCATGCTGTTGCAAATGGTAAGATTTCATTCTTTTTTATGTCTGAGTAATATTCCATTGTGTATTACTCAATGTAATATTCCAGCTGTCTATTGATGGGCACTTAGGTTGCTTCCATTCATTTGCTATTGTAAATAATGTTGCAATGAACATGGGGCTACTTATATCTTTTCAAATTAGTTTTTTGGATTTTTTCGAATGTATTCCCAGAGGTGGAATTGCTGGGTCATAAGTAGTTTAATTTTTAATTTTTAGGGGAACCTCCACACTGTTTTCCATAGGGATTGCACCAGTCTGCATTACCACCAACAGGGCATGAGTGTTCCCTTTTCTCCAAATCCTCGACAACCCTTGTTATTTGTTGATTTATTGGTGATAGCCATTTTGACAGGTGTGGGGTAATATCTGATTGTGGTTTTAATTTGCATTTCTCTAACTTGTGGTTTTTAATAGACAGACAGTTACCTAGATAGACGTAGATATACCAATAGATATACATGAGTGTATACAAAGAAACATATATGTATACAAGATTTCCTAGTTCTTTCTACTGAGAGGCCTAGAAGCAATGATATCCCAGTAGTACCAAGTACATCATGGGCCCAGATCATAAATTCTAAATACTATTGTTCACTGAGGACCCAGTTCCTACAGAAATGGCTCTAGCAGAGGCTGAGAAAATGAAAAATAAGGCTGGAACACCTTGTACCAAAAACTAGGAAGTGTTCTGAGAATAATGGGAAATATATCAAAAAGACATAAGGGCTAGTTTGAATGGGCTCCTGCTGGCCATGTCTGGGGCAATTTGATAGTAATGGATTTTAACCCTTTGAGAAAAATAGAAAATCATAAATAAATAAATAAATAAATAAATAAGAAGAGGAATCTCTACCCTACAGTAGCCTGTTAACAATCTAGAAGGAATGGCAGAATTTAGAAAGCCACCATTTGTCACCCATCATAATAAAAATTGATTCAGGCAATGATCATCAGTGAACACTAACACTGGTGGGTCACAGGTGGATGAAGAAGAGGGTATTTACTTAGTTTCAGATTGTAGCCCCATATAATACTTATTTGTTACTATTAATAAGTACTATGTACTTAATAATCTTACAGTGGAAAACCTGGCTGACATCACCCTAACCCAGTAATTAAGAGTTAACATCATCAGTAATGAATGGAACACAATGCCATGCATTGTCTCCTGTCACACGTGCTAAAAGAATATACTTCTGCGGTATTCCTGTCAAAAATTCAAAAATCATGAGGAAACATCAAGCAAACCCAAACTGAGTGACGTTTTACAAAGTAACTGGCTATATTCTTCAAAACTATCCAGGATATGAAAGACAAGAAAATACTGCCAGATTGAAGTAGTCTAAACAGGAATGAGAGCCACATCTTGGACCTATAAAGGACACTGTTGGGACAGTTGGCAACATTTGACTAGAGTCTGTGGATCAGATGGGGATTTAATGTCATCTCTTGATTCTGATGTCTAGACTGTGGTTATTTACAACTGCATCCCTGTACTTAGGTAATATACACTGAAGTGTGATATTTTCAACAATAAAGATAAATTAAAAAAAAGATGCAATGGGGTACCTCCTGAGGTCATTCTCAAATGGTTCCCAAATGTTAACAACTATAGGACTAAGGGGATGGTAAAAGGGAGCTCTGTGTATTATTTTTTGCAAGTATTTTAAAACTGAAATTATTTCAAAATAAAGGTTGTAAACACACACACACATCTATCACCCGGCTGGTGTGGCTCAGTGGTTGAACATCGACCTATGATCCAGGAGATCGTGGTTCGAGTCCTGGTCAGGGCACATGCCCAGGTTGTGGGCTCGATCCCCAGCAGGAGGTGTGCAGGAGGCAGCCGATCAATGACTCTCTCTCATCATTGATGTTTCTCTCTCTCTTCTCCCTTCCACTCTCTGAAATCAATAAAAATATATTTAAAAAACAAACACAAACAAAAACACCTGTGGGCTCCCAGTTACCCACAGGCCAAATCCTTGGCTGCCTGTATTGTGCTTTGCAAAGAAGTCTGACTGTATCTCTCTGCTTTACTCTCAGGTCAGCCCCACACTGAGCTTGGCTGAGTACCCAGCAGAAGAGTTCCCCTCTTCTCCGGCTGGCAAACTCCTCTGCCTCTCAGGATGGATCCTAAGCATCCCCCGCCTGTCTGAATACTTTTCTGATATCCCTCCCACTGGGCAGAACTAGACCTTTCTCTCTGCAGCACACTGTCTCCTTCCTCCTCAGGGCATTCTTTCCTTCCCTCAGGCTCACTCCCATTATTACACTGGAGCTATTTGTCTCCTTGTCTGTCTCTCTCCCTAGGCTCTGCACTACACAAGGGCAGCAATGGCTCTGACCTATTCTTCTTCCTCTCTCCAGCACCCACTCCAGCGCCTGGCACATCACAGATGCTCTGGGCGGCACTGGGACATAATTCAATTCCTTGGGCTCTGGAATTGAATTATCTATGAATGAATTGAGCTCTGCCACTCTCTAACTGCATAATTTGGGGCAGGTTACTTAACAACTTATTCATATTTAAAATGGAAATAATAGCAATACCCACTGCAAATGGCCTTTAGGAGGTTTAAGCAAGAACATCTAGGTTAAGGGCTTAAGCTCAGTGCCTGGCACAGATTAAGGGCTCTAGAAACATTAGCTAATATGCACTGTTATTACTGGGTGCTCAGTTAATATTTGTTAAATGCGTGATTAGATTAGACAGGGATTAGATGGGAAGAGTGAGGCTTCTTCCTGGGCTGAGTCAGACGAAGGAACCACAGTTTATGGAAACTGAGGGAAAGAACATCTATGGCATGCACATATTAACCTACCGGCTAAGCTAAGCACTGGGCTGAGTCTGGAAGGGTGACTAAGAGGTGGCCAGGCAAAGGAAGAAGGTATCAGGCAGAATGAGGCGTAAGGAAGCATGAAGCATCTGGGGAACCCTATCTATTTCCATGCTTGAGGTTGGAAAGCATATTGAACAGAAAGCCTAGTAAGTCCTGGAAAATTCTGGCTCTCAATCCTCTGTTTTCTTTAGTGGAATTATGGGTGGGTAAGGGAGCCTTGGAAACAGAGGCACTGTGAGCAGTCAAAGCCCTAATGATAAAAGTGACAAGCTCACTACAGTTCAAACTCATTGCCCCCAGGACGCTGCTGAATGGCACACCCCTCATCAGGAGAGGGCTGAATGCTCAGCATGTTCCCTTTCTATCTAGGCCAAGGGGTGCCAGGCTAGGTGAGAATTCCAGCAGGCCCATGGCAAAGGGTGACAAAATGCTTCAAGCAGGTCTTCCACCATGTTCAATAGACCATAAATTCAACTCAAACCTGGCTTGCAGAGGGAAACAAAAGATAGAGCTGTTTCTCTTGGAGAGACTGCCCCGACTCAGTCTCCAGTTTGATCTGTGGAGTCAGGAGAGGAAGTAGCTGCCTATTGATGCAAGGTGTGATTAATTCCATCAGTGCCAACACACACACACACACACACACACACACACACACACACCCCTGCTTTTTGCAGACCAGGAGTGTTTCTATTCACACAGATGTTCTATCCACAGGCTGCAGAGAGCAGCAGCCCTGTTCTCTCTAGTCCTGAGGGTGTTTACTTGAGGAGTAAGAGTGAGGCCTTTCACAAATGTTTTCATATTTGACTACACAAAAATGACCTAAAATTAATTTTCAAGTTAGGTTCAAAGATCTGTTTAAGTAGATGTATGTTTTACTCTTTGATGTTTTGTTATCTCAGGGTGAGTTAAGGGATTATTGCCAGGCTAAAGTCTGAATAAATTTAAACCTTCATATTAGCATTTATATTGGCTTATTAAATCTCTCATTTGTTTTTGATTATCCGCGATGCTCACTCATCCCTAGCGCTTTTAACCCTGGAACGATATTTTTAAACACACTTGGATCTGAACAGTATTGATGAATTGCCCTAATTCCCTGAGCTGTGTTCATCAAGCAGGGGAAACATGAGCATGACATCAAAGATCCACACTGACCCAGAACTTCAGATTCCAACAGACCAGGACTGGAATCTACTCCAACCTGTGCTTTGTAACCTTGCGCAAGTTACCTACTTTGAATGTCAACTTCTTTATCTGTATAATGGGACAACAATTCAGTAACAGCTTCTGACAGTTACTGGATGCTTGTTACGTACAAGGTACTGTTGTAAGAAGTTGACGTGTACTAACTCATTTAATTCTCATGGCAACCTAAGATAGAGGTACTATTATTCTGCCATTTTACATGTGGGCTAACTAGAGCAAAGTGACTAAGGTCACACAGCGAGTCAGTAAGAGATCCAGGATTCAATCCCAAGTGGTCTGCCTCCAGAGTTCTCAACTGTGCTCTCACCTGCTGGCCTCCAGCTTGCACAGGTGCTGAGAGCAAAGTATCACACGGCAGCTGCCATCATTGCTATTGCTGTGATTGTTGTTGTAACATGATTTCTCATGCACAAGAGAGGCCAACAGAAAGAATGGCTCTGTGGGGTTTCTTCCCTCCATTTGTGTTTCCCTGGAATTATTGCTAAGATTAAACCCAAATTAAGAGAACTATTTTGCTATTCCATTTTGCTTGTTTTATGTTACACTTACAATAATGAACGGTTTAGCTTCATGCAGCCGAACATTCCCCAGCTGCCCTCCGATCCTCGGAGAACATCATCCACTTTTCCAGTTAGCAAAATAGAAACAGTGGGGCAACCCCATCACTTCATTCTAAGCGAGAACACTGGAATCCATATGACTTCCAAAAAAACTGGGGAGAGTGTTTCTACTTCATGCCACATGGAGGTCAGCTGGATTCCTAACTCCTGACTATCATTCATTCACAGTAAATTACTAGAAAATTCCTCATGCTTTATGAATGCAGCTATTTTCCTTCTTTCCCTTTCATGTCCCACTTGACCTCTTACCCTCCTCTCTTCACTCTCAAAGAGTAAGGCATGCTTTTCTTATTGATCAATATGCATATCCTTGGAAAGGACAAAAGATTTCTACCTGAGGTAACTGGTATCTTTCCAGCTGTACATAAAACACTCACTTCATTTCTATAGTGAGAATGAGGCATAGAGAAAGAATAAATACGTCTTTCAGCAGTATGGTAAGAAAATTCTTTCTTATCATAGTTAGGAGTCTATTATGTCTACCTTTGACCATCTGGGTCCCCTATTCCGTCACTGATTCCAGCTCTTTGTGAATCTTTAGCACCAAAGAACTCGTATACAGAGCAATTCTTCAATAACCAGGCACTCACAAGTGCCTGACATGTATTAACTCATTAATCTGCACAGAACCCTATGAGGAGAGTATTATTTCATCTTTATCTTACAGAAAAGGAACCAAGAACAAAGAAGGGTTGAGTAACTTGATAAGTGACAGAACCAGGATTTGAACTCAAGAAATCTAGCTCTAGATCCCATATTCTGATTCACTATATGAGTGAATATTATTATTTTTTAAGCTTTTAGTTTGAGCCCTGCTAGCCATGGCTACTTGGGCAAGTCACTTAATACCTCTGGCCTCTCTTTCTTCACAGATAAAATGAGGGAATTAGACAAAGTTACATCCTGGGATTCTACAACCCCAGTCTCTGAGGGAGATTCACGTATCAAATTTTTAGATTCCAGACAAGTCTGTCAGCCAAACTCCTTGCCTCTCTCTGGCTTTGTAGAGTGTAAAGACTAAAGCCCTATGATCTTCTGTTGCTGATAGTATTAATAGTGTTTATAGAGCTGATCTGGAAGTGATGAGAATTTGGTTCCCAAGTTCTTCATGTGACCACAATCCCTCAAGCAACAGAAGTGAATGAATCCAGCTTTCAGTAACTGGTTGGCAAAATTGTTGCTCACAGTGAACACAGATTCCCAATGCTACTTGAGGACTGTGGACTTGAGGTAAAGTTTCCTGATTCATTAGCATTATCTTTCAATGAGCACAAGCACGGGGATTTGAAGTGGAGATCACCCTGTACTTCACCTTTTTAATTGGCTTCTCAGGTAGAGAGGGTTCTCTTGAACAAATATGTACACCTGATGTTCTCTTGAACAAATATGTACACCTGATGTTCAGAAAACCTATCTTTTTCAGACACTAGTCTGTCTATAGTGGAGGACTTGAGGTTCCCAAATGTGATAAGTAACAAACAATTATAGAATTGGCATCAATGTTGGGATAGGCTTACATTTAGAGATTACCTATGCTCAGAGAGACAGTAGAAGAGGAATTTTACACATCTGAGGATGAAAAGATGCAGAAAAACATCATAATGAAGTACCTAAGATTTTAAAACAATTACAATTCTGTATGTGAAGAGAAAGGAACACAATCAATGGGCCCACTTTCTAGACCCAGATAGATACACAGCTGTAGCAAGACCATGTGTGATGAAAAGTAGTCTACTTCCTGCCAACCTTGTTCTGCAGGACTACCCTCCTGGAGGAGTTAAGTATGCAAGGGTGAGCTGGAAAACAGCACTTTTCTTTGCTAGATCAAGGGAAGGTCAATCCAGCCCACATGTGGTTTCACTTCACTCCACCATGGGTCAGTTATATCGTCAACCTCCATTAAATGAAAGATAAAGTTCATGACAGTGCCCATTTTCACATAAGGTGTTGCTAGGTGTGCCTGGGATGTACCTCCAGAAGGACAGTGGAAGTGCCTAGCAGGTAACAGAGCATAAAAAGGAGAGGAATGGGAGCTTTTCTGGCCCCCAAACTGTCATTTTACTGTCTCCCTACAGATGCAAACAAACAGCCTACTATTAGTGCCAAAGAAAGCCACAAAATTGAGCTTGACAGTGGGGTGCACTTTGGGAGGAAGATCTGGCTGCATATTAGCCTCTCCCCACATCATAATTCTGGCATCATTTTTCTCACAAAAAGAGCATTGATAAATGGTATCTGTCTAGTTGTGGTGGATTTTACATCAATAAATACCTTGCTTATAACAGTTTCCTTCTGTGATTTTTCCAGAGCTTGAGAAGATTAAAATTGTATAAGCTCTGGGCATCGCAATCTTTGAATTTGCTGCCTTGCTATTGTTGGAAAGGAGCTGGGGCAGGAAAAGTGTCGAAGATGGGTGGGAGTGGGGTGAGCAATAGACCACCCATAGACATATATAGATATAGATATAGATATTTCTAGAAAATTCCCCAGTAAATGCATCCATGATGCATAAGCTTCATTTTCTATCATTAAGAACTTTAATTCAATTTCTCAAAGAGCACCCTGGACATACTCAGCAATGATCTACAGAGTCCTCCCACATACGCTTTGACTCTAAGAAAGGAGAAACCCATGTTTGACATGTGGGGCTTTTACCAAGGCCGGAGTATAAATTTCCATTTTGTTTACTCCTTAAACTTCAAAACAACTTGAGTGTCAATGCCCAAGCTGAGATCTCTCTGTAATGTTGCTGTCTCTGTGTGTTAAGCAAATCTTTCAATGACATCTGCACAATAAGCAAGTATTTGGAAGACTGATTAGATCATGGGGCCCTGAAAAACCAACCCTCTGAAGTATTTCATGTGGCAAGAGATGAAGCAGTAGCTTAAAAGAAGAAATGAAGAGAAAGTAATAATTCAGCATCTTATATTTACAAAACACCAAGTTTCACAGAACTCGGAAAGCTTTCCAAAATTAATCTAAGAGCTGACTGACCCTAAGTTTACAGCTGAGGGAAATGGCAGCTTTGGGGAATGTATGAGATCAGTAAGTGGTCCTTCTGTTTCCCACAGTTCTCCACCATTGCTTGAAGATGTAACACAACACATTGCTCTATATTCTAGGTCCCTCTCTCTAATCTCCTGAGCCATTGAGCTGCCTGAGGGCAATATGATACCTTGGAGAGGACATGGAAGTTACAGGTAAATGACCAGGCTTCAAGTTCCAGTGTAATCCAAAGGTACAGCGATCCAATAAATCTGGTAGTAAATTAATCTTACTCATTTGAAATAGTTGTGATAATTGCTATTCGATTACATGCTTGTGGACATAAATGTATCTGCTCCCTGGTAATTAACTGAGAGCAACCAGAGACACTCTTATAAGACAGGGGAATCAAGCATTGTCAGGCTCATCGGATAGAGAGGGGACTAAAGGCACGACACAAACTTGCCCTATGGGCCTTTGAAATACCTGGATCGAGACGTTGGGAGGAATATGTAAGTAGTATGCCAATAACATGTTTGATTAGAATTTTAGGAAAGAATACTTTGACATTTATGAGAACAAGAGACTCAGCTCAGTGATCACCTTTTCTGAGTCGCCTCTCATCTGGATTAGGTAATTCATCTCAGTGTTCCCAGAAGAGAGTCATTCATATCTATTATGGACATTGTGACTATGCTCTGTGATGACCTGTCTGTGTACTAGACTTGCTTCTTCAGAGCCTAAAACACAGCAAGAATTTAATAAATGTTTGCTGAACTGAGCTGGCTGGATTTTCCCGTAACCAGTAGAAAATGCCCCCATCACCCCTGTCCCGCCAGCAGCTAGTTTACAAAAGGAGATAATTAGGGACCAGATATTCTGGGCTTAGACCAGGCAGCCCCTTCCTTCAGGAAAAAAGGTGAGAGCCACAGTTTCCTAAGTGTACACAAATCACCCTCATGCCCCAACCCAGGCACAGCCTTTCAGAGAATTAAATGAAAACACACACACAAAAATCACAGCTAATACCTGTTACTATTTACTGAGTAATTAATATGTACTAGGTGATATGCTAAGCACTTAGCATACATATCCTCACAAGATTGATCAGAGTTAAAGATGAAGAAACTGAAGCTCTGAAAAGTTAAACCATCTGCCCAAGACCAACAAGGAAGTAAGTTGTATGAACTGGACTTTATCCCAGGTTTGTACAACTTCCAAGCCCATGCTCTTAAGGCTGAAAGGGAAGACTGGGGAATCAGTCATTTATAGCTTAGTGTGAATTTGCTTAGGTAGTTTTATTTTCCTAATGCTTAGCTGAGTAGAAGTGAATAAATCGGGGGTAGTTGGGAGAAAATGGATTGAAAGAATTTGGGTCTTGCACGAGTGGTAGAAAAGGGCCATCTGGGAACTGGGGTGGTCAGAGGGAGAAGGGGTTAGGATTAAGTCTCTGGGGGAGAGAGGAGAGAGGTACTAGAAAGAGTTAGAGAAGAGAGTGGCGCAGTAAAGAGGGCAGGGACCCCGGGTTGCACTGGGGGAACTGGGGAAAGAGAAGTGTGTGTGTGTGTGTGTGTGTGTGTGTGTGTGTAAGGGAGAAATGGTGTTTGCAATTTACAACATGAACAGGCCATCAGCTCAGCAAAAACTAAGCCAGTGGTTGTTAGTAGTGGCAGAGCAAAGACGCAAAGCTCCAAGACAGCCACCAGTGTCTTCCAGATTCGTAAGCCCAGGCTGCATCTCTCTGGATGACTTAGTGTTTCTTTATAAAAATGTTTTCTTAGGCGCTCAGTGCTTTGCCTAATGACTCAGTATTGGATTTTAAGACATTCACTGAGGTCTGCTCAGTTTCTCGTTTAGCATGGTTCATTTCCTATATGTTTGGCTTTGCCCTGAGAAGCGTGTACTTGAATGATTTTTTTCACTATCTCTTATGCACTAGCTTTTGCCAAGAGTCTAGTTCTACCCTTGGCAACTGAGAGTATGAGATGAAGCTTATCTGCTGAAGATAAAAAAAAGAAGAGCCTGTTAACTTGTTGGTGATTTTCACCAGGTTATAAGCTACTATGGGACTAGGAGGACTGGTCTTTTCACTGTCGTAATTCCCACGCCTGGAGTTTAGTGCCTAGAATAGGACGGGGGAGGAGAGAGGAAGGGCTGGGGGAGAGAGGGTGTGTAAACACCATTAACAGAGGCAAAGACTGAAACGCAAACTCTTTCGTAACAACTTTGGAATTAAACATCCCTTGTTCCAGATCCGAACCTGCCACCGGCTAATGACATAATCCCCTTAAAGATTCAGTTTCCTCAGCTATAAAGTTAGGATAGGAATAGTAAATCCTCACAGAACTGTGGGGAAGATTAAACAAAATAGTGTCTGTAAAGTGATGAGGACAATGACTGGCATGTTGTAAGCTCCCAATAAAAGGAAGCTATTAGGGAAGCCCTACCTTGCTCCAAGGCGGACTGTGAGGGTTTGCAAGAGTGTAGGTGCAGGGCGCCAGTGCCTTATCTACACCCTGAGTTGGATTTTACTTCTTTCCTTTCCTTTCTTTTCTGTTTTCTTCTTTCTTCCCTTTCCTCCTCTCTCCTGCAAGTATTTGGGGAGACAACTGGCTAGGAATGACATTATTTATATAAGCTTTCTGATTTCCTCCTGACTCATCACAGGTTTTTCTGACCATCACCACACAGCTGCTCACTTCCAGGACTCACACCTCACTTGCCCACGGGCCTTCCTTCCTTCAGCCTTGTCACACAGGATATTAACTTTCTAGGAATATTTGGACCCTGTCTCCCCTGATCCCACTTCATCATCTCATTACTCTTCTTAAAAAAACACACCTTATTGGATTAGGTGTTAAAGTCCAATGGAATGTCCCAACAACTGCTACCTTTTGCAGGCCTGGTGGAATCCACAAGAACCAGCTGCTCTGCTTCCTGTTCTAGAACTGCCTCAGGGATCTGGTGAGCTGGGTAGAAAGCTGGCTTGAAGCAAGGGTCTATCCAAAGCCTCCCGTTCTCTCTGCTCCCACACTAGCTGGTTATGAAAATTTAGGAATGAATTGCAATGACTATGAAATAGATATGAAGATCTTCTTATATCATATGGTTTCCTGCACAGGGAACTAAGAGGGAAGGCAGACTCCTATTTTCTTGAGCAGCTACTATATGAGGCAGGAACTGATTGAGGGCTTTACATACAGGGTGGGGCAAAAGTAGGCTTATGGTTGTGAGTATGCAAAACAAAATCTATTCTTGTATTATTATTTATTATTATATTATTTTCCATAAGAACAACTGTAAACGTACTTTTGCCCCACCCTGTATATGATCACCCTTATAACCCCTTTCTGTGGTTTGAACAATTATCTTTGGTCTACAGTTGAGGACAACTGAGTCCTAGAGAGGCTAACGTAGCCAGCCTAAGGCTACAAGGCGAATGGGAGAGCCAACATCTGTTTGACTGCAAAACCCATGATTCCTCCCTTATTCCAAGCAGTGTCCCTATTCCTGATGGGGACTATTTAGCTTTGGCATTGCCAAGTCCCCTTTAGGTTCTTGTCCTGAAGTCACCCCATTTCCAAGTGTTGCTAAGATCCCTGCTAGGAAAAATATGGTGTCTGATTTTTAAAAAATCATGCTAAGATGGTAATGAGCTACCTCTTCCAGAGGCATGCACATCATCAGAGTAAACCACGGCTTCAGTTTCTAACCCCACTGCTAACAGTGGAATAAGTGTCAAGTCCTATGCACCCTGGGTAGAGAGCCCTGTTTGCTTGAGTCACACGAGTAGCGACCTCTGCCCAGTGGGAAAGGCATTTATATCTGACCACTCAGAAACCAGAGTCAACAGCAGTGAGTTACAGGGAATGCACCACCTGTGGCTGTCCCAGCACACAGACTCTGGTCTGTGTCCACATCTCTCTGGGCCTCAAGGATAGTCACTCCACAAGTGAAATCGGAAGCCCCATGAGAAAGCAATGAGCATCTGGTGGGTCTGGGAGCTGTGCTAATCTAACAACAATCATTGTAGGCTCTATTGTGTCACTATCACAAACACCAAAATGTCCTGCAGCCCTGGGAAAGGTAATTAGGCAAAATGAGGAAGAAATAAGAATGGCAAAGACAAGAATAGAGAGAGAATGCTGATTCGCCACAGGAAAGGCGGTGGTTGGCTGGGCTCTGCTTTGTCACAGATCTTTCTGTGACCGTGGCAGATGACCTAAGAACTGCCTGACCTTGGCTGGCACCATGACAGGGGTAGTATTACCAGAAGGGTGAACTGCTTCTGAACTGCATCCCCTAGGTTACTGGGCACAAAGTGGAGCATTTCCTTTTTCACTCCCTCATTTTCATGTTGCTTAAACATCTCTTTTTCTCCATCTCTTTCTCCAGTCTTTTTCTTACTTTGCTTTCCAAGTTCAAGGAACATAGCAGATTCCTAACACTAAGGTCATAGAAAAGCTCTTCATCTCCAATTGTGCAAAAGGCCTTCTTTCAAAATCTCCAAAGAAGCCATTGGGTACACTTAGGAAGCAATGATTTTCATCTCAAAGCTTTGGCCAAATCATTGCTTGCCCTTTGAAACACTGGATTATAGTAGAAAGTAGAAAGATTTACTTTGGGAGTCTCCACTTCTGTTGATTGATTTGTAAGCTGGACGATGTTTGAACTGTAAAACTCCAATGTGTTCTCACCATATCCACAGCAGAAAGCTACCTGGTGGTGATATTTCCATCCCCGTGGTGCTCACAAGCCATGGGATTGATGACTGGTGTAGATAAGTCAGCTCTTGGAGCGGAGAGGAACGCAGGAGGCTGTTTGGTTTAATAACTATCTTCAGGAGGGCAGCACTTAAAGTAACCAAGATTTAAAAAAATGTAATGGCTTCCCCAAGACCATTCCCAAAACCCTGATTCAGGAAATAAAGTGGGTTTGTTCATCACTGCCTGGCATGAAGTAGGCATTCAATAAATATTTGTTAATGGAGGTTGAATGGAGAGAAATTCTAGTCATATTAAAGGGCACTATAAACATCTACATGGAGGGATGCAGGTTATTTTGTATCCTTTTACACATGGACAAACACTAGTAAGGTGTTATAAATACGTTCATCATTTCAGTGTTTTCCCCTCCCTGCTGCCTGGATGCTCTTGCCTAGATTTTTCTTATGAAAATGTAAGTCTTGTTCCCTGTAGACTTCTCATGGCTCCTTAATTTATAGTTAAAGCCAGTTCCTGTTTTGTGACTAACAGAGGTGCGTTGTCTTCAGGACTTAAATCTGACTCAGGTATTTTTCTAATAGAATTTACTTTTTCTCTCTTTCTTGAAAAGCTTCAACTCTGTGGATAATTATCATTACCTTCAAAGAATCCCAGAATGTTAGAGCTGGAAAAGGCCTCGGGGATCGCCCAGCTGCACCTCGCATTACTTCCTTTACGATATCCTACTTGGGGCTCTATTCTCCTGCCAGGTGGACAGGCTGAGTCCACATCACACTGGGTCGATCATGGGAGCATACGGAATTACTGTATGCAAGAGTTAGTATTAACTTCAATGAAAATATAATGGTCTACATCACACAGAGCACACTATGTATTGGGATTGTACATGAGAAAAAGCGGGCATGCCTATAATACAAAAGTTAGCCACTATTACCACTTTAGCTCTGTTGGAAGAGCAGCCAGAGGCAACATTCTCCAAGCAAATCTGCTCTTCCACTTCCCTGTTTAACTCCCTTCAATGGTTCTCCATTGGCTAAAGGACATAAAGTCCAAACAACTTCATTTAGCACATTGGGCTGTCCCGGATCTGGCCCCTGGCCAGCCTCTAACACTAGCTTCCATTTCTTGTGCTTTCCCTTTCTCCTGCAACATCTGTCCTCCTCTTCTTCACCTGGGTAACTCCTACTCATGCCTTATGATTCAGCACAGGCCTTGCCTCCTCCAGGAAGCCTTCCCTTAGCCTCAGGCTCCCCCTGAGTCCCGTGCTTGTCTCATTCACAGCAGTTACTGTTGGGAAACCTTCCTCCTTCATTAAGTGATAACTCCTTTAGGACAGGGTTTTGTCTTCTAGTCATCTCTGAGGACCAAATACAAGCAGACTGTGTACATGAAAATGCCTGATGCATTTTTATTTTTTACTGAATTGAGATGTAAAACACTTTCTGCCATATTTTTTGTGCATAAGGTTAACTTCAGTCAATGGTCTGTATAAGGACTTTCCCAGAGTCCAGGCAGAATTATGTGGTCTAAGGGGCTGTCCAATTACATAGATGTTAACAACCAGGAAAGCTTCCCTCTCAGGACTTAACTGAATGGATTTACCTAAAGCTGATGTTTCTCCCTTTTTAGAACAAGTCATTTGTGCTTTCAGGTGACACGATGGGAAAGTAGATCCAGTCCTTTGATTTTTACCCTAGATTTGTGCCAAAAATTGAATCTATGCACGCAGAGTGATTTCTAATATCATCAAAGCTTATTTCACAGAAGTTTGAGTCTGATCGAACAGGTGATGTGTAACCAGAAAAAGGGCTGTCTTTAGGAGAAACAAAGATTTAAGCCCTGAGGAAAGAATACATGTGACATTTACTCTTGTTGATGTCAAAATGCTGCTGGGGACAATTCTGATCACTGGGCCAACACATTCCTGGGTAGAGGAATAACAGAGGCTGCCATGGGGCCAATCAGGTCCAATAGTTAAGAAACAGGTCTTGGCAGGTTCCTCTGTTGTAACTTGTCCATCAGTGGAAGAAAAGAGAGAGGCAGTGTAATTACGCATCTGGGTTTACCAAGGAGACTGACAATAGTAATAGCATTAGTTCTCTGAAGGCGCCTGAGTATGGCCTCCAAATCTGGACTCAATTTCTGTGGACGCCAGTGAGCTTTGGTGTGCTTTTGCTTTAAGCACTTAAAAGTTAGTATGGACAGAGCCAAAAGGCAGCATATGGAAACTTTGGGAACACAGCAGAAGATAGACCAATATTTAGAGAGCATGTTGAAACAGAAACCTTAAAATAAGTCGTCAAAGGGGAAGGTGGCTGCAAAGCTTTGAAAGCTCCAACAAATAAATTAAAGCGTGGTTGTGTAAAAAGGCAGCACCTTCTGCTCAAGCCATTGCAGGAGAATATAAAAGAGAATCAGAAATTGGAAATCATTTGGTGCTAGTGCGCATGGCTTTTGTTAGTGTACAATGAAATTGGCATTCTGCAGTTTGCTTTAATAGAGGAGACTCTGTGACCTCTGAGATGTTTTTCTTAACTCTCTCATATCAAATCGAGGTTCTCAAACTTCTTTTGTAGCTCTCACTGGTTCTAGGAACCACCCTAGGTCTGAGAAAAGAGATTGAGGTGGGGTGGGGGTCAGAAACCAAGTAATGTTCCTGGAATTATGAGCTCCCCCCCCCCAACCTTTACTGTTTATCTGTTCTGTACCACTCAGCTGTTCTCTGTTGCAGAAAAATAAAAGTTTAGTTTAAAAAGTATGTTAGAACAAAGCTGCAGAAATTGCCTGGAATTTCCTTCATTTTCAGCCATCTGGCTTTCATTGCTTACTTCTTTCCCCTCCTCCAGGTACGTTTACCAAATCTTTTCAACACACACTGGCCAAGCTATCAAATGCTTATAATTAATAACAGTCGTACTCTTTTTTCCCCCTTTCTTAAGGTAGTGGTTTCTGGCTTTCCTTGGGCTGCTCATGTCATTGCTAGTATAAACCAGGGAGATGGTCAGTAAAGCCTTCGTTGAATAAGAGAACAAACTAATCAAATTTGAGTTAAGTTCTGAACACAAAACATGGTTTTATTTAAAAATAAAGTATTTCTCACCATGAAATGAAGGGGAAGGAGAAGAATATTAATTGTTCTGAGTGCCTACAATGATCCTTTTTTAGAGATGAAGAATCTGAGGATCCAAAAAGGTATATGACCTCTTGAAGGTCACACAGCTAAACATGACACGGCAGAACTGGAACACAGGTGTCAACCTGCCCGCAGGTTTTTATTTTGGTCTCAGGGATGGAAAGGTCCTTAGTGCACATTAACTGAGTGAAAAACTCAAGTTGCTGAACAAGATAGAAATATGACCCCATTTACAAAGGGAAGAAAACCTTGTGTGTTTGTATGTGTTAATATATGGATATAAATTCATAGAAAACGGTACCAAACCAATAAGAGTGGTTATCTTTGGCGATAAGAAGGGAGAACTATAGAGCATGGTGGAGAAAGGGGAGCATACGCTTTTCTTTCTTGATCACTTCTGCTATGCTTGACTTTTAAAGAACGAGAATATTCATGTATTACTTGTATAGTTGCTCTAACACTCAGAAAGCTTTCTCACTGGGAACAGGAGGCTGACCTCTTTCCTAATGACTGATCTTAGCTCCCTTTTGGATATTCCTCCCATAAGCTGGTCTAACCCACTAGTGAAGGCTGGCAAGGTGGTGGGGCTTCCGGACACAAGTTACTCAGATGGTGGTGAAGGTGCCTGCAATGCTTTTTCTTCCTTGTAAGGATAACGTCTATGCTATCAACTTTGATGTAAAATTCTCACTTTCAGCTCACAAGCAAAATTAATCCTAATTTCTTCTGGCCAATTTTAGGCAAGGTTGTTAAGAGATTAACACCTGCCCTCATGACACACACTACCTTCCATCTCTCCCAATGAGTGAACTCCTTTCTGGGCAAAGCTAACAATTCATTCAGTAATTGTGTCCAAATTCCTTGTATTAAAGCTTGCCTTCCTAGTCTTATTTTGAGGATACTTTGCCATATGTGATTGCTAACATAAAGGGTTACTTACCCTAAGGCTATTTATATTTTAAATTGGTATTTAAAGCATTCAACTGAAGGAAGGGACTCTAATAATGGCATTTCAGTACCATCTGGTAGGTGGAGAGAGGGGGTAAGGGGGATTGAGAGCAGACAGCACTGGGTCTTCCCAGCTAGCATTAATAATAGAGTCTAAACACTACTACTTATAAATTTAGCCCAGTCCTTTATACTCATTTATTCAGTAAACACTTAATAAGCCCCTGCTGTGTGTCAGACATTTTACTAGGCATTCGTTGTAGAGAGAGGAGTTGGACATAAAGCTGATAGCAAGGACTTTAAAATATAGTTCTCTTCAACAGATAACTGCTATTTTTAAAGTGCGCTAAAAAAAAATGCAGGCAGTTAGTGCGTATGCTCATATACGCACACAAAGGCAATAGCAGGAGAGTATCTCTAGCTTGAGAATACACCCTTCCTGCTGTGAACAGCTAGGTGTGAGAACACAACTGACTGGACCTGGTGAAAGTTGGACATGTGCTTCTGATACCAGCTCTGCCATTCACACAGAGTAAGTCGGGAGAAGGGATGGGTAATCCTGGAGAGACTGTGCAGACAGGACATGCTGTGGGGCCTTGGTATTTACTTGGTGATCTGACAACTCTGACGACACAGAAGAGCAAAAGCGACTTCCCAACTGGTGTTCAGTAGAACTGACAACTGCTAGGGAAAGCTACTTAACCAGAGGCCTCCTCTCAGAGACATGAGCCCAGTCACCAAGACTTGAAACAGCATTTCTGTATGTCCTACGGGAAATGTTATGCTTTTTTGAGCACATGGACATCAGCACAGACGAAGAGCCCAAAAGACAGTGTATAGAAACTTGGGGTTCAGCAGAGGACACCCTAAATGTGCAGGAAACACTGATCCATGCACAATAAGAATTTCTGTGAATTAAAGATTTAAATTACTCCCAACTGAACACAAGTTGTTTGAGAAAACACCACCACACTATTATGCCCCTACAAAACACACTTTCTCTTTCATATACATTTTACACCAACCTCTAGAAAGAGAGATTTTTCCCCTCTTGATGTCATAGTGAAATACTCCATAGGAGTTCACCTCCACACGTTTTCATTTTTAAGATGAAAATCTGCTTTGATTCTTTGACAGGACAAAGAGAGCAAGTCATACCAGTTCACTGTACATGTGGTGCCCCCACGTTGTTGTTTTAATTACCATCAACTTACAAATGCTCATCTGTGTATGGCTGGCCCAAGAAATCCCTGGCTGTGCCCAATAAGAGAGGCCTTGCCTGTCAGTCTGACAACTGGCCAGTGGAAAATCAAAGCACCGAGCGTCTCTGGAGCAAATGAAATCAAATTAAGCGTAACAAGAGTTCTTGTCCGGGAGTCAATATAAATTAAGCTCATCTAATTTGACCATCGCCAATACTTGGAAGGCGAAAAGTAACATCTTGTGTCTTATTGCTTCTGCTGCCCCAGGAAGGACGGGTTTAGTGGCTCCAAATCCCAGATTTCCAGTTAGCCCCAGGTACTGACTCCTCCACATTGCTTCAGCTCATCCCAGCATTTGGATGTCATTACAACCCTGGAATGTGGTTAGAAAGAAACTGATGCTTGTTTTTAAAGTGATAGTAAATAAGCAGACAGAAATGACATCAATGATCAGCACAATAAAGCAGCAGCAGTAGCCTTCATTCTTCTGTCTACAAAATAATCAGAAGAATGAAGACTCAGAGGATATTTGAGCAGGATGTGGTGACCTCAGACCATTTTGCAGATGTGGAAACAGAAAGGGCAGGCACCTTGCCTAATGCCACACAGCTAGTGGTAACAGAGCTAGGATGGGAAACCAGGGCTCTGTGTTAGCCCAGGCCCTAGCCGGCTGTCCATGCCGAAACCACTCAGCTTTTTCCTAGGTGGGTACAACACTGTCAAGTAGAAGGGGTTTATACCCCTTGCCCATGTAATTAGGTCTTAGGTTCACCCAACTAGAGAACAGTGAGGTTAGGACCGAGATGTAAATTTAGGTCAGGTAGAAACAGAAAAGAGGTTTCTCAGTATTCCACGTACTGGATCTAGCTTTTCTGGGTCGAGCCCTTGACTCTGTTTTACTGGCTGCCATTCTCATGAGTGGGGTGCTCCAAGCAGCACTGATTTCCTGGTTCCTTTGGAGAATATGGCACTAGTAGCCCTCCTCACTTCTGCCTTTGGAAGGGGAATCCAGGCCCACCATTCAGATCAATATGTAGACCAACTCTGGTGACCAGCAGGAGTGTCACTGTGAGGCTGTGCCCTGATCTTATCTGAGGAGGCCTGTAAGCAATACCCTTTAAGTCCCAAAGAAAGGAAGGCACCTAGTTTGCTGAGAAATGAGACAAACAGCATCAAGTTGATCAGCAAATTACTGCTAATTCCTGAAGACAACATCTGGCTTCTTACAGGATACTTTGCAGAAAGAGAAGAGATCCCATTCAGAAACAGCATTCCCCTTCATGTCTAGGACATTTCCTTATCTAGTACCATTCTTCATCCCATCAGCCAACTTGAAAGTCTGGCTTTGGTTCCTTAAACATCTCCCTTTAGAACCAGAATCATAGATGAGATGGTTTAGCTTCTACAGAGATTTGCTCCAAAGAAGTGTCAGAAGGCAAGTCTCTCAAGACACCATAAAATTGTGTGGACTGAGGCAGTGATTGGATTGACTGACTTAGACCCAAGGTTGGGTAATAATGAGACCCAGGCAGGGCTGAACAATAAAATGCTCTAATTGATTTTATGCATGTGAAATGACACACATACACCCCAGAGCATGCTATAATGAATCTGCCTGCTGTGTGCATAAGATTTACAGTGGATCAATTATACCACCCAGATGCTCTGTGAGCCAATCCACCACTGTGGTGTGAGGGCTCGGGACACAGGCTAAAAGGTGGCAGAGACCATGAAGTCTGCGGTCAGTTCATATGCCCCCCAGGAGAAAGCTGCCACGCGGCACGTGCACATCCCAGCCATGCCACGGGACTTGCTTCAGTGCACGGAGCCTCCTGGACCCTGAGCATGACCATTGGGCTGGAATTCCAAAGCCCTGGTTTCAATTAAATTTAAGTGGATTTGACTCACAGTTTGAACTGATGCTAATTGGTTTTCAAAACACTGGGTAACAATAAGCGTTCTGGTCTTGCCCATGGACAGACACGCCTAGCTCCGAACACGCTCCTGGGCAGCAAGGCCGGCAGGCAACATGCCTGTTACCTTGATGGGCAGGGGTCCAGGCTGCAGGCTTTCAGGAGCTTTGGGGGCCGGCGGCTGGTCACGCACAGGTTCTCATCAGCAGGCTCCCGCGTCTGTTTGTTCAGGCAGCTCACCACGGCCTCCTGGACACCTGTGTACAAATCACACTGTCAGGCCAGGGTGGGTGTTGTGTGGCTGATGAAGTATCGACAGGGCAGCTGGCGGAGGTCGCCGGGGTAGGTAGGACTCTTGCCACATGTCAGAGACAGCAGCGTAAAGCCCAGGACTACCCATCTTGTCAAACATCGCTCGGTCTGGGAGAAGTACACATAAGCTAGCGCCTCTGGACGTGTGCCCCTTGAAGAGTGTGACTCCCCTGAGAGGACAGGCTGCTAGCAGTACTGTTGAAGTGCTTTAAAAAATGCCACCGGGCTCTAGAGCTGCCAATGCCGAACTATGATAATATAATGCAGAAGGAGAGCATGATGACAAAAAATGGCCCCAGGACCTTTGCACGTTACATTTTAATCATCAGGAGACTGTTGTATTTGGAAGGGAGGCCAAGAGCCATGTTTTAATATCCAGCGATCTATAAACTGCTGTCCTCTGTGGCCTCACATCCAGCACTCCAGTTTTTGCTGGTTCCCTTTTGATTCTGGTTCATTTTTTTCAGTGATCTAGGACAGTTCTTTTAGAACAAAAAAAAAGAGAGTAAGATGCTTAATGACTGCACCCATGGAAGACAATCTTCTATACACCCACGGAAGCAGTGCTCCCACTGACACCTGCATGGCCCTGACTCAGAGCTAGTAAAACAGGAGTTTGAGCAGTGACGGGCACAAGGTTGCTTGGCAGGTCCTCTAAGGTGCTGGGGAGGATCTGTCACGGAGACTTTCATGGAGCAAAGCAGCATTGAACCGGGTAAGGTTGTTACGTCACCCGACCAGACTTTTCATTCCGGTGCCCACAGTCATAATAATAGTCCAGCCCCACAGGTTGCACATTAACAGCCAGGTGTAAGGCTAAGAGCTTGACATACATCATCCAATCTTCTCAACAACTCCACGAGGAAAGCGTGACTTTTATCCCCCGTTTGCAGCTCAGAAAACAGAAGCTTGGATGGGTGGAAAGACTTGCTAAGTTCACACAGTTGACATACCTGAAGCTGTGCCTCAGCACTGGAGCCTTAGTGGCCGGCAGCATTAACATTTAAAGGCACTCAGAGGCTGTTATATCTGCTGGAGATCTTTGGGAATAGCCTACACATTTGTCTGGAATCATTTCAGCAGAGTTTAGTTTAAGGAACAGGCCAGATGGAACATTCTTGATACTATGCTTTTAGTCATACATAGCTATGTGTATAAGATCTGTATATCTAAAGATAACTATCTGTAGTTAAACATATGTATATAGCTACAGCAGAGTATGTGACAGTCCATAGAATTAGTTTTATATTTAAATACACATATACAGGGGTGGGCAAAAGTAGGTTTACAGTTGTAATACAAATAAATAATACTATAATAAATAATACAAGAACAGTGTTTCGTGTACTCATAACTATAAACCTACTTTTGCCCACCTGTGTATTTTCTTATTTTTATTTTCTGCATTGCTTTGCAATTAGTACCCAATACAGTACAACTGACCAATCACTATTTAGCTCTGTTGCTTCCCTCCTTCTATCTACCCTGTTTCTCCAAGAAGTTATCACCCCAATCAATAGGCTAATGCTTCCTAAGATGATTTTACATTGGCTTAGGTCATGAGACCATCAGTCAAAAAGTGACATTTTAAAGCCAGAATCCATATCACCTTTCTTTCTTCCTATTAAGTGTCATAAATAAAATATTTAAAAAAAATCAGAAACAGTATTTACCCTGTAGCCATGAATGTAAATTTTCTTTTTTCTAAGTTTTGTATAAACTTCAAAATTTAATTCAAATATATCACAACCAATTCAGAATGGAGAGTTTGGGTTTTATATGAGACATTCAAGCTATTCCATCATATTCTGTAATGCTGACCATAGGGTGTTTCTCTTGGTTCCAGCTGGGATGAGCCATTTGAAATTCATGCTATGATGATACAGCAAAACATTTCATAAGAAATGGTTGATATCATCCCTGATCCTTCCCATTGGAATGGTCTGGCACAAGGCACTGGATGAGGCTAACAATTCCATACAGAATGTAGAGCTGTGGTTATATTAAGAAGTACATTATGAGTCATGGACAGCGTGGCTCAGTGTGGACAGTGTGGCTATGTGGTTAGAGTGTCGGTCTGTGAACTGAAGTGTTGTGGGTTCGATTCCTGATCAGGGGCATGTACCTCGGTTGCAGGTTCATTCCCTGGCCTTGGTGGGGCGCTTGTGGGAGGCAACCAATAGATTTGTCTCTCTCACATCAATGTTTCTCTCTCTCTCTCTGCCCCACTTCTTCCCCCTTCCACTCTATCTAAAAGCAATGGAAAAATAGCCTCAGGATATATATATATATACACACACACACACACACACACACACACACACACACACACATAAATCACCTTCGAGGTGAATAAATGCAAAATTAAGCAGCATTTTAGTTACTCAATTCTAATCTAGCATATTATAAAACAATGTACTGGGCCTCTGCAACACTATGAGCTAAATGTCTATTGCCATAGGGGCCAGTTGCCTTAGCATTTTTAGGTGGGGCTCGGGATGGAGGGGGAAAGGAAGGACAGAGCTCTGTCATAATAAAGGAGTATTTGGGACCAGCCCTGTAGTCAACACAATAAATTTTTGTGGCCTGATGAACGAAATGCCCAAAAGGCCTGACGAATGAAATGCCTAAAGGGCAGGGCATTCTAAGCATAGTGTGCAATTTAGGCTAAGGGGAGGTGGGAATGGGATGCCTGCAGGAAGGAACATGGAGTGAGGGAGCTGCCTGGGAATGGGGAGTGTGGGAAGCTGGAGGAGGGAGGAAATGCGAGGACTTCACCTGCAAGTTCATAGTATACTTGGCCCAGGGGAGTCAGGCCAGGAAGTGAGAAGTTAGCTCATCCAGTTTGTGTTCTTTCCAAAAAGGCTAATATATGCACTAGGAAGGGCCTTCTAAACCAACACAGAACATATGTTCAAGTACAGTACTTTATGATTTTGAGCTTTCCTTTCTTGACAGAAGCAAAAGGAGAGAGGACTCATAAGGAAAAGGGAACAACAGGTAGAAGACTTCTTTATTTTTGCCGAAGTAAATTTCCAGTTTTCCCTCAGCTAGAGTTTACTGTTGATTTGAACCTGATTTTACTGTTCAGGTTCAAATCCGCTCCCCTTGACCACACCTATTAGTGCACATAGGGAAATTAAAATGTAACAAGGAGATGATAGCGGGACACAGGGCACAGATACGAACAGGTTAGGCTCACTTTTAACCTTCCAGAAAATGGGATTTTCATTGTTTACATCTCTCAGAATAGCATAATTGTTATATGATATTTGATGACAGTTTGGGGAAACGTAGTCACCAACTACAGCCTAAATTACTAACTAGTTCCTTCTGGTTGCTACCTCTGTGAGGTGAAAGGTTACTTTTGTGTCTATCCAATTACATCTCTTGAGATTACAAAAACAATAAAATTAGCCTGACCGGCCTTACAGCTCAAAATTGATTTAAAATCTAACTGTTAATCTTGTTTGTTTTTGGTTGCCTTCAGCAAGAATGATTAAAAATATATGTAACCTCATGGGTTACATTTTGGTGAAAGATCAAAGTTGATAATACAATAAAATGTTACTGCCAAACATTGACTTCAAAATATACGTGTCCCATATAACAAAATATCTTTTTAGTGCATATGGGCATCATATGGACCCATATATCCCAAGCATATTTTCACCACTTTGGAATTTTCAATTCTATCATTTTAGGTGTAAATATATGACCTTGGCACAGGGACGTAACTGTAGGTAAGTATGCACAGTTGTTGACAGTTAAGACCCAAGACATTTCAGTAACTTGACTCTGCCTTGGATATAGAGGATGTACAATTTATGTTATACAAAGAAGCTCAATTCCTACAGGCAGAGATCAGCTGTATATCAAACATCCAAATCTTATTTCTAAATCAATGTCTCCTGAAAACATTTTAAATGAAAAACATTCCATATACTCTCTACACTTTGAATTTTATACCCCTGGTTGAGCCGCAGAATAGTAAGACTCTTAAAGATAAAGTTATCTGCTTATTTATATATTCCATTACCGCATCTATTTTTTCCATCTGTTCATCAAGTTCCAGGCTTGACTTGTAACTGAGAACCATAACTGAGAGACCATAAATAATTTTTTTCAAAGCACATTTGTTTTAGACTAGAGATAATGATCATTCGGTTCAGGTGATCGAGGAAATTGGGGATAAACACACACCATCTGAACTCTTGAGTCATTTGTTGTAATGGAAAGAAACAACTGTAGCCACCGGCTGTGGCCTTTCCACGTGACCTCCCAGCTCCTGCCTGGGCTCGGAGATCGCCAGCCTATTCAACACGTCTCCCTCATTAAGCACGGACAAGAAGATGTCCTCAGTGTGAGTGTAGAACACCGTAAGAACACAGATTAGCTGAGTGCCAGGAAACTCTTCCAGAATCAGATGGAAAAATTTAGGTTTTAAAAGAACAGGACTCTCCATTAAATCACTTAAGAATTTCACGGTTTGAAACTGGAAGACTTAGAAACAAACAAGAACCTCAAGGTCAAAACTATTAAACGCTTATTAAAAGACCTGATGGAGAAAAATTGATTCTTTGCTGGTACTTGTTCCACTGTTCATTCCTTTTAAATCCATGGGAACGATTTGGGCACATTTATCTTTACATTCTCAATAATGACAAGAGATGCTTTAAAAAAAAAAAGTTTTTTATTGATTCAGAGAGAGGAAGGGAGAGGGAGAGTGACAGAAACATCAGTGATGTGAGATAGTCAATGATGGGCTGCCTCCTGCATGCCCCCTACTGGGGATTGAGCCTGCAACCTCGGCATGCGCCCTCACCGGGAATTGAACGGTGACCTCTGGGATCATGAGTTGACACTCAATCACTGAGCCACACCGGCCGGGCAAAAGATGCCTTTTAAAAATAGTTTTCAAAATGTCATGGTTTATAAAACATTTTGGGGAAATAATGTTAACGTATTAATACCACTTAAGCAAGAAACTTTGCTGGGAATGTGGAACCTTAACGTGCCAAAAGGTGTACTGAGGGGGAGTTGGCAGGAATTCAGCCAGCGTTTCCTCTCCTATCAAAAATCTCACCTGGGAGTAGACACGGGAGGAAGGGGCAATTAGAATCTACTGTATTTTCTATGACGGTAAGAAAAAATGTAATCTTGAAGAATTAATTGTTGATTTAAATGCCTTCCTATCCCACTACAATCCCATTCAGATTTCACTGGAAATTAAGAATCACTGAGCCCGGCCGGGCGTGGCTCAGCGGTTGAGCGTCGACCTAGAATCCAGGCGATCAGGGTTTGATTCCTGGTCAGGGCACATGCCCGGGTTGCCGGCTCGATCAATGACTCTCTCATCATTGATGTTTCTATCTCTCTCTCTCCCTCTCCTTTCCTCTCTCTGAAATCAATAAAGATATATTTTAAAAAAAAAGAAAAAAAAAAGAATCACTGAGCCTGTTCCATGGAATATACCTAAGAGAACCAGGTAAATATACATGGAACATTTAGCATTAGTTAAGTAATATTTGTAATGTGAAAGCTTCAGAAATTCTCTAGCATGGTACGATGGACTCTAGACACAGAAATAAATAAATGGCAAGCCTGGACCCAGCTGCCACTCGCTGTGAGCTGCGTGATCTTGAACAAGTCACTCAGCTTCTTTGTATCTTCGTGTTCTCATCTGTAAACTCCTTTCCACTTCCAGTGTTAACTGCCCTTTATCCACCTTTCCCCTTTGTAAACAGATATGACTTTGGGAAATCAGCTAAGTAAATCAGAGGGACTGGAACTTATTCTTGGGAATAGCAGACTGTTTTGTCATTTTTAGGTTCTGGTTAGTACCATGTGCACTGAGGCAAGGGCCTAGATAAATAAAACTGAAAGTTGGGGGCATTGCCGGGTCCGTGGCAACCGTGTTTCTCAGTCCGATACACCAGGGTATTTTGCAAAACATCAGAATGACAACTGAAAGTAAAAGAATTCTTTGCGTTGGCCACTCACAGCTGACAGTCTGAGAGCGACTGGAGCCCCAGGAGAAATACATCTGGGTTTCATTCAGTGTGCTTTACATGTAGAAAGCTTCCTCCCCTCTGCCCCCGCTTATCAGTCCTGGGCTGCAGGCAGTCACGTGACACAGTGCACACAGGAGAGGGGATACCGAAAGAAGACAAGAGGTGGAGGGGATCTGAGCCAAGTCCCCGTCTTACCTCCTCCACATGACTCGGAGCACCTGGTGAAGCCCTCATACTCCCAGTCATACAGCTCGTCGAAGTCCTGCAGGCCACCAGGGAGGCCGCGGGTCTCCCCCGGGCTGGACTCAGGCACCTCCCCGCTGCACGGTCCTGCGTAACAGGCTCGCTGGGATGCCGGCTTGGGTCCTTCGCATTCGTCAACAGGCAGGTCAGCCACGGACTGAGAGAAAGACAGGAGCACCTGGCACTTGACTATTCGCACCTGGGTCCCCACACCGCAGGTCACCGTGCAGGCCGACCAGGCCTCCGGGATGAACCTGCAGTCGGCAAGCAAACAAGAGGACAGGATGAGAAGCCCCAGGCAGCAGAGCCCGGGCATCGGGAGGGGCCGCCTCCCGCCCGCACCCATGGCCCAGGACCGTCCCAGGAGGCGCTCAGGGCTCTTCCGCCCTGTCCTGAGATGGGTGCTTCGCTTTAGGTCATCAGCTCACTTGCCACTGTTTCTGGATTGGCTTCTTGCAGTGTCATATGAACTCCCAGCTGCAAGACATTCCAGCCACAGACCACCTGCTTTCTGCCTGCCTTGCACCCACAGCGGTAGTGCTTCCCAGCAGGGAATTGGGGGTTTCTTCTCTCTCGTTCTAAATCCCAGCACTTGTGCCTGCTGCAAGATGCCAGCTATTCTTATAGCAGACTAATTCTGATACTAAAAACTAACAAAATAAGCCCTTGGAGATATTTAAGGAAGTATTTTTCTTAGTCTGGATCTCATATTCTGTAACTTTCTTTGCTTTTCTGCACAATGTGCTTCCCGAGATTTATTTATATGCAGAAAAAGTTTTGTTTTTCGGGTTTTGTGTAAGTTTCCAAGAATGGAGCAGTCTTGCTCCTCACACATTCTTTGAATTAGTCTGGACGACAGTTCTTTTTTTATCATAGAGAAAAATCTGTGCTACAAATTTAAGTCCACAGGCATGTGACAGTAAGGAGAGGCTGTGCTTTCATACAAGTGTGTTTAACAGTCCCCCCGCCCCCAACCCCCCCGAGAGAAGCCACAATAGTAAGAACTTGGTTTATTTCCGAGTTTCTCTAGAATGTACAACAATATCCAAATTCCAAAAAATAAGGCTTTTTCCTCCCTCCCACTAATCAACAATGGCTATAACTGCAATGACCTTGAGAGGGGCCTAGGGAAAAAAGCCCAGAGGGAACTGCTAACAATTTCAAAATGTTAGTAAAATAATCTGGAGAAAGAACTTTGGAATAAAATTTTTTTATTTTTCCATGATCCTTCTGCTTTCTCACAGGGAGTCATGCTGAGGAGGCATGCAAACCTGGCTCCTTAACCTTGACTTTGGCAGAAAAGGAAAGAACTGATAAGAAGGTTATAGCATTCAATCCTAGCAAGTGCAAATGGCTCATATCTAGTTCAAGGAAATTGAAATTATATCAGAAAACCAATCCAAGTTTTCAAACTGGAAGGAACACACAAAGACATTTCCTGGGCCTGAGCCTGGGCTGTGTATGGAGCAGGGGCTCTGGCATGGTGTCTGAGGCCTGTTAGAAGTCCCTTTAGGAAGGGTCTGATATTTGTTATCTTTGAGGAGCCACCCCCTAGGAGAGACTGAAAGTCACATGCAACCTTGTCAGGAAGGTGGATGACATAGGGAGGAAGGGCCACCCAGACTTACTCCCAAGGAATTCTCATCACAATGTTATCTCCCTCTCTTGTTTTTGAATTCTTGACTTAATCTCTGGCTCCTAGAGAACCCAGGGGAAAACAGTATCCTAAGAGATTAAAAAGTCTCTTTCTCTTCAAATAATGCTACCTATAGGAACCTTTTACAAAAATAAAACCCAAATCTGCAATTAAAATAATCTTAACCCTCTTCTTACACATTCCTATATATCTGCCTGGCTCCTGGAACAAGAATCACGACAAATACACAGAAACTGAATTTTATACCCCAGGTGTAGATATAAAGGAAAATGCAAAACTAATGCAAAATACTAATTTTGTATATAAAGAAAACCCAAAAGCAAATGATAAGTCTGCCAACTTGACCATAATGTGATGAATGATGCTTCTTTAATAATGTGGTGCTGAATTTTGTTTTCCAATACAAAAAGACTACACATGTTAAAAAAACAAAACCCCTGCACCTATTAGCTTTTCCTTTGCAGTGAGGATTATGGTTCTGTCATCTAGCAGAGCCCTCTTCAGGGGCCATTGCGAGAAGACAGGGATCAGCTAGCTTCTTCTGTAAAGGGCCAGACAGAAAATATGTTAGATTTTATGGGCCACGTTTATAGGTCTTTGTTGTTGCAACTGCTCAACTCTGCCAACATAGTTTGAAAGCAGCCTTAGACAATATGTAAACAGATCGGTTCAGCTGTGTTCCAATGAAACTTTATTTACAAAAACTGGGGGTGGGGGCGGTAAGGGTGGTAGAAGGGACTGAATTTGGCCTGTGGGCTGTAGTTTACCAATTCCTGCTAAAGAACAATTAGTGGAGAGATGCCAAACATACTGAGATTCCTAAATAATCTCCAAACTTAGTTTAGGTCTTACTTTCTATCTTTCCCCACTTATATAAGCTTATAAAAATGACAAGTAGCTGAACTGATCTGTTTTATCATCCAAAGTGAGTCCCAGGTGAATTCTAGAATATAAATGATGAACAAACTAAACACTTATCTCTCCTTGCCTATAATATGATTAGCTTTGCATTTGGTCTCTTTCCAGGACCAAGAAGATATACCAAAAGCCCACAAAGGAGAAAGGGCATGCTACTGACGCCTCATGAACTCGACGTAATGGTTGAAACATTTATTTTAAAGCAGCATCTAAATGAAAAATGAAAATCAGTATGCATATGTGTGTGTGTATTTTTGACTCTCTGAACATTTAGGGTTAATAGCAAAAACAATAAACATCTATTTTATATCTCCCAAGTGAGAGTCTTATCAAATATCAAATAGCCTTACTGGCTTATCTCCCAGTCCACTATCCTAAGGTCTTCATCAAGTTCACACCAATTAAAAACAATTTGGCTTTTAAGTGGTGCTGTCTTCTGGCAGTCATCTTAATTTCTCTAATGCATACACTGTATGATATGATATACTCTCTCCCATTGAAGGCAGAAGATTATATTTCAAAAGAAAAATACATAATAGTGCAAATGGCCAAATGAATAATAACTTTTTCATATGAAACTTTCCCTCACACCCCTAGATCTCTCAACCTTGCATTTACTATCTTGAGCTTTCTGGCCACAAGTGGGAGGAAGCAAGGTCAGTGAGAGGGCAGGCAAGTGGGCTAGAAGGTTTAAATGTCATGTGTAAATGACTCAATTTGAATTGGACTTGTTGAGTTAGAACCTTTATTGTGGGATCCTTAAAATAGGTATTTGAAAAATCATTTTGATGTAAAAATGTACAATTAAAAAGTTCTTATTATTGAAGTTTAATTTGGGTAATTTAAAAATTCTTTTTGTTAGCAGCACTATTTTGGGATGAATAAAAAATGGCTGGATAAGTGAGTTCTTTAAAAGATAGGCTTTAACTTCAGAAAGGACTGATTTGATTTCTGCATTTAATCTTTCCATCTCCAGGAAATCAAAAAATAACCTAACAAATTTATGTTCTGTCTAGTCTTTGATTTCCAAGCTTAATTATTCATTTTATTAACAAAAAGCTTATTCTTTAATTACTTATTACCATAGTACTTTTCATGAAATAGAAAACAGTGATAATGAAATTCACTTGTAAAAATCCCATTTATTAGTGGCTACTGTGGAGTCAGAAGCATGGACTAAAATAACAAAAACAATCACTTTATTAATTTAAACAGAACCAATTCACTCTCGGTTAATTAGTCTCATATCATTGCAAATGTTAGCCAGAGTTAGGCTCTGATTTTAATGCACTATTATATGGTCTGTAGCTAAGATATTTAACTTCTCCTTTTCTCCTCTTACTTTCCTCTTTTCTCAGATACATATTTGTTTTAAAAATCATTGTGATTATTTAAAATAAGAGGAGATTTGTAGGTGTGTCATTTTGATGCTGTTACCAGCCTCACCTCATGATCTGGTTTCAAAAAGCAAATAGAAACGTGAAGGAAACCACATTAGGAATATTTAATTTTGGTTCAGTTTCAATCTTATTACATTTGAGTTATAAGTTAACAGGGGTTGTGGGTTTTGTCTCCCTCTTTCTTTCGGCGAATGTTTGAGTATTAGAGTGGTGGCATAATATCAGTGTGAGGAGAGAGGAGGGAAGAAACTGAATAGTGTAGTTAAAAATTATAAAAGACTACTATTCAAAACAGTAAACAAATTCATTAAAGTTGCAGGATACAAAATAAATATACAAAAAACTCTTGTGTTCTTATAACTAACAATGAATATAAGAAAGAGAAATGAAGAAGACAATCCCATTTACAATGCAACAAAAAGGAAAAACTGCCTAGGAATAAACTTAAAGGAACTGGAGGACCTGTACACTGACAGCTACGAGACGCTGTTAAAAGAAATTGAAGACGACACCAAGAGATGGAAAGATATTCTGTGTTTATGGACTGGAAGAGTTAACATTGTTAAAATGTCCATATTACAGATTATCTACCTAAAGCAATCTATAGATTCAATGCAATCCCTATCAAAATCCCAATGGCCTTTGTCACAGAAAGTGAAGAAAAGATCCTCAAATTCGTAAGGGGCCACGAAAGATCCTGAATAGCCAAAGCAATCCTGAGAAAAAAGGGCAAAGCCAAAGGCATCCCACTCCCTGATTTCAAACTATACTACAAAGCTACAATAAGCAAAGAAGTATGGTATTGGCAGTAAAGCAGACACTCAGACCAATGGAACAGAACTGAGAGCCCAGAAATAAACTTATACAAATAAAGGCAACTAATTTTTGACAAAGGAGACAAAAACATATATAATGGAAAGGAAAGTCCTTTCAATAAATGCTGCTGGGGACACTGCAAAGCCATATGCAAAAGAATGAAATTAGACTGCTACCTGAACACCATACACAAAAATGACTCAAAATGGATTAAAGACTTGAATATAAGACCTGAAACAATAAAATACATGGAAGAAAAACATCGGCAGTAAACTTTAGGGACCTTGGTCTCAGACAGGTTTTTGTGAACTTGATCCCAAAGGCAAAGGAAGTCAAAGAAAAACTGAATAGGACTTGATCAAATGAAAAAGTTTCTGTACAGCAAAAGGAGCCATCAACAAAACCGATGGGAGGAGATACTTGCAAACGATACCTCGGATAAGGGGCTAATATCCAAAATATATCACAAACTCATACAACTCAGCAACAAAAAACAAATAATGCGATTCAGAAATGGGCAGAGGACTTGAATAGATACTTTTCCAAGGAAGACATACAGATGGCCAACAGATATATGAAAAGGTGCTTAGAACTACTTGGTATAAGGGAAATGCAAATCAAAACCACAATGAGATAGTACCTAACGCCTGTTAGAATGGGTGTTATCAATAAGACAAGAAATAACAAGTGCTGGAGAGGCTGTGGAGAAAAGCGAACTCTCTTGTACAATGCTGGTGGGAATGTAAACTGGTACAGCCATCACGGAAAAGAGTATGTAGGTTCCTCAAAAAAATTAAGAACAGAGCTACAATATGACCCATCAATCCCTCTACTGGGTGTCTACCCC
This sequence comes from Miniopterus schreibersii, assembly GCF_964146895.1. NCBI lineage: Eukaryota > Metazoa > Chordata > Mammalia > Chiroptera > Miniopteridae > Miniopterus > Miniopterus schreibersii. Next base: position 54,670,024 of record NC_138111.1, on the reverse strand, counting down.
AAAATTTTGAAAATATTTATACATAAGATATATTTATATATATATATATATATACCACTATGTTCACTGTAACATTATTCACGGTAGCCAAAACAGGGAAACAACCTAATTGTCCTTTGATGGATGATTGGGTAAAAAAGATGTGGTACATCTATACAATGGAATATTACTCAGCCATAAAAAAGAAACTACTGCCATTTGCCACAACATGGATGGGTACTGAGAGTAACAAAAAGCAACAGAAGAACAAACAAAACAAATCATACACACAGACAATAGTATGGTGGTTACCAGAGGGGAAGGGGAGTGGGAGTAAGGGAGTCAAACATATAGTCACAGAAGGAGACGAGATTTTGGGTGGTGAGCACACAATGGCGTATACAGATTATGTTATAAGGTATGATAATGATTCACAACTGAAATTTATTTAATGTGATTAACCAATGTTACCTCAATAAACTTAATAAAAAAATAGAGAAAGAAATCACTTTAAAATGGACCCAAAAGATTACTGGATATCTTTTTAAGTGGATCTTTCTTTCCTAGATATTTCAATCTTTCAATGACTGTGAGTTATTTTACCACTCTATAAATCACAGAAAACTGATAATGCAAAGGATTCTTTCCCAAAGAAATGCAGATTAATTCTGTCTAGTGGGATGCAATTGATTGTTGCCCTGTGGATAGATCCATTTTGTATCTATTTGTAAATTTATTTCTGCAGTCTTATTTGCACACACACACACACACAGTTCTTTTAAATGTCCTTTGAATTGGTTAATTAGGTAAATAAAATCTTCAACAGATGTTTATTTTATATTTGCATGAGAATCATGTTGTTTTTCTATTTCCCCTTTATAAAAATTTATCATTTAACTAGTGGCCACTGAGGGATCTGGAAATTAGTATATTGGAAAAATAAAATATTGTGTAAGTAATTGCACCTCAAATCAACCAGAAAGTCTTTTACATTAAATATGTTATTTGGGGGCAAAAAAATCACCATACTTTATTGGTAATGATGTTATTCCATATTGCCTCATCTTATTTTTAACACAGCTTTCCTTTATTCTTTTTATTTAGTTTTGAAAAGTTGGCTCTTCCCCTGATCCTGGGAAATCCTTGAAATATTAATGAGTAAAATCTTTAGGAAAAGATGCAGTTACCTAAAATGAAGCTGAACATTTGGCCTCTGGAATGAAGAGGCATTTGGATGTATAAGAAAGAAAATTGCTGCTGTGTGGGAAACTTAGAAAAGGCAGAGGGAGGCACCTTCTTCCATCTGTCTCAATTTCACATGAGATCAAAAGACCTAAATCACTAAAACTTTTTAGTGATTTAGTGTCTCTCAATGAAATTTAAAGGGAAGATTTTTAAAAACTCTCTAAAATAAGTAAACAAACAAAAACCCTTTGGAATGTTACACAGGGAAGGCAACTCTTTAATGGAATCCCTTTAGGAATTTTAGAATCATAAAACCCATCATACCAAGCCAACCTTAAAATGATTATTTAAAAATATAACTAGAGCATTAAAGTTTTCAGAGAACATTTATCCAAAATATGCCTCTACATTCACTTAGAACCACACCTAAATCATTCCAAATGAATGAGAATCTTACTTATTATGAAAGATCTTTAGTCAAGGATACTTGATTTGAATGTGGAATTATGAAAATATTTCTCAACAGCTGTTGTTAGCTTACAACTCTCTGGATCTGCAAACAATTCATGCCAGTTAGGCAACTCACATTGAAGTCTCCAAGCAAAAACCTTCCAAGGTGTCCAGGACACCATTGCACCAAACATCTGATAATACCAATTTCTTCATAGGTTCCTCAAATCCTTAAGTATCATGCCAGGTTTGTGAGGGTCTTCAGCACTGTCAGGTGCCCTAGTAATATAACCAAGAATAGAATGATCCTAGGAATTAGAACAACAAAACAAAAGACAATTTGGATGCAGCCACCAATATAACTATTTGGTAAAAAAAAATTTAGTGGCTGCCCTGTATAATGCCACTAAACAGTAATGAATGAATGAATGAATGAATGAATGAATGAATGAATGAATAAGGAATGACCCAATTCCAAAACACACTAGGGTAGCATTGGAAGAGCTATATTTAAGCGGCATTTTCAAGTAGGGGACTTCATTTTCTCACCACAATGCTGCCCTTTTGTGTTCTTTGAGGGGAAGCTCATCTCTGCAAGAATGTCTCAGTGGCTTTCTTGCAGAAATGCTCAGTGCTGGACATAAGGGAAGAAAGGCGGACTGCATTCAAGGCCACATTTTCCTTTCAAAGAGACTTTATACCAGCAGGAAGTGCTGCGGGTGTGTGTGTGGGGGGGGGTCAGGGTCTCCCAAAGTCCCAGTGGGTCAGGCAACTGGCTCTTTTCAGGGCTAGGACCTCAAATTTGAGTCCTAGCATCTTGCAGTTCTGACCTAGCTTTCTTGGATGTGGCTCCAGGTAGGACAGTAGAAAGAGTCTTACTACAGGAGGGACCGTGTTGACCATCAGAAGGCTGTTATTCTTGAACAGCAAGAGAAAAGGAAATAGAACAAAGCTCCTAATCAGTTTCTAAGAACAGTGGCCCCACATCGTCTGCTATTCCCAACAAATCCAGACCTCACCTACCGGATTCCCAGCGGTGCCCACCACCTTTCTTCCTGAATTACTTTTCCCTCTTGATTTACATGACACCAAGCTCTCCTTGTTTTCTTTTCTGGTTACTTCCTTTTTAGTCTTCCTTTCTAGATCTTTCTCGAGTGGTCTTCAAACTCTCAATATTGCAGCGCCCAAGGTTCAGTTTAGTGCTGTCTTTTGATGTATTTATCAATGATTCCTGGATTCCAATGCCACCAATGTGAGGCTAACTTTTTTTTTAAAAGTCTCACCCAAAGATGTTTATTGATTTGAGAGAGAGAGAGGGAGAGAAACATCGATGTAAGAGAGAAACATTGATCAGTTGCCTCTTGTATGGGCCCCGACTGGGGTTTGAAACCTCAACCTAGGTATGTGTCTGACCAGGAATCAAACCCACCACCTTTTGGTGCATGGGATGACACTCCAACCAACTGAGGCATCCGGGCAGGGGAGGGTAACTTCTAAGTATAGTTAGCTCTCGGTATCCACAAGTTCTGTACCCACAGAGTCAACCATTTGTAGATAGAAAATATTTGAAAAAAATGTTAAGTCTTGTTGATATGTACTATGCAGTTAGGCCTATGATGGTCTGTACTAAGCATGTGCAGACCTTTTTCTTGTCATTAGTCCCAAAACAATACAGTATAACAATTATTTGCATAGCATTTACATTGTATTAGGTATTATAAGTAATCTAGACATTATTTACGGGATACAGGAGGATGTATGTAGCTTATATGCCAATACTATTCCATTTTATGTAAGGAACTTGAGCACCCACAGATTTTGGTATGTGTGTGGATGTGTGTGGGGGTGTCCTAGAACCAATCCCCCATGGATACTGAGGGATAAATGTAGTTAAACTCTAGTTTAGATCTTTTATCTGAGCTTTATACCAAAACATTTTTATTGTTGTTGTTAAAGATTGGGCTAGGGAGCTATTTTACTCTTTGAAAAGAGTAAACACTAATTTAATAAAATTAATCTATTTATCAAAAAATTATATAGTGCTTATGTGCCAGGAGATATTTTAAGTGTTGTTAAATCTTAACAACAACCTGAGCTATTTTGATCTCCGTTTCATGTATAGATGAGAAATCTGAAGCAAGTCAGTCACACAGCTAGCAAGGTTCACGTTCTTAACCAGTGCACATTGCTCTCTCTCCTGCTCGGCATTTTTACTTGGAAATTTCAAAGTATCTTCAACTGAAAATGTCCAAAATTGAACTCTCAATGTCCCTCCTAAGTATTATATTCCATCATAGCATGACTCTACTGGCCATCCAATTGCTCAAGTAAAAATTAGGAGCTAATCTTGACCCCTCATTTTCCCTGACCGCTCACTTCTAAATGATTCCCAAATTCTATCAATTCTCCCTCAAAAATGTATCAGAAATCCACTTAATTTTCTCCATCTCCACCACCACCACATCAATTAAAAACAACAATAACAGTTAATGTCTGCTGATGTGTATTAAGCACTTTCTATATATTAACTCATTACACCGATTATTAGGGGTGGGTACCGTCAGAAACATCGGGAAATGGGCAAAACAGATCACTGATTGTCCTTTACAGTGGAAGGTGGGCACTGCCTAGCACTTTCATGCCTTGTCTAATTTTATGGAAATGTGAGCGTTAGTCTGTTTTGCAGCCCCACAGAGAAAGCAGTTTCCTTATAGAGGGCTGGCGATAATACAAATGTTTCTTGTCAATACTGATGGAATTTTTTTCCGTTCATGTCAACGGAAATTATTTTGTTTGGTAGAAAATATAAACTTTTCTAAATACAATTCCCCTTTGACCTAGTTTTAACATCTTCCTGGTTCCCTCAATAATTCATGAGTTAAATAAAAATTTTGACATGTGCTTATTTTATATGTCTATGAGTCATGATTTTACCTTTTTGAAAATTATATTTTAGCAGTACTATTTTCCTCCCAATTTCTAGATGATAAAATTGAGACCCAGAGAATTCCAGGTAATACTGGCTGAGTCCAGATGCAAACTGTGGCGACTCCAGAAGCCTTGCTCGTCACCATCCCGGCTCTCAGGCTGCCGTGTGAGCCACGCTCCTGGAAGCTCATCTCTCGCCCCTAGACTCCCACAGCTGCTACTTGGTTGTTTCCTTTCTCTCTTAGCCTTTGCTTCACATGGAGCCAGGGGGATCTTAAAATGTAAAGCTTTTAATTGTTTCCCACTATAGCCAGAAAAAAAAGCCAAGCTCCTTCCCGAGGTTACATTATGCCATCTCCATCCCCACTCACTCTAGTCACTAACCTCCAGCCACTCTAGTCTTCCTTCACTTCCTTAAATCTGTGCCATTCTTTCCTGACTCAAGATTTTATTATGTGTAGGTCACTTTCCTCCCTTCTCTCAGCTTGGAATAATTCTCACCTGTCCTTCAGGTCTTTGCTGATATGTTCCTTCTCAAAAAGGACTTCCCCGACCGGGAAACCTATTGGGGCCCCTGTTAGACTCTCTTAGAGTACCTCTTAGCTGTAATAAGTCTTTGAGAATCAAGTGGGAATCTTTACGTATTAACTGTCTCCCTCATTAGATCAAACCTCTATAAAGGCAGAACTTCACATAATATTCAATAAATAATTTTTTAATCCTCACCTGAGTATATGTTTATTGGTTTTATTTTTAGAGAGAGGAAGGGAGGAAAAGAGGGATAGAAGGAGGAAGAGAGATAGAGATAGAGAGCAAAACATTGATGTGAGAGAGAAACATCGATCAGTCACTGACCGGTGATTGAACCCACAACATCACAACCTAGGTATGTGCCCTGAGCAGGAACTGAATCCGCAACCTTTTGGTGTATGGGATGATGTTCTAACCAACTGAGCCCCCGGCCAGGGCAATAAATACTTTTTTTCAAATGGATAAATAGGAGTGGAAGAGTTGATGTTATGAGTGACTGGTATTGGCTTCTTCTTGGGCTCAAAGATTGAAAGCACGCTAGCAAAGGAGGCAATTGCCTCCAAACTCAAAGAAATTAAAAAATGCCTCTCAGTTCTAGACATTGACATGAAAAAAACAAAACCTTTTTCCAATTGTAGGAGTTTCTTTTGCTGCCAAAATTTAGTGGCTGTAGTGGGCTTAATTCATTTTATATTTCTCATAGCTGTACTCAGGGAGGATGTACTGGCCTCATTTCATCTTGATGGGGTGTTGGGTTATCATGTAGCTTGGGGCAAATTTAAATTCTGTGTCTATCACACTTAAATTTAATATTAATAAAAATGATATTTTATAAAAGAAAAGGATTTTTGGACAACTTTGAGCCAGAGGCTGCCTTCAGTAATTTATACATGACTATTCTAACACTGCCTTATCATACCAGCAGCTCCCCAACAGTGAAGGCTCTGGAGCATTTGGAGTTGTTTCTAGGTTAGAGGCACCCAAGGAGAGCTATTTTTCTGTCTATTCTTTAAAACTTGCAGTATGCACAGAGTTTTGGGGAAAAGTGAAGATAGATCACTAACAGTGTGTAGCAGATAGAAATGGAGCCACATTACTCTCTTCACAAATGAAAAATGAGAATATGACACCTGTTTCAGTCCATTTTTCTCTCCCATTGTTTTCCTGACTTAAGTGAACAAAACATGATTTAAAAGTTTGATTTTTCTTGAGGCTAATATGGTTATTTAAAAAGCCATATCACAGGGACTAAAATGCCATTATAGCTTACAATACTATTAGTATTCATTTGTAGCTTTCAGCTTAATACCCGAATGTAGTTTTTTAAAAAAAATTTTAAAGTTTTTTCAATTACAGTTTACATTCAATATTATTTTGTATTAGCTCCAGGTGTACAGGATAGTAGTCAGGCAACCATATACTTTACCAAGTGTTACCCCTGATATTTCCAGTACCAACTGGCACTACACATAATTACATATTGCAATATTATCGACTATACTCCCTATGCTGTACTTTACATCCCCATGACTGTTTTGTAACTACCAACCTGTACTTCTCAATCTCTTCACCTCTTTCACCTAGTCCCCCAAACCGCCTTCCCTCTGGCAACCATCAATCTGTCCTCTGTATCTGAGTCTGTTTCTGTTTTGTTTGTTTGTTTATATTGTTCTTTAGATTCCATATCTAAGTGCAATCATATGGTATTTGTCTTTCTCTGACTGACTTATTTTATTTAGCACAATACCCTCTAGAGCCATCCATGCTGTTACAAATGGTAAAATTTCCTTCTTTTTTGTGGCCAAGTAATATTCCATTGTATATATGTACCACCACAATTTTATCAACTTGTCTCTTGATGGTCACTAGTATTGCTTCTATAGGTTGGCTATTGTAAATGATGCTACAGTCAGCAGAAGGGTGCATTTATTCTTTCAAATTAGTGTTTTGGGTTTCTTTGGATAAATTCCCAGAAGTGGAATCACTGGGTCATAAGGCAGTTCCATTTTAAATTTTTTGAGGAACCTCCATACTGTTTTCCATAGTGCCTACACCAGTGAGCATTCCCACCAACAGTGCATGAGGGTTCCCTTTTCTCTAAATCCTCGCCAACACTTGTTTGTTGATGTAATGACGACAGCCATCTGATAGGTGTGAGGTGATATCTCATTGTGGTTTTAATTTGCATTTCTCTGAGGATTAGTGAAATTGAGCATCTTTTCATATGTCAATTGACCATCTGCATGTCTTCTTTGGAAAAGTGTCTATTCAGGTCCTTTGCCCACTTTTTAATTGCATTGTTTGTTTTTTTGGTGTTGAGTTGTATGAGTTATTTACAAATTTTGAATATTAACCCCTTATCAGATGTATCATTGGTGAATATGTTCTCTCATTCAATGAGTTGTCTTCATTTTGTTGATGGTTTCCTTTGCTGTGTAAAACTTTTTTAGTTTGATGACGTCCTATTTGTTATTTTCTTCTTTTGTTTCCCTTGCCCAAGGAGATATATCAGAAAAACTATTGCTACGAGAAATATCTGAGATGTTACTGCCTATGTTTTCTTCTAGAATTTTTATGGTATTGAGTCTTACATTTAAATCTTTAATTTATTTTGAGCTTATTTTTGTATATGCTGTAAGAAGATGGTCTAGCTTCATTTTTTTTTTTTTTGCATGTATCTAATTCTCCTGACATAATTTATTGAATAGATTGTCTTTAATAACCCATTGTATGTTCTTGCCTCCTATGTCAAATATTAATTGACCATATAAGTATGATATTATTTCTGGGCTCTTGATTCTATTTTATTGATCTATATGTCTGTTTTTATGCCAGTACTATGCTGTTTTGATTAGCATGGCCTTGTAATATAGTTTGATATCAGGCAGCATGATCCCTCCAACTTTGTTCTTTCTTAAGATTGGTGTGGCTATCTGGATGTTTTCTTTGGGGTGTGTGTGTGTGTGTGTGTGTGTGTGTGTGTGTGGTCTTAAAATTTTTTGGATTATTTTATCTAGTTCTGTGAAATACACCACTGGTATTTTGATAGGAATTGTCTTGAATGTATAGATTGCTATGGGTAGTATGGCCATTTCAACGATGTTAATTCTTTCTATCCATGAGCATGGTATATGCTTCCATTTATTTGTATCCTCTTCAGTTTCTTTCTTCAGTGTCTTATAATTTTCTGAGTACAGGAGTTTTTTACTTCCTTGGTTAAATTTATTCCGAAAGTATTTTTTTTCAAAATGCAATCGTAAATAGGATTTTTTTTTTTAGTTTCCCTTTCTGATAGTTCATTATTGATGTATAAAAATGAAACTGAGTTCTGGATGTTTATTTTGTATCCTGCTACTTTACTGAATTCACTTATCAGTTCTAATAGTGTGTTGGTGAAATCTTTAGGGTTCTCTATATATCATATCATGTAATCTGCAAATAATGACCATTTTACTTCTTCCTTTCTCATCTGATGTCTTTCATTTCTTCTTGTGTGACTGTTGTGGCTAGGACTTCCAGTACTATGTTAGATAAAAGTGGTTAAAGTGAATATCCTTGTCTTGTTTCTGACCTTAAGGGAAATGCTTTTAGGTTTTTTTCATTGAGTATGATGTTAGCTGTGGGTTGTCATATATAGCCTTTATTATGTGGAGATATTTGCCCTCTATTCCCATTTTGCTGAGAGTTTTTATCATAAATAGGTGCTGGATTTTGTCAAAAGTTTTTTCTGTATTTATTGATATGCTCATATGATTTTTATCCTTCAGTCTGTTTATGTGGTGTATCACGTTAATTGATTGTGGATATTGCACCAAACTTGTATCCCAGGAATAAATCCCACTTGATCCTGGTGTGTGATCTTTTAAATGTATTGCTGGATTCTGTTTGCTAATATTTTGTTGAGGATTTTTGAATCTATGTTCATCAGGGATATTAGCCTATAGTTTTCTTTCTTTTTAGTGTTTTTATCTGGTTTTGGAATTAGGATAATGCTGGCTCATAAAATGTGCTTGAGAGTGTTCCCTCCTCTTGAATATTTTGAGGAGGATAGATGTTAGTTCTTTTTTGAATGCTTGGTAAGATTCACCCGTAAAGCCATCCAGTACAGGACTTTTGTTTGTTGGGAATTTTTTGATTACTGCTTCAATTTCATTCGTTGCAATCAGCCTGTTCAGATTTTCTTTCTCTTCTCGATTCAATTTTGGAAGATTGTACATTTCTAAGAATTTATCCATTTCTTCTAAATTGTCTAATTTGTTAGTATATAGTTGTTCATAATATTGTTATGATACTTTGTATTTCTGTGGTGTAAGTTGTTACTTCTCTTTCATTTCTGATTTATTTGGGTCATCTCTCTCTTTTCTTGATGGGTCTGGTTTAAGGTTTGCCAATCTGGTTTATCTTCTCTGAGAACCAGCTCTTGGTTTCATTGTTTTTGTTTTGTTTTTAGACTCTATTTTCTTTATTTCTGCTCTGATATTTATTATCTCCTTTCTTCTACTCACTTTGGGCTTTGTTTGTTGTTCTTCATTCAAGTTCAAGTGTAAGGTTAGATTGTTTATTTGAGATTTTTCTTGTTTTTTGAGGTAGGCCTGTCAAGCTATAAATTTCCCTCTTAGGATTGCCTTCTCTCTGTCCCATAGATTTTAGGTTCTTATGTCCTCATTTTCATGTTTCAAGGTATTTTTTGATTTCTTCCTTGATCTCATTGTTAACCCATTTATTGTTTAGTAACATGTTATTTTACCTTTCTGTGTTTGTGTGTTTTCCAGTTTTTGCTTTTTTCCTCTCATGATTGATTTCTAATTTTATACCATTATGGTCAGAGAAGATGTTTCTTAAACTTATTAAGACTTGTTTTGTGTTCTAACATGTGGTCTATCCTAAAAAATGTTCCATGTGCACTAGAAAAGAATGTATATTCTGATGCTTTGGGGTGAAATGCTCTGAAGAGATCAATTAAATTGATCTGATCTAATGTGTCACTTAAGGCCTCTGTTTCCTTATTGATTTTCTGTCTGGAAGATCTATCCATTGTTGTCAATAGGGTGTTAAAATCTCCTATTATAACTGTATTACTGTCAGTCTCTTCCTTTATGTCCATTAATATTTGCTTTACATATTTAGGTGCTTCTATTTTGGGTACATAATGTTTACAACAGTTATATTCCTTGTTGGATTGATCACTTTATAATTATGTAGTGTCTTTCTTTGTCTCTTATTATAGCCTTTATTTTAAAGTCTATCTATTCTGATATAAGTATTGCTACTCCAGCTTTTTCTTCATTTCTATTTGCATGATATATCTTTTTCCATCCCTTTACTTTTAGTCTGTGTGTGTCTTTCTTTCTGAGGTGGGTCTCTTCTAGATACCATATATATGGGTCTTGTTTTCTTTTCGTCTATTCAGCTACCCAATGTCTTCTGATTGGAGCATTTAAGCCATTTACATTTAAAGTGATTATTGATAGGTACGTATTTATTGCCATTTTATTATCTATAATTATATTCCTCTTTTCTTCTTCTTCCTAAAGAAGGCCCTTTAACATTTCTTGTAATACTGATTTTGTGAACTCCTTTAGCTTTTTGTTGTCTGGGACGACCTTTATTTGTTCTTTAATTTTAAATGATAGCCTTGATGCGTAGAGTAGTCTTGGTTGCAGGTCCTTGCTTTTTATGACTTTGAATATTTTATGCCAATCCTTTCTGGCCTGAAATGTTTCTATTGAGAGACCATCTGGCAGTCTTATGGGAGCTCCCCTGTAGATAACTAACCCTCTCTCATACTGCTTTTAACATTCTTTGTCTTTAACCTTCTAATGATGAGGTATCTTGGTATGGGCCTCTTTGAATTCACCTTGTTTGGGACTTCTTGCACTCTTGGATTTGTGTGTCTTTTTCCTTCATCAGGTTAGGAAAGTTTACAGTCATTATTTCATTAAATAAGTTCTCAATTCCTTGCTTTCTCTCTTCCTGGTATACCTATGATATGGATGTTGTTACACTTCATGTTGTCCCGGAGGTTCCTTAAACTATCCTTATTTTTTTAAATTCATATTTACTTTGCTGCTGATCAGGTGTTTGCTGCTACCTTGTATTCTTCAATCCTCTGCTTCATCTAGCCTACTGTTTATTCCTTCTAGTGTAGTGTTCATTTCATATATTGTATTTTTTATTTCTGAGTGCCTCTTTTTATGGTTCCTGTCTTTTTTCATACTGTTGAAGTTCTTACTAAATTTCTTGAGTATCCTTATAATCATTGTTTTGAAATCTATATGTGGTTGATTGCTTGCCTCCATTTCATTTAGGTTTTTTTTTTTCTTTTTGAGATTTCTCCTGTTCCTTTATTTGTGACATGTTTGTCTCCCCATTTTGGCTGCCTCCTTATGTTTGTTTTTGTATATTACATAGATCTGCTATCTCCCAGTCTTGGTAGGGTGGCCTCATGTAGTAGGTGTTCTGTGGGACCCAGCAGTGCAGTCTCTTTGATCACCTGATCTGAGTACTCCAGGAATGTTAGTTGTTTGGGTTCTGTAAGCTCTCCTATTGTAATCAAGTCTTAAATTTTTAAAATTAATTTTATTGGGGTGACATTGGTGAATAAAATTATATAGGTTTCAACTGTACATTTCTACGGTACATCATCTATATATTGTATTGTGTGCCCACTACCCAAGGTCAAATCATCTTTTTTCACCACATATTCGACTCCCTTTACTCTTTACTACCCCCTCCCACCCCTCTTCCCTCTGGTAATCACCATAATGTTGCCTGTGTCTATGAGGTTCTGTTTGTTTTTCCGTTTTTGTTTTTTTTTTTTCTCATTTGTTGCTTTTGTTTTTTATACTACATGAGTAAAACCATATGGTAATTAACTTTTTCTGTTTGATTTACTTTGCTTCTCATAATATTCTTAAGGTCCATCCATGCTATTACACATTCCAATATTGTTGTAATTGAATCCTAATTGCTAGTGGCCCATTTGTGCATGGGGTTGACCCTCAGGCTAGTTGACTGTGAGGATTAACCATGACCACAGTGCATGAGTTGCTTTCTAGGTTCTAGGTGCTGACCACATGAGGTGGAATTTGCCTCAGCAGGGTCTGGTGCCTGCTGAGATCTCCCTTTGGATGTGCAGCTTGTGAAAGTAATGGGATCCTGCTTCAGATCTATGTCAGATGTTGCCTGGGCAACCTGTTTGGAACAGGTTAGTATTAGAGTTGCATGAGAGGTTCTGAGTGAGTCACCAGGAAGAGGCAGACTGATACAGGTTCAAACTCACTGCCAGTGTTGGGTCTGATGCCACCCAGCAAAAGTCCCAGGGTATACCAATCTAGCTGCCACTTGCTGGGTTCTTGCAGATCTTTGTGGTGGGGTAGGGTCTCAGAGAGTCATCAGGGTGAGGCCAGCAGAGTTTAGTAGGTGCAAGCAGACCAAGATTTGGCTGTATGAAGGGAGTGCTCTGGACCAGTCAGGTGTGTGAGGTAAAAATGGCCTGTCTTAGAGCTACACAATACAGACTGTCCCAGATTCTGCCTGGACCTTCTGGAGGGCCCAAGCTTGGTTGGGCAGGGCCATCAGGAGTCTGGAGGGTGGAGCTAGAGGATCTCCTGAGAGGGGGAGGAGCCAGTCAGGGTCACAGGAAGGTGGGGGTAATGACCCCTGTCACAGAGCCACACAACTCAGTCACTGATATCCATTGAGACTGCCCACACCTCTATACACCTGACCAGGCAGCTGAACTCCTTAGCAGGGTTTGAGCTCTGCAGGGAGGGGTGATGGAAGTCCAGAGGATGGGTCTATTGCATTTGTCCATGCTGATGCTGTAAGGAGGGGAGTGCTCCACCCAAGAAAGATGGCATCTATGGTGTGGAAGAGGGACTTAACATAAAGATCCTGGTAGCTGTCCCATCAGCTTTCTCCCCAGAGGCACAAACCCCTGTCTTTCCTCACACAACTCTAGTCCACTCCGCCCTTCCTCCGCCAGAGCCCAGGGTGAGTGGATGCAAATGAAATTTTGTGTGCTGGCCCTTTAAGAGGACACCCGCGTCTCTAGCAGACTCCAGCCTCTCCCTGGCACACAGAAACCCTGCTGCTTTTCACAGCCAGGTCTACGTGGGCACATCTTCCTGGCTCTGGTGGTCTGGGCTGGAGAGCCCGGTGTGAGGCTGAGGCCCCTTGCTCCTTAGGAGGAACATTTGTAGTTGAAATATCTCTCAGGATTCTCAGCAGCTGCTTGTAGAAGCGGGGCCAGTCATTTTCACGTCTCCACCCTTCCTACCAGTCTTGATGTGGCTGCTGCTGTAATCCTTGGTTATAAGACTTCTCTTCAGCTAGGCTTCCGTTGGTTATTCAGGTTGATTGCTCTATATTTGAGCTGTAATTCCAGTTTGTTCCTGGGAGGAGGTGAGTGTAACTTCCACCTACTATGCCACCCTCTTCTGAACCCATAATGTAGTTTTTAAATGCATATCATTTCCCCTGACTTTGATAAAAATCTAAAATATTATGAACTCAGAATACTTTTCACGAATCATTTCTTCTTCTCATGGAGTGAAATTAGTTTATTTTGCAATTTCGTAAAGGTTTCTTTCCCTTAATTCAACAAGTTTGGCAAAGCTTTGCAATGAAAAGTTCAGTTCATTAAAAATGACCTTAATGGACGTAACATATATTGGTGGTGACAGGATCCATACTTTATTTTGGCACACAAAGATCCCATTAATTTGTCTTTGTCACTCTCTAGGGCTCAGCTGAGCAACAGTTCAGATTTAGCTTTCTGAAAGTAGCTACAGAATGAGCAATAAGTGGAGACAGTAGGAGAGGTGACAAATTTAGAACTCCTTGGTTTGCACTGAAGGGTTTTCTAATGACTACATAAAAATGGCTCTGTCTGTTCTTGAATTTGTGATTGATTTTTCTGACTTGGTGCATGCTGGGAGCAATCCGTGGGGATCAACTGTAGTTAACTCAGAGTTTGAGAGGGTACTTTTCCACTCAAGCATTTTCTAAACTTTCCTTATTAATGTTTGCAGTTTCCTATAGACCCCTTTTTATTCAAATAGAGGCAACTGAACTTTGCCCCTTAGAATAAACTATGGGCTAAAGTCAAAGTGTGATGCTTAAAAGTGAGTCCTCAAAGAACCTCAAGCATAGAAGACAGGCAGGGTGGTGGCATTAGCTGGGGAACCACCAGCTGAATTTGGGGTTAAATTGTACCTGTCTCTCACATGCTATTAGACACAACATGTATGAGGCAGATACAACATCTCCTTCGATTTCGCCATTTGTAAATGGTGATTATCAGGCATTTTTACTCCTTTAAAAGCTCTCTGGGAAGATGAATGATGCTGTAAAAAGGCTCAATCACAACCACAGTTAACACATATAGAGAGTTTCCAGCATACCCAGTACTTTACATATATTAACTTAATTTTCACAATAAGTCTATTATGAAGGTACTATTATTATGCTCATTTCACAAATGAGGAAATTGTAGCCTACAGGGTTAAGCGACTTGCTCAGTGTCCCCTGTCGTTAGTGGGGGATGCAAGATGAACACCCAGGCAGTCTGTCACTGGAGCCCACACTTTTGTTTCAAGCAGATTACTAATTTATTTATAAAATAATTTATGAAGAACATTTTTATATATCTAAATGCCTTAGATATATTACATATGCTCTTTTTAAACATTTTTATTAAATTTCTTGAGGTGATATTGGTTAATAAAATCATAGAGGTTTCAAGTGCACAATTCTACGACACATCATCTGTATATTGCATTGTATGGTGAAGGCAGGAGTGAGTTTGAGTGGGGCAACCCACATTTACACCACTGTGCTCACTGCTGCTCTTCATGGAAGCATGATCAATAATTAAACTGCTTTTTACTTTGATCCCGGTAAGGCTGTATCCTTATTTGAGCACACAAATACAGACTCATCCCGCACCAACTCACAGAGTTGGCGGCATGATGTATCTGAAAAAAAAATTCAAGTTTTAGGAAAGTATCTGTGATCAACATATAGGTAGGAATCACTGAGGTACATATACTGATACAAAATATCTGGTCATTTCCTATGTAAAAAGATTCAGTAATCTTTCCTCAAGTGCCAGTTTTGGAGTCAAAGTCAGAGTCAGATGATCATAATCTGCCAAACATCAGTTCACATAAACTGCCCCCTCCTAACCATTTCAGTGTATATCACATTCTTCTCATTTATTTCTCATATGTGTGAATTACTATGTTCTAGCTTAACTATTTTAGCTCAGAAGGACAAATCATAATGAAGATAATTTTGGAAATTCAATACATAATTCTCCACCATTCTTTTTAAAATCAATAACACTATCACACTGTGCATACCCAAACATCAAATGGCATTTCTTAAAAACAACTAGCTCATTTGTTCAATCTGTAGATAACTGGCCAACACTCAACATTTTGGTCACGATCCTATTATTTTATGATAAGAATGCACTCCAGGTTTCTTGAGGACAGGACTGCTGGGTTTAGTTTTATAGTATCTGCACAGGGCACAAATCAGGTGACTTATGAGCAGATTTAGCTTCCTTCATTAGGACGTGTGACTCCCCTGAGTCATTAAAACACACGATCAACCAGAGAGCTGATACTAAGCTTCTACTGTTGCAGAGGGTCTGCCGGATGGGAATGATTCGGGGAGATGGGGAGGAGGCCAGGAAGGAGGGAACTGGAAGTGAGAAAGGTCACGACAACTGCAGGTGCAAGGGCTGATTCCATCTGGCCAGGGTGAGGCCTTAGCTCTGCTAGGTGCCAGTCCTCAAAATAAAATGCTTTGCTGCGTTTTTAACTTGTCGTTCTAATGCTCCATCCTGTTCTCATTGAGCATCCTTTATGCTGCTTTAATGATCTGCAAATAGTGTTTAAATTTCTCGATCTTAGGTGAGATAACTTTCGATTCTTAAGAAATATATCTATTTTACATATATACACAATGTTCCTGTTATGTCCTGTGGCCTGAGATACATGAAAAGAATTGTATCGAGAATATAAACAACAAAACATTACTGATGTTTGATTCCCTAAATATTCTTTGAGGGAAAAACACATGTCACATAATTAACATTTCTAGCCGCTTTTTTCCCGCTTAAAATATGAGTTCACATTCTCGACCACTGAGTTAAGCCACCCACATTCTCAGACAACTTACTGGATATAAATATGGACTAATGTAAACATATGCTTAAATATTATACATCTAAATGCTATTTCCAACAAGGTAGAGAGGCATTTAATGACTACAGGATCACCATGGTGACTCTTCTAGGCTTTTCTTTCTGTACCTAATTCCTCGTGGGTCCTGTTCACACAGATGCATGACAGGAATTCCCCTGTGCTTCTGACTGAATCAGCCCATAGCTAAGCTGATGCCATCTGGCACCCAGATATCACCGCTGCCTTCTGCCTGCTTGCCTTCTTGCGTTTTGAAATGGCTCACGCCAAGGTTATTTCTGGCAATATGTTTGAGGCCTGGGTGTTGAATGTTTTCTAACCCTGTAGTAAAGCTGTTAACTGAAAATTGAGTAAGAAAACTCACGATTTCTTAAGTACAACACTGGGCAACTCAATCCTACCTTTGAGAGGACAGCACCACTAAGGCTCTCCACCTCTGGGCCAGGGTTTGCTGGCTGTGCTGATCATGTAGTGCCCAAAGGAATCACCTGTTGCTTGTTCTGAGCCATCTAAGCAGAACTCCCAGCAACTGAAATTAATCTGGGAGGAACCTCACTACCCTAGGTGCCCACTTAGGCAGTCCTCCCTTCCTCTCCTTGGGATGACTTCATGGGGAGAGCAGGAAGCCTGGAAAGAGAAAGGCAGAGCACCTGGAGCATCCAGGCCATACCTTTCCTTACACCTGCCTCCTTGACAGATTACACCATCTAGAACATTGGGTGGCCTTTTAGTGGCCTGGGGAATTAAGGAAATGAAGAATTTCCTTCTTAGTTAGATCAAGCTTTTTAAAAAGGCCAGTTCATTAACTTCCTGTACAGCACTAGTAGATGAGCTATGT
Source organism: Miniopterus schreibersii (assembly GCF_964146895.1). Lineage (NCBI taxonomy): Eukaryota > Metazoa > Chordata > Mammalia > Chiroptera > Miniopteridae > Miniopterus > Miniopterus schreibersii. The sequence goes on along the minus strand of NC_138111.1, from coordinate 54,652,897 downwards.
CTTTTCATTACCTAGAGGTCACCACAGTATTATTTTTGCTCAAGAAATTAAGCTGTTTAAGTGTTCATTATGTTCACTCGGCTTGAGGTGGTGGTGATATTTACGCTTACATCTCAACAAAGACTGAAAGTAAGGTTAAAGTAGGGAGATTGGAACTCAAGTCGATAATTTCCTTAACTTCTACCAGGTTCATAAATATAATTCTTCTACCACATTGTAGTTCTGACCCCTCACCAAATAAAAGTAAAATTTTGAGAGTTTACAAAAGTACCTAGAAAGCAAATCCCATCTATTTGTCAGTGGAAGCCATCAGCTGGGCTCAATCTGGCATTTACAGGACAAGTGCTAAACTTAACAATACTCTCATCAAGCTGGACACAAATTCGGAAAGACAGAGTTCAAATAATAGTGGAGAATTCCATTAGGCATTTTCCATCTCCCTCTTTCTAGTGCCAGAATGGCATGCTCTTTCCTTCAGAAAAATGCAGCTCTCCCAGAATCTGAATATTTTTGGAAATCTCAGAATTCTTTCTGTGTGAATCAGGTAGCAGGGATTTCCATGGATTCCTCGGCTGAAATCCTCAGAAGCAAGTTCACTTTGTTTATTTATAAGATGGTCTGTGCTTGATCAACTTCATTGGCTAAAGCCCCACATTGCTCAGGCTTGGTTTGGGGTTAGATCTTGTTCACACTGTCCTGCTCAGTGGAGAGAGACAAAACTACCGTGCCTAAACATTCTTGCTGATGACTGTCAGGCAAACTTGATAAAAACATGTGCCTGAATCAAGACAAACCATGGCCACCGGTGAAAAATCAGTTTAGAGGATCTGACTCCCACAAGTTGGTTATGAAATCAATTTTTATATCAAGAAAATGTATCCACTATGTTCCTGCCTTGGTACCATATAAATCAAGTACAGCATAAAAAAACCAGCCTGTTGCCGAGGAAGAAGCAATTAATGTCTAAAAGAATTTCTGAATGAAGCTGCAGCTTTATAACAGGGATCTCAGTATATAAGTCCATTACCATAATGTGACTCAATCCCAATACTCGCTTCAGCCACTCTATGAGACTGACATCTGTATTTGTGTCTTCTGTATGGCATTTAGTTTAGTGAAACAGCACTACCGGTACAAACTTCTGTTCTAGAAAGTTTTAGTTATTTTTTGGACAGATTATATCTTACAGTGGTTGCTTTCCAACATATTTTTGGCAAGAGTGCTAACCAATTATTTTTTTCATTTGGGGGTTACCAAAAATATCTAATATTCAATAATAGTATCTCCATATACTAAAGATTTTCAGCTACTGATTTCCCTACATTATTTAATGAGACAGGCTAGTGATATTGGTTTTATTTTAAATAAGGGGAAATAAATGATATTTGCTGTTTTAATACAGAACTCTCCATGTTAGCTGGAGCCAAAGTGAGAGATAATAGTTCTGGGCCACTGTTCCTGTTTCTCCATAGCAGCAGTGACAGCCACAGCGTCTAAACATTACTGTTTAATTTAAGCAACGTGAGTCTCTTCGGTAGGGGGAGGAAAGACTTGCTGACAGTATGTCATTTTTTCATTATACTATGGAGACTAATTATAGGTTGCTACATACATTTAGAAACTAGTCTATGTGGTTTTAAAAAAGAAATAATTAAGCCCATACAAAATTATGTTTTTTAAATTCAAAATCAATAAAAAATATAATGTGACACGTAGGACCTTTCCTAGGATTCAGTGCACTGAACATGTAAAGTGCATTACAACGTGGAAACCATATACCTTTCACGACATTATCCTAAAGCTGTCACTTATTTCATTTTGGTATAAAAGTAATTGTTCTGAGCATAATAGCCTACATTTCCTTTACCTGGCACCAGCTCTCCAATTACAATCTACTTCAGTTCAGATGAATCATGCCAAGATGGCAATTCCATTACACCGAGAGTAAAATTTAATAATCTAATATATGACTATAGTTCCAGTGGCTAAAAGTATGTGTTTAACTACTTTAGGAGTTTCATTAAGATTAAAGTTAAACATAATGCACCTTAAACAGACCTTCGGTGGAAAACACTCATTACAAACTATGGCTGACCACGGTCTGGGTAATGCTCCTGCAGAAGCATTAAGCTCCCTTACAGCTTTCATTCGAGAGGTATCTAGTAAGGAGAAAGATGTTTAATCATTGATGCAAGATGTTGGGATTTAATTTTAACTTTGTTGAACTATTTAACACTGGCCATAACGCAATATTCCATATAGGGTTATGCTTCAGACCAAATGCAAAATAGAGCGCATGCAAGAGCAAATTTATTTAGGTAAAATAATATGAATCTAGCTTTAAACATATTTAACCAAAGAATACATATAGGGAGTAACTGGCTCCAATTACATGGCACCTTTCTGTGTCTCAGCCTTAGTGGATTAAAGACTTAGTACCCATCTAAAATGAACTGTTCGCCCCCTCTCCAGCAGCAAGAAGGCCTGTCAGGCCGGGTACCAGCAGGAGAGAAAGAAAACGTTTTAAGCCTTCACATATTCACGTAAACGTGGCACTGCGATCTTTGACCACTGCCTTTCCTTCAAAGCTCTGCAATGGTTAGTTGTTTTTTCTTAAAGCCTTTTCTCATAGAAGTAGAACAAAGTGCTGTGGTAACTTTACAGTACAGAAATAATCTCTGTTTGGCTTCCTGTCCTTTTAAGAGGGAAACGTGTTACCCAATGCACGAACCTGAAACCCATTTCGTTACAAACAGGCTTTGGTCACTGTACCAGTCTGTATTTTGGATTTCTTTTGCAATCTCTTGCTGGTTAGGGTGTGTCTCGGGAGCACAATTTGTGTTCTGGCAAGCCATATAAGATTTAGATTCAAATAGGATGAATCAGAGAAAATTCTAAACTGCTTTTGAATATATGGATTGCAATGTTAATTTCTATCTCTAGTAAAATTTAAATATGGGTTGAATTTGCAAACCGTTGTATAGCCTACGTGCTATGCTGTGAGCTCCTGGGGGGGGGTGGGGTGGGTAACAGGTCTTATGCACCAATGCACAGCACAGAGCCTAGTATTTAAATAAATTAATCTAGAAAATCTGAGAAATTGCTTTGCTTATAAATAAAATTCATCAATAAAGCGCTTTCCCTTGTTTTAAAAAATAACACAGCAGAGATTCCTATCAGTGTTTTCTACTAGAATCAATATACAGTTATTGATCAGTCAATTCATTTAAAGCTGTTTCTTCCTTGTTTGTTCTTGTGAAGCATCTGGAAAACCTGTGCCTAGCGGTCTTACAAATTCCATGGCCTTGACAAAACTGAGCAGGAATGAGACCATGATCAAGAGAGGCAAAGACTTGGGACCCATCTGATACCATTGCCAGTGGGGAAGGGAAAAGAAAAGCTAATAAGCTTCCTTTGCCCTCAGACACCCTTCACTCACCCTTTTATTTCTGTGAGTGGCTCTGTGGCAAAGCTGAGAGAGAAGGGGTGAGAGCTCCCCAGACTTTTACATCGAATCTACATCATCATCAGATGCAGCCTGGGCCTTCTCTCCTTGGGCCTCTTGGAAAAGGGGGAGTGAGATTCTGGAGAATAGAGCAGGCACTACCCCTTCGTTTTCTTACTTCAAAATGGAAAAGTATGTAGAGAGCAGTCATGTACTGAGAAGCACATTGAAATGGATAAATCTCCAAGCTGACAGCCCCGAAGCCTCATTTCACGCTTGGAAAGAGGACCGCGCTTAGTTTAGAACCATGGAAGCCACAACCAGGGAGACGGTGCTTTTTTTTAAACCGATAGGCCTCAGAAGCAAAACAACTTGTGGTTTTCAAACTTACGAGGGCTCTTCCGATACAGCGGCTCCTTCTTCTAGCTCTTGAGCTTGTTTGTACCACGGCGCCCTGGCCTCTACTGGAAGTTTCTCTGGGAATTAAAATCATGCACAGGAGAGAGAGGGAGTTAGAGCCAATTTGGGATGTCAGGGAAATTCCATCTCCCCCCTCACCAGTTCTTCCTTTTGCACTACCTACAAGCTATGTTGGTAACTGCAAATAAGAAAGTCTTAAGGTAAATTTCTGTCTCTGATGACTGTTATATCAAGAGAAAAAAAAATGAGATTTTAACATGTTTAATAATACTGGTCTCTGTGTATATATTTCCCCTTTATTATGTGGAAGAGCAAAAAAAAAGTCTTTTTATTATGAAAGTCATAACTCTAGGAGCACTAGCTCAATATGTCATCGAAGTATCTTTTCACTATTTCCTGTTGAAAAGATAGAGCAATATTTGCCTTTTAAAACAAAGTACAGTAAATTATACTGTGTTACTTTCATAAATTCTAACTTGTTTTTCTTTTGCCTTTTGGCTGAATGTGATCGATGCCATATTGTCAAAAACAAATAGAACTGTCACGCTGATATTTACAAAACATTGCTTTAGATATCTGACTCATTCAACACACCACCCCAAGGCTCACTGACAACTGGAATATAAGCAACTGAAGGTCAATAACCAATAATTTGACTTGTTTCACCCATTTATATAGCTTTGGCCAAACAGTTCAGAGCAAGCTTCCTAACTATTTCCTGGAAAAAAAACTGTGGAGGAGAAAAAGAAAGAGGGAGATTAAAACTGCTCCTACAGAAGTAACTGCCAAGATTTCCATTCTGACATATTTTATTAGGGTCATTTATAGGCATATTTGCTTTATAGTATAAGCCAGTGAAGCTCTATCACCATTTTATAACATAAAATTGCAAAGATCAAAGAAATGTCTATATATGCATACACCATAGAATTATATGGCATTTTAATGATGCTTAAGTAGAGCCAGACTCGCTACTTAGTTGTGAAAATCCAGATTTTATTTTTGATAGTTAACCACAAACTGCTTTTCTTTTTCTGAAGTGGTTTGGTAAAGACAGACTAATGAATAATTGCCTATTTTAAGTTAGGGGCATCGCTTCTTGTCATCTATGTGAAGCAATTGTTTATAGTCAGAAAACAAAGTGAGTGAGAAATATAAAACTGCCAAAGCCAAAAAGATTGGCTAACATTTTAGACACAGCAATCCAGTACCTATATACAGTAAAACCTCAATATAATGGACTAATTCGGGCGAGGGGTGTCCGTTAAAGCTGAAAGTCTCTTATATAATGAAGTAAATTTTCCCAATGTGTATGTTAAAAAATCGACAAATTAGTTTACCTGTTTTTACTTATGTAGATATGTTTGTGTAATTAAAATTAAGTATGGATGAAAAGTTTAATTTCACAGAAAATTTTCTATATGTATTACAGTAATTTTGAATAGGTCTAGTAAATGTGTGCATTCCCCAGTCATCAAGAAAAAACAAATGCACATGGCTGGGGAGTGGCTGAGCGCACGTGGGAACATCAGTGGCAGGCATTAAAGCTGCTGCAAAAGTCATGCCACTAGACAACAGAACCAATTACCGCACAGCATGTGGCGTGATCACGTGCTAATCATTCGCAGAACATTGTTTACGAGCGGTGACTCTTGGACTTAAATACGTAGGCCACAGTTGTAGATATGTAATATTTATTTATGTCAGCAAAATTACTACAGTGTTTTATGCCAACATATGACCTATTCACTAAAATTTGTTAAAAATAACAGTGAGTTAATAACAAAAAACCTGTTCATTTAATTGTAAGCAAATCTTGATTGAAAGCATTTAAAAATTAATAGGGTGTTAATTCTCACGTATGACATATGAACCTGAAATTTTGTCCATGAAATCCGAAGTTTGTGCAATCGAGGTCCACAAAATCTAGGGTTTACCATACGTCGTTTTACAACTAGCTCACCTCTCCCAAATAACTGACTCAATGATGCCATCTCTGACAGCACAAGCCATCTCCGTCTTTCAATAATGAAGCCTTCAGCTTGGCACTAAAAGTAGGCTTATAATACTTTACTGTCTATTTGAACTGAACCTGTCAGACGTACCAGTGGCCACTTCCTCCCATATTTGAGGATGCTAATGATAGTCAAGATAACATTTGTAGAAAACTTACTACCTGCTAGGCAGTGGGCTAAGCACTCGGCTTGCATTTTATCTCATTTAACCTTCACATGATCTCTGAGGGAGTTACTGTTATTATTTCCATTTTACAGATGAGGAAACTGAGGCTTAAAGAGAGATGTAATAAATTAAAATTAATTAGAATTTTTGGTATGCTTTTGTTTTTGTTTTTCTTTTATATCATTAATTTAGATTTCACAATGCTATTCATGCCTACCATGGGCAAACTATAGTGTGATAAAGAGCTATACTGTAGCTGGTTTTCAGAGAAATTTAATGGCTCAAGAAAATAAATTAAGAAGAAAATGGGAATCTTCTTTAATATTAAAAATAGGAGGAAGCTTGTAATAAAAAATTCTTTACTTTTGAATGTTTTTTGACTTTGGAATTTTCTATTGCATTGACATAGGCTCTACCAATATTAGCAGAGAAGTCAGACTAATATTCATGTTAATCTGAGAGACCCAGCATGATTATAATAAATCTTGCTCACTAAGGAGAACTTTTCTAAAGTTTACTTCTAAAAATTATTTGCATTATCTATTAAATTCTAATTTATTTCAATGTTTCATTTCAAATTATACTTCTGGAATCCAGTACCATAACAATTAAAAATTTTTAATATAAAAAGCAACAGCTTTCTGTTTCATCTGTCTGAGGAATGAAACTTCCCAATGTATTTCCTACTTAGCAAAGTAGACACTTTGAATTCACTGCATTGTTTTTAAGAGCAAGAAATGTGGCCAGTAAATCACACATATTTCTACAATATCTCTATAATATCTCCTTTTACGCAGATATATCTGATATTTCTCAGCACTATCTTCAAATAACTTTATGACTCAGGAGAGCATTATATAAATATGTAGTCCTTTATAACAATTTGCAAACCAAACTGTTTGAAAGATTAAAAATAAAGTTAAGTCCATTTAGTAGAGTCTACGTTACAAAGCATAGTTACTAAGAAACATGGGATACTTAAAAATTTTCTAAGGAGTTTAAAACAGCACCCGAGTACACATAATCAAAAGCCTGACGACAGAGCACCTGCCAAGTTACCTTTGGGTTTGTAGCAGGGCGTGGGTATGATGCATTCCTCTTTTATGTGGGGCTTGGTTTTGGAGCTACAGCCTCCCGTGTGCATTCCTCGGTGGTTGATGCAGAGAACCACCCGATACCGGAGGCCCTGGCCACACGTCACCGTGCACTAGAAGGAGAATACAAGACAGGAGACTCACAGGCAAAGCTTTGTTCACTCTTTGTTTCCCACCTGAGACTTTTTAAAGGGCTACTTATGTGTATAAGGACCCTCGATGGAGTTAGTCCGTCTCTTACCCACCATGGGGTCTTCCTTCTATTTGGCCACTTAGGGTGCAGCTGGCTGAAAATTGAATTACTTTCAATTTCCCAGCTTCAAATTATTCAATCAGCATCCCTTCGGCACCCGCTGTGTGCAAAGTCCCAAACCAAGAAGCCAAGAGGGGAAAAGAGCCTGGAGAGTGCGCTCACTGTTGATGACCACCGCGGCATTTTAAATTACTTAGTCCCCTTGCTAAGGATTGGTAGGTTCAAACTATGGGACATGCTAGCTCCCACATAGACATAAAAAGGTTTTTCAACTGTCATCATAGCTAATTTATAGGGCAGCGTGGCTGATCCAATTGATAATGCTGACGTGGAAAAAAAGCGTTTAAAGGAACTGATTCAATGGCCAGATGTAGACAGCACCTCGGCTGCTCTATCCAGGAGCAAGTCCAGATAAAGAGAAATGCCCCAGCTCCGATCTGCTGCCACAAAGTGAAAAGTCTTTTGCCATCTCTGTGGCTGAGCGCACAATGGTTTATCCCCTCGGCTTTCTATCTCCTTTGCTATTTCAGACCTTTCTGCATGGGCAGCCAGGAAACCCACAATCAAAATCGTTGTGTGGTTAAGGTGCTGCAGAGGCTTCCCTAACATCTAGAACGTATTCGTTCTGGTTATTCTACTTCACCCCATTCTAATTATATTGTGAGTTTCATTGCCTCTTTTCCCCCCAATGAATAACATACATAGCTTTAATTTTTACCCACCTCAGACCCCTTTTGGATAGAGAGAAAGGATAAGACATTAAAAAACGAAACTAAACTTTTGGGCTGCTGAGCTCTTTCATAGATTCAGGCTTAGTCATGGGCCTCAGTTACTCTTGACAGACATGTGCCTCCCCTGGTCCTTGGCAGACACGGAGGCGGCGGAGGCTTCCTGAGGGAACTTGAGGCAGACAGGGGTACAGGTTGACTCAGGGTTGGGCTCGGCTGGCTTAGGGACATGCCTGCGCCAGGAGCTAAACTCTAGACTTGCAGACGCCTCAAGGGGAGAAGCAGGGAAGAGTGGACTGATTTTCTTAAGGAACAAAGAAAGAAGGCACAGTTACCGGAGACCACTCCTGTGCCAGCCATTTAGGGCAGTCAAAAATGTTGCAGGGCTGCACGATGGGCATCTTAGGGGTGTACATGCATTTCCACTCTTCCACTGAGGTGACATGCCCCTGGATGTCCTCCTCGACACAGGAAACTGCCCGGCTCTGGATGCCCCCCCCACACGAGGAGGAGCACGCGGTCCACGGGGTGGCCTCCCACCTACAGAAGCAAGGGGAGTTATCAGGGCAGACATGCACATCGCCGAACCTCAGTGACCTCTCCGAGCCAACCCCGTTCCCATGCCTATGGGGCCATCGGTTCTGAGAGGCTATGGGCCAGACAGCTAAAAGCCATCTGTCGCCTGAGATCTGATGAGAAAGAGAGAAGGAGCCAATGTTGGCAAAAGTGCCCTGTAAACCTTGAAGCTCCACACAACTGTACGAAATTACTGTTGGAGAGCTGTCCACAAAGATATCTGTGCTGTCTGTAACTTACTCAAAGGAGGGCTGTTCAGTCCTTCTGCTAGTTTTAATGTACATGCTTTGTGTGTATATTGTGTTTTATAAATATATATTCCGAATATATAATATTTTATTAAACCATTAAATATTTATGTCAAGACTGAAGTTGGTCAATCAGCTAACACTAATAGTTTGCATCGGGGCTGATGTTTTTTATTTTCAATGCAATACTTTATTACTTAGCTTCTGGACTCTTTTACACGAGAAGCTCATGGAAGGTCAAGGTAAACCACACTCCTTTTTTCCCTTGCTTCCATAGTCATCAGCTTTGGGACTCGATGGATTCAGCACGATTCTGAAGTCCAAACTGTGCCATCATTACACTAAGGGGCAAGTGTGTTAATCCAGGCATTAGCTACTTGTTCCCTAGTGATGAGGGATACTAGCAGGTAGTGTTTCCCCAGTAAAGAACTCCCGGAACTATGAAGAACTTTGGTTTTGGTTGGAAGGTTAATGGCATTGGAATCTAGAAATACACTTAAGTAAGAGAGAAAATAACAATATTATCAATAACATTTAAGAGAATCCCATTGATTGTTTAGATCTCTACATAGCTTGGAAGCATTTGGGAGCAGATGCAGAGAGGCATCTTTGCCTGATTCTTTTCTCTCTGCCTATAGATTTAGAGAGTGTAGAATTAAAAAAAATAGAAACATTGGAACTGAGCTTGTCTTTCTTGCATATATTCTGCTTGTTAATGAGGATCACTGAGGAACTTTAAGATTTCTCTTAGAATTAGGAAGACATATTTTAATGATAGTGACACAAAGCATCACCAAGTTGATCCACTTGGACAGTTACATTTAAAAATAATGCACAGGTGGCCCTGGCTGGTGTGGCTGAGTTGGTTGGAGCATCGTCCCGTGCACCAAATGGACACAGGTTCAATTCCCGATCAGGGCACATTCCTAGGTTTTGGGCTTGAACTGGAGGCAGTCAATCAATGTTTTGCTCTCACATCGATGTTTTCTCTCTCTCTCTCTCCCTCTCCCTTCCTCTCTCTCTAAAAATCAGTTAAAAATTCTTTAAAAAATAAATTAAAAAATAAAAATATTGCACAGGTATATCGTGGAGACAGTAATTATTCTCTAAGTAGGATTTCATGTACAGTGTGATTCTGACTTCTCTTGTGCATGAGACTGTACAATGTGTGTTTCACAGTTAGAGAATTTTCCTTCACATTTTCTTTGTGCTGCTCAAATCTAGGCAACAACTATTATCTCCACTGCCAATAGCCTAAACTTGTTGCCAAATACAATATTTTCCTATGAATATTTCCCCAGGAGACTCAAAAGAAAATGTTATTATGGGGAAACTGAGGACCTCTGTTTAGCCCTTAGGAAATTTTATGACCCCTTCCAAGAGCACGAAGCAGCCCTGTAGAGTGTTTCTCTTCTAGAAGGTAAGACCAATTCTCATTTGTCTCCACAACTCTCTGGAGAGCTTCCCTCTGGAGGTGGAAAACAGGTCTGATTCAGACGGGAACTGGGCTGAATATATAAGTACACGTTCGCCTTGGATTTGACCTGACAGTGAAGGGGGAATATGTTTTTGAATGTACTTTAATCTCTTGGAACATTAAGATGCCATAAAAGGAGCACATGTTTTAATTGGTACTTTAACATCCCTAAACTTGACCCTTCTAAAGAGAGTGATTAATTTCTGTCTCAACACTTGGGCCTGACTCAGAGCGTAATTTCATGAACAGTAATAAGGATCCTTTTTCCATGTCAGTGATCACAGAAAGACAAATGATGCTAATATTATTCTAAGAATTTGTAGTATGGCTACAGCATACAACTATATTTCTCTATGTGAAAAATTACCATATGAATCCTTGCATAACAATAGTGTTATGAGGAATCTCAAAACAAAACATGTCTGGGTGCTTTAAAGGACATAATAAAAAAAGGTGAGAGAGGGCATCAGTTAGGATATCTTTATACAGGGACCAGGTACGTGCTTGGATTAAAAAAAAAAAAAAAGGCAAGCATGTCCAAGAATCTTTTCCTGGAAAAATAAGAAATGAGTTCGTATATCATATATTTTAACTCCTTTGGCTTTTAATTTTTAAACACACAGTGTGTTTAGTTTAAGAAATTTTCAAAATTAAGAATGATGTGAAAAAGTTGCATGTATTAATTATGAATTAAAGATAATTTATCAGATTACATTCTTATATATTCATAAGTGTTACAGTCAAAATTGAAAGAAAAAAATCTAAATATTCATTAATTGTGTTTTGTATCTACACTGTGGTCTTAAGCTCATTCAAATCATTTCAATAAGGCCTTCTGTTTTGATCAGCAGGTAGCTGCCATCTGAGAATCATTTTTGAGCCTCAGTTCTTCTTATGAAATGAAAACATATTTGTTGAAGTAGTGTCCATTTACTAAGATGTTATAAATAAAGCAGAATATCTAACTTTAGAATTAGTTCAGTAACAGAAGTGCAAGGAGTAAGAAATATAGTCCATTTACTAACTGTCCTTTCCCACTGTGATGCATGGACAGGCCAATGTGTGCACAGGACAGGTGCCAACGAACATTGAGGAGGCTCATCTCAATCTGTTACTGAGAATACTGGCTTCAGGCATTTGGCGGAAAGCCAGATAGAGAAGAAATCAAGTTTAACCTATGACAGGTATTAGTCATACCAGAAAAATATAAGCAAAAGAGATCCTAGATATTGAAGAAATTTAGGAGTGCCATTACAGGAAAAGCATAAACTTGATGTTGCTCCCCCTGACACCCAACTTTGCCTTTGTCTTAAAATATACAGACTTCACACAAGCAGATACATGTGTCTTATGGATACTTATTTTATAGATACAGATATTGAAATCAAATAAAGTTTTGGCTCAGTTAAATTAATCTTTTAATATTTTCATTCTATTATTTTTTCAAGAAGAAGAGTTTGCTATATAATTTGGTTCTGAAACAAACCAGCAAAATGATACATCAGTAGCATTCTAGCTATTTATCATCTTTATCAATATAGTCATAGGAAAGTGGGAAAGAGCTGACTGCTAAGTGGAAGGACTTAAAAACGAACAAACAAACAAATATATAGAGTATAAGGCCCTCCTCTACATGCCACCATTAGATTGGTGAAAACTGAGTTCCCTGTCAATCACTGAAAGTATTTAAGCAGAGACTGGATGACAGCTTGCACTGGTGTACACATATTATACAAATATCTCTATGTGTGTATACATGTGTGAATACATATGCACTACATAAGCATATATGCATATTTGTGTAAACATATGTCTATATATATGTATAGGTGTGATTTTGGGGGAAGGAAGGGGAGAATGAAGCATCATTGGGGAGCTGGACCAGAGGAGCTCAAATGCCTCTATTTGGATTCTAACTCATTAAGTATTTGGAGATTTTTCAATCAAACTTCACTTTATTTTATAGTTCAGAATAAAATTATTTTCTGGGCTTTGTTTAGTTTGAGACTGAGCAGACTACTGTGGATTATTTTCAACTACTGTGTTTTCAATCTGGTTCAAAACCTGGGTTATAAATACCTGACTCCCTGAAGTCCTACCAAGCCCAGAGAACAGAGCACAGGTCTCTCTGAGCACAGCGGCTCTTTCAGACCCAATCCTAGCTTCCGCTATCTGGGGAGCTGTTTCCAGCGTGGCTGACAATACACTCAGTAGCTAGCATATTTTTCAGCTTCTCCTGTTTTCTTATAAATACATTAATAAAGAGAACAAGTTTTTTTTAAAAAAAACTTTTATTATATGTACTAGTCTTAAAGAGTTACTGTACTTTAAAAAAGCAACAAGTGCATGGAATTTTAAAATGTTTTGGAAAAGAAAGTCCTCACGAATGTTCTGAACCATAAAGATATTAAAAACAACAACTGCCCTTTGTACTTAATTATGTCTTTGGAACAAAGGAGGACATCTAAAGCCCCTATTCAGAGTAGTAGCACATCTGGAGCTCCACATTTATGGTATCAAGATAATACTCAGGCAGTGTTTACTTAGCAGTTAGCAACAGGGCTTTAGTGAGTAGGGTCCTGCTGCAGAGGAAACACAGGGAAGGACAAAGAGAGTGAAAGAAAGACATAACATAAGCCCACCTACTGTATCTAGTCAGAGTGAATTACTGCGGCCACTCTGATTAACATGAGCCTAGCTTAAAGTGGTTTTTGAATGACAAGCTTCCAGTCTGAGCAGGCCAGTATTATTCCAGAGCCGAGCTCAGGATGGCTTGCGAAACATACTATCTACCATCTTATTTTTACAGAAAAACACAAAATCTCTATGCACATACGAAAGAAGCAGAAGACTGATTGACTAGTTCTAGCATCAGGATGATTGATTTACGTACCGAGGAAGGGGATGGTAGAGGTCATAAGGCATGATCTGCTTGTATCCGCCACTGTTAGGAACAATAATGCCAACCCTCTGAGTAGAAGGTACACACAATAAAATAAACACTAAATAATTACATTATACACATTTTTTTAGACAAATGCAAAACAACATTAATCAATTGTCTCTGAAAACAACACGAAAACAGTTCAATATCTTTATGCTAGCATATGGTTTAAGATGGGGCAAGTTCTTCAGAAGGGCACCGTTGACTATAATTAGTTCTCTGATCCAAGCAGGAAACACCATTGGAAAGGGTGGTGGGAAGAAAACTTGGCACCTCATTATTAACTATGACACAATAAGCTTGTAAATGTTCTTTAATCCCCCAAATTATACATCCTATGAGGTCATTACTATCATCATTATTAATGTTACTTCCAGATGCTCACCAAGCAATTATAGTTACTATATCACTTTGGATGAAAGGGAAAGCTATCTATAAGAGTATGTACCTGGGGATTGACAATGCTATATAATGTGCTAAATAACCTAGCAAATACATTTCTTCTCTTGGCAGATCTAAGGATTTTAGTAATGTCTGGAAAGCAGCCACTTGGTTACTTTATAAAGGGAAGGGGAACTGGTGAATATAGCAGGCAACTATCAACAAAAGCAAGACGCCTACCAAAATAAAGGCAGGACAGTTAAAATGAGATACTAAAGTACAAAAGATCTTTTCTGTGGTATATAAAATGTGATACAGTGTTAACTGCTGTTATAGTGGTGGCTGTGATTGTCCTGACTGTTGTTAGTATACCTGTGTGATTTAGATACAGAGACTAAAGAAGGCGTAAGAAATGACATGATAGTCTGTATGGCTAATGGATTCACAAAAAATGATATTATAGGCTGTGTGGAAGGCCCCAGAGGCCTTCAGGACTCCAAGAAGCTACATTAACCTACCTCGCTGAATTCAACTAGAGCCTCCAATGGCAAGCCTTTCTTATCCCTAAGTCTCTTGGCTTGTGGAAAACTTATGACTCATGGGTCTTAGATAAAAAGGACAGTACAACCAACCATCAAGAGCGGGAGACAGAGCTCAATACACAGACGTCACCCTGGGGCGGAGCCTGGTAGGACATGAGCAGCAGGCGCTTGCTTTGCAAATGACAAATGACAGGAAGTCCCTCTTTTGAATCCTGAGGGAACTCATGTATTCTATGTGTATTCCTGGATGGATGAGTATATATTTATATATCTATATTCAATATAAATGTTTATATCTATATTAAATAAATAAAGACTTTTTATCCCATCCTCTGATATGGAATGATATAGTATTTTTTTTTCTTTAATATATGGCTTGCACACCTAAGCTTCTGGGTAGACAAAGTGAACTAGTTATACTATGGATCAGAAAGATAAAAAAATAGCGCTAAATGGCAATCATGAGAAAATGGAGATCATAGGGAGCACAGAGGGGGTGATAAGAAGGGTAGTTCCTAAAGAAATCACTGAAAAGTAAAGGGATACATGAGAGAAATTAAATTTGAATGAAAATGGGAAAAAAAAGCTATGAAGATAGATTTCTGTTCCCAGGAAGGACAGCAATTGGGGCACTACTTTACTTATTTATCTTACATCACTAAAATTGCTATGTTTATTTGTATGAATAAAGTTTTTATACTCATTTGTATGATTCAGTTTTCATGGTGTATGTATGTGTATTACCCTTAAGTAACAGTGTTCATGAAACTGAATGTTGCCCTTTGAGGAAGCTCAAAGTCTCACAGCTATAACACAAGAATGGGATGAATATTATAATTAAGCTTTTCTCCCTGTTTTTCCAAGTTAGAGAAACTTCCTATTGTTTTCTGCCTTCAAATAGACAAGAAATCGGATGTGAAATGCTAATCCCGTCTTCTGTTAGAATCATGTGATATCTTTACAATAATTCTTATGTCTAATAATTAAGAAAATTTTCTTTCTAAAAGAACTGTAATTTAATGAAATGCAACCTTCCAAAGTTCTTCTAATAACTTGTAACATAATCTAATAGTAGTTAATTAGGAAATAAATTAAACTGTCTTTGCAGTTATATTTTAGTTAACCCTAGTATGCTGACATCAATTTCTAATAGCAGAAACGCATATCGTTGCCTTCTCTCCTGAAAAAATTTATAGCTGTAATTTGTCATCTTCAGTATTAGAATGAACTGTTGCAGGTCTTTGCCAACTGATTTATCAGCTGATGATATTTAAAATGAAGGCAGTAATGTTGAAGGAGACAGGCTAGAAATGAAAAAAAAAAAGGAAATAAAAGGGGGAATGTATAGAATTCAAGAGGTTAGGCTTTGCTTTCAACTGATTTAGAAATTACGTTTTTGTTTAAACAAGGAGCTTTAAACCTGGATTCAGCTAAACCATGGCTATATTTGTCTTTCTGTGGCATGGGTCACAGTGAAGACTCATAAAATGACTCTATGGCACCTGTAAAAACAGAAGGATATCCAAACAATGGTGCTCTGTCTGGTCCTGCTCATGCATAGTCGCGTGCATGGGCTCTGCTCTCTCCTGGGGTTGGTGCCACGGCCCCGGCCTTTCACCACATTGTCACAGAGGGCCGGCAATGGTGCCCAACTTCACTTTCTACTTCTCGCCTTTAGGACGCTGACTTTTATCTTTGGCAACGTGTACATATTGCAGAATGATGAAAAGGGGTGTCACGTAGGGACTTTAAGGAGTCCCTCCCATGTTTCGGTCTTGATTTGCATGTGTGTACACGAGTGTGTATTCTTACAGGTGTCTGAAGAAGGCAGAGGTGATTTAAAAAGCAATCACAGCCCAGCCGGGCGTGGCTCAGCGGTTGAGCCCCGGCCTAGGATCCAGGAGATCGGGGTTCGATTCCCGGTCAGGGCACATGCCCGGGTTGCGGGCTCCATCCCCAGTCGGGGGCGTGCAGGAGGCAGCCGATCAATGACTCTCTCATCATTGATGTTTCTATATCTCTCTCCCTCTCCTTTCCTCTCTCTGAGATCAATAAAGATATATTTAAAAAAAAAAAAAAAAGCAGTCACAAAGGGAAGACACGAGAAACGGATGGTGTGGGGGTGAAACTACTCATCCTGCATCGCCTTCACTATTCGGGCCCCACGTGTGCCTCCTGCGCAGAGGAGGGGACTGATTCCGTCCACCGTCCCCATCGTCAGGTTGTGTGGGAAGGAGAGGTGACAATGAGGACATGGGCGTCTGGGCTCCCGGGGGATAAGTGGAAGAAAGACATCACACCAGGTCCTCTCGAAGCACACGCCTTGCAGAACTGTCCAACGACAGGGGGGTCTTCAGGCTTCTGATAGGCTCACATAATGAAAAATTAGGTGGTCTATAAACCTGAAGCCTTTTGAACCATTGTTAAAGACATGGAAAGTGTTCAAATGTAATGTCAGTTAAAAAAAATTCAACATAAAATAGAATGTACAATGTGATCCACAATCCTAAGAAAATTCATGTGTTCCTATATCACCTATATAATAATCATTTTCATAAAGTCTATATATATGTATGTGTGTGGGTCTGTGAGTACATATGTATGTGCATATATATCATACATATGTATGCACAGATATATTGGAAAAAGACCAAAAATAATTGTTAGCTCCTGGTGTTTACACTATTGGTGTTTTTTGCTTGCTTTCTTTTGTTTCTCTGTTTTCCAACTTTTCTATAATGTGCACTCACAGGAATTAGAACACTCAAGTCTGAGAAAGTATAAGACAGAGACACTTAGAAATATAATATAAAATATAAGTGAGCCCATCACCTCAGATTTCATGTGTTGCTCAAAGATTATTGAGTCTTTGTCTTGAAATCATCGCAGAAGCCACTTTAGAACAATATCCCCGACTTTAAAAACCAAGCCAGGTGCAGGCCCATGCTCCTCAGCTGTGGAATTTACAGGCAGTGATAAATCTCTCCAAGAAAAAGCCCAATGTAACTAACTCTACGGATGTATAACTTGCGGGGTTCTTTTTATAATGGAAATGAACCATAAGGAGGCCCGTTCCTGGTTTCGACTGTCCCTCTCGGTGGCTCTCTCAGGACGTCCCTCCTCTCCTCTGGGCTGCGGAGTCTCATGTCTGCCCTCCTGACAGCTGGATGTTCTCTAGGTGTGTCAAGCTCAGAGTCCGGACAACTCCTTACCTTCCCCTGCAAACTGCTGCTTCCCCTGTGATCATTCTTGCTGTTCAGAGCACTGCCACCCTCCCACGCACCCCAGCTAATTCTGTGGGCTATCTTTGCTTTCTCCCTTCCCTGCAGGCACTCGCTTCTTCCAGCTGCAGTGTCTGCCAAGTACCACTCCTTGTGACATGCGTTTGGGCCCTCCTGCAGCAGTGTCCTAGCAGGTCTCTGCCCGCTCTCTGCTGCCATAGCAACCGATACCTTACTGCCCAACGCCAAAGTCTTCAGTGGCTCCATATGCCCATGAAGTTTCTTGGTCAAGTGCTACCTCTTCGAAAGCCTGTCCTTATTTGCCCTCTCAACACCTAGCCAGAAATTCTCCCTTCCCCTTCCAAATGCCCATAGCACTAACTCCTCTCATCACTTTTAACTATGTACTAACTCCCAACTATGCGTAAGTTTTCTTTAAACACTAAGAAACAGAATCCATATTGATTCTTCACCGTATCTCTTAACACATTGCTCTGCACAGAGGCAATTAGTAAATATTCGTTCAATAAAATCATGCCATTAGCGTGCAGATGCAAAGCAAAGCAGGACAACCACCAACCAGAATTAAAGCAAACAAAAACAAGGTTAAGGACACTCCCCAACTGCCACTCACTGTGCACATCTCAGTCCCCCTCCTTGCCTTTCGCTAGCTCTGCGGCTGTGGGAGGGAGGGGAGTCTAGCAGTTTGGGAAGGCTGCTCTGGCAGGCAGAGGCCACTGGGTGCTCTGAGGCAGAGAAAGGGCAGGTTAATGGCACCTGTGCTTCTAGCCTGCTTGGCTTAACTCTGCACCTCTTCCATTGGCTATCTCCCAGAAGGAGCCACGACAGCTTTTAAAAATTGCCTCTTCCCTTTCTGTCTCATGTGCCTTTCAGATACCATGCTTTTTTCTAACTGTACAACTCAACTCCAGCAGGGCAGTCTTGGGGTTCAGACTCTAGCTGAGTCTCCTTTGCCATGGTACCAAGCATAGAACTTGGCACAGGTTAGGTACACAATAAAAAAAATGAATGGAATTGTGGGTGGTGGAAGTTCTGGCACAGAGAGAATAATTCATCTTCTCTTGACAACTCTAGGCCAATAGAAACCAATCTCTTCCCAAGCAACAGTTTAGAAAGGGGCAAGGGAGAAGTAATAAAAAGTTGGAAGAGACACAAGCATTTGTTTTCTCATGAGTGGCCGAGCACAAAGGATTACGGCATACTGAGGAAAAGGACCTCCTGAGGAGCTGGGAGATGGAAGGACAATTCTCCTCTCTGCCCCTTTCTTGCTGTGTGACCTTGAGAGTATGACTTATGCATCAGGACTTATGCTTTGGTCTTCTGCAAAATCCAAGTGTTGGGTGAAATCAGGAGTTTTAAGATGAAATAAGAATGAGTGCCTGGAAACCCATCTCCTGGAGCTCTATCTTACCTGACCCCTTCCTAGTGGCTGCTGAGGGCAGAACTTGGAGCTCCGTGGACCACAGATTGAAAACCACTAAAGTAGGTGACCATCTAAAAACCTTTCCTACTGTAACATTTGGTGACTTGATGAAACATAGTACGTTTTCCTATTATTTAAAGAGCCAAATTGGGATCAGCAAATGAGAAAATATTTTGTAAATAAGTCACAATTTTTTTAAACTATAGTATCTATTAAGCAACATTCATTTATCTTTTGGAACCAGACCAAAAATCTCTGCTTCATTGTCTAGGATTTGAAAACATTTTTAAGGCACATATTTATTTTTTGCTATAAAACCAAGTCTTGGAGAGTTTTTGATCATTCGACCCAAAATATTAAAATGTCCTCACATCTGTATTTCTGTAGTTAAAGATGCCTGATATTAATGAATGTACTTTCTGAACTGCTTTTAAATAAGTGGGACTAACGTGCCCTTGGGATTTGGTCATTGTTTGGTTTGAGTGAACATCAGTGTTTACACTTATATGAAAGGGGCTTGCTTCACCTGGGTGTGTGGTCAATTCAAAGACCCAGGGCACCCAGTGTGCAGTGATAGAATTGGCAGTTCTGTGCTGGCAGTGGAGGTCTATGTTGGGCTTAAACCAGATCTCACAGGTTGCTGAAGGCATCATGAAAAACAAGGGTTCCTGCGGCACGTGATGGCACGAATGCTGTACCAGGGATCAAGTTACCTGAGTTCATGTAGCACCAGAGATATTCTGGAATTGGAAGCACTAGGATCCATGACCCAGCTCTCTTTTTTCCACCATAACTTGGAGCAGGTCATTTAACCTCTTTGGGCTTCAGTTTTTTTCACCTGTAAACATAGATGATGATCTCTGTCCTGCTAACCTCCTAGGGATTATGGAACTGAACTGAGATAATAAATGTGAAAGCCCTTTATAAGCTTCAACTAGAAGTAACATTGGAAAAGTCATTTTACAAGTCTGACTCTAATTTAAAAAATAATAGTTGACTTTTGTTGAGTGCTTGGCACCTTGCTAAAGCTTTATATGCATTATCTGATTTAATTCTCATAGCTATTCTCTGACTCATTTTATAGATGGCAAAGCTCAGGCTTAGAGAAGTTAAGTAAAAGTTACTTAGCGAGTAAAGTCAAACTGACAGATTGAAGTTAAAAATCTCAATGAGAAGGATGATAGTGCCTGTTGTATTAACTCACAAGTTCAGTAAAATAATTGCACAATTAATTAAAAGAACAAGTGATTATTATTATTAGTGATGAGCTGGCTTGGTGGAAGAGCTGAATTGCCCCAATAACTGAGTTACAGCTGTTTGTCTGATAACACGGTATGTCCATAAACTTGGGAAGGATATGACCATGCACTCTAAAAAGCACCAGAACTGCTTTGTTTATTGCATTATAAATAATGCATGAAAGTGGAAATGAGGTTTTGTGGTGGTCTTTCTAACTGCTTACTCATTAGCTGCTCAAAGCAGTATATTTAAATGAGATTGATCCAAAGGAAGTTGTTACTTTTCTAAACCACTACCTATTGTAATGAAACTAAAAGGAAAACACTGTATTACACTTTAATCGACAACCATTTTCTAGTTCTTACTTTGAGTTCCCTGTTTTGGAGACAAACATGGCATAATCCCATGTGAATTAAATGATAGTGTCTCCCTGCGGTTCAGGGGGGATTATTAGACAACCGCACACTGGGATTTCAGGAGATGCTAATTATCTTAATATCTCATGGTCCTTATATTTTAAAAATCTGACAAATGTGATTTACTTTCATGAAGATATTGCCTAGGGACTTGTGTCTCTTGTAAAAATAGGAACTACAGGACTACCTTTTTAGGTAGTTAATTCTAGAATTTTATCTTTTCCCTTCATGGAGGAGAAAGCTGATTACTAGAGTTTAAGAGTCTCTGAGGTGACATTAACATTATCATAATCGTGATCTTAGTCATAATAGCTGCAGCAACTAACATTTACTGAGTGCTTATCATGTGTCAGGCACTCTGCTAAGCCCTTCAAATGGACTGTGCCATTTATTCCTCATGACAGCTCTATGAGGTAAAACTGTTATTATCTTTGCTTTACAGGATGAAAAACTCAGGCTTAGTGTGAAGAAGTAATTTGCCAAAGGCTACTCAACTGGTAAGTGCAGAGCCAGGATCCCAAGACAGGCTGCTGTTCTCCAAAGGTCCCCTCTGACCCACCAGGCTGCGTCGCCACTGGACTAGTCACCTAGTTAGCGTGACCAGCTTTTTAGCAGCCCACTACACATCCTGCCTCTCACAATTCAGATTATTTATTTAAAGTTGCCTTAGGATTCAATTCTGAGATTTTGTTCCCAGTTGGTCCCTGGCCAGGATGACTTATACAATTTTCTGTCAAATTAAATGGAGCTGGACAAAAAAACCCCACTGGAACTGCCATACAAGTTTGGGCATTTGCTTAGGACTGTTGCTCCGAGTTCCTTGAGGACAGGGGGGACCTGGGGGCAGTTTCAGCTAGAAACACATTTGTTTGCTAATGATTTTGACCATGATAAGTGTGATGAGTGAGTACTTTTTTTCACTAATCCAACCCTTGCCAATTTAAGCCCCCTTCAAAAAGAATCTGAAAAGATGGTTTTCTGATCTTCTCACGAACAATGTCTTGCACAATTACCCGCAGACAGCCTTAACAATCTTAACCAGTCTCATAGAATGAGTCATGTAAGGCCAAATGTAGCTTATTTTACATTTAAAGCCACTCTGAAAATATAAGGTGCTCATTAGCTGACCTAAAACTAGGCCTCTTTAGTTGTTGATGAGGCACAGGAATAGATTTTGAGACATTTTGACCACATAATGGACTTTACCCTTCACCCAAGAGGCAAGGATGACACAAACCATTGCACAAACCAGCAGGCACCGCGTTAAAAGAAAATCCCTCCAGGGTAAGACAGAGCTATGACTGTAGCATGGCAAGACAGGAGAGGATTTCACATCTGATTAGATTTCAAGTGTCTTAGCTACACGGGAGAGGGTTTCTATTACAGTATTTAATTAATGAAGCAGAAAACAAGCTAAGCATGCAGTGGGTCCCTGACATACAGGAGGGGCTTGCCCCTGGACTGGGCGTGTCCACGTTGGCGCTACAGCAGAACACACACTACACTCTGCATAGAGCACATGATGGGATCAGTGATGTCAGAGCTCTGCGTCACCAGTGAAAAACATTCTTAATTTTAGCTAAAAGCCAATAAAGTTTTAACTTCACTTTCTCTTTCCTCCCATTTTAACCATTAAGTTTTGGTTTCCTTTTTGAGACCACTTTTGGCTAGGGAGCAAAGTATTTTATCACTTCATAAAAATGATTGCATAAATGACACCAGCAAAGGGCAACAAAGCTCTCCTGGGGTGGAACTACTGGCCGCCAGGGAGGCTCACTTCTTAGTCTTGTAGTTAGTGTAAGGGACTCACATTCCTGTCTCAGCAAAGTGTCAAGTCACTACAAGTCATGGACATTCAAGCTTGCTTTAGAATAGTGGAAACCAGGAACGCTAGGTCACTGAATTCCAAGTGTCTATTGTATACAGTATGATTTCATCTGTGTTAAGAGACATAGACAAGATTAAAAAGTATAGCAAAAGCATTAGCAGTAGTTATCTGTGAGCACTGGAGATTATTAGTGAGTTTCGTTGTTTCCATAATGGCTTTCTAACTTATCAACATTTCTAATTTAACATTAAGAATCAAAAGAAAGCCATAAATACATAAAAATTATTTTGAAAAGAATCAACTAGATGCCAATGATCCTTCAGCCACAAGAACCACTTCAGGGGTGGGGAATGTCCAGCCTGTGGGCCGTAGACAGCCTGCAAAATCATTTGGGCCGGCCCTGCCAAGGCCTCACCAAAGAGAAGCAGTTCCAGCCATCACATTAGGGGGAGAGTTAATTAAATGTTTGATCAAATACAGCAGGCTAAGTTTTAAGTTGATAATTTTGTATGGCCCGCAAATGACGTTATAAATATATAAATGGCCTTTGGCAAAAAAAAGGTTCCCCACCCCTGCTGACTAGATGACCCAATCCACAACCATGGAAGCCCGTGGATGTTATTGGTGAGTGAAATGACTAAGTGATGTAGTTCATTAGTTCAAATATGTAACATTTGCTTATTTTAAAGCAAATTAATGATAACAATAAGGCTATTTGGAAAACAGAAAAATTGGATATCAAGGATTATAGTTAATGGTTGTTACAGCCAGTTTGTTTCGGTTTAGACATGGAGTAATGAAAAATTCTCATTATCACAGAGAAGTAGTTGCTAATGGTAAAAATTTTTATAGCTCACCTTGTAAATCTTGCAAAACTTAATTTTTCAATTAAACTGACATAATTGAAGAAATGAATGATGAGGGCTGAAGTATTTACTTTGGTAGTATAACATTTTTTACAATTGTTACAACAATTTTTATAACTTAGTTCAAATAAGTTAAAATTAGTTTGACATGTTTGAATATGGTTTGCGAGTTATTGTTTAGATAGTTCAAAATATAGAATATGAAATTTAACAAAGCAACTTTGTCGAATAACAAGTTCTGCAGGCAGTTTGAAAATCACTAATTTAATGCAACAAATAATCTTCTTACCCCCATTTTGTGAGGGAGAAAACTGAGGTCCAGAGGGTAAAGTAATAAACCTAGGATTACAAACTTAATTATTCAGTGCCCTTTTTACTGTCCAAGGTCTTTCCAATATTGACAGTGCATAAATGTGGCTCTCTGAATGGAATTTGTTCTCAAATAATATACAATAGGCCAAAAATTCTAGTCTAATACAGGTAAAGTGAACAAATATCTTATTGGCTAGATAAAATAAACTTATTTTGAAATTCAACAATATGTGGCTTTATCTGCACTAAGATTGTCTGTTTTCCGTTTTGGAGGCTTCTAATTTTGGACACAAAGGCATTGGTTTAATATCACTATGTCACTCTTGATTTTACGATTATACCGTTAAGTTTGCAGTTAGAAAACATTTCCTTGAGGGCCTGATTCTCTATGTCTGATGAGAGGGCAGACCTATGCTATAGTCTATTTATCTTTTCTCAGACCATCATTTCTTATTTTCTCTTTGAATTCAGAAAGGTTGCTTTGATCCCAGGCATGCAAATGAGTTCAATGAGTTTCACAGCAATCCCGAAGGGTCTCAGCCTTTGCGAGTAGCATATCTACATTTCCTAGAGCAGGTTCCTCTTAAACCTCTCCTACTGCTAAGTATTAATTTTGACAGCTTTGTTTAATTACTTCTGAAATAAAATAGCAGCTTCCTGACATGTGCCTCTAACTTACTTTTTATTTCTCCTTTCCTTTGTTAGATAGCCACCTGTCCCAACATTTATCCATGTGCTGTATGAAATGTTTTAAAATAACACAGGATGCGGAAAAAGCAGGCGTTTCACAGGCAAACTTCTCTCGATGTAGAATGGCCTTTTGCTTTTGGATAACAAGAAATAGGCCACAAATATGATTCCAACAGAGAAGATAGGTACAAATCAGAAGCCAGAAAAAATTGCATATATTTTTTCTGATTATATATAAACATTTTCTTAAGATGGTTAATGTAATGTTTTTGTTTTATAACTGTTTTCCCAGTGGGGAAAAGCTTTATGCAGTTGTGGAATGAATCCCTCATTTCTCCTAGAAAGACACACACATGTTTTAATGGAAGCATGTAAAAGATTTTCAAAGTCTCTCTGTGGCTGAATTGGGTTAATTATGCTTTTCACACACCGGTCTTTCTGGTATAGATATGAATAAAGATGTATAATCAGTAGAATAACTTTAAAATAGGCTTGAGTTATATTAGGTATAATTATCTTGGCTAATAATATTTCATACCTTAATATTTCCAAAATAAAGACGTCCAAGCAAAATTCTGACACTTCATTCAAATTTTATACCTTATACAATTTTTAATACATAACCTTCTGGTGTAATACAAAGCTAAATTAAGCTTTACTGGATTATATAATTATGAAATATCTATGATTTCTGTTTCTTGCATGAAAACTTGTCATTCTGAGTTTACTTTTATGAGCTAGGTATACGAAATAGGCAATTTGACATCACATGTGGAATTTAGAATTCATGACTAAGGCAGAAAAGTACAAGTAAACTTTAAAAAGTTAACAGCAGACAGCAAAAACTAAAATTGCACTGCCTACAATTCAAAGATAGAATGATTTTCCCCAACATTGCTCATGTAGTATTTTAAGTATGCAGTTTTGTTTTACGCACATATATTTGGTAAACTATTCTCTTAAAAAATAACAATGAGGTGTTTCTTAGAAATCGAAGGAGCTTGGGAAAGAAGTTCCTGCCTTTTGGTCTTCATGATTAGTTTTGTAAGAGAGTTTTCTTATATCTTCTCTCATATATTGGGGATGAGTAAGCTAATAAAGAGATTTAACAAGAAGTGTTGCAACTATAAAGGCAAATATTACAGCTATGATAAGATTCTTGAATTGCACTTCTATGACTCCTCCACCTGTGATATTTTATCTGTCAGTCTGATTCTTGATCCTGCAAATAACTGAGGGCCAATTATGGTTTCCAAAAAGCAAACAATGATATGTGAAAGCATCCAGTATCTCTCTAAAGCTCCTAATTAAAAATACCCTAAAAAATTTTACTATTGGAAATAAGTCCTGCTTTCTCTTGAGCAAGGGCTGAGTTTGTTCAAATATAGAACTGTTCTAACACTGATTTAGATTCCAGTTAATCAGTATGGAAAAATGGGTCAGCTGTGACCTCGAATGGGTCTGCTGCGATCATGTCATGGATTAGGTGACAGACTGAAATGGAAAGAATCCTGAGAACATTGTGCCATCACATTTATTAGGTCCACTGGCCTGGACATTGTTAGGGAGAGAAACTAGTAACGGAATGAAAAAAGTCAGAAGAGAAAGCCTTTGAGAGTACTCCACTTGTAGCTTTATGGATGGAGAATCTAGACCCTGGGATGGCATCAGGTAGCCACAAGAACAAGGGGCATGGGTACTAATAGCACATGGTTAGGAATGGATACTGGACGGCAACATTTATTTGCTTTTAATTAAAACATTTTAACTTAAGAAGCTTATTTGAAACTTTATTTCTGTTTACAGGAGATGAACTGGTAAATTTGACTGACCTGGCTGGACAAGGGTCCAAGTTGCACTCCTGAAGTTTGGGCTTGGGTTTGATGTTCTCTGGGTAATAGTGACAGTATTGATCAGCAACCACGCGGCTGCTCCGAAGATCGTAACACTCAGCCGATGTCAGCTGGTAACCTGCAGCAGCAAACCATACATGCGAGTTTTAAGGCACATGTCAATATAATGTATTTCTTTATGCTCTTTGGTCATCTCACATTAAGGAAATTCTTCCCCAATGCACCAGTCATGTCTAGGACTAAAGACAGATAAATGGAAGGCTCATTAACTTTTGCAGGCCTCAAATACTGTGTTTTTCCATTCAAATTTTAATAGTTAAATCATACCACAGGGCTTGAACTACATAAGGGCATAACTAGTTTCATAAGGCTCTCTCATAAGAACTATTCTTATTAATCTGTTTTGCATAATCTAAAAGTCTAATACAGATTCTGTATCCCAAAGAGATCATCAGTATTTATTTACCAACCATCCCATATAAGGATGCAATATTGGCTCCGTTGTATCTGGAGCACCAGAAAGAAAAACTCCCAAATAAATAAATAAATAAATAAATAAACCCCAATACCACTCCCCTTGTCAATGGGGGACAATGGAATATAGTACAGGATCAGCTGCCTGACACTATTTTTGCCTAATTTCAGCCTGGATGGGTTGACCTGAATAAATGGATGATTAAAGCCTTAATAGTAGCCATCATGAATCCCACAGTTTCCTGCAGAGAGAAAAAACACGCAAAACAACAAACCTCCTACTGTGTAATTTTTATTTCTCCCTAAATCCTTTGTCATTTCTCTTTAAGTTTCTAACCAATCTTTCTTAGGTTCCACATATAAATTTCCACTTTTAGAGAATCCTCTTGAAAATAAAATAGTGTTGCAGAGTACTACTTAATTCTATTTATAATGTGTTTTACCTTTTTTTACCTGCCTCTTTCTTGCTCTGAATTTCTGGTGGGTGCTGATGTGCACGTAGATTCTTGGGGTGAAAAATAAATGTATATAGAGAATTCTTTTTAATTAAACTTTAGGCATCATTCTAACCCTAACTAACTCCAAAATATATTCTCTCTGGCAGGTGGTTGAATATTATTGTTGCTAAATATGTGTTAGAAAGGCAGATTTAGGGTACTTAAAAGTCCTGCAAAAAATTTTAGGAAATCAGATGGAGGTTTATAAACCAGATTTCCTGGCTTGAGGCTGTTTTCTCAGACCACCCACAAAAATGAATTGTTCGTTAAAGACCTAAAAAAAGACCTTTTAACAACTTTGCTGTAAAGATGAAAAGAACGAAAAGTTAATGGTTAAGAACACATGTTTCATTTAATTTTTTGTTTTATAAGAAAATCAAAGAGAAAAATGATATTTTATAGAAGTAAATATATTTTTAGTTTTCAATTACATTATATTCAAAAGCCAATAAGTTTATGACAAGCTAATCATTTTATAATTTTCCAAAAAATAATTTCTACTCCAGTACAGAATTTATCATATAGTAAAATGTGGGCACAAGGACTAAGTAAATTATAAACCTGAGATTATGATTCTTAAAAATCATAATTTTTCAGCATAAAATGTTGCTGTGAAGCTATTCTAGGGTATATGAAATGAAAATTTAGAACAAAAGTTAAATAAATGACCAAAACAGTCAGATAATTGTGTTTTCGAAAATTTCTCAAGGTATTTGGAATAGTAATCCCTTACACTTAGCAAAGTAGTCAACCAGTTGAATCTGGAAGCAGAAACATAAAAGGGAATTTAGAGATCATTTCTAAGTAATTTTAAAACTGTGGTCTATGAAGGCTGGTTTCCATACCCCTATCTTCACTCTGAGCAGTATGTATTCCTTTTATCTGGGTTTCCAAGTAAGATTTTCTTTTTGAAGAAAGGGTATGATAGCTCAAAAAATTTGAAAACCATTGGTGGCTCCACTTCTTCACTTAGATGTAAAGAAAATAGGCCGAAAGGGCTGGGATATATACGAATCGAACATTAATTGCCTCATTATATAGCGAACCATTGTCAAGGTCACTGAAACTACACCCCACCAGCAGCTGTATGTGAAACTGGCAAAGTGGGCATATTATTGAATTGCTGCTTCTCTCAAAATATGGTTTTCATTTAAAAAGAAAAAAATTATTTCCTTCTTTGAAACCATTTCCTATGTTAGTCACTAATAGTGAATCAAAACGATATATTCCCATGAAACATCAACACAATTAGCAGCTATTTTTTAAACCAAGTAATTTTCTATTCAGGGCATACAGAGAAACTGGAAACACTCTTTTATTGAAATGCTTAAGATGTTGAGAGAATAGTTATTTACTAATCAAGCTAAAAGCACTTGAGTATTTTTTATTAATTGCTTTCAAGCTAAAAATCTAACATTGCTCTACATAACTTCAGGCTCAGTCGTTTGTTCACATTACGCAGACGTAGATAACACAGCCAAAGATGAATTATGTATGTTCTTAACTTTTTTACAAAAATTAATGGTAGTCATTTGTCTTCATTGTGAGGTACCATCCTTCTTTTCTCTTGTCAAAATAATCTAGTGATACCCATGTGGATTAGTTACTTAAAACCAGCCAATTAATAGGCTTCCATGAAGCTGGGGCCAGAATGTATTCGATGTGCTCATTTTTAAAGGAATATACCTACAATTTTATATCCATTCAATTACCAAAGCTTAAGAAGTGATAACCCACAGATACTGGCTCAGTTGGAAATGAAACTAAAATATTCTGGAAAGAATTTTGGTAATATATACCAATGGCCAAAAAAATTCTGAAACTGACCATTGAGAATTTATTTCAAGGAAATAATTTCAAAGGAGAAAAATACTCAGGTATCAAGTTATTCATTACATTATAATAGAGAATTTTAAATGAACTAAATGCTCTTCTATAGGGATATGGCTAAATAAATGATGAAATAATTCAAAGAAATTATTATCTAACCTTTATAATTATGAAGAGCAGAAAATGGGGGGGATAAACATTTTCCAGTAGCACAAAATGCTGCGCATATTACAGATGTGATGGAGCAGAGGCAGAAATTCATTTGGTGACTTTTCAAAAGAGATGTGTTTTTATGAATAAATAAGGCAAGTGGCATTCCTTCTATTGCAGTGATGATGGGGAGGAGCAGAAAAATAACTGAGCCAACGTCTGAAGTACAAGTGATTTTTTTCTTGGTAATAAACTACTTCCTTTAATTAAATTAATCTTTGATTCTTTTTGAACACATCATGCTATATAGTAGGCCACACAATTACTTTTCACTTGGTTCCTGAATAAATAATTTCACTTCAATCAGATGAGTAGTTTATCCTCAAACGAACAGAATCACCTCTAAACCATGGAGCTGCCAAGCTCTGACATTTCTTGCCCGGGCCTTCCATGGGGTCAAGGAAAGGAGTCAAGACTATTTCCTCTAATGGGACTCCACAGACAGAAACTATTTATAGAGCATCTAGACTGAGGTATGTGCCTTACAGGAGTGCTTCAGGACTTGGCCCCATTCAGAAGAAAAGATCTGGTCCCACAGCACTAAATTCCTTCTATGCTGACATGATTCTACTCTTGTAACAGTCAAGTCTTCCCTCCTAGACACCAACGGTTCCCAGGCTAAGTGAACTGAACAACATCGTTACCTCCTCCACAGGTTGCTGAGCAAGGAAAGAAATCCGTCTCCCTCCATCGGTGGATGATCGGCTGGTAGAAGGTGAACTGGACTGTGCTGTTAGCAGGCCCCGAGTTGCGGATCTGTAGGAGACAACAGCAAAGCAGAGGAACTAGTGGGACAGGCAGGTGCTTTCCGGGCCCCTTGCAACTTTGAACAAGAAAGTGTGGTGGTGCTGCTGGTCGTGGGCTGTGCGAAGGATGCTTTGGAGAGAAGGGGCACTAGCCGTATCGCCCACCTTGCCATTTAACCAGCGAATGCTCCTCGCATACGCTGTCGCTCTCATCACCTTCCCAGTGCTGTTGTGATTCCAGCAGGCATCCGAAGCCACTCAGTCCCTCGCCCTCTTTAATTTCCAACCTCTCTGGTAACACAGGTAAAATTATGTGGATATTTAAATGAAACATCAGAAACAGACAATTTGTTCTAAGAAAAATTTAAATGTCATATGCTGCAAAAAACAAGATACTGTCTTTGGTTAAAAAAAAAAAAGAGTTAAAGAACTAAGTAGCTCTTCCTACTCAGAGACATACCTGGGGTTTCCTGACAACTTGGTGATTTATATATTTTAATGTGCAAGGTTACCAACTGGAAGCTTGCTAAAATGCAAATTCCTGGGCTCGAGCCCAGGGATCCAGGTGATTCGAATGTAAATAGTCCAGTAACCAAACTTTGAAAAACACAATGTATAGCATGAAAGCAGATGTATCAAGCTATGGAAATGACAACTCCTTTGTTTTTTAAAAGAGAAGATGTAAAGCAATAATTCTTGAATGGTTCTTAAAAGTACACGGTTGAGAGAACATACTCAAACTGAAAGAAGAAAAACGTACCAATAGGAACGGTGCCTTGATTTCATGAAGACAGAATGACATGTGATCCAACACTTAGACAGCTGGGCAAGGGCAAAGCTTGGACTTTATTACGCTAAAGGAAGTGCCATGGACAACTGAGAGGACCACCTCTTACTCCAACTCGGTTACAGGAATGAGAAGTGTCATCAGCTGAATCACGTGGCCAAAGTCTTTGTTAATGTTTTCAAGCCTTACCACTGTCCCAACCGCCTTGTATCTCAGATACGTGCATAGGTTCAGCCTTCAGATTTTAAAAAAGATGGTCTTATTTTTCTGCTACTGAATTTAAACAGCTGCATCATACACCTAAGATGCACAGGATAACAGGAACACCGAAGAAACAGGGAATGGGTCCTGACCCCTAGACTGGGGTTTGGAGTTTTGATGAGAATATGGAAATAGTCCTCAGAAAATCTGGAAGATTTGGGAGGGAGGAAGAAGAAAGAGAGAAAAGCTATAAAGTATCTCATGTTATGCTGGGATTCTAACCCATGGTGCATCCAGGTCTTTCCAAATTAGAACAAATGGTGATACAGTTCCCTACTTTAAAGCAAAAACAGCTGAAGTAATACAATGTCTTTCACAAAAGGGGAGCATGGCCTACAGATTAATATTTTCAGTCTACTGTGTCAAATACAGGATATCTAATCGCTTGCTTAGGGATGTAGTATTAATCACATTCTTTGGAAAAGCTTTTTTTAAAGCTCACAAAAGCCTATAGCTCTCTTGGGATTTGTGGTTCTCATGCTGGAAAGCCATTAGAAGAAGGCTCTCATTTGAACACGAGCTCCATGAAAAGTCAAAGGGCCAGAAAATCAAATCTGTTTAGATCCTGAGAGATGAATTGTTCTGCAGGGGTCCCTTTTGGGATGGTAGAAATTAAACTAAGTCCTAGGAAAGTGGTGGGGAAGGGAATCAAAATTAGCAGGATGTAACATCAGAGAACTTGGAGGAACCTTGTTCTAGAATATCTGTACTTCTCTGGGCTTATATTTTGGTCTGGTTAAAGAAGCAAAGAGATGTAGCAGGTCTTTTTTCAGCTCCTGGAAGTTACCAATAAAAGTATCTCAAGCTCTAAGAGGAAGGAATGAATGACCGGAAGATCTGGTGTCTAAAGAGAGGGTTACTCAACACCACGTTGAAGGGGAAAAAAGCAGCTTAGAAAGAATATTGTTCTTAATGAATTCAATGAAAGTGGTATATAATGACAATAAATGCTGAGACTGTATGTCCAGACTTGAAAAAAGACTGATAACTGGATGAATCAACTAGGATGCAGGGGACAGCAGGAACACTGAAGAAACGGAATAGTTCTTCACCCCTAGATTAGTATTCTGGTCACACTGATAACATTCCTGCTTCTCCCTTCTCTGCCACTGAGTACCTACAACTCGCACAGCAATCAGCACTAAATACATTCCTACCCTGTGCCAGATACATTTTATTTATGTTAAATCTTATCTTAAAACTACTCCTGAATTATCTTCCACATCTGCATTACAATGAAAGAAGTGAGGCTCAGAGAGGTTGAGTGTCTTGGTCAAGGCTACACAGCTAGGGAAAAACAGAGCTGGGGTTTGAGCACAGGCGTGCCTGGCTCTAAAGCTGCCATTCTTTCACCGCACCAAGCAACCTTTGTTAGCGTTGTGAAGATACAGGCATTTATCTTTAGCAGTATCTTTGTACCTCTCTTCTCAGTATCTTCTTAATTTTTCATTTGAAAGTAGAAAAAAATGTTTCAAATAAAAAAAAGAGGCTAACCTGATGTCTAACTTTGCTCACCTAATTGCTGCTTACAGAGATGAGCCGCTGTGTTCCTTTTTTTAAATTTTTAAAATTTTTATTAATTCTGGGCTGCTGGGATCCTTATCATTAGCTCTGAAGGGTCCAAATCCCCACATCCTTAAAGATCAGGTCTTAGTGTGCAAGCTTCAGTTTGACACATTAGAATTGTGTTTAAGGGAGCTAAATACATCTGGCATATGTAATTTTGACCTCCTTAAGTTAATAAGCAAAAAGAATGTGAACTAAGCTTTTCTTCCTATAATTACAATGATTCAGTGTTTCTAATTCGATTTAATGACTTCTCACACTGAAAGTCAAGGAGACAAAACTGGACCCTTTCCATAGCAAATGACTGCACTGTCCTAACAGAGCTGCAGGGCTGTACAGATGTGCATGTGGGCAATGGCTGGGCTTTCAGTCCACGTAAAATGAAAGGAATTAAGGAGAAATTTCGAACACAGGAGAGACACCAAGTACACAAGCTCTGGCCTGAGAAGGGGACAAGAGGGAGCTGTGGGCAGACCCCTTCCCCTAAGCCTCTGAGCTGGAACCCACAATGGTATTCAACTGGGGCACACGGGTCTCAGGGCAGCCGGGGTGTCGTGGCCAGGCTGTGCTTGAAAACCGTAGAAACAGAGCAACGTGCCTGCGAGGAGGGGAATAAAGTGGAAAACAGGCGAACCTGTTTTTTAAAATGCCTCAGGCTACTAGATGCAATTTTAGGCTGTTTTGGGGGTTGACAGTGATAGTGAATCCTCAGGGAACTGTAAAAATATTGTAAAATTCTTTTTGGGGCTTTCAAAGTAGGCAACAAGAATAAGGTCTTCCTTATGTCACTTAAAAGTTTACAACTACTGAATATTGATGTCATTGTTATTTCATTGCCCTTCTCCTCTACATTCTATAAACTCCACGGAGGCAACTGCCATTTACCCTGCTCAGCACTCTTTCCTCAGCATCATCTGCAATGTTTGACACATAGTAAGTGTCCAAACACTTGCTGAAAAAATGAACGCATGAATGAACAAACAAATGGATCATGATCCTTTCAAATACTATTTGTGACAAATTCTTAGAATAATTATCATCTTTATATATATAAATAATTGTCATCTATATAATAGATATATCTATCTACCAGTTTTCTTAAAGATGTTGATTATTTCTTGTTGATCAAATTGATAATACTGATAAAATGTTGCTAAAGTTCATGAACAGAAGCATACTGTTATAACAGCTCTGATCCAACCGTTCCTCCCACCCTCCTTTGATGGTACAGTAGGAGAGTAGAGTGGAAAGGGCTTGTAAAAATGCTAATTATTATTGGAATGAAACATAAATTCAGTCATTCCACTGTTTGAAATAACTGACAATTTCAGCAGTTGGAAATACTGACTGAGGCTGGGGATTATTCAGTAAAAATGATACAAAATTATTACCATCCAACTTTACTTTTACACTTCTTATAGAGTTTTCTGGCCCTCCTAGAATTCCAGACCTCAGCATTGGGAGATACAGCGGTTCAGCCCAGAGGCTCCTGGCTTAGTGTGCATGGGAGATGTTGGTTATGGATTTACTGCCCACAGCCCTTGAGCAGGGCAGCAGACCGGAGATGCCTCTCTGGGAACAACGGGTATAACTGTCGGCTAAGGAACAAAGAGGGGGAAGAGATGGGCCGGGAAGGAGATGCTGAGAGGCTGAGCAGACCTGAGCCTACTGGAAGGATGACCGCAGTGTCAGATGGAGGGGGAAGAAAACAAATGACCAGAGTGGAACCAGGTGGCTTGGGATTGGGCAAGGGTCTGCCACTCTCAACACTGGTTCTTGACTCTGAATCTTAAAACTAGCTGTGCAATTGGCAAAACAATGGGTTTAGAGGTGCAGAAGGAGTCACCCCAAGATGCTCCTCTGTGGTATGTGGATTATTTTGAACTAAAGTCAACTGAGACCCTGCAGGCTCAGGAGAATCTCCTGAGCCACCCCACTACTACCTAGAATAATTTAAATTAGGAGCTATATCCATAAGAAGAGATTATCAGAGATCACCTTTTGACCTATCTATAGGACAAGGCAAACTATTAGTTACCGAACATGTGCTCTTCTTTCATCCTGTAATAGCCACCCTCCCCTCTAAAGCACCAGCACACCTCATCTCATTCTTAGTTCAGAATGCCAAGGATACCTCATTTTTTCTTCCCGTCTCTGAACCGTTTGCTCATGTATGTGGGGCCTCTGTCTATCTCATGTATGTGAAGTTGGCATATGTACATATGTAATTAAATTAGATTATTTTCTCATATTAATCTAATCTGCCTCATGTAGATTTAACTATTAGACCAGCTGAAAAAACCTAGGAGAGTAGAGGAAAGTTTCTCCCCTCCTACCCCCACATGAGAAATCCATTAGAAATTCAGTGTATTGTAATGAGCTCAGTTCTAAACTCTTGGACTCTATCAGCATAAAGGAGCATATTTATTGGGGGAATTGCTACTTATAAATGTTGGTTAGGAAAAAGAATCACTATGTATTACATGCTTCTTTTATTTCCTACAGTTACTTAAATGTTTCCTCTCAAGAATGTTTGGCTTATGACAATGGTTTTCCCTTTGCACGAGCACAGGTTGACTGGTATGGTGTGGCCATCTAGAAACAGGCTGGTGGCAGGGCAAAACCAATGTGGGCTTAAACACTGGCCAAAGCTCAGCCTCCAGTGGAGAAAAGAATTGATTATTTCAATTCTACTCAAGATTCACAGGCTTCCTTAATCACTGTAGCAAGTACCTATAGCTTTTATTCTGTCCATTTTATTTTAGTACTTCATTATATGCATTAATATTTCAACATTTGCTATTCAGTATATTTCTCAAATGACATTATAATCTAGGAAAGGGCAGATATCATATTTGGCTGTGGAATCATGTACAGGGTTATGCTCAAGGATGTCCAGAAAGAAATAGGAAGGCATCATCTCTGTTTAATGCTCTAAGTGATACAAATGGAAACCACATTTCTATTCCTTAGAATACTCAAACTTCTCAGGCAACAATTAGAATGAGGACAATCTTCCTAACCAAATTCTCCAACTATAAAAGGATAATGTATTTTGTAAATTATCCTCTGCAGGAAATAACTGGTCTCTAGTTATCAGTGCATGAACTGTGAGTCTGTGTTCTTAGCTCTAAGTGAACTTTTTGTTCACTAGACTGCTACGTATTTCTGCTCCTTTGGTGGCTCATCAGTCACTTTTTAATCTAATATGGCCTTCTACTTAAATTTTAAAAACAAGCACAAACTGAACATGTATAAATATACCTAAGTTGCTTGCCCACATAGAGCTAAGTTGGAAGTTCTAATAAAGAATGAACCATAACTGAAAAAGAGCCTCTTCTCTCTGGGAAAGTCATCATCTTTTATGGAGTCTGCAGCTTGAGGAAAGATGCAAATGGCATGGTAGGAGAAAGGGGATCCTAAGCCAGGCAGTCATCCAGCCAATAGCCAATTGCCCCTAACAATTACTGTGATGACGGATGTCACAGCCAATCTGCTCCACATCCATTTGTCTTAATAGCTACACCTGCCAAGTTGTTCCTGGGTATACATTTATTTGTAAATTGACCATCTTCAGAGAAGCAGCTTTCTGCCACTGAGTAGACAGAGTATTGTGATATGTTGGGTCAGAAGTTAAAGCACTTCCAAAAGACGAAAAGGAAGTAATTTGGATCTATCCACTTCTATACACACTATCTGATTCAGTTCCTCACAAAGACCATGGGGGAGTATTTTATTACCATTTTTCAAATGAGTAAACAGGCTCGAGAAGGTAAAACAACCTACGAAGGTTACACATGCGGTGAGCAGGAAAAAAGACCAAACTCTAGAGAGCGTATCCTTTGTACCACTCTACGCTAGCATTGCCAAAATGCTTGTACAGCCAATGCATAAGTTTAAATTTTTGGAAGAAATGCTTCCCTAGGAAGCAAGATAATAATTCAGTCTGGTTTTAACCTTTAAAGGAGATTTCAAAACATAACTTTGGGACCGATGGCAATATATAATAATTCTCACTGTAAGAAAAATTTCCCTTCATGCATAAAAGGTTTTTTTCTTTTAAATAAACAAAAATTGTGTTTCAGCAGTAAATTTCCATGTTGACAAATAACTATTTATATTTTGATTTCTGTGTATCTCATTCGAAAAGGAAGCCACTGCTTAAATTAATATTTAATGCAAAAGAGGCTACACTTTGAATGATACTGAAAATGAATGACAAACTATGTGTATAATTTATAAGCACCTAAATCATAAAAGGTGATAAAAAAATCAAATGTTAATCTTTGATTTTCAGCTATTTCTGGGAAAATTAGGGAAAAGAAGTTGCTTCATTATGAATCACTGGAAAAAATAATTTCCTTTTTTTCTATATCATCTTAAATTATCTGACTCTTTTCAAGTTGGAATAAAATGATTTTAAAAATTATATAATCTATTTTAGAAGAACTTTACATTTATTTGACCGTGATATTTTCTAATAAAACCTTAATTTCTTCTCAATTGCAACCTGAAGCTAGGTCATCAAACAGGACATATAATGCAAAATTCACTAAAATGATAGTTTAGCTTATTTATGAATGAAAATATTTACAAGTGGTAGGCATCTAGGAAAGTATCAAAAACATTAAAGTCCATTTTCCCCCTTAAATATGTGTATTTACATGTGAAATAAAAAAATAGTCTTAGAAGCAACAGAGATTACTGAAAAGAGTTCTGTGCCAGAAGTAAAGAGACATGAGTTTTGGTCTTGGTTTGTCACTGGGGTGAGGTTGGTCCTGTCATTCAACTTCCCTAACGCTCGGTTTCCTTGCATGTAACGATGTCACATCGGTCCCACTTTAGCAATTGCCATGTGGCTTTATTCAGGATAAAGTCCTGAATAAAGTCCTTTATTCATCCTACACTTGGTACTGTTTATTGTGTTTTCTTATGAGATATGAAGACAAATATGATTCCGTCCCTACCCTGAAGGAACACACAGTAGGAAGATGTGATAGAAACAGGGATGTTGGGTTGCACTGCAGAATGCTTCTGCCTGGAGAACATCTGCAAGAACAGTTATAAGTTAGTGAAGCGAATGGAAGAAGAAAAGGTTAGAGCACTGCAGACAGAGCGCAGCGCTGTGCAGCAATCATCAGTGATGAGGCTGCAAGGTGCTGCGGCCCTGCGGCCCTTCCGCTGGTTGAAACAGAAGAGGAAAGAGGGGGGAGGGTAGACAGAACCCAAGTTATTGAGTATCTATGCTATGCTATGGATCTACATTTTTCTTTTTTTAAATATATCTTTATTGATTTCAGAGAAAGGAAAGGAGAGGGAGAGAGAGGAACATCAATGATGAGAGGGTCATTGATCGAGCCCACAACCCGGGCATGTGCCCTGACCAGGAATCGAACCCTGATCGCCTGGATCCTAGGTCAACGCTCAACCGCTGAGCCACGCCCGGCCAGAATGGATCTACATTTTAACCCACGCAATGAGTGGAGGCAACGCGGTATTATGAAGAGAGGAGTTCTGGTTTGAGAAAACTCACTCTGAAGGCAACATGGGCAATGGATCAGAGGCTGGGAAATGAATTCAGAGTCAAAGATATTAGTTCCGGTGAGAAATACAAAGGACGACATATAGAGAAGGAAGGACAGTTCTGCAGGATGAGGGGGAGGTAGAACGGACAAAGTTTAATGTCTAACGAGGAGTGGACAGCAGACAGGGAACTGGTGTGAATCAGAGTCTTCTGACTCGGCTGGGTAAACAGTGTATGATTCCACAAGATAAGAAATCAAGGAGATAGAGGAGGGTTTGGGGTAGACAGGTCCAATTTTGGACATGCTGAGCTCATTGTGTCTGTGGGACATCCAAGTGGTGATGTGCAGAAGGCGGCTGGATTTATGAAATGCATTTGACAGTGCAGTGAACTATTCAAATGTGAATAATATTACTTGAATCCAATTCTATATTTTCAGTATGTGTAGTAATAACTCATGAAAGGCCACTAGGGAAATTAGTATAAATGGTTTATTCAACAGTACTCTAAGGGCTTCAAAATCTAACGATCTCTCTCTATTTTTTACTGTATGGGCACACCTTGTTCTATTGAGCTTCACAGGCGTTGCATGTTTTACAAATTGAAGGCAAGATCCTCCCCCAGTAAAAGGATTATGACTTTATTGCGATGCTTATTTTATTGCGGTGGTCTGGATCGGAAAGAGCAATATCTCCGAGGTATGCCTGTATGCGCTTGTTTAACTACCTGCGGCATCATTACTATCGTGAGCTATCGCTGATGGTTTATAGTTCATGTGGCTGGCAGGTGGACTGGATTAAAAAAAGCTACCATGCAGATGGAGACTGAACAGTACTCTGGAACCCTCCTTCCATCCAACCTCACTGCCTATCACATTTTCCTATATGCATTCTTGCTTCCAGCTGCCATGGGGTCATCAAGCTTTAGCTTAAATCAAATGTCCTCTGGCTCCAGGTCCCATGATGAAAAATTTATAGAGTCCTGGACACATTACAAGTTTTACAGCTTTACAGCTGAAATCCTTCAGGTCCTTCTGACCTACTGAAGGGAAAAATATGTTTTATTTTATTGTGATTCCCAAATGTTCTTCTAGTGTGTACATTTTTTTACAGAATGTGTATGTTGCTTCCAGCAATGTGTTTTATATTACCTGGAAGAGTAGGGAAGCTCTGATAGAAGGAAACAACTTAGTCTTGTTGCCAGTACAAGAGAAAATAGAACTTGCAATTGGAAGGAAGCATGACCAGGCCAATGGATCATTAGTTTGTCTTTCCCTTTGACCGAGGACATCTTATATGAGTCAATGACTGTATCCTAACTTGTTTTTAAAACAGTTTGTATCCCCCAACTAATGATATGTTGGCTTTATGAGTGGGGTCTTTTTATTCAATTAAACACACACACACACAAGATTTTCCTAGGACCTTAAAAAAATTATATGTTCTTATAAAGTCCAGGATGTAGCTCAACACCCTTAAATTAAACATCTCTTGGAAAATAAACTTTCCAAATCTATGTCAAAGTTAAAATCTCTCTCTTCGGGGGATTATAAATACCATGAGTTTCGAGGTGGCTTGAAAACAAAGTACCTAAATGAGCTTACCTTGACAATGAAATCTGCAGTGAGTGGTCCAGCCATTTTCAGGATCTCTTTGTCTGGATATTTCTGGAAGTCCACACTAGAATTGTCCACAAGAAAGATGCCTGTAGAGCTGAGTCTGTTTTCACCTTTAGCTCCCTGCAGGGTTTTGGTTTCCAGATCTAAATAATCAAACACATGAAGAGAAGAGAAAGATGTTCCCAGGGCGACGACAGACCACATGCAAGTACTTTCCATGAAACAGAGCCTATCTATAGAAGGGAGAAGTATTATTCTTTATATGGCTGACACAATTAAAATTATGATGTAAACAAAATATATAGGCACTTTGGATCACACAGGAGTTTATGCTGCTAATGAAACTATTTTAAAATTCATTATCCAAACATTCAAGGTGCCCTGTGAAAAAACCTTTGACTCCCTGGGTGACCTCATTTGGGCACCCCACCTTATCACAGTCCTGTTCCTCTGACTAAACCATCTCCCATGTATATCTTATTGATTTCAGTCTTTATGGCCCTCAGCCTAGAATACCTTACACTTTCCTTTTTACTCTATGAGATCCACGGTGCCTCACTGAATTCCCTGTGTGATTTTATTGCCTTGTATTTATTTATACGTTCTGGTTACTTATTGCACATGTGCTATTGTTCAAAATGAAGAAAATGTAGTGACTTAAGGGAACTAACTCTCCTTTTCAGTTCTCTTTCTTTCTGAAATCCTTTTTGGTACTTCATTTAGTATTATGTATATATATGATATTTCATAAGAGCTTAAGATGGAAAGAAGAACTTGATTCCTGGAGCATTCTGAGCTGAATTTGGCCAATGACAAACCTGTGAAGCAACTTTTATTGCAGGAAATCAAAGTATGCTGGGGCTAATGGTAATTATGATGTGCATTTCAGAGCATGTGAAATTCTCATGTGATTGAAAGGTGATTTAGAATAATTGCCCACTGCATAAGGGGTGGTAGATAGGCTAAATCTAACAAGAACCCTTGGTTTTGGCGGGCGTTCTTTAGAAGAAAGATGGGGAGCCTGCGTGAAGCTCTAGGTCTACCCTACATTCAATCAGACTGACTCTCCTCTTATATGTTTTACAGATTGGGGTTCTGTGGTTAAGAATACTTTTAACCTCTCTGGATGTACTAAAGTGCCTAAGGTATTTGTACTAAATTCTTCTAGATGATCAAATCAAGTTCTCCACTACAAGGAATACCAACAGGTGGAAATGTTGGTGTCCATTTAAATACTCATGACACTCAAAGAAGTCTGTGCAGCCCTTATTTGGGAGTAGGCCAGGCTTCCCTCCCTCCCTCCCTCCCTCCCACAGCAGAGAGCCCTCACAGAAGAACATAAGGCACCCAAGGAAATATCTGAGTGTGGGAACCACAGTTGTGATCAGAGGAAGGTAATAGCACTGCATCTCTTTCTTCCAGCCTTCATTCTTCCAGCTGCCTTATATGAGTTTACACGAATTTGTGGAGGTATCTCCAGGATATAAGTTAATTTAGTTTTGGAAAAATCTTGGAGGTCTAAACCTAATCTGAGCATCTGATTCAATTTTCTCACCAGGCCTCCCAGTGTCCTTCTGAAGGCACTTCTGATTAAAGATGAGGTGGGGCTGGACCAGACTGCCTAGACTTGTTCTAGTTGGGCCTTAAAAATTTAAGGATGGCCTCGTATTGAACCAGCTGCTGGGATTAAAGGACAAAGGGTCACAAGAGAAACAGGCCATCACTTACTCACATATTCATTTTGAACTGTATTCCAAATACAAAAACAAAACAGAAACTTCCTTAGTTATACATATGTTATCAACAGTATGTCTGCTGGGGGAAAAAAGCAGATTCCATTTTGCTTTTCATCATTTATAAATATCATGTGCAATTTTACCTATCAAATCCTTGGGGCAATTAAACCAAAGAAGGCCACTTTGTCAGCTTCTTCGTGATCACATAATTAGGAAATCTGGGAGGCCAATACATTTATAAAAATAAAT
Source organism: Miniopterus schreibersii (assembly GCF_964146895.1). Lineage (NCBI taxonomy): Eukaryota > Metazoa > Chordata > Mammalia > Chiroptera > Miniopteridae > Miniopterus > Miniopterus schreibersii. The sequence goes on along the minus strand of NC_138111.1, from coordinate 54,611,241 downwards.
TTTCCCCTTATACCTATCTTCCTCTGGGTTCTTTCTTCCACGGTGAGGAGTCAGTCCCCAAGTTGGGGATGGTCTTGGTCTGATGTTTCATTTTAGCCTGACCCTGCTCAGAAAAACGCTGCTTTTGAGGGAGGTTGTTACACCAGCAGTTACCTCTGCCCAGTTCTCAAGGGGAAAAACAAATCATTTAAATGGTCAGAGTGAACACATATATATCATCGTTTGACATGAGAACACTGTATTTTGGGGGATTATTCAGGGCTAGGAAAGAACTTGGAACCATATAAGGTGTCTTATCAGCATCTTTTGGCTTTGCCCGAATGGCACCTTCCTATCCCTTTCTTTCACATGACCCTTCAAGCTCCACCTCTCCCATGAAGTGCACTTATTTTTATTTTTAGAAAGACTATAGTAGGCTATCTGAACTTTCACAGGCTCCAATCTGTCTTCATCTTGTTTGTCTTCCTGCAATGATTTCAGTCATAATCTAATTGTCAAAAGACAGTGCTTGCTACCTAAATTGGTTTCTTAGGCCTGTGTGTGGGAGGGAGAAAGAGCAGAAGATACCAGATAGCTTTGTTGGAACCCAGGAACGATCACAGTGCAGATCAGAAATGCTCAAGGGATCAACTGAAGTAAAATCTTTCAGGGAAACTGAATTTTGCAGAAAATACTAGCACATCCTCTCCTACCCCCTCCCTGGTTCACAGCCCATAATTTTCTGTTTGTAATTTACAGGTCTACATCTAAGCAGCGCTAAATGGTATTTTTTTTTTTTTTAAAAAAGATGTGTGGGTCAGTTCTTGTACCCACTCTGGTGGGGCCATGCTACCATCTGATCTTTGGGTTCTGATCACCCCTTTAGTAATCCTGAATCCAAAAGCTATCTTCAAGATATTAGGACCTTACGTTGTCTTTAATACACGGGATGCTTAATTATACCAAAATGGTTTCTTTAAATGCCATAGTATTAAGGTTGTTTGGTGCTTCTGTGTTCCTCTGAATTGATAAAGGAATGAAACATGAGAGTAGGAAGAATAAAAGAAGGAAGGAAGGAGAGGAAGGAAGAAGAAAACACAAAACGAGAGGCAAGGTGAGAAAAAGACTGTGATTGATCGGAACTGCAGAAGACAGATGGGAAATAATATTCTCGAAATCATAAAATGGGCTTAACTCATGAACAGTCTATGGGCAGCAACTATGCTGTATTTTTCAGGATGACTGTGGTTAGAGATAATCACCACAGAGTTTTCTGCTATCTCATTAGGCAACCAAAAGATAAACAGAAGCATTCAAAATATCATCTTATGATAGAGTGGAGAGGTTTGTATTTTAATCTATTCTGAGAACAGAAAATAAATAATAATGATGCCTAAAATTCCCAATACTCAAAGGAAACCAACTGAGTTTACTTACACAAGTGATCAGGTCCTTTTAAGGTAAGGAGAACATGTCTGCTTCCGTAGGGAATGGCAACCACAGTGTCATCCACTAGAGAGAAACAAAGCAAAGTCTTAAAAGCACATAATTGGATACAAAATTACCGATCGTCTCCTATAAAGGCGCTGATTTACAACCCCGCTCTCCCCCAACAAAATGACTGATCTTTTTTGTCGCTGTCGTTAACAGTCATCAGAGGATGATCTTTCCATTGCTTTTGCAGAGAGAGTGGAAGGGAGGGAGCGGGGAGGGGACACACACACACACACACACACACACAGGTTGCCTCCTGCATGTGCCCCGACTGGCGGTGGGGAGCGAACGGCAACCCAGGTACGTGCCCTTGACAGGGAGTCGAACCCGTGACCCTTTGGTGTGCAGCCGAGGCTTTAACCACTGACCCACACTGGCCAAGGTGGCAATCTTTTTTTTAAGTCTTTGAAATGGGAACATCGCATTTGGGAATCAAAATTTTTAGTTTTCTCAAAATAAAATACGACAGAAAAGCTGCTCACTAGGTAAGTCATGGGGGATCTGACCTTCAAAAAATATATGTGAACTTTGATATATGAAAAAATGGATTTGCAAGTTTTCATTTCTGATTTTAAATCCTGGTCTTATATTTCCAAATTTCTCTAGATTAGAGCAATTGTGTTCAATTACAAAAGGAAAATAAATTCTAATGTTCCCAGGATGACTTTATTATATCAAAATCTGGATTTCTCTCTAGCAAAGGAACTGTCTTGGATAAGTAAAACAGATAAGAATAGGGGAAATAAATGTTTATTTAGGGTTTTCAAGTTCCTCTAGGGCAGAAATCATGCCTTCCAATTCCTCAATATCTTTTACTCTATCTGCATTGACTACTCTACATAGGAAGTGTCCCATAAATGGTTATTCATATTTCCCCGACACACCTTCTGTTTTGAAAAAAACAACAACTGGCTAAATTACAGATCATTTAAAAATGGATTACTTTTTACCATGCTTGCAATTAAGCCTAAACTCATTGGAAGCAGTCCCCAAACCTACATTTAAAAAAATTGAAGGTATATACATGCACCCCAAACACATCACCGGCATTCTTCTTTAGAACGTCGCTTGTGACAATACCTTGTATTTGCACTGCGCTGAAGAGTTTCGCTTTCACCTGAATTATACTATTTATTCTTTCACCCAAAACTTGTTAATATAGGCAAAGAAGATGCCACTATCCCCACTGGATGATGAAGAAATGAAGCCTCTGAGAAGTATGAGGAGGAACCAAGGTCCAAGAACAGAAGGCCAGGGACAGCAGGTGTTTTAAATTCACCAGCATAGTCAGAAGCACTGTGGGATTCTCTATTTCACAAACATCTTTCCAATATTATACATTATCATCCCGTCCCTGGAAGAATTTAGCTTATATCAAGAATCTCAAAAGGTAGCCAATTTTTCTGAACTTCAACATATCATCTTGTCTTTGGGTGAACTGAATTTCAATAAAAGAATCTCATAAGTTCCCCAACTTCACTGATCCTCAGTTATTCTGTTTGTAGAGCAGGGATAACAACACTTAGCTGTGATATTGTTGTGAAGAGATACAGGTATGGGTATAGATATAGATACATAAATGTATAGCCTGGAACACAGTATTCTGTAGATATTGTTTTCCTCCCTCTATCCCAAATCTCCTTAAAAACAGGAACTGAAAGACTGTTTGTTTTTAGGATGTTTTAAATGCCTCAAGACTCCTACCACACAGCCAGCCGAACAAGAAAGAATCACAAGCCTTCAATTTCTTCCCCAAAGAGGTTACATTTATCAAGTTCTCTGCAATATTGGATATTCTACTCACACTGCGACCTCCCAGTTGTTTTTAATGTCATACACTGTTAAAGAAAAGGCTGACTTTCAGATAGCTGAGAGTCCGCGGCTTAGAAGAACAAAACACGTAAGGGGAACAGAGAGAGTGAACAAAGACCGTTCAGACTGGGCCCGCAGACTCGAAACGCCTGGCATAGACATGGATGTTTAAGTTTACAAAAGAAACTCAAAGCAGTTAAAACAATGGGATTTCTAGAAATAGAACGTCTTTGTTTATCCACGGGTCAAGTAAAGTGCAAGCAAAAGGGAAGCTTTCTGTTGGCGGCAGTCTCTGACCCACACGCTGCTCGGGCGGCCTCCCTCTGGCTCTGCTGAGAAGTGACACGTCCCACACCCAGGGCCCTGGCCCAGCTTGCAGCTGATGCCGTAACCTTTGTATGCTCCCCGAGGAAGATGGGGAGGAGCCTCCAAGGCTGCTGGGGGGAGAGGGCAGGGTGGGGAGAGCAGACCAGGTAAGAATGGAGCGTCTGACGCTGCTCTAACACTTGGGGGGCCTAAGAGCAACACGGAGCAGCTCGGCCCGGCGCAAACTTGAACTGTCGGCAGCACACAGCCCAGGGGCGGGGGAGTCACGGCCTATTCTGTACAGAGCTAACAGACAACTGGCAGGTCATCGGGCACCCAGCGAATTTATTACTTTATTCCACAAGTGTTTTTTAGTGACTCCTAGTGCCACGTTCCATCCTAGGTCCTGGGGGTTCAGCGATGAACAAGACAAACAAAGCAGCAGCCCCACAAGGTGGCCCATGAAAAAGGGACCTAAAGTTAAAGAAGGTGTGGAAAACACCACACACTATTCCCTGTTCATGGAAATTCCTGAAGCACACTGGTTAATTTATCTTAGGAGCCCTGACCCAAAGAAATCCATTTCATTCCGGGTAGCACAATGTGTCCTGAATGTATTCATAAAGGGAAACTTTTGCTTACGTATTATCTGTTAACATCAGCTGATACATCTCAGAATACACTTTAATATATGATGTTCTTAATATGACAGAAAGCAAGAAGAAAAAAAATTAATTTCATTTCTGCATGTTGATAAAAAGCCAGTCTTGGGGTTGTATATGTATTAATAATCGTCTCATTTGAAGATAAATTCTCAATGATGAGAGATGTGTTGGCGATTCTTCTACTTGGTATCTATTACGCTGTTGTGCACAGAGAGGTGTTTAAGACACCGAGAATGTGTGAGCTGTCGGTTTCATCACCTGCTCCTCAGGGATTAACTCGGTGGGTACGGCTGGCAAGGCAGGTGGCTACACCTCTCCCCCTGTGCTGCACAACCCTCGGGGTGCCCTAACCCCCAAAGGCACACCGCTCTATGACCAGGTTTCCATGGGAATCATAAATCTTGTTTTTTCACATATATGGGTTGTAAATGTCCTTTTTCAAGAAAATTGTTCTCAAGGATTATACCTAAAAGATTTTGTAAGAAAAAATATACAGCTATTGCCCTGGCTGGGTGGCACAGCTGGCTGGAATGTCGTCTTGTGCACCAAAAGGTTGTGGATTTGATTCCTGGTCAGGGCACACACCTAGGTTGTGGCGTTCGATCCCCAATAGGGGCATGCACAGGAGGCAACTGATAAATGTTTCTCTCTCTCCCTCCCTCTCTCCCTCCCTCCTTCCCTTTTTCCCTCTTACTCTAAAATCAATAAAAAAACTCAAAACACATATCCTCAGGTGAGGATTAAAAAAACTTTCTACTATATACATATATATATTCCACATATTTCTATAGAGCATTTGAGATCCATTTGTAACCTTGTCATACGTGGATTTTTCTGTGTAATTCATTGCTGTATCAGAGAAAGGTGATAATAAAAATGTTAAGTTCTGAAAAGACAGGATTTCCTATTCTGAAATCTGAGTTTATCTTATTTTTAGATTTAGACCTGTTGATAAGTTGATGTGTTTAAAGACTCTGCTCTAAGCCTTTGGGGCTGATAATCTTATCATTATTATTTTTTGATGAAAGAGCCCTTGTTAATACATTTGGCTATATGTAAAAATAGTCTGCTGATCTTGAGGAGGTTTTAATGGTATATTTTTAATCTTCATGCCAACTTCATTACTTTAAAAATATATCCAATAAAATAAGATGAGCCCTTCATATTGCCCCTGTCCCCATTTTATCAGAAATTGCACAATAGAGGCCGGATGCTGGACAGGCCAAACAACATGCTTCCTTCCCCCACCCCTGCCCCCTGTTTTTGTCTAGATAAAAAACTATGGAGCCCCAGCCAGTGTTGCTCACTGGTTGAGCATTGACCTATGATCTAGGAGATTGAGATGCGATTACCGGTCAGGGCACATGCCTGGTTTGCAGGCTCGATCCCCAGTACAGGGCGTGCAAAAGGCAGCCAGTCAATGACTCTCTTATCATTGATGTATCTATCTCTTTCTCTCCCTCTCCCTTTCGCTCTCTGAAATCAATAAAGATATATTTAAAAAAACAAAACAAAAAACTTTGGAGCCATCTTTGATTTCATGCTTATATCAATCTGAAAGTCCTACTGTCACTAGAGTCAAAAAGCCATATTTCATTGATTCCACCATATTTCACATTTTAACATATATGAAATCAGAATGCATCTCACAATCACTGGTGCCTTATATTCTTTCTCACCGAGGCAATAATCCTGCCATAGTTACCTCTAACCGCACAGGCACTAACATCAAAACAGTCAGTATCAAACTTGCAAAATGGGTGTCAGCAGCTTGGAAGAAAATAGTACAGCACATTCATTTAACTTCTGGGAATCAAATGGTTATGAGGGTTGTAGGGAGATGAGGAATCAGATGTGCTCAAGAACATCCTCAAAGTGGGAGTCAAAATCTGGCTAGTTCTATATAATTGGAAACTGAGTTAAGAGCACAGCACCAAGACGTCTGCTGTCTGCCAAGATGGAGTGGGAAGGCCCAGGCTCAATCTCCTGCCTGAAAACCAAAAGGTCAGAAAAAGATATATGAAACCATGGCTTTCAAGACATCAGATATCAAACAAAGAAGGTCCTTGAGAGTTAGGAAACAAAGCAGATAAGCCTTAACATTGCTCCAGCTTGAAGGACAGATTTCTAGAGAGAGAAAGCTACAGAGAGAGACAACTCCAGAGATTTAAGAGTTCTCTCTTTTGATATCCAGCAGAACCCTCATACCAATCAACCAGCACATACATATGGAGAAACTACCCGAGGCCAGGAAAAGACCCACATCACTTAAAAGAATGATAGGGATGAGTATCTGCCAGGCATATAGGACCTGAACAGTATCTTATCCCACCAGCCAGGCCAGAAAACTTCATGCCATTGGACACTGGTGCTCAGAAGGCTCTTGCCTCAGCAGCAGGGCACAATCAGCATTAGCCCAAACATGGCTTTGGTCCCTGCTGCCGAATTTTAAGACCCAAAAGGATTAAAGTGATTTCAAGTAACTTAACTGCTTCCAGAACAAAATTTAGAATATTTATAGGAATACAAAAATACCTAGTATCCAGCAAGATAAAATTTGCAATGTCTGGAGTCAGGTAAAAAAATTACCAGGCACGCAAATTAAACAACAATGACAACAAAACCTAGCCACACTGAAGGGCAAAATCAGTTAAAACAAAGAATAGACATTAAAATAGTTACTATAAGTGTATTCCGTATGTTAAAAAATTAAGCACAAAACCAAAACTAAACTAAACTAAAAAACTCCAGGCCCAGGGAAGCTCATTGGTGAGAGCTACCAAGAATTTAAAGGAGAAATAACATCAGTTCTATACAGTCTCTTCCAATACACAGAAAAGGAGGAATCACTTTCCTCCAACTCATTGTATGAGGTCAATATTACACTTACATCAAAACCAAAGACAGTAAAAGCAAAGGACACTACAGACAACTCTCTCTCATAAACATAGATGTAAAAAACTCTCAAACAAAATGCTAGCAAATGAAGGTTAGTAATCTACAGCCAGAATGATACATCAACACCAAGTAAAATTTACTCCAGGGATGTAAGGCTAGCTGAGATCAGTTAATAGTATCCATCACAGAAGTCGCAGAAAAATCACATGATCGTATCAACTGAGAGAGAAAAAGCATCTGACAAAATTCAGCATCCATTTATGATAATGACTCTCAGCAAATTAAGAATGGATTAGAACTTCCCTAAGGTGGTAAAGAGCATCTATGAAGAACCCTACAGCTAACATCACGCTCTACAGTGAGGAATCGAAAGCTTTGCCCCTTGGGAATGGAGATAAGCTAAGGGTACCCACCCCGCCACTTCTGTTCAACATTGTGTTTGACGTCCTTGCCAGTGCAGGAAGACCATAAAAATAACTAGTGGTTTATAAATTGAAAGAAAAGAAGGAAAACCATCCTGATTTGTAAATAAATAATTGTTTATGTACAAAACCCAGAAACTCACAGAACTAATAAATTAGTTTGGCAAGTTTGCAAAATATGTGGCCAAGAATAAACTAGCGATATGCAAAAACTGAAACAAAGAAATGCAATGCCATTTGAAAGAGGTATCAACCTAACTGAAACACACAGGGCATGTAGGCGTAAAGCTATAAAAGACTGATGAAAGAGATTAAAGAAGACCTAAATAAACGGAGAGGAGTGCAGTGTTCAGAGGTTGAACAAGTTAACATAGCAAAGATGTCAATTCCCTGCAAATCAATCTATAGAATTGAAATAATTTTCATCAAAATCCCAGCAAGATTTCTGGTACATATGGTAAAACAGATTGTAAAATCTATGTGTAAAGGCAAAGGAATTAGAATAGCCAAAATAAGTGTGAAAAGGGTAAAGCTGGAGAAATTAAGCTACCTGATTTTAAGATTTACTTTAAAGCTACAGTAACCAACACAACCTGATATGATGAAGAGATCTGAATAGACTCCAGGATAGACCTGCGCTGAAATGGCTAATGAATTTTTGACATTTTAAAAGGCAATTCAAGGGAGAAAAGGTTATCTTTTCAACAAATGAAGGTGAAAAAATTGGATATCCTTATAAAAAAAAATCAACCTACATATAAACCTTACACCTTATACAAAAATTACCTGAAAATAGGTCATAGATCTAAAGGTAAAAATGTAGAACTCCGACACTTTTAGAAGAAAACATAGGAGAAAACTCTGTGACCTGGGGTTAGGCAAGTTGTTAGACATGGCATTAAATTCACTATCCATGGAAGAAAAAAATGATAAGCTGTTCATCAAAATTAAAAGCTTTTGCTCTATGAAAGATAACTAAGCAATTTTGGAAAAAAAATTTGAAAGCTACCTACTGAGAAAAAATATTTTCAAATCGTATATCTGACAAAGTACTTGTAACCAGAATATATAAAGAACTCTCAAAACTCAACAGTAGGAAACCAAACAGCCATTTTTAAAAATGGGCAAAAGACTTGAACTAACGCTACACCAAAGAGAAAATAAGCACATGTGTGATGGGCAGAATAAATCCTGCCTCTCCTCTTGCCAAAGATGCCCCAAACCTACAAATATATTATGTTACATGGATATGGGGAATTAAGGTTGCTGATGAAATTAAGGTTGCTAAACAGCTGACCTTGAAATAAAAATATTACCCTAGATTACCTGGGCAGACCCCATGGAACCACAAGCATTCTTTAAGTTAGTAGAGGGAGGCAGAAGAGCAGGTTAGAGTCATAGAGCTCTGAAAATGCGATGCTGCTGGACTTTGAAGATGCCAAGGAAAGAAGATAGCCTCCAGTAGCTGCAAAATCAAAATAAAAGAAAGTGAATTCTTCCCTAGGGCTTCCAGGAGGAACAGAGCTCTGCCAGTACCTTGATTTTAGCCCAGTATAAGACCCATTTTAGACTTCTTACCCCCCAGAACTGTAAAATAAGTGTCTTGCGTTAAGCCACTAAGTTTGTGATAATTTATTACATCAGCAACTGGAATACAATAGGAAAAGAGGTTCAACATCAGCACCCACTAGAAAAATGCAAATTAAAGCAATGATGAGACACCACTGCACACCAATTAGAATGTCTAAAATAAAAATACTGACAATGTCAAGTGATGGTAAGAGTGCTGAGCAAGTGAAACTCTTAGACACTGCTGGTGGAAATGTAAAATAGTAAGACACTAAAAAAACCAAAAAACAGTCTTGCAGTTTCTTAAAATGGTAAGCATACACCTACCATATAATCCAGCCACTCTAATCCTAGGAATTTACCCAGGAGAAATGAAAGCATTTGTCCATCTAAAGACATGAATGTTCATTGCAGCTTTATTTGTTAGAGCCCCAAAATGAAGACACCCCAAATATCCATCAACAGGTGAATGGATAATCAAACTGTGGTATGTCCATACAATGGAATTATTATAGAAATAAAATAAAATATACTGCTGATACATGCTACAAGATTAATGGATCTCAAAATAATTATGCTGAATGAAAAAAGCCAGATGGAAAAGAGTATATACTGTATAATTCCATTAACATAAAATTCTAGAAAATGATATCTAATACCTAGTGACAGAAACAGGGCAGGAGGGAGCAGAAGGAAAGGATTGCCAAGGGAATGAGAAAACTTTTGAGATGATGGACATGTTCAGATCTTTTTTTTTTTTAAATATCTTTATTGATTTCAGAGAGAGGAAAGGAAAGGGACAGAGAGAGATAGAAACATCAATGATGAGAGAGTCATTGATCAAGCCCGCAACTGGGCATGTGCCCTGACCAGGAACCGAACCCCGATCGCCTGGATCCTAGGTCGATGCTCAACCCCTGAGCCACGCCCGGCGGGGCTATGTTCAGATCTTGATCATGGTGCTGGTTTCAGGTGTATGTACATGTTAAAACCAAACTGTATACTTTAAATACCTAGTTTACTGCATATCATTTATACCTCAAAGAAACTGTTAAAAAAGAGCCCAATACCAATGAGCTCTTTAATTCTTCTGTGGATTCTTTTAAAAATACTGTATCATAAGTATTGTGATGACATGTGGAAACTCAGTCCAAAGTGATTAAAAAGAATTGAAGTTTGAGAAAAAGTTTAACTTTTTAAATCAATTTATTAATTTATTTCAGTTTTATTTTCCTTTTCTGGATGTGTAGGTGTAATACAGTATAGGATAAAAATATACCTACGGCTAAAAGAGATCTTTTAGTAACTATGAAGCAAAAGCCTACGTGGTCAGAAGGCATTGTGTTATAATTTCTTAATTTCAATGGCAGCTTTTTATCCCCTCTCTCTTAGTGGTGTATAAAATAATGGTATATCTTGCAAGCAATGATGTCTTAGATTTAAAGAAATGCAATATATCCTGAACTGGATCACTTCTCATCACCTTCACAGCTACTACCATGGTCTAGGCCAGCATCACCCCTGGCCTGGCTGACTGTAACAGCCTCCTGACTGCTTTTCTTACTTTCACAACTGGGCCCCTTATCCTTTATTCTCAGCATAGTAGATAGAGTGATCCCTTTAAAAAGTAAATCGAAAAAGTCATTCCCCTGCTCAAAATCCTCCTGTGACTTCTCATTTCATTGAGATTAAAAGCCAAAGTCCTTATAAAATCTTACAATATCTGTGCCATTCTTCACCATGCACAAGGTTCTTTGCTTTTCAAGAAATATGTTCAGACTGCATCTGCCTCAGGGCCTTTGCACTTACTGTTCTCTATGCCTGGAATTCTCTCCCCCCCCGATTTTTGCATGGAGCGCAACCTGTACCTTCCTTAGATCCTTGCTCAAATGCCATCTCATCAGTGAATATTTCCTTATAAACATTTTTAGCAGTGCAACACCCTTCAACACCCTTGGCTAGCAGCCCAATCTCCTATTCCTCTCCTTCCCTGCCTTACTTTCCTCTTATCACTATCTGACACATATATATTTTATTCAGTTATTTGTCTTATTCCTTTATCTGTCTGTCCCTTGAAGTAGTATGTAAACCCCATGAGAAAAATAGATTTTTATCTGTTTTGCTCTTTCCTATGTTTCCAATACCTAAAACAGTTCCTCAACTGCAGGTACCCAAGAAATATTTGTTGTTGGGTAGATGAGTGAATTGCTGCTGAATGAATGAGTGAATGAATGAGTAGCTTGTGAGCATAACCTGAAGTTCAAGGTAGAAATTTCTTTAGAACATTCATATGTGTTATTCAGTTTATAATACATAGATCTGTGTTTTATCATGAACATCCTTTACCTCAAAATCTTTGAGCCAGAATGATAGTCCAGGAATATGTTTACCCATAGTTACTATGAATCAGCATAAGCCACTGTCTGAGAGGCAAAATCAGGCATTTAGAGATTCATTTGATCTTGATATGTACGAATTAGTTTATCCAGCTCTTGCCACTCAAGAGAGGCGGGGAGAGAGCTCAGGATACCCAGTAGATTTCAAAACACGCAGGTACACACAAGAGGTTTGCAAAGCTGGAGGCATCAAACTGATAGCAAATAGACTGGCTCTAGGTCTAAGTATGTTCTGAATAGACTTGGGAAATACATAACAAAGTACAGGCCAAAAAAATTTTGGGAAAACGAGCCTTTAATACCAAGAATCAAAAGTAGTTGATATTAGCTAAATTTGATTAGTTTTCATTGGACTGGGGAAGTAGAAACGAGGTGACCAGGAAAAAGTGGAAACACCAAATGCTATCAGTGGACAGCTTTCTCTTCTAAAAAGGGTAAGGGGGGCCTGATCTAGCTCTTTTTCTGTTGTCTGCATTTGTATTAGGCAAGAATCATGTATTTTAATACAAAGATGGCTTCTTTTTTATTTGCCAGCTAATGGCAGCCGTTTGTAAGTTCTTCCTACCCTCCTTTTCCTTCTGGCACTTTCCACCGCGGTCTTTCTCCACTCTCCAGTTTTTTCTTTGTTCCCCCAAGGCTTGATAACATAAGGAAAAAAAAGTTGGATATAAGTTCAGAAGAAAATGAGTTCAATGTGGGGAATCCGAGCGCTAGGAGTTCGAAAGAGCATGCGGCTGGCTCACAGTGCTTTTGGCAGAGGCCGGGGAGAGACCTGGCAGAAGTCCTCCAGGCCTTCACGGGTGGAAGGCCGCTCACCTGGCCAGTACACTGGGCCCCCCGGAGCAGCCTAACGTTCCCTGCCTGTGGGTCGCCCCACAGTCTGTAAATCTGGGTGGAAGGTTCTTCTGGGGTGGAGAAAACATAAACGAGGCAGTTTGTTCAGCATCTGCTATAGATTGTGGTGAGGTGCACGCACATGCTGGGCTTTATTGATATAAATCATTTTGTCATGAGGCATCATCAGCGCTAAGGTAAACGAATCAATTGCATTTTGTCATTATGGAAAATCATCGGGGTGTGTAGTATGTAATTTACCCACTGTTGGTCCTGAACAGAGCACTTTGCACTGAGGTATCTTTTTTGCAGACCCCGAGATGACTTATGGCTCTCATTTTCTTCCAGTTTGTTCCTTCACAGTTTCTCCACTTTTGCTCCAGTGATTCAGGCCCCAAAGGTCCCCAGTCACCCTCAAATAGGATGGTAAGAGGAATACCTACCTGAGCAACCTGTTCAGGCCCCTCTATGAGGATGGGAAGGTGGGGGACACGAGAAGGAAAGAAGGAAAAACACTCCCTCAGCAGGTGCGATGCAGCAGGTACTGCACACACGTCTGCTATCTTTTCGTGTCTGATAGAAATTTCTAGATTCCTAGATACTGAGCACTGATTCAGTTATGTGATATAAGTAAAAAGATGTTAACTCTTCTGTATTCCTTAAAGAGATCTATAAAAGTGACCTTCTAAATGCACTGTTTCCCCCAAATATATCCCACCGTGATTTCAGAGATTTACAACAAATTATGCCTCTACCTTTCTATTCTTCTCTGGTTTCCATCATCTAAATTCTTTAATTTTTCATCTTATAGAAAACGCTACCAGCACACGACCAAAGAAGTCTTTCCTGAATGTACTATATCAATGTCTAACTTACCTCATTGCTCAATCTCTCTGCCAGAGGATTTTCTATATATATATTTTTAATTTTTTAGGCACCATCTGCAGGGGTGTTAGAATGGGGAGAGTTCGCTAAGATGGCACCTCCGGTGTTTCCTGTATTAAAAAGTCCCTAGCCTTTTTACATGCCACCGCTTTTCCCCTAGAGCCTAGTTTTTTTTCACAAGCTGATTTTTCCCCTGACCTCTCGGGATAGTTCTCCAGTACGCACTGCCTTTCTTCTTGACCTGCAAGTCCATTTAAAGCCACAAACCTCACATATGTCAACTGTTTTCCTCCATCTCGTCAACAAGTAAAGCGAACAAAACCACATTCAGTAAAGATATTCATTCTCATTTTCTAAACCAGAGGAGACTCAATCAAGGATCTCTTGAAAGATTCTGGATTAAGAGCAAAATCTGGAGACAATATGCCAAGCGAGGTGAAATTATTCTAAAAATGCATGTCCTTGGGTACAAGGGCTGTCTTATTTATGTGTACATCTGCTGCAGCGCCAAGCGCGGCGATTGCCACAAACAGTATTCTAAAATGAACTCCACTGATGTACAACTCCATTGTTGGGTTAGGTATTACGAGAACATGCACCACCTACCCTAGCAGGGCCTAGCGAGGCAGATATCTGAGGTACCTCACCTTGATCCATCTAAGTGCTTTACAAACATCCCGCCACGGAACAGTATTGTGGGACAGTTCAGAGGAATGAATACGTGCTCAGGCTCTGGAATCAGACGCTGGGCTTAAATCTTGGCCCTTTTCTTTACAGTCTTGTGACTGTAAGCAAGTCACATAACGTGTCTAAGCCTCAGGTATCTCATTTGTAAGGTAGGGATAAATAGCACCTCACTAAAAGACTACTCTAAGGATTGAATGAGATGATCATGTGAAGTTTCCGGCACCTACATGTATATAGTAAGCATACATTTATTGTGCTGGTGTAGAGAGATTAAGACAGAAAGCCAACGAATGGCTTCATATAATCACTGCCTGATGTGAATTCTGAAAAAAACCTGTGATCAGCACTGATCAAAGGTCACTTTGTAAATGAAGACCATGTGATTTCACCACGCGGGAGTGAATTTGCTCTGATCTGCTTGTGTTCCCTGCTATAGTCCACCATGCACATCTGACTGTGCGTGAGGTAGCAGATGGGATGCAGTCTGTCCTCACGCTGGCAACAAGCTCATGCCTGCCCATAGAGTGTATCTAGACCCATGTCTAGTTTGCTCCTAATGTGCCTCAAAAGGAAAGGCTTCCTCCTTGGGGTTGCAATGGGTGACCTGATTTGTCCCACTTAAACTAATTCACAAAGCAGGGTCACGAATCTTTCCACAGTATTTTCAGATTTGTCTTCATTTTGGTGGAGGGGTCATTCACTAGTTGCTGAGGGGAGCTAAGCAGGGGCAGGCGGGGGAAGAGATAACAAGTCCAAAGGCCCACAGATTGCCCCACCACTGTGGCAGCTTACGTTTGGTTGCGGAGAGCTGGGATTTATACAGCCCTCGGACCAGCCTGCAGGTGGACCCATCTCCGTTGCACACTCCACAGTTATCTTCCTTGGTGTTGCTTCCGAGCTGGTGATCGCAGCCAACAATCTAACAAGAAAGAGAGATGTGTAATTCAACCAGGTGCCTGCTGCTGGGCCGCGGGGCCTCCCACTGTCCTGGGCATAAAACATGCTTCCCAGGACCAGGGAGGCAACGGAATTCAGCTGGCATCTGAATCAAGCTAAGGGAGAAAACATCAGCGCGGGCAAAGATGTTTTTAGAGTTCAAATAAACAAACAGAAAGATGGTGAGACACAGGGAGGGAGAGTGGAAAGGAGTTGGGAGAGGGAGACAGAGAAAGGGAAGGAGGGAGTCAGGCAGGGGGAGAAGGTGAGGGAGGGAGAGAGAAAGATCCTACACTATTGATATTATAGAACGTTAATTCAAAAATAATTCCCACTGTTGCCCAGCCAGTGTGGCTCAGCAGTTGAGCATCCACCTGTGATCCAGGAGATTGAGGTTCGATTCCCGGTGAGGGCACATGTCTGAGTTGTGGGCTCGATCCCCAGCAGGGGCCGTGCAGGAGGCAGCCGATCAATCGCTCGCTCATCACTGATGTTTCTTTCTTTCTCTCTCTCTCTCTCTCTCTCTCTCACTCTCACTCTCACTCTCCCTTCCTCTCTATGAAATCAATAAAAACATATTTAAAAAAATAATTCGCATTGTCAGTAATTAAGATTCACCCAAATCACACACATACAAAATACATTCATGAGGTAACTGTAACAGGGGAAACTTAGTGAATAATCTCCATGTTCCACATGTTCCTTAGAATGTAAGATGCGTAAGGGTAGGGGTTTTATATCTCGAGTTCACTGATGTATTCCAAGCAACTAGAACAGTGCCTGGCAAACTGTAGGACTTCAATAAATATTTGCTGAATGATAATGAAAATCCTTATTTTTCTAGCTATGGGAAGAGAAACAGAATCACAGAATCAACCGACAGAAACAAGGTTAACGTATGTGTGTGGTGGGAGAGGAGGGCCGACGTGAAGGGCAGAAGAGATAACCATCACTGAGAGCCGGCTACTTGCCTGGCCCTGTCCTGTACCAGGCACAACAGGCATCTCTCATTAATTCTCAAAACAATCATGTGAGATAGCCCCATTTTATAGGTGAGGCCATGAATCTTACCAGTCACTTAGTTAATAAGTAGTTGAGTTCTAAATGCATCTAACAAAATGTTTATGCTTAGTCCAAGTCAGGCTTAACAAAATCACAAGCATTTATCAAGGATATGGGCAAACTCATTTGTACTTTTACTCTTTCCTTTCCCATGTTCAAGTTAAAAAAAGGATTCAAACCCAAACTCCACTGTTGTGTGTCTATAGTTCTCATTGGATCTAGTATCAAAGACTTATTCCATCTCCAAGCTATTTCAACTACTGTCTTTGACAAACTAAAATGAGAACTGTGAGGACATTTGAAGGGGCTTATCTCCACAAAGTCTCCACAACTCATCCCGTCTTTCAAAAATCTGGTTGTTAATATGACCGTTTTTTGAGGCCCAATTTTCCTTTCTGTACCTTTAATTAATAATTGCAAACACATGTTTAGGCAAAGGTAGAAAAATGCAATTATTTAACATTGTGTTATAAATGTACCATGTTTTTAAATGTGTTAATGTGTATTTTTTTTCTTCATTAAAAACAACAGGCACCTTTTAAAATAGATGACAAAGCACCAACTCCTTCAACAGTCGTCCAATTTTTGAAATGCAAAGATGTCATTTAGAAAACATAGTGCCGGGCTCTTAAGTGGGGAGCAGAGGTGTGCTAGCTCCATCTGGAGGGGTTCACTGTGATGAAGCAGCAATGCCCCTCGGAAGGTTCAGAGCCCGCGGTGAGGCCATGTCAGCATTCAGTCAACCTTCACCCACGCAGAGCCAAGCACATGATGCCTCAGGACTCCTTCGCTGTGCTTCTAGATGACTGCAGTAAAGCTATTTTCAAAATGAACCCACACCTGAGCTGAGCAACTTCCGTATTCACTCGTGTTCTGAGCACAGTGTGGAATGGGAGTGCAGAAGTAATTAATTTATAAAATAAAATCATTCAATCATTCAGCCAACAATGATCAGAGATCTGCTGTGAGCCAGGCACTGTACGAGGAACAAAACCCAATGGTAGATGTAAGCACACAGGGGGGCCACCCTCATGGGACTTAGAGTCTAGTCGGCAGAGGCGCATATTAGTCAAATCATCAAACACAATGATGTATAATGACAATCGTCATACAAGCTATAAACACAGATGCTTGGTACTCTGAGAGCATCAAGTATGGAGAATTTGATCTGGTTTGACAGGCTGAGGAAATGTCCCTAAGGAAGAGTCTTCTGAGCTGAGCCATGAATAAGAACTCAGAGTTAAGTAGGCAAAGGGAAGGTGTGGCTGTGAGCTTTAGAGCATGTTTTAGTTTTGCCTACATACTAGCTAATTAGAAAGTAAGCAAAAAAGCAGGCCCTGGCTTGATAGCTCAGTTGGTTAGATCGTCATCCCAATACGCCAAGGTTGTGGGTTTGATCTCCTGTCAGGGCACCTACAAGAATCAACCAATGACTGCACAAACAGGTGGAACAACAAATTCATCTCTCTCTCTCTCTCTCTCTCTCATTTCCTCCCTCTCTTTCTCTCTCTCTCCCTCTCTCTAAAATCAATCAATAAATTTTTTTTAAAAGTAAGCAAAATTGGCAAGACAAAACACACACATCAAAATATCAGAACATTAAGTCATTTGATTGCCTTTGAATCTTTTGAGAAAACATGGCTATCTTAATTTAGGCAGTATTCAAAGAATCACTGACTCTACTATGTTGTTTGGGATTGGAAAGAGATGGCCTTTATCTTATGAGATACTCAGTTCTGTGGAAGGACAAGATGGGCAGTGGGCATGGGAATTTATACTCTCAGGTGTCTCAAAACTAACTAGGATTACTTATTAAAATAAAGAAATTTCAGGTTTCTCAAAAGATTTAAGTTTCTCTGGAAAATTTTTAATAGGCTCTGATGTCTCTAAAGGAGCCAAAAATAAGATAATCATGAAAATCTCTCTAATCCTAAAGATTTCTTATGGTTCTAAAGCCATTTTAAGAAAAGAACAACCCAGCTCCATAGATCCAAAATAACAGTGATGTTAGGAATAGCTAAATAGAAGGTAACATATTTTAAGGCTAACTTGGGCAGACCACCAAGAGCTCTCAGTGTAGGTTTATGGACCCCAGGATATGAACCAAGTCGGTTCTAACTGGGCTTTGTTTAATTTCAGAATTGAAAAGACAAACATTGCCCTGACACAATTGCTTCCCCCCATATCAATTCCTTTTTAAGATGCCAAAATATTCTAACTCAATTATTTTTAAAATGTGGAATACTTTATCATTAGATAAATGTTCTTATTTTGGTCCAAGTGGAAAATTATTTGCAGTTACATCAGGAAAATTATTGTTGACATATCTTAATCTGTTGATCTTTTATAACTATTTGATTAATTAAAAACTAGTTAAGCTGTTATTTTAAGAGCTATCATTTATAACAGAGGAAAATTAGGAATAAGAAATGGACTTCATTGGCAGGTATAATGTCATACCCCTCTGTGCCTTTGCACGTGCTATTATTTCTGCCTGGAATAATTCTTTATTTGGCAAACTTTATTTGGCAAACTTTCCAAATTCTTTATTTGGCAAACTCCTATTCATCCTTCAAACCCCAAATTGTCTCCTTCTCAAAAAAACCTTCTCCAGATTCCAGAGTTAACAGCTTTATTGCTTCATGATTCCTCAGCCTTTTGTTCATAATTCCATGTGGCAGAGATAACTGGTTGCTACCCAATATCCATCTTCCCTATTTTTCTCAGTAACAAAAGTTCAGTTTTATTTGGGGTGGCAATATATCCAGTTAAAAGAATATATTTCTCATTGGCTATGTGAACAAGTTGTAATTAGTGAAATAAAAATAGAAGTGTGTGGGATTCCTGGGAAGGCTACTAAACAAGGCGACTTAGCTGAGGAAGGCCCCTTCTGTCCTTTGCCTTCCTTCTGTCCTGTTAGCTCCAGTTGCTGTCTTGAAGAGTGAAGCAGTCCTGAGCATGGAACTTGCTTTAAGGAAAGGAGAGCAGAAAGAGAAAGAGCTCGGCCTGAAACCCTGCTTGGACTGATTACATCTTGACTTCTTTTTTTGTGATAGAGTAAACCCTACATGTGCTTAAGCCAGTATTATTTTGGGGTTTCTTTTACACAGTCTCAATTCAAATAGTTATATCACTTATATTGAGTTTAATCTATTAAGATATCTGTCTCCACATCAGATCATGGGCTATTTGAGAGCCTCTGCTTTATTAATCTTTCTTATTTCTGCTGCTTAGCACAGCGTTTGATATTTGAGATGCACAGTGAATGTTGGTGAATCATTAAAACATATAACACCAAACATGATGATTTGCTACTAATTTCAAGGTAGGCTACAGAGAGGCAACCTGAGATTGCAATCACTGATGACCCACATGTATACAAGTGTGCATGTATGTGTTTATATGTGTTTGCTTGCATCCGTGTACACAGAGGAAGAGACACACCAATAATGACAACTAGAGGCCAAACCTAAACCTCTGTCCCAAGGCCTGAACAAGAATTACTGTAAAGGACTATACTTTTTAAGAGACTATTTCCCAATGCACCTATGCTCATTACTAGTGAAATGTCACGGAAGGCAATGTTCCGGTCACCGAGTTCCCAGACCCACCCCATTCTGGACAAAACATTAAAGTGAGATAATGACCACTCATAACTTTGGCAATTGCATAGAATTTTTTGTAAAGGGTGGAAAACTAACTGGATATTTTGGCCTAAAGCAGCTTATTAGTATTCTGCTGGTAGGTGTTAGTTCAATACTGTTATCTAATCCCCCCATCCCCCATCCAAAATGATTGCACAGTGTTGTTTTTCTTTCCTTTCTTTTCGTTTTAACAAAGCTTTTGTCTCAGGTGACATAAAAAGTGAGAACTCCAAGATCCTTTTGTTGTTTGAACACCATCAGTGGGGTTGCCAATTTTTGCTTTTCTATCTTGAATATATACTTTTTGCGTACATGCATGTACACATGCACACAGACATGCAGTCTTTGTCTTTTGAGTAGAACACACACATTCAGCAGTGCTGATTTTCCTTCATTTTCCTCTAGGGTTTCCTAAATGTAGGGGAAAATCCTCCCTAAACAAAGAAGTAGGACTGTAACATGCAGTCCAAGTTGGCTCACAGACCTGCAGCATGTCGTGCAGATTTTAGGCATCAGGCCTACAGTGTGTGCTGATAGGGGTTTCTTCCTTCGCTTCACAGAGCTGATAGCAAGTGAACAGGCAGAACGCAAGGCTGAAACTCTCTAGACACTGAACTATGTATAATAAAATGTCTTCACTGGGAGCCACGGGAGGAAAAACATCACCACGTAAATAATTGGGAGAATGTAAATAAACACAGTCCATAAGCAGATATCATGCCCCAGACTGACATGCTTAGATGGGTTCACATTGGCCACGTTTCAAATGGTTTCCCATAAGAACCTCAACTTCTAGCATTAAATACTGAGCCAGTGATGTCAAGCTTTTCTTGATCCAACACCATGAGGTAAGAAACTTTTAAATCCCTTTATTTTCAGCACTGGGAAAGACAAATATGGAAAACTAAACTCTGCAAATCTGATCACAGCTGGTCTTATTTATAATTATTTAATTCAGATAGAACTTTATGGGGAAGAGTGTGCTTTTACATACATTACAACTCATTTACTATTTATGTTAACAGGGAAGATAGTATATCTCCAACGTTATCTTCAAAAGATTGATTTGTTTATGCTTTAGCTTATTAGAAGAAGATTTCTAGCATATACATATGATACAACACAATGTAATTCTTGGGGGGAAAAGGGAAAATGGGGCAAAGAGAAAAATTAGGGCAAGATGAATAAAGCTGGAAATGCGAGAACTTCATAGAATGCACACTGAAAAGTCCTATACATTTGCTAAGGGCGGGGGTCATATGGCTGGATGTGAGCTTCCTAGAAATGAGGAAAACATGAGGAGTTACAAGGGTGACAGCAACTACTGGATCTTTTAGAAACCATATAGGGTAATGTATTCCTGGTAATAGATGCTTATTAAATATTTATGTAATGAATGAAGGACAAACTGGCTCAGGAGAACTGCAGTGACTCAGAGTACCGAAATCCTAGACATACATCTGCTGTGAGTTTCCTGAAAGACAGTGCCGTGTAACAATGTCCCAACAACATCTGCACAGATAAATACAAGGAGTTTCAAAGAACTTGTTTTTCAATAACCTTTGATGAACCCTAATGGTCAGGGAACATTTGGTAAAAGCAAATTTAGGAAGCCAAAACAAATAGTCCAGGCACAGAGCATTGCGATGTCTGGTTTCATAGAACTGGGCTGGCAAAAATATGACCCATGTGCAGCTGTTTTTCCTGCCAGGATCCCCAGCAGACATTGCTAATCAAGGGTAGCACTTTTTGCCACTGAGATTTCATGTGGCCCCAGATCCTCTATGACATTGTGCTCTAGAAGCCAAATCCAATAGACGATGGCTGCCACGCAAGGAGACTAAACCAATTTACCATTCCAGAGTCAGAGAAATGAATTGGCTGGCTATGTTTTAGGCAGCTGTCCTCAGCTATTTCTCTTAAGATTAACATTCTCTTAAGATTTGAATGATTTCAAATACAGATTATAACACTGAGGTTTAGAGAAGTTATACAACTTCCCTAAGGTCACATGGCTGGTAAGTAACAAAACCAAAATTCTGACTTGGGATTCCTGCCTAAGTTAGAGGATGCCTGTGAACCATGAAAATTCACACTATACGGTATTTATTATGGCAGTGGTCAACAGCGATAACAAAGTTGAATATTTCTATCAAGATTGCCACAAGAAGCATATTTATGCACAGGGACGAACAGGTGGCTTCATCTTCATGGGATCTGGAAGCACATACTGGAAGTCAATGGGAAGGTACCTTCCCTATCTATATCTTTGCTCCACACCTTCTTGACTATCCCCTCCCCCACCCTCACCTACATATGCCTACACATACCTACACCTCTCATGGTTTGCTACAGGGGCTCACATTTCCTCTTTTACAGATTTCTTTTCAACTACGGTTTTCAATATGAGCAAACAAGATCCCTGGTCATTCACAAAGGTGCTAATAGTGGTCCATGAGCTATGTTTAGTATTTCCAAAAGCCCAATGGAAAAATATTTACCTGCAATAAAACCACATAAGGTCACCAAAACACCAACCATCTCATTATACAAATAAGCTGAATCCTGATATTTATTGCATTTATTCTTAATTGTACTCAGGTCTTTCAGTCATAAAATGGGAAAACAAATTATTGCTTAATACATTCAGTGTTTTGAGTAAATGGAAACTTCCAAAACACAAGGCCCATGGGAAAAAAATAATAAAGGACCCCTTTGTCTTAAAAAGTTAGGAACCACTGGTGTAGACCTTTGTTTGTTGTTCAAATACCTCTGGGAGGACTAGCACACGAAGTTGTTGATTATACTTAAATTAAACCAAATCAACTGAGCATAAGGCATTGTGCTGGCTATTATGTGCTGAGGGGAATACACCTAAGTAGAAGTAGCCTTGGTCCCAATCTAGGGTGAATGGGCTTAATCCGATCATTTCCTCAAAACAGGTGAGAACATACAGGGAGTAAAATCACTACAACTAAAGGTCAAAACGGCACAGAGGAGAAAGCAGAGAGGAAAGCCACCTGGAGAAGGGAAAGTAAATGAGCATTTGCCCAACACTTGCTGTCTAGGTTCAATATACAGCTTCTCAATTATTTCTTGTAATATCCCTGAAAATGAGCTAAAATTATGTCCATTTACAAAAATAAAACTGAGACTCAGAAAGGCTCAGCAACTTGCCCAAGATCACATTGCTAGGAATCGGTGCTGCTGGACTTGCAATCCTGGCTATGTCACACACGAGTGATCCCTCAAGTCTATGACGCCTTACGGTTCTCCTGGGAGTTAGAAGGCAGTGAAGAGAGGAGGGGGGGGGAAGGGGGAGGAAGGACATGCTTTTGTCAGCCACAACTTTTCGCTAAAAGCAACAGCAGCCTATATGGCTCTAAGTGCTAAGATTGAGCACCAGGAAACAAGCGGGATCTTTGCATTCAGGAGCTTTGCAAGGATGCGCTCATGAACAGGCTTCTTTTTTCTTTTTAAGGAAGCAAGTGAATATATTTTAAAAAAATCACTCTTGTTCAATAGCTACAAAGACAAGGCACAGGGAAATTCTGGTGGATACCCGCTGATTGTTAGGCTAGATGGCGAGATGTAGCTCTGTTACACTCTAATATACCACTATGTGGAAAAATAACCTACGTGAAAGCATTAACTCCTTCCCTTCAGGCAGGTTTCCCAAAGAAACCCTTCCCACATATGGCATTCTCTACACTGGACTTGCCCAGCACTGGTAGGACTGCTCGGTTTCCTCCTGGATTCACCGGAGTCCTTACAATGGCCCACGAGGACCTATATCACTTAACTGAATTACGTCTCTGAGCTCATCTCCCTCTGGCTCTTTCTCCTGGCTGTCTTCAAACAAACCAAGCACTTTCTGGTCTCAAAACAGCATAGCTGTTACCTCTGACTGGAACATTCTTCCTTAGATACCTCTACAGCACCTCTAAGTCTTCTGGAAACTTCCACCTTCTCAATAAGGCCTACTTTGACCAGACTATTAAAGCTGATTCCCTCCCCAGATCCAACTCTCTTACCCTGTCCCATTTTTTCCTTTTATTCTATGGCACTTATTTTATAATACAATATAATTTATTAAGTTTGATGTTTATTTTCTATCTCTTAATAGAACATAAAACCACAAAATATCTAATAATAACTAATAAAAATTTGTTAAATGAATGAATGAAGTCTACAGTAGCTCCTCCTAATCTGCAATTTTACTTTCCGAAGTTTGTTACCTGCAGTCAACTGTGGTCTGGAAATACTAAATGGAAAATTCCAGAAATAAACAATCTGTAAGTTTAAAATGGCCTGTTGTTCTGAGTAACGTGATGAAATCTTGTGCCCACACGGTCCGTCCTGCCTGGGGCGTCAATCATCCCTTTGTCCAGTGTCTCCACGCTGTAAATGCTCCCCGCCCATTAGTCACTTGGTAGCCATCTCAGCTATCAGATCGACTGTCCAGATATCTCAGTGCTTGTGTTCAAGCAACACTTGTTTTACTTAATAATGGCCCCAAAGTGCAATGCTGGAATTAAAAAATGCCAAAGAGAAGGTATGAAGCGCTTTCTTTAAGACAAAAGGTGAACGTTCTCAACTTAATAAGGAAAGAAAAACAACACCTGATAAGATCTATGATAAGATCTATGATAAGAATGAATCTTTTATTTATGAAATTGTGAAGAAGGAAAATAAAATGTGTGCTAGTTTTGCTGTTGCAAAAGTTATGGCCCTACTATGTGATAAGTGCTCAGTTAAGATGGAAAAGGCATTAAATTTGTGGGTGGAAGACAAAAACAGAAAACGTGTTCTGATTGAGAACAATGTCTTACACCAGAAAGCACTGAGCCTATATGAAGACTTCAGCAAGGGATTTCCTGAAAGGAGTGACCATAGTCACATAACTATTATAGTGTATTATTATAATTGTTCTATTTCATTATTAGTTACTGTTGTTAATCTCTTACTGTTCCTAATTTATAAATTAAACTTGATCATAGGTATGCATCTACAGAGGAACAT
The DNA here is from genome assembly GCF_964146895.1 of Miniopterus schreibersii. Taxonomy (NCBI): domain Eukaryota; kingdom Metazoa; phylum Chordata; class Mammalia; order Chiroptera; family Miniopteridae; genus Miniopterus; species Miniopterus schreibersii. The sequence continues at coordinate 54,586,630 of NC_138111.1, read as the reverse complement.
AGTATATATAGGGTTCGGTACTATCTGCAGTTTCTGGCATTCACTGGGGGTCTTGGAACATACCCCAAATGGATAAAGGGGGACTACTATATAGGCAAGGCCATAAGGGACAGGGCTATATTATAGTTTCAAAAAATTTTCCTCCCTGTCCCAACCTAGAACATAACAGCAGCTTCCACCACTTAAACTCTCTGCTACTAGTTCCAAAGACCAAAAAAAGAGCTCTCTGTCAAAAAGAAAAAGATCTCTATGTTTGAATCACTTTTTAGCACTGTAATCTGAGAGTTTAATTTCTACTTGTCACTTTGCCTGCTATGTCTCTAGTCCATCCATTACTCCAGAAATGCCTTGGGGTAATAAATGCTTATTATTTCCAAGTAAGGCTCCCTCTGACCTCTTTTCCACTAGGCACAGTGCTCTGGCGTCACGCCCTACCTCGGACACCAACCCTGGACTTGGAAACTCACTTTGTACTTGATCTCCTTAGCGCCTGACTCTTGGCTCTTCCTAAGGGACTTTAGCTTGGACAGCCCCCTGGCCTGACTCTTCCCCTTACTCTGTGAGCTCTAGCCCTTTGGCTGGTCATCTGGCTGGACCAGAGCCATAGTTCTTTCTCCATTTCTAACCTACCCATCCTGACCCCCAACCCCATCAAAGGGTAGGGACTTCAACTACCCCTGTGGTTAGTCTAAAGGAGGGCCTGGTTCCAGAGGAATGAGATTTGCTTTTTGAAAGGGCCCCATTTCTACCCTCTTTATTGTTTGAGCTAGAGATAGTGTCCTGTGCTCCTCACTGGCTTGCAGTTCTAGAAATGTTGAGGGATCGCCGCAGGTTCTGGTGGTGCTTATCTCTTTATATTTATAAAGTAAATGGAAGAAAAGGGAGATGTCAATGTTAGGGGCATAAAACAGCTGATAGAAAAAGCAGTGAACTTATTTGACTGCAAACATTTTAAGAGTTTTTCCTGGGCTGCTGTTCTAGAGATCAAGAGTCTGATCTATTTGCCCGGCTAGTGTGACTCAGCTGGTGTTGCTCTCATGTGTCAGGAGGTCACTGGTCTGATTCCCGGTCAGGGCACATGCCCAGGTTGTGGGCTTGATCCCCAGTGTGGGATGTGTAGGAAGCAGCTGCTCAATGTTTCTATTTCTTTCTCTCCCTCTCCCTTCCTCTTCCTGAAATCAATAAAAACGTATTTTAAAAAAGAAAAGAAAATGTTTCTTTAAAAAAAAAAAAAGGCTGGATAAACACCCTGAAAAGGAAAGAGAGAACGACTAAGTCTTATTTCCAACATATATTAAATTTCTCAGGTGCTACCAGTCTGATTTATTTTGCTCCTTTCTTATTTATTTCAGGGTCTGTTTTTAGTTAAATGTGTTTGTCTGGTAGTCCTCAGCAGAAATCCTAAGAATTAACCAAGTACAGAAAAGTATGCACACAGACACTAGAATTCATTTCAGCACATGGTCAGGGGACTTTTCTTTAACAAGCCGTCTTCTCCCTTCCTTGCTTCCAAAATTAGGGTGTCTGGAGAATGTGAAACAAAATTATACAAAGGCCTGACCTCTGGCCTTGCTTCTGTCTCTCAGACTGTGAAGTACCCAAGAGGGAAAGTGTTGAATTTGGCCTTACTTCACATGGCATTAACTGTAATTCTCTGTGAATTGTGGTGACATCATGGTATACTTTGACATCACTGCTCAGACTCCCTTCTGCCGCTGGGCACACAGTACATCGTTTTTGTTCAAACACAAGAGTCCTTTGTTGAAAAGAAAGGATAGCAGCTGGTCTTCTGTCCTGGTACAAACGTGGATCGTACGGAATGTGTCTGTTCAGTAAGTCAGCACAAAGTAGCCATTCTGCTACCATGGCTAGAACCCATTCACACGCATAGCTCTGGAAAATTTAGTGAAAATTTACATCTAAAGAGTTCAAACTTCAGACATGGGCCATAAGTCAGCAAATTTCTGCATGCAGTAAAGTTCTCATTTACATGTCTGAAGTCGATATTCCAGAAGCAGTAGTCTGCTGGCTGGCTGTGAGTGCCAAGGCTGGAGTGGAGAAAAAGGCAAGGTACAGATGGATGTGGCCGTCTCCCAAGACATTTCTCCCCTTGTAATTGGTCAAGTGTTTCAATCCCAAGCCAGGAGGGCTTCTGCCATTCCCTGCTCTCAAGTCAACTCCTGGTTACAACTCCCAAAACATATTACTTTAGACTAATAAAGCTATTGGTGCTGTTATTATTCGGATTCAAAGTCAGTCAAGGATGTCTTCAGCTGACATATTTCTTCTCTTTCCTTTTCCTAGGTTCTCTACTGCCACTTCTGTCTCAGAGAACAGCCTGAGAAAATTGCTCAAAATGGAGTTTATGCAAAAATATCATCTGTAAAATAACTCCAAACTTCTGTTCCATATGGCTTCAATGCCTGCACAGCAGAAAATTTTCACATCAGCTTCAGAAACTAAAGGTTTAATTTAATATTTTCCCAGAGGAATAAGTCATATCATAAAATATTTGGATGAAACAGTAACATCTTTTATTTAAAAAAATAGGATTTTTTCACTCTGTCGCAGAATAAACAGAGCCAGATATGATACTACGGTCTACCAAGAGCCTTATATTTGTTAAGAGTATTTTTTTCTCCCTCTGGAAATGTTACATTCAAGACCAACCAGACCATAGTGTCCCATCTCAGCCTTTTATCCACATATTCACTTCCCTGGCCACTTCTCAACCTGGCTTGTTATTACTCACACCACGAATCTACCTGTTGTAGAGCCCTAGACCATGAAGGAGGCAGCAATGACATGTGGGCAGAGCAAACAACTCAGCCTGGATGTGATGATTTATTACCATTTGCTTGAATACATCACACACTCTCAGTATGAGATTTAGTTCTTATGAGTTACAACAGGATAATCAGGTCTACTTTAGATATTCTTGTAAGAATTTGATGTAATAGCTTATATAGAAAGTCTAGTACAGGGCCTAGCACATAACAGTTCTGACCATATAGCCTGGAATTTCTGAGACAATTCCATTTTCAAATCTTCTACTTCATAGTACCCATAGTTATCAGACCACATGTGATTACTTTGGGGGGATATGTGGTCATTGTGCCAATAGGAGGTATTTTCCCCTAAGTGTGAAAATGTATCTGAATCTGTAAAGGATGCCTTAGTGATCAGAGCGTCTCTATACTTGTCTCCCAGCTCCAGGGACAGCGTCAAGTTTGCAAAAGCTCAGATCCATTTCAGTGCCTCTGGATTTGACAACAGCAAATACAAAGATTATAGCCCCAGTCCTATGGAAGAAATAGACTCCTTTGAGGGCAGAGCAGATGGAGGCTCATTGGAAAACAGTTTTTAACTTCCCTCTATCCTGCTAAAGTAGCCAATGAAATAGAAGTGTGCCTGGTGCTCTCTTTGGGAAATGACAGCTGGGAGTTTTTAAGGATTCTGTTAGAAATGAGAAAACCTCTCTGAAATTGCTATGTTGTAGCAAGTCAGCTCCTCTGCAGCCCACTCAAATGAGAGAGGAGTGCTTAGGATTCTTACAATATCCCTCCTTAGCTCTCCCATTCTAGACTACGGATCCAGAGTTCATTCAGGGCCACTTTCTAATATGTATAAGTGAGTAACAATCACTACATATATTTGTCAACACAAGATTAAGATTTCTCAAAGTCATTCTTCTAACTCTTGAAATCTGGGGAAAGATATATTTCTCAGCAAGAACTTGGGGTCTTGTTTTCTCCATGGGAGCCTGTACCCATATGAATATGTTGATATGACAGCTGAATTTAATGAAGTAAAGTAAGTACTCAGGAAATCCATCTTCATTTTAATGGGGAAGAAACTTTGAATCTGAATGTGTAAGCTAAAACCCAATCAGTTATTTATTATTTTTTTTTTAAAGAGGAAAAGTAGCCTTCCTGAACTGGGAACCTGAATTGCTTATTAATCAGAATTAGCAATAAACCAGTCAAAGCAGTCACAAAGTCCTAACAGAAAAGTGGGCTGGATGATTTTTAATGGGCCAAAAATTTCCCAAGCCAGATGAAAGGTTAGCTGCTGGATATGCTGACTGCACTGGGCAGCAGGAAGGCTGGTGGTGATGAACTTGGCCACCCTTCCAATCCCCAGGCTTGTGCGTGCAGGACAACCAGTTGCATTTTGCTGAATCACTGAAATGTTGACAGTGGCAAAACGAACTGCTGATTCTTTCATTTCAGACAACAACAAATCCACTCAAAGGCCTGAGATGAAAAAGAATGACTGCATACATTTTTCTCATTGAGAAAGATGAAAAACTTCCATGAGCCACCCACTCACATAAATAAAAAGGAATTCTTAGTCTTTCCTATTGCAGTCCTAGTTTAAAATCAGGGTATGTCTGATTTAAATTTAGAAATATTTTAAAATTCAAGTTTTTATGATAGTTATAACTGGTTTTCGTCAGTTTTCTAAAACCACCTAAAAAGTGTTAACATAGAAAGCTTATATATGGGCTATCTTTTACCCCCTTCACAGGCACCCAGCTTATGGGTTCAGTGCCCTCACCTTAGTGCTTCCCGGTGGACTGTGGGCAAAAAAGAGAAGACATTTTTATGGTTGATGCAACAATCATAATTCGGCCACACTAAACCAAGTAACATTTCTTTCACATGTATTATATATAAGGCATGCAATTTGAGATGTTTTATTTTTAAAGTATGAAATGTGTCCTTATCAATATAGATTTAGATTTTTGTGTGTGAATCTAACCAGAAAAGTTCCTAATTTTACAAGGCTGAGTCTATAAACACCACATTTGCTAGAAAAATATGATTTAACCATTGATTTTAAGGTTTCTTAAAGTGGTGTCATTTCAAATGGATTCTTCACATGGTTTTGACCGAGTCTTCATGCCAATTTTTCTACATTAAAATTCCACTATTTAAAGTTGAACTATTTGCTATAAGTACAGGTGTGTTACAAGGAATCACTTACTAGGATATAAATCAAAGAGGAGATGAAAACATTTGTTGGTATCAGCATGAGAATTTTTATGATCATAGTGCTCCCCAGAATTCTGTGCATCAAGTTCTCAGGTGATTTCCAACCATGATGTTTTAATTCTTTCGAATGATTGTGTCAAGAGCAAGGACCCATGAATTTTCCTAAGATAAGAGTGGGTCTTGTTTCAGAGAGGTATAAGTCTTCCCAGCTGAAGTCCATAAAGCCTCCTGTTTTGTGGCTGGTGAATGACAATGGTACCTAAGTTGGCAGGAAGGTGTAAAATAAATAGTGTCAGCTACAATTATGCTGAAGGGTGTGAAATTATATTAGGCAATTATAGGCTGTGGCAATGGACAATTCTCACGTATCAAAGCTGACTTCAAGAAGAGGCAACAATAAATGAATAGTGAAAGGAAAGGAATTGTGATTCTTACGAAGCACCTACTGTGGGCCAGGTGCTCTTAGTGTTTGCAGAGTTCATGAGCCTGTACACAAACTCTAACCACACAGACAACACCAAGGCAACTTCCTACGTCACCTATTTACAGAATGACAATTTGGGATCCCAACCTCTTTCTGATACATCATCCCGATTTCTCTGGGTTGCCCAACATACCAGAGGACTCGGAAGTCGTCAGTGTGATGTTCGAAGGGCGGAGCTGCAGCGCGGGTATGCGGCAGCCACTCCCCTGAGAGCACGCCGTTCGAGAAATCGTGTTTGAGGGAATGTGTGTTCCATTCTGCTTCAAAACCGAGACTCACATACATCAGTCAAGTCCTCACTGTGTTTCAGTGACCGGCTAAGCGCACTCTAGAGACGAAGACGCTCCTGAAGCACTTTCTTGGGAGACAAGAACTTGCAAAAAAAAGACTCCAAGCCTTTTTCTAACAGTAGGGAACTAACTCCCCTGCAAATTTATCTTCACTGCTTGCCTGTAGCTTGGCTTCAGCACTAAATCGGTTATTACCTTAAGTAGAGGGAAAACATCTCCAGTAGCAGTTGGCAAGACCAAGGAGAAGGGAGAAGGGAGAAGGGAGAAGGGAGGAGCGAGAGAGTGGAAACAAACTGAACTCAGCCCAAGGCAGCTCACATCTGGCCAACCTGACCCAGCGGAGACCTCACAAACCCGGCCAGTGGCCAGCGATGGTGACCCCCGCGCGAACTCTGGATTTGTGCTATGCAGAGTCAGGAAGGAGAAGACCCAGAATGACAGACACACTGTCCATTCCCTTGCACGGCACGCTGGCTTGAACACAGTTCCCACCGACAGCACCTGCCTCTGCCTCCCCCACCCAGACTGGGTCAAGGGCCAAGGGCCAGGGCGAGAGCTGCAGAAAGAGTGTGATCCAACATCAAAGCTACCCTAACACTCAGCTCTGACCCTCTCTGTCATAGGTAAAAGAAAAAACATTTGGAAAGCATGTGAACAGAGTATTTTCATATTAGTTTTTATTTGAGAAACTCACATAATTCCAAAAAGCAGGAAAATTGGCAGCTTTGGCTCCAAAAATGTTCAAGGTGACAGTAGCAGGGGTCATACAAATACAACCGTGGGAAGAGTTATGTAAGAAACTTGCATGCCTGAACCAAAAGCAGTCTACCCACTTCTGTTCAAATTCCCCAAAGTGAGGGCAGAATCCACCGCCGAACACAATCACGTGTCGCTTTACAATGTGTATACTGTCAAGGTTACACATTCCTGGACCAAGTGTTTTTTGATAATTCCACAAGCGGTAACTTCTTTTGCAATGGGTTTAGAACTTTGTTTTAGACATAACTGCTTTTTCAACTACAATACTATTCATTGGTTCTAATGAGATATTAAGGAAAAAAGGCTCTATTATGTAAGTAGTCATTTAAATTGCAGATGTGGATTCAGCCTGCCGAAAGTGTACTTGCCGTCATAAATCAACACCCAAATACCAGGCTGCCACTCTCTGAAACACCTCATTGCTATGCAAAGAGGCACAGCTATACTTTGTTTCTCTCCTGCAGGCAGCATCTCACTATTTTCATAGTTATTCTCAAGTTGGGAGCAGTAGAGGGGGGAGAAAAGTTAGGGAAGAATACAGGCTGGAGGAATTCATGCCCCAACATTTGTAAGTTGCTGAAGAAGTTTCAGCATCGTGATCTCCATCACAATGAGCAAGTCTTTTACTCAACACCCTCCCTGTGAATGGTATTGTATTAGCTATTAAGGGGCAAAAGACTGAAGAAGTCACAGCCAGGCTTTAGAGGGCTTTATTACCTAGAAGTGTGGGTGTAAGAGCAGGAGGCAGAGCTGGTGGGAAGGAAAAGGGATGGGGTTGCTGCAGAAAACTGTATGGAGATTCCTCAAAAAGTTAAACAAAGAATTACCATATGATCCAGCAATTCCAGTTCGGAGTATATACCTAAAAGGATTGAATGCAAGGACTTGAGCAGATACTTGTAGGCCTATGTTCACAGCAGCATTACTCACAATGAGCAACCCAAATGTCTATCAGCAGATGAATAAATAAAATGTATTATATACTGTTAAATTAAACAAGGAGACCATTAGACTGATGTGGTTCTAATGCCATAAGCAAACCAAAATCTAAGACTGTAAATGCCTCAAGGCTACAAAATCAAAACACTAAGGACAACCAGTCACAAAGAGCTAACTGGGCTTTAAGCTATGGCCAATCAAATAACTCCCTTTCTTTGTTTCTGCACTTTCTCTCAAGTCTTTCCCCTGGCTCCTGTCCCTGGAGCACTCCTAACCACATCAGGTTTGATGCTGCTCAGTTCTAGTTGACAAATGCTCAAATAAACTCTTAAAATTTGTAACACGCCTCAGTTTATCTTTAATAGTTCATACAATGGAATATTATTATGCTATAAAAAGGAATGGAATTCTGATGTTTAATACAACAGGCATAGACCTTATGCTAAATGAAATAAACATTATGCTAAATGAAATAAAGACATTACGCTAAGTGAAACAAACGAGCCATGAAAGGACAATTATTGCGTCCCAATTACATAAGGTACCAAGGATAGTCAGATTCCTAGATACAGAAAGTAGAAAGATAGTCACCAGGGGCTGAGAGGAGGCAGGAATTGGGAGTTACTTTTTAATGGGTATGGAGTTTCCGTTTAGGAAGATGAAAAAGTTCTGGATATGAATGATGCTGCTGTTTACACATCTATGTATATGTACCAATGCCAGCAAACGGTATACTTAAAAATGGTTAAAATGCTAAATTTTATGTTATGTATATTTTACCACAGTTAAAAATAGGAGGTAGTAAAGAACAAATAATTAACTCTAGATGAAACTGGATAAAGAAATGCATAAGTAAACGTAGGCTCTGATGTTTGTTGTCGTTGAGGAGCACTGTAGTGATGTCATTACTCTAACACCAGCTGGTCCTATGGCCTCCTTCTATCTGGACATGAACAAAGCCCCCTGTGTTTGTACTTCCTGTTCTTCCACTGAGCAATCATGACAAGCATTACAACCATACTGCATTGTGTACTGTACTGTAGTGTAGCATAGTGTAGGATAGACTAGTGTAGTATAGACTAGTGTAGTATAGTGTAGGATAGAATAGCATAGTATAGTGTAGTGTAGTATAGTATAGTATAGTATAGAATAGCATAGTATAATGTAGTATAGTGTAGTATAGAATAGCATAGTATAGTGTAGTATAGTATGGTATAGTGTAGTATAGAATAGCATAGTACAGTGTAGTATAGAATAGCATAGTATAGTGTAGTGTAGTATAGTATAGTATAGAATAGCATAGTATAATGTAGTATAGTATAGTATAGTGTAGTATAGAATAGCATAGTATAGTGTAGTATAGTATAGTATAGTGTAGTATAGAATAGCATAGTACAGTGTAGTATAGAATAGCATAGTATAGTGTAGTGTAGTATAGTATAGTATAGAATAGCATAGTATAATGTAGTATAGCATAGTATAGTGTAGTATAGTATAGTATAGAATAGTGTAGTATAGTATAGAATAGTGTAGTATAGTATAGTATAGTATAGTATAGTGTAGTATAGAATAGTAAGTATAGTATAGTGTAGTATAGTATAGTATTAGTGTAGTATAGTGTAGTACAGAGTAGTAAGTATAGTATAGTATGGTGTAGTATAGTATAGTATAAATATAGTATAGTACAGTATTAGTGTAGTATAGTATAGTATAGAATAGTAAGTATAGCATAGTATAGTGTAGTATAGAGTAGTGTAGTATAGAATAGCATAGCATAATATAGTATAGTAACAGATTTGGAGTCCAATGGCTCTGAATTTGAATGCAAGCTCTGTTACTTATTAGCTGCATGACCTTGTCCATATTACCACATCTCTCACTGCCTTGGTTTCTTCTTCTATAACACAGTACCAAGTATACCTCCAAATACTGTGAGAATTCATTGTGAGAATGTAATGTTCTTAGAGTTTACTAACGTGAGCAGCTACTACTACTCTAATTATAACAACAACTACAACTATGCAAGTTGAAGAAATGAAAAAGGAAAGGAAAAACATAATAATATGTTTTTATTTCATTTTGTTTTTTAAAATATGTCTTTATTGATTTCAAAGAGAGGAAGGGAAAAGGAGAGACAGATAGAGACATCAATGATGAGAGTCATTAATCGGCTGCCTCCTGCGTGCCCCCCCACTAGGGATGGAGCCCTCAACCTCGGCATGTGCCCTGACAGGGAATCAAACCATGATCTCCTGGATCATAGGTCAATGTTCAACTGCTGTGTCGCGCCTGCTGGGCTAATAATATGTTTTTAGAAATTGTTCTCTGCTGTTCTTCAAAACTCAAAAATGAAATTCTTATTTTCATAAAAAATTATTATTCATTATTCAATGAGTTAATTGGCCTCTCAGAAGTTACCTCCTGATCTAAAATAAGGGAGAAAAATGATATATTCAGAGAGTAGGTATCAAAAATTCAGTGAGAATTCACCATCACAAACACATTGATTGTGCCCTTAGTCGGCCTTCCATTCCTGCCACTTCTCAATGCCTGAACTACTTATCTCCATGTGTCATACACCTCTCTATGAGGAAGAGAAGTCTTGACAGGCTAGATATAATAACAGATTATCTATAGGATCATATTCCTTTATCAATATGAACAACTGAGAATTGTCTGTCTCTATTTGCTTGAATGGGAGAATGAAAGGGTCTTATGGATTAGTTTTGGGGTACAGATGGGGCTGATTTCTCATCAGCCTAGGGAGGGGTGATGGAGGAGGTGAGATGTGAGCTGTCAATTAAAGAATGGCAGCAATACTTTGGAACAATAAAGGCAGGCTGCCAAGTCACCCCAAATCGGAAGCAGACTAGAAAGCTGGGCTGGAGCTTGAATCCAGGTGGGTCCTGATTTCAGAGCTGGTCCTGTGCTGGACACATTCCTCCAGCTTGCAAACCAGAAACTTCTTCCTTACAGCCCCACAGAAATCTTGCTGGAATCCATTAAGACATTGTATGAACCCTAGTGAACTTTTGGCTGAAGAAGAGAGGAGGCTCATGTTTGCAGCAGAAGGTTCATCTTGTCCTAGTACAAAAATATTTTAGTATGAACCAAGACAGAGGTTTTCCATGGCTTGTCTATCAGTATTAACTTCTGAGCATTTCCAGGCCATTAGATTCACCCACTGAAGGAAGAAAGATGCTGCTCACTGTCGAGGGAACAGAAGAGCCGCTCAACATGTAACCACTTTCTCATAGACAGCAGGCAGTATCAGGTCCATTTATTAACCAGGGAGACATTTCTTACGCATGAGCCATACTGCAATGGCCTCGTTACAATTATTAACAATCATAAAGATGTTAGAACTTTAAAGCAACTTACAAAATATTGCCATGATAAATTATTTCCTATTACAGAAAAAGATCTGGGATATTTCTCAGACTGACTCTCCAAAGAACAGAAATTCTGGACTTTTAAAAGTTCTAAATGCCTCTGTCAAATAATTTTACTATATTTCATGGAAATTACATGTACTGAATAAAATCAACTTTTCCATAGACTAGGGGCCTGATTTAGAAGTAAACATACAAGAAAGTAAAAGACTGCAAACCTGTCACCACATTCATAGTCATACATAGCTGCCCTAAGGAGTCCCCAGTGGCCATGACTGTGTTAGGCGCTCCATCCCCTGGCCATGGCTAATTAGTTCAATAGTAGAGACACCTAGACTAGGCCAGATGGTCTTCCCTGGGGTTTGAAAACTGCCTGAAGATGGACACAGACAGAATATGTTTGGAGCAAAGCTATCTTTTGGGTATCTCAGCACATCTGTAGCTGAGGAGCTCACAGCCGCCCTAGTTCCTAGCCTCCTGAAGCCTGGTCCGCCAGTTTGATCCTTGATTCTAGGAACCCAACAGTGTTTTCTAAACAAATAGCCGAGGTTCCTATCATTGGTCCCAATCCTTTCAAAATCCTCCCCTTCTGAATTTACATTGAATGGGTGCATTTCTATTGCTTGCAACCAAAATAATCTTAACAAAAGGTACCGGAAGAGTATTTATCTTTCTACCCTAAAACTAAATGCACAGAAGAAAATTTTATTACTATTTGTACTCCCAGCATTGTAAAAAGGAGATGGCAGAAACCAAAGGAGCTACTTTAAGGTTTTGAGAGATTTGGAAGAAAAGAAACAGAAGTGAAGGAGGTAATGCCAAAGGAAACCAACAGTAAATCTACAATATTCTGGATATGAAAAGCAGTAGGCCTTAAAGACAGTACAAGGCTGTGATCAAGGGAAAGAAAGAAAACATAAATAAAATATGTAATTTCAAGAATAAGAAATTTCGCCTGGCCGGATGTAGCTCAGCGGTTGAGATCGACCTAGGATCCAGGAGACCACTGTTCGATTCCCAGTCGGGGCACATGCCCGGGTCGCGGGTTCGATTCCCAGTCAGGGGCGTGCAGGAGGCAGCCGATCAGTGACTCTCTCTTCACTGATATTTCTATCTCCCTCTCCCTTCCTCTCTCTGAAATCAATAAAGATATATTTTAAAAAAAGAATAAGAAATTTCATTTTTTCCTTTTACAATAACCATCTTGCACAGGTTAAGATTTTATATTTTCAAAGCCTAAGATTTTTAAAAAGTTGAGTAGTTACTCCTTAGCTGATATTAATTCTGATGTTCTTTCAGAAGCCTTTATTGTGGCTTCTGATTGATTTAGAACAAATTTTCACACAAGTTCCTCTCCCCCAGGAACATGGCTATATGATCAGCACCCAGAGCAGGTCCTGAGCTGGAAGATAAGACAGAGTAGAAGCAGCCTCACCAGTGATGACCATGTGTCTCCTTTTCCTTCTTCGTGATAGAAACTGAAACACCAGTGGCCCACAGGGCCCCCAGTTCTTGGCATCCATAGATTCCAGCAGGCCTAACATTCAGGGGGAGTTCGTTGGGAGGGAGGAGTGATTTTGAGAGGCAGTATGATAGAATGAAAAGCATAGGCTCTAGGGTCAGACAGATCTGGACTTCAATTCCCAACTCAGCCACTCACAAGATATATGACTCTGGGCAAGCACATTTAATATTTTGGGTTGTAGATGAGGTTGCTGTTAGGTTTAAGAGGTATGTCAAGTGCCTGGCATGGTTAGCTGCTCAATGTATGAGGTGGGTTATCTTATAATTCGTATCATTACCATGATGATAACTTTAACTCTTTCTCCTTCCCCTGAGAAACACCTAGACTACATAGCCTTTGGGGAAGGGTGAGAAATGCGAATAGCTACAGAGTCCGGGCTGTGTAGGTAATGATGTAGACTTGAAAGTGTTCACTGTCTCAAGGCTGCAGCAACTATTCAACTCTATCAGGTGATTGCTGTGCTGAAGTGCAGACCAAATGTTGCAGATCTGATTTTTTTTTTACAGGATATGTTATGAATCTTGATTTTTACTGGAAATATTATTTTTAAATACTGGCAACTAATTCAAATTTTTACAAAACCATACTATATGTACAGAACAAAATTGTCAACGGGATGTATTTGGCTGGTGGGTTGCTAGTTAACCTCTGCTGTAGAGCCACGAAACTCCTCTGGGGAGAAAACAAAAAAACCCTATACTCCGAATTAGAGAGAGAAACTTGAAGAATAGTTGGGAAAGTGTAGGAGGCTAGACCTACAAAGCCTCGAAGAAGCCATTCTATATATACATTGCCTAAGAGAGTATGTTTTCAATGAGCATCATAATATTTCTCTGGACTAAAACAAAAGCCCATTCACGAAGAGACCCAGGGCTCCTCTGCCCTACCCCTTCTCACCACTCACCGCCTTAGCACGCGCCGCATGCGCCCTAGGAAAAGCTTTGGGGAAGGAAATGCAGGTGCCAAAGAGCTGCTGCTTCACCAGTGAGCGTCTTTGCCGTACCCGGCCAGAGGATATTCTTTACCCACGTGAAGTAAGTTCTTACCACCCTTATTCAAGAAGAGAGAAAGCAAGCTTTCATCCAAGCTAGATCACATAAAAATCAAGAGTGGAAATGGCTACATAGACCTATGTTGTTCAGTAAGAGACTGTTCTGTGGATGGAGGAATCTACAAATTAGCATATCTTTCGGTCACCCAACAGCAATACTGAGCTTTCTGCCTGAGGAACTGAGAGCCACCCAATGGGAAGAATTCCTCCCCCACTAGGAGAACGTAGGGAACAGCAGTCAAGTACAGCGGAGAACTTGGAAAAAAACAAAACACTGGCTATGTTCTTTCACTTTAATGTGACTGGCTACTTCTTCCCAAGCTTCCCTATGCCCTCTCCCTTTCCATGAAATATTTGTTTGTTTCTTTAAATCACTTGACTCTACTGGCAAAGCAACTAAACTGGTGCTCGCGTGCGGTCGTAAACCTAAGCGCACGCGGGCTAGCCAGCCATCGGCTCCCGGCCCTGTGTGATCGCCGCAGCCTGCAGGTGCAGTAGGTTTGCACTTGGCATTTCTGCAGGAATGGAAGTGGTGTACATTAAGTTTTTTCGAATGTTTATTGTTGGCAAGGTTTTCCACTTGTATTTTCTTTTATAGTACAACTATTTTTAAGTGAATGGAATGCTCTGTGATAATTTAGCCTCAAAGGAGGGGAATTTTGCTTAAGGACTGAAATGCACTTAGTAACGGTGAAAGAGACCAACAAAAAGAATAAATAATCCAAATCAAAAGAAAATCACTTAAACTCCTCTTTAAGGTTCTTAAAAATACACATACAAAAAGCATTTGCACTTAGTACGGATTTAAGAGTACGGGACTCGGAGCCAAAAGAACTGAAGCTGAGTCTCCTTGGCTCTGCTACTTGCTAATTGAGAGACCTTGAGTACCTGCTCCGATGCTCAGTGTCTTCAGAGACAGAACGAGGAGACTCAGCCGGTGATCTCTGGGGTCCCTTCAAAGCCATTATTTTGTGCTTAGCTTTGAAAGAGCTTCAAAATATCTCCCGAGGCCTCTGAATTTATCTTGGCCCCCCTGTTCTATTAACCACACAGATCACTGCTTGCCTTTCTCTCTAGATGTCTCAGATTCTTAAGTGTTCTCTTGGATCACAGTAGTCAGCCCGCAGCGAAAACACTTTGTTCCTTCTTGATCTGAGCTCCTCAGGGAAGTCTAACCAAAAGGCAATAGGAAGGACAGGTGGGGTTTATTATACTAATTTTAGGTGCTTGGGTAGATTTTCTTGATGCTGGCAAGCGGCCCTTCCTCCGAGTGTTCCAGGAGAGTCTTTGGCAACCATTTGTATGTTAGAACTTGGGTAAAATTATGTTCATGGCTCAAAATCTGGAAGGTACCCGATGCTTTAAATTGCTTTTATTAAAGATTTGATAATTAAAGTAGCTACAGCATTTAAAAATATTATCCCTTTACCTAACTTGGTATTTCCTTAGATATATGCCAATCAGCCAATGTATAATTACTTGCTAACTGTTTTTCATATTTGGTTTTGATTTCTAACATCTTAAAACAATTATATGAAGTGTCTTAAGATACCCAATTTGAAAAAGGCTTTCTCAATTCTACTTTATTATTTTAATTGAACAACTTTTTAAAAAAACTTAAAGCGAAGTTTCAAATCTTTTAAATTTCTGATACATTTAAACTTTTCATTTCAAGTTTCTGGGAATATTATCATTTTATGGCCCAAAACTTGATAACCACATTAATTATGGAGCAAGTTGAACTAATTAAAAATATGTCTGAAGATCATCTAACTTGACCATGGAACATCCTGTAGGAGTAAACAATTTCCAGATTTATTTTCTAGTATACATTTAGGAAAGAAACTACATCATACTGGAATCCTCATTGATATTTATGGCCTTTGGAAACCTTACATTTTATGAGTGTAATCCCAGGAAGGATCTAATGACTTCAGCAATGGGAGTTCATCCAGAGAATCTGGTTGATATACTGAGCAAACCAACAGTTATCTTGATGGAAAAGGTTCTAGGTAGATCTGCGCCATCTCCTGAGCCATAGAAAGTAAAGAACTATAAATTGGTAGTCACAAAATAGTCCCAGGGATGTAAAGTACAGCATAGAAATATAGTCAGATAATATTGTAATGTGTATGATGCCAGTTGGGTACTTGAAATATTTGAGAGACCACTTTGTAAAGTATGATTGTCTAACCACTATGCTGTACTCCTGAAACTAATACAAAATAATATTGAATGTAAACTTTAATTGAAAAATAAAATAAAATTAAAAAAAAAGAGTGGATGGCAGGAGATCCCAACTTTTAAATTACTTCTGGCCTAGTATCATAAAACAACAATGGCAACAAAAATTAAACTCACATAAATGGACTTGGTTTCATAGTCTGAAGGAAATGAGAACAAGGCCCAAATAGATTAAAAGATTTAAAAGATATCTAGAATGAATAATTTGTGATTTAGAGAGAGCTCAGCCAGCAAGAGACAAAAATCGTCAACAGAGATCTATGGATTCATTGATCCATCCATGTAACCATCTTAGCAACTCAATACTATAAGAAACTACAGATAAGTAAAATATGGTCTCTGCCAGTAAGGATATCTCAATCTAATGGGCTAGATGGTCATGAAAATTAATATAAGACAAAGGAAACAAGAGAGAAACAGGTGTAAGAGATGGGAAACTTTCCCCTGGGAAGTTTCACTGAAAATCTGGATTCTGGGGAAGAGCGTGAGCTGAGAGCTGGACAGGAAAGCCTTCCAACTTCCCCAGAACCGAACCACCGGGCTCCTCCTATCTGCTCCAACTGCGTCCTCTACTTAGAGTTGCATTCCTAGTATTTAGCATAATGCTTAGCAATAAATGCTCAATAAATATTTGTTGAATGAATGAATCTATAGTACTTCATCTCTCTAAACCTCACTTTCCTCCTATAAAAACAGTAACAACCGCACATGGATTCATGTGAGGATTAAAGGAGATACCATATGTAAAATGATTACAGAGCACAGTAGCCTGGTATATGTGCTCAATAAAAATCAGATATTATTATTATTAGGCATCATGACCTCTATTTTCACAGGTGAAAAAAATGAGGCTTAAAGTACCTAATAGTCCATGACCACACAGAGTAAATTTATAAGTCAGACTTCAAACTGAGTCCAAAACTCAAGCTCTTTCTCCATCTCGTGCTGCTGCTGATTATATGTAGTTACTCGTGTTTGAGCCGCGTCACACTAAGACTGTGAGCTTCTTGAAGACAGGATCATGACGTTTACTTTCATATCCCCATAGAGCCCAATTCAGAACCACATGGAAGCCCTGTTTTAAAAACTGACTGAAACTATCTGGGCCTCAAATATCTCAAATGTAAAATGAAAGGAGTAAACTGCCACACTTCAAATTCCCTTCTCCGTTTCAAAAACAGGCTTCTGTGAAATCACTCAGTGAATGAAGTGCAGAGTTAATATATAACGTAGCTAAATAAATAATGCTTTGTTGAGAATTTACTATACCAGGGAAAAGATCTCTCACATCCAAACTTATTTTCCTTAGGAAAAAAATAAAAAGACAGAAAGAAAAGGAGAGATGTTCAGCTTCTGGCCTGATATCACTATCCATTCATTCAGCATGTATTCATTAAAGATCTGTTGTGTGCTGGTTTCTAAATCACTTTTAATCGTATAAATACTTAGGGTCAGAAATGACTTCTTAGAACATAATGAATGAAGGAGACACTTGCATAGACTAACGGGTTAGTCATATTAACTTGGTCAAAGAGTGAGATCAGGTCACTCACAGAGCTAACATAGCCTTTAGATTTAGCCCGTTAGACTTTGTACTTCATTTAAAGGACTACTTTCCTGCAATATAACTCACGTACTATAAAATATAATTCATGTACCCATTTCAAGTATACAATTCAATGGCTTTAGTACAGTCAAAGAATTGTAAAACCATCACCAATATCTGTTTAGAACATTTTCATCACCCCCAAAGAAATCTCACACTCATTAGCAGTCATTCCCCGTTCCATTCTAACCCCAGCCTAGGCAAGCTCTAAGGTACTTTTTGTCTCTATAGAATTGCCTATTCTGGACATTTTATATAAATGAAGTAATAGACTATGTGGCCTTTTGTGACCAGCTTCCCTCCCTTAGCATATTGTTTTGAAGGTTCATTTATGTATCAGTTCTTCATTCCTTTTTATTGTGGAACAATATTCCATAGTATGGGTAGACCACATTCTATTTATCCACTCATCAGTTGATAAACATTTGGGTTGTTTCTACTTTTTGGCTATCATGAGTACTGCTGCTATACACATCTGAATACAAGGTGTGTGATTTTCAGTTTGCTTTCATTTTTGGAGATATGCTTTCATTTCTCCTGGGTATAAACCTAGGGGTGGGATTGCTGGTTCATATGGTGATTCTATGTTGAGCATTTTGAGAAACTGCCAGATTATTTTTCAAAACAGCTGCATCATTCTGCCCACTTTAAGACAGGCAGACAGACAGACAGACACACCCACAGAGAAGGAGTAGTACTAATGTTGCAGCAATTCTCATGCAATCCTCTCATATGTAATAAGGTGATTCTCCAAAGTTAGAAACAGTAAATGAGGGAAAAATAGAGCATATTTTTTTCTTCAGTTATGATTGCTGCAGGAAGTTGAGGCTATGGGCTCCTTGAGGGGAGGGCTTGAGTCCTGTTTATTGCTATATACCCCAAGGAATATTCTAGTGACCAGCAGTAAGCATTCAACATTTGTTGAGTGAATCAAGAGCCCCCAAAAGTCACTGTGCAGTAAAGAGTAAACTTTGCCAAAAGAGATTCTGGCCTTTGCCCTTGGCTCCTGGGAGGTAATCTCCAAGCCCTTGTAATTTCCTGACCAATAAGAGTGTCTTTGTCTGAGGGCCTTGGGCCATGCCAGATAATCTACTAGCAGTGTGGTTTATGGTGAGGGTTTTGGGCCACACAATATCAACTCCAGCTCTGGAGGGGATGTAGACTAAGATCAGCCATGCAGGTAGTCAACCATGTCTATGGGATCAAGCTTCAATGACAACTTTGGACGCCAAGGTGTGAGAGAGTTTCCCTGGTTAGCAAAACTCCATGAATGTTTTCGTACACTGTTGCTGGGAAAGGTAAGTGCAGTCCACACAACTCTACTGGGAGAGGACAACTGAAAGATCTGCACTTGAACTCTCCTGAGCCCTGCTCTATGCACCTTCTTTTGGCTGATTTTAAATAGTACCCCTTTGCTGGAATAAACGATAACTGTGAGTATAATAGTGAACTGTGTTAGTCCTTCTAGTGAATTATCAAACCTGAGAGTAATCTTGGAGATCCTGAGCTTAAAGTTAGTATCAGGAGTGAGAGTGGTTTGGGAAATCTCAAACTTTGTAGTTACTAACAATGTTAAACATTCTTGAAGATGATTAGGTAAAATTAGCACATTCAGTATTTCTACAAACAAATGGCCTAAAGAATCATTCATCAGAAAAAGCATCATAGAGTAAATCAAGAAAGTTGTCGGATCTTGGTACAGCTTTAGCATTTAATGAAAGAATTCCTAAGCCATAGAGTTCCTTTCCTGAGCTACACATAGTCATACTCATACTAATAAAGAGATGTGCTTACTGATACTTATGCTTCATATCGTTTCCCAGAGGAGAGGGTGGCATATAATAGAAATTATAGGATTTGAATTATAGCTGTGCCTTTTTCTAATTCTAGGACCTTCTATGAGTCATCATCTCATTTATAAAGCGTAAATAATAAAGAGATCCCAAAGAATTGGCACATGGTGATACACATAGTACACTCTGTAAACTATATAGCATGAAAACTAATTAGATTCACTCTGCCTTTATATACTTTACTGCATTTCTTTGGGAAAACAAATCGATGATTTTGTCTATCCCAGCCCACATTTAATTTCAAAAAAATAAATGAATATAACTTTCAAAGAAGTTTTTCTATGAGAGCCATAGAAAATAGATCTCCCACCTAAAAAATTCAATATCAAGATGGAAAATTCCAATATAGCAGAGAAACAAATAAAAACAGAAATGCCCACGTTTCGGTCCAAGATGTGAGGTGGGGAGAGTTCCTATGAAATGTCACTTTCTAGATCTCTTAGCTATTCAAAGAGAAAGGATACCTCAAGGAATTTCAAACTACTATACACTAATTTGACTTCAGTTTTTCCTAAAAGCAACAAACATTTAAATTGCCTTGTTATCTACCTGGTACACGGTCATAGAAAAGATTAACTTGACAAATTTTAACCATCTATAAATAGGCCTGTGACTATATAAATTTAATGGAAACACACCTTTCAATTAAGGAGACAGAGACTAGAGGGAGGCTGAAAGGACACAAATTCACTGAGTGAGCATGGCAGATAAGCCCTGTACCTACGTTGTCTTCCCTCACCACTATCCCAAGCCAATGTCCGACCCTCTCCTAAGCTCTGCTCCCAAAGAATGGTAGCACTCCACTTTGCTTAAACTAAATGCCTGGGCATCCTTTCCACCTAACCAATAACCAAATCCATGGATTTTATACCCTGATTTGTTTTCAAATAATTCCTTTTCATCCCACTACCTATTTTTGCCCCTTTCCAATCCATTGCCTTCACTGCAGATACTCTTTCTAAAATAGATATTTTAGCTTATCTTTCATCCACTTGAATTATTTCAACAGCACTCTTTTGCCCTTAACATTCCAAGTCCCCAACACCCTTAATGTAACTTACACATCTTCTCATAACATAGGCCCTGATAACCTCCTTAGTACTCTGTCTCCTCACTCGTTCTTCAATTCCAGGTGCTAATTAGGTTTTTCCAGGTATCTCTTCCTCTGAACATTTTTGATCCCATGTGTTAGTTAAGCAGCCCTCTAATTTACCACAGTCTAATTTCCTCCCACCGTGACTCCTACACACTATTCAAAAACATATTCATACACATATATGTATATAAATATACACGTTTGTGCTATATGCAAATAAACAGGGATGCATGCTATTCTGGGTTGAATAGTGTCTCCCAAACAGATATGCTGAAGTACCTGTGGCAGTGATCTCATGTGGAATAGGGTCTTTGTTAAGATAAGCTCATGCGCAATTAGAATGGGCTCTAATCCAATATCACGCTCGTTCTTGTAAGAAGAGAAAAGAGAGACACTGGGAAGAAAATGCCATGTAAAAGCATAGAGATGCAGACACAGAGGGAAGTTGTTCACGTGAGGATGAAAGCAGAGACTGATGCTTCAACTAGAAGCTAAAGAGAGGCAAAGAAGTTTCTATGTAGAGCCTCAGAGGAAACATGGCTCTGATGACACTGATTTTGGATATCCAGCCTCTAGAACTGTGAGAGAATAAATTTCTGCTGTTTTAAGCCATCCAGTAAAGAAACCCACCATGTAAAGAAATTTGGGCTTTCTTGACCCTGAACCAAAAGAGTGCAACTGGAATGATTCAAGCATATAAGAAAGAGGCAAATCTGTGTTTTAGAAAAAGCACCCTGTTTACAGTGAGGAAGATACAGTACAGTGGCTATAGTACGTACTTGAATGATTAGGATGAGGAAATGTAGTATAGCGAAGATAGTATCCTTTCCCTTATACTTGCCATATCTTCCCTCGGAGTGTAAGTTCCAGGAGGGTAGAGACTGGATCTTTCTGTCCACTCATGTATTTTCCGTATCCAGTACACTGCTAACTCTCAAGTAAATGTTTGTTAAATGAATGAATGAATTTTTAACAAAAACCCTAATAAATAAAGGTATCATCCCTGAGGGCAGAGATCTTATTTCACTTTGTATCCTCAGTACCCAACACATAGCAGATTGCAGAGAGAACAAATAAGCAATGTTTGGAAACTGAGTAATTTGCCAAAATTCAACTGTAAGGTAGTTCATTTTATCTTTACAGTACAATGCAAAGGGGAGAAAAAGAAAGACTGTGCATTAAATTTTTTAAGCAACACATGCTTCCATGTGGAATTAGATTACAAAACACAGAAGGAAAAATGGCCAACTCCTTGTTGCTGACATCACCACCTTTAGAATAACTGGTAGACATTTGATACTTGTGACTTAGGTCACAGACAGAGATGGAGAAATAATCATTCCATTCAATTCATTTCAAACTACTCACCGCAGGAATTATTAAAAATGGAAAGCCCTTCTTTGTTAGGGGTATGGTTCATTTTAATGTTGTCACAGTATTAACATCAAAACTCCATGATCCAATTTATTGCTTATTTCTATATTGTATTATTCATTTAAAATAATATTACATAGAGAATTACTTGAAAGAAATTCTCCCTTTCCTTTTGGAAATGTCTCATTTTCTGAAATAGCAGTAAGTAATATTATAAATATGTAGATTCGTTACAAAAGAGCTGGTTTATAATTTTCCTTGGTCTTTTTCATCAAAATATATTAGGTATCGACTGATGAATTTCATTAATTATAAAAACAAAACACACTTTTCTGTATTTGACTTCAAAGTAGCCTCAAAATTACTTTTAACAGGAGCACATGTTCTGTCTGTAAATTTATGCTTCTCTCTCTCTCTCTCTACACACACACACACACACACACACACACACACACACACACACACATAACAGAAACCAGCTTTGTGCTTTACAACAAATATAAATGGGGCAATTTAAGTAATGAAAATAAATGAGTAACAGCAGTACTAATAGAGCTGATCCTATTTGTGATGGCTCATTAACTCTACAGGATGCAATTCTACCCTGGATCAGGGGTTAATAATGGTACATCATGGAGCTATTAGCAAAAGAAGGTTTCAATAGGAAATTAACAGAAGGTCTGTTCATTCACTGAGAAGTCAGTATCCCCTTTTGAATGTATAACTACATTAAACCACTCACTCAAAAAGGCCATAAAGAGAAGTTAAAGAAAAGAAGTAATTTGGGTACTACTACTACTACTATTATTTCAAACTAGTATTTATCAGGTTCATAGTAGGCACTTTAATGCATTTGGTTACTCAGTCCTCAGGGCAATCCTATCAGGTAGTTACAAATATTGACCTCATTTTGCAGATGAGGAAACTGAGGCCTAGGAACCTGCTCAAAGTCCCATATCAGTGAGTGGTGGAGCTTAGATTCCAAGCATGACCCCACATAGTATGTACATTCCAAGCAGATAGTAGGACTGCAGAGCCTTTGCTCCTAACTATTCATACTAGGATGAACTGCCTCCCTACTCTGCCTTGTCTCCAACTTTACCTAGTCTAGAATCATAATGAGCAAATAAAAATCCCAGTGTTTTAGTTCTGAGTTGCTAAAGGTGCGGAGAGATACCAGCACAACAACCCTCTGGGGACAATTATCAGAGTCCAAGGGGGAGGGAAAGGAGAGAATGTGGTTTGAAAAGATATATTCACTAAACCTATTGTTTTCATATGTAAATGACAGAGTTAAAGCTGGACAAAATTCTGTCCCATGGGTGATGGCAAATAAATAATGTAGGGATAGTTAAAAATTGTTGATAAACATTGACATCCTCTGACCTCGAGTCTGCCATTAACTAGTGTTAAGATCCTGGGAAAATGGCATAACCTAGGGCAGCAATATTTCCCGCGGCTGGAACTAGATGATCCAATATTTCCCGTGGCTGGACTAGATGGTAGTGCTCTCCAAGTATTGGTCTGTGAAGCACTATTAGTAACAATTTCTGTGCTCTGGAGAAAAAAGGTAAAATAAGTACAGGGTAGCCACTTTCTCAGTAGGCAAACTATATCCAATTTAAAGGACTGTCTTTTATGCTAAAATCAGGTTCTTACTACTTTCTTGTTAACATTTCAATAACAAAATAATGATGGTGAAAGTACTTGGTAGAAGGTCTTTTTATTTTTCAATGTCCTTACTTAGCAGAATAAGTTGGTAACCTTATCTCATTCTATAAACTTTTTTGAATTGTTACAGGGTTATGAAATCCCACACAGGGAACCACTACTTTAATATACTTTGGAACTCAAAATGTGCAGGCGTTTTACATGTCCACAGCACTTTACAGTTTTTAAAGCATTTTCATAAGATTATTTCTCTTGTTGCTCTATAGTTTATGAGACAATCTCACTTTTCACAGATTGAAAATTAGAATTTAGGGAGGTTAAGTAACTTGCTCAATATTATAGATTACTAAAGAGCAGTCAGATTCCCATCTGTGTCATTTGACTTTAAATCCTGTCCGCCTTTCAATCTATAAGTGGTTCATAAATCTGGCCAAACAAAAGGATCATAAGGAGAGTGTTATAAAAACACAGAACTAATTAATCTAATTTCTAGGGGAGGAGGTTGAGTTTTAACAGTTCTCCAGGTGATCCTGGTATGCAGACATGTTTGGGGACCACTACTCAACACCAAACAGTACCTGCCTCTGTCCACCCAGACTCACTAGAAGGAATAGGAGCTTTGGAATCAGACAGAACTGGGTGTTTCTGGGTAAGTCCTATAATCTGCCTGAGCCTCAGTTCTTCATCTCTGAAATGAGGATAATGCTGCCTAATAAGTAGAGTTGTAAGTATTAGAAAAAATATATGTAAAGGGCCTAGGTATGGTAGTCACTCAAAATTGGAAGCCATTCTGTTACAACAAATAAAATTCCAGGACCAGATAGCTTCACTGGTGAATTCTATCAAACATTTAAAGGAGAATTAATACTGATCCTTCTCCAAATTTTCCAAAACACAGACAAGAAGGGAACACTTCCAAATTCATTTTACATGGAGAGATTACCCTGATTCTCAAACCAGACAAAAATACTATCGGAAAATAAAATTATAGGCCAATACCTCTGATGAACATAGGTGAAAAAATGCCCAATGAAATAGTAAACTGAATTTAACAACACATTAAAAGGGTCAGACACCATGATTGAGTGGGATTTATTCCAGGGATGCAGAGATGGTTCAACATCCACAAATCAATCAATGTGATACATCATATTAACAAAATGAAATATAAAAATCATATGATCATCTCAATAGATGAAGAAGAAACATTTACAAAATTCAGCATTCATTTATAATAAAAATGTTCAACCAAGTGGGTGAAGAGGAAACATACCTCAACATAATAAAGGCCATAGATGACAAGCTCACAGCTAGTGTCATACTCAATGGTAAAAAGCTGAAAGCATTTCCTTTAAGAACAGGAAAGAGACAAAGATGCACACCTGACACTTTTATTCAACATATTATTGAAAGTCCTAGCCAGAGCAACTAGGCAAGAAAAAAAATAAAAGGTACCCAAATCTAAAAGGAAGAAGTAAAACTATCACTATTTGCAGATGACATATTATACATAAAAAACTCTAAAGACTCCACCAAAAAAATGTTAGCTCTAATAAATGAATTCAGTAAAGTTGCAGAATACAAAATCAATATAGAAAAATCTATACACTAATAACAAACTATCAGATAGAGAAATTAAGAAAACAATCCCATTTATAATTTCATCAAAGAGAATAAAATACCAAGAAATAAATTTACCCAAGGAGGTAAAAATCCTATACACTGGAAACTATTAGACCTTAATGAAAGTATTTGAAGAAGGCACATCAATGGAAAGATATTCTATGCTCAATGACCAGAAGAATTAATATTGTTAAAGTGTCCATACGACCCAAAGTGATCTATAGATTCAATGCTCTCCCTATCAAAATTCCAATGGAATTTTTCACAAAAATAGAACAAACAATCCTAAAATTTGTATGGAACCAGAAAAGACCCTGAATAGCTAAAACTACCTTGAGAAAGACGAACAAAGCTGGAGGCATCACACTCCCTGATCTGAAACTACATTACAAAGCAATAGTAATATAAAGTATGACACTGGCATAAAAACAGATACATAGATCAATGGAATAGAAGAGAGAGCCCAGAAATAAATCCGCATAAATATGGTCGATTAATTTACAACAGAAAAGCCAAGGATATACAACATGGAGAGGACGGTCTCTTCAATAAATGGAGTTGGGAAAACTGGACAGCCACATGCAAAAGAATGAAACTGGACCTGTATCTTTCACTACACACACACACACACACACACACACACACACATCCTCAAAATGGATGGACTTGAATGTAAGACCTAGAATCATAAAACTCCTAGAAGGAAACATAGAGGAAAAGCTCCTTGACATAGGTCTTGGTGATGATGTTTTGGATTTGACACCAAAAGCAAAGGCAACAAAAGCAAAAATAAGTGGGATTGCCTCAAACTAGCAAGCTTCTGTACAGCAAAGAAAAGCAGCAACAAAATAAAAAGGCAACAGAATGGGAGAAAATTTTGCAAATCATAAATTTGATAAGGGGTTAATATTCAAAATATGTCAAGAATGCATACAATCCAACAGCAAAGAAAGCAATCTGATTAAAACATGAACAGAAGATATGCACAGACATTTTTCCAAAGAAGACATGCCAATGGCAAACACGAACACGCCAAGGCGCTCAACGTCGCTCATCACAGGGAGGCGCGAATCGGAACTAGGGCGCGACACCACCTCACGGCGTTAGAATGGCTGCTAACAAAAACACGAGAAATAAACATTGGCGAGGGTGTGGAGAAAAGGGAACTTTGCGCACTGTTTGTGGAATGCAAACTGGTGCAGCCACTATGGAAAACAGTATGGAGGGGGTGAGGGGTGGTAAACGGGTGGGGGGGTGGGCAAAACGGGGGAAGGTGGTCAAAAGGTACAAACTTCCAGCTGTAAAATAAGTAAGTTCTGGGGCTGTAATGTACAGCATGGTTATTATACTTAACAATACTTTGTCATATTATTATTATTTTTAACCTTCACCTGAGGATATTTTTTCCATTGAGTTTTAGAGAGAGAGAGTGGGAGGGAGGGAGGAGAGGGGGGAGAGAAAGGCAGAAGCATCAACATGAGAGACACACATCAATCGGTTGCCTCTGCACGCACCCTGCCAGGGCTGGGGGCGAACCTGCAACCGAGGTATGTGCTCTTGACTGGGAATTGAAACCAGAGCCCTCGGTCCTCAGGCCCACACTCTAACCATTAAGCCAAACTGGCCAGGGCAATACTTTATCATATTTTAAAAGTTGCTAAGAGAGTAGATCTTAAAGTTCTCATCACTAGAAAAAACATTTGTAACTATGTGTGGTGATGAATTAACTAGATTTATTGTGGTGATCATTTTGGGACATATACATATATTGAATCATTATGTTGTACACCTGAAACTAATATAATGTTATATATATATAAAATTCAAGCTATTTTACTGCCTAGTATGATTCTCTAATATTACCGAATAAGTTGTACATTATAAATAGTGGTGATTCTAGAATGTTCCTGAAGCGCACTGAAAACAAATACAGATAATATACTCATTCATGACCTTGGGATAGTTCCCAGGTCTCAGTTTCTTCCTCTGTGAAATATATCTATCTCTTAATTGCTAAAGTATCTCCTGGCTTGAAAAGTCTAGGACTCGATAGTTTTGGCTGAGTTAAAAGCCCAGTTTTGAAAATGTGGTTCTTAGTTGAGTATTAAATAGATATAATTGAAATAATTGGTGCTTATAAATGACAAATCTCTATAACTATTCTGTCATTTTCTATCAAGGTCAGACTATGTCCATAGCTAAATGAGTGCTTCTTTACAGTTTATAATTTACATCTACTTAGCCTCAAAAATATCTGAAGCAACATTCAAATGCAGAAATGTAAGATGTTAATAACACTCAGGTATATCTGCTTCCAGATTTTGTTCTTGCATAGTTACACATACACATGTATTTTATCATGGTATTCTTCATGTACCACTATCAAATGTCAACAGACCAACTGTCTTCCATACTTATTGCACCCTTACAAAGAATAAAAGCCCAGTGGGCCGTGGCTCAGTGGTTGAGCATCGACCTAGGATTCAGGAGATTGGGGTTCAATTCCCTGTCAGGGCATATGCCCGGGTTGAGGGTTGCATCTGATCAATGACTCTCTCATCATTGATGTTTCTATCTCTCTCCCCCTCTCCCTTCCTCTCTCTGAAATCAATAAAGATATATTAAAAAAAAAAAAAGAATAAAAAACAGAAAGAAACAAAACACAACCGCACTAAGCCTAGTACAATTTTCCCATAAGCTTCATCTGGGCTAATTTATGAGTGTGTTCAACCACTTACTGGTTATCAAAGAAAAACTGTGTTATGTACTCCTTCAAAAAATGTATGAAGCAACTTACAAAAAATTATAATAAGACTAAAATAAAGCCAGAGAAAGAGCTAAGAATCCCCAACAATGGGATAGAAATGAAAGAGATGGGAAAATAGGGCAGGGGAGATGATTTTCTTTCAGAAAATCAGGAAAAGCTGTTTATAAAAACTGCACATTTAAGTTAGCATTAAGATTTTTGGAAGTTTTAAAAAATATGAAAATATGGCTTTATTTTAATATTTCGTACCAAAGACTGAACATACTAATTAGCAATATACAGATAAAGGAAGTTTTTTCTGAGTAGAATAAAATTTATGCACTTAAACTTTTTTTTTTTAATCTTCACCCGAGGATATTTTACCATTGCTTTTCAGAAAGAGTAGAAGGGAGAGAGAGAGAGATACAGAAAAACATCAATGTGAGAGGGACACATTGATTGGCCGCTTCCTGCACATTCCCCAACTGGGGCCCAGGATGGAGCCTGCAACCGAGGTACGTGCCCTTGACTGGAATTGAACCTGGGACCCTCTGGTCAGCAGGCCCATGCTCCAACCACGGAGCCAAACTGGGGAGGGCTGCACTCAAGCTCTTTTGAAGTAGCAGTGAGTGCTTTCCTTGTGGTCACTAACTCCACTCTTGTTCTTCTGAAAATGTAGGAACTGCATTTAAGTATTCTGCCTTCATTCCTCTATCGTCTTGCTATTTTCTTCTGTACCTTCCCTTGTTTTATGAAATTCAAGTAGGTTTTAATAATGAAAACAAAAGGCTATTACGGTAATGGGAGCGAGGATTAGAAATTATATCCATTACCAATTCATATTAAGTTGTAGTTTTTGATCCCCTGAGCATGATTACTTTTACTTATTGCTGTCTACCCTCCACCCTAGTTATAATCCAAATGAAACCTCCTTCCTGGTGTGAGACAGTTTCCTTTCTGTTCCTGCGGTCACTGCCGGGCCGAGGCTCTCGCCTGCCTTCACCTTGGCTGCTCAGAGCCGCCTTTTCAGTTGGTCACTTTGCCTCCAGGGCCCTCTACTTCAAGCAACCCGTAATGCAGCTATATTAATTTTTCTAAAGCAGAGCTATGATTATGTCTTTTCTCGACTACAATTCTTTTCTGGCCACTCACTTTTCCATAGTCTGTGTGCCATTCAAGCCTCCATGATCCTTTCCCGAACTCTTCTCACTGTGTACCTGGGGGAACCCTGCTCTCTAGCCAAACTGCTTGTTAGCAACTAAATTAAATCTGAGTTTTTCATTCCCTTTATCATATATATTGCCTCTAATATGACAAATAAATGAGGAAAATAATAATAATAACCAAATATAATTTCTATGTATGTCACAATTCTTTACAGATATTGTATAATTTACATTTGCCACCAAACCTAATACGTCACACTCATAAGAATCTAACTTAAGGAGGTATGCTTAAACTTATAACCAAGAGCCCAGCACTATCATTTCATGTCTACTGTATATAAAATGTATTCTTTATTTGCTGACATTGGATTTCCTTCCAGTTGACAAGGTCCCCGAGGCTAGCTGGCAGGATTAGACTAGGGGAAAAAAAATGGGACGTTGAACTCTCATGCAACAGAAACAAATGAAACCTAATTTGCTGACCTGTCTTGTTTATTTTGGTTCATTCGTCACTGAAATACAGTGCAAACAACTTTAAAGTGGACATCAGGAGCCCTGGAATTTGGTCCCATGTCAGCCATGCCCAACCATGTAACTTTCAGAAAATCATACAGCTTCTCTGGTCCTCATTTATTTGTTTTCATTTACAAAATGGGAATCCGTTTTGCTTTATTCAAACAGTCTACATGGGTAAGGAATTACTACCATCTTACTTGCCATTCCCTACAACACAGCCCCTCTCCTATTTGCTTTTCAATTCTCTACTTTTCCAAAGCTTTTCCAGGCGCCACGGTCCCATTTCCATGACGCTGAGAGTCTAGGGAAGGACGCGAACACCAAATAGCGCAAACGATGTTCAGATACATTGCTTTTTAGACCATATCATCTCTTAGGCCTTTCTTAGCTTTAAAATAGTAAAATTCCACATTCAAATATGTATCTGAAATTCACGTTTCTTGTATATAAAGAAATGCAAACATCATCGCCATCCTCCACCCGAGAAGAGCTTGGAGCAGCCAAAACGTCCCTGTCTCGCGATTCTGGACCTCGTGACGGCCTAGACTGTCCATCTCCCTCTCGTGGACATGAAACCTTGCAGGACACCTTGCATGTCCTGCAGTAACTCACACTACAGTGATTCCTGTTACATCTCAATGTACATTTAAGTTTTAAATAAACATGTGAATTTGAAACAACAAATTACTAAGACATTTTATGTTAATTCTTGCATTGCTAGTTGTGATGTTAGAGATTCTGAAGAGAGAAAAATCCCACCAATGTCTTCTTGGGAGGGAGAGGCAAAGATTCTCAAAATGTCTACTTTGTGAGATATGAAAGTGCTATATGGTGAAGTATATATAGCACACAGGACAATATAGCAACTGCTTGCTCCAAAAACTAGGCAGGTCATCCTAATCCAAAGAGTAGAATTTAAAATTTAGATTTCAAATTCTAGATGGCAAACATACTGACTCTCCTTCGCCTTACTAACTCCCCTCCCAAAGTCGACATTGATAAATTGACACCAGAAATCAAACTTTTTTGCCATCCTGTTTTAAAGACAGACCTGGCTGAAATCTGACCCAGCTGACACTGTCAAGTCTTCCAGGACAGTTTGCCTGAACTTTCAACAAAATTACAGTTATGATAAAGGAACAAATTTGTCTATAGTTTGGATATTTTAGAGTCAACTTCATCTCAGTGATTCTGAAGCTCTAAGTAAATGAAAATAGATGCCTCCAAATACACATATACACATACATGATACACATTTTAGGGACAACCAAAGTAGAGGTCATTTCAGAGTCTAGTCCAAAAATGATATACAATATTCAAGAATTTCTATTCTTCCATATTCAAGTGAGGCTTAAGGAAAGAACAAAAGCCTAGCCTATGTTTCCTAACACAAAATACACCTCAATTTTCAAATCTGTCATTATTTATAAACGCAATAAAAAGTAGCGCTGAGTGATTCAGATAGCAGGGTGGTAGAAAAGGTATTTACACAAAGACACTAAAACCCTCTGGAAAAACAAGAGCGAAAAGAAGCCAATACTTACTTGGCATAAACCACTGATGCACATATCCAAGGAGTCTGAGTTGCAGCGAGTCCCGTCTAAGACCTTAGGTGCTAGTTCAACAACCAGGTCTGTCCCTTTGGCCTGGCACTTGAGTGAACATGGGTTGTCGGGGTCGTTAGACACAGGAAGCCATTCATAAAACTGGCCATGGTGCTTGACATCATTATGAGCTGAGCACTGTTGAGCTCGGAAATCACCTGCTTCTGGTGGGCAGTCCTGGAGGAGAAAGTGGGGAGGGACAGACACAGGTTGAGAAGGGCAGGTGTGTGGTCTTCCAAGGTCTTAGACAACAAAGCAAGTCTTCTGGTCATTACAGATGGGCCCTCCCATATCATCTGAGAGGCCTTATGATTATTTGGCTCTCAGAATGTGTAGGTTTGAAAAAGTAATCACCTTGAACCACAGTGGTACCTCGGTTTTCGAATGTTTCAGAACTCGAACGATCTTCTGGAACGGATTACATTAGAAAACCGAGGTTCCACTGTATATTTTCTGGTTGAAGTTAAGTGGGAAAGAAACCAGATCTGATTGGTATCTGATTGGGAAAGTAACCACCTTGAGATATATTTTCTGAAAGATGTTTAATGGTCCATGGATTCCTCCACATTGTAATATCATTTTTTCCTTATAACTTAACTAGAACTTAGTAACATCAGAGGGTTAGTTAAAAGCATCTCTGTTGATATAAAAAACTGACAATATTTTAGCCAACAACAGCAAAAAGTTATGATAATTTCATTCAAAAATGTGTTGTGGGGTTGTTCACAAGTCTGTCCTAAAACTTAGGCCGCACAGTATCTAGAATTATACATGGGGAACAAAAAAGAGGAAACAGCATTTATATGTGAATTTTTTTCGCTTAGGGCAGCCTGGCAGCGAGGAGAGGTACAGACGTCCTTCCAGATGGGAGTGTGGCTGCAGGGCGATGGGCCTCTCTGAGCCTAGGTTTCCTTCGCTTTGGAGCAGAGGCAATACTACTACTCAGCTCTCAAGGTCATTCATTGTGAGAACTTCATGAGCTCATGTCGGCCAAATCCTGGCAACAAGCAAGACAGTACACAGTAGCTATTAATATTTAATGAAGCTACTGAAGAGAAAGAGTTGCAGAACAAGATTTTCTGAATTTGAGTTTTAAAGAATGTTGACAGAGCCAGCAGAAAACAAGAATGTTTTAAATGTACATTTTATAAAGGGCATTTAAAAATGTAAAATTATAACTAACAATGGCTATTATCTAATGGAAGATAAATTTGAAAGTAAATATGATTTAACTTTAAAAAGGCAAATATCATCTATCCCTTGTATAGGATTTTTGATAGGTTTATTTTTTTTTCACCATGTGTTCAGAATAGGATGTACTACATAGAATATCCATCTGTGGAAAGGCTTTTATTATAGTTTCTGTCTCAAATAAAGAATTAGCATGTGGTCTTTAGCAGTTAAACTTGCTAAACAAGGGGGAGCAGCTTCATAGCATTTTTGAGAGTTCTCTTATACAAGTTTTCTTTCTTATACAATATCTCTTTACATCTAAATGAGCATTCTGAGAATAGCATGGCTCTATCATATAAACAGGAATTCCTGATATTTTAATCTAATTTTAGTGGTACATAAGTAGCATATAAGGCTAGGGAAGCATACATTTCCTCGGCAAGATGGGGTATAAAAAATTAAATACTTATTTAGGATGAACACAAATAGACCAAAATACAATATAAATGCTCAAAGGCAATTTATTGTTAGTATTATATATGGTCTCAGAATTCATACATAGTACTAAAGAAAAATAACAAATTATATGATATAGATATAGATATAGGTACTCAACAAGGCTTATGTAATTTTGAATACTGTTTGAAGAAGTAAACTTAAAATTCATTACTTATTAATTTCTTAAAGGATAAGCTACATATTAAAAGTTTTAAAAAGATAAATGTGTGTTACACTTTGTTGTGATATTTACTTGTTTGTTAGAAATAAAACGAAAACCACAACCTGCAAAACTATGTTATGACTCAAAACAGGTAAACTGTATGAGAGGCAACACAGCCACCTGAACTTCACTGTTTCAATACCAGCTCCTTTCAGACCATGTGTTCCAAGATAAAAATACAAACAAACTGATTTAACATTAACTCTTTGGATTTGCGTTCCAAACACAAGAATGCAACTTTCCTAGATGACAAATCCTACCAGTCTCTGCCTAGACCTCACTTACAGCATCTGTCCTAAAGTAACCCTGTGACCAGCCGCAGGCCCGAACTCTACCATCGTCATCCCTAAATCCCCATCTGAGACACTACAGGGACCATCAAGAAGCTGCTCCCCCTTATTTAGAAAGTTTAATAAAACCAGCTTCATACAGTCAGCAAGTTTCCCTGGTGGCCACTGCATGGGAGCGTCCACAGTGAACTGAGAGTTTAATTAATAATGTTTAAATAAAGTGTTTTCAGTTCATATTACCTTTCATCCCAAGAATTACTTGACTACTCTGTAGCACAGAGGAAATATTGAATGGACTTAATAAAACATAACATTGAGGAAATTGTTTAGAGTGGTCCCAGACCCCCTCATAATTATCTTTAACTTCTTTATCTATAAATACAAATGAACCAACTATAGGAAATTCCAGGGTTAGGCTGAATCACTTCTGCATTACAATAATAAGAACAATATATAATTAAGAGACGTTTCGGTATGCATCAGAGATAATTTTCTGCATTTATCCAATTCCAAAAAAAGAATGTCAATTACATTTTTAACTTGAAGTTTCATTATCCTAGAGCAGACATAAAACTCCCACAGAGTCTCTCATGAGTCTTTTCTGTTCAGCAAAATATGTGAGTCTTCCCATCTTTACTAAAATATGTAGGACTCGAAGGTAAAATTAGTAAAAAGTGAAGTTAAAATATTTGAACTTTTAAGTTTTCTTTTCTGTGACAAAAGTAGTAAATTTATTTAGACACATCACAGAGAACCAGCAAGCAGACAGATTGCTCCTGTTCAAAATTCACCTGCATCTATTAGCTATAAGAGCACCTGTTATAGATTTTATGAACTTGCACAACTGGAGATATATCTCTGAGAATAATTTTTGTGGATACCCTTACTCACTTTTATCACTACTGTCTTTCCTTCCACCCATATTTTTGGAGGTGTGGGAAACTATATTTTGCTAATTTGAGAATGTACTTGAAACCTGGAGTTCACAGTTAGAAACTGAACTTGAACCTTTTTACGTTTGAGTTTATTTGTACTTGGCAAAATTCAACTTCCTGTTTTAAGAAAAAGGACTTGAGAAGACTTATAAAACAGGTTTAGAAAGCTTCTTGGACATCAAGTGGCTCTTACAAAATAACATTTTGATGATTTAAGTGTAAATGAATTAGAAACATATGAATCAAATTTCCCTTGAAATACACGTTTAAAAATTAAGAAAAGAAGGATTTGGCAAAAGTTTCTTTTGTTGAATCCAAAACATCTCAAGCATAGTTCAAGACACTCACTGAACTCCTGATGCCTCTGGGATCACCCAGCTGCAGGAGTGGAAACTCAAGCAAAGTCATCACAGACTTTTGTTCCACACGTATAATTACAATAGAGTTTCTTATTTGTATGGAGATTCACCATTGTACAATGTTTTTTATTGTAATTTGGTTCATGAAAACCACTATGCTTCCTGATCCTTCTAAAAGTCCGAATTAGAAACTGATGTCCTAACTACTTCGAAAAATACATAGCGTCTTATCCGTGGGCATCATCTTTGAAATGCAGGCTTCTGGAGAGATGCTTTATGACCCCCTAAATCACCAGTTCTCACCAAGACAGGTGGTTTTCCTTAGGGTTTACTGAATGTAGAATGTACTGAAGATATACAATGTGAGGGTTCTGCTCTGATAAAACCTTAGTGGTAGGAAATCATTAATTTTCAATTTGGATATTTAAAACAAAGAAGAAAACAAATAAATTATTATTTGTATGTTCATGCACTGAACTGGCTCATAGGTAGCAATGATGAAAATTAAAATCACTGAAAAGTCTAGTGGCTATATGAACCAAACCCATCACCTCCCCCCACGCCCCAGCATAAGAACCTGGTAAAAAACATGCTGTGGGAAGGATGCACTGGACTAAAGATCCTCAACTTCCAGCCTTTCATATGTCTCCAGATGTACCATCCAGCACCAAAAGAGCAAGAGAGAGCAAAATAATGTTTCTTGGCCTTCTGTCTAGTTCTAACTAACAGTAATATATCCATGGATTGACAACTCTGTGTCAGGCTACTGAGCTAGGACTTTCTCACTGAAAAAATATATTTCATTAAAAATAGTGTGACAATCCCATGAATTACTGTACTGAGCCATTTAATGCAATATAATCTTTTCTCTCCAATTTTTAAGAACTCATTCCTAACCATGTTCGAATTTTCTTCTTTAAAAGTACAAAAAGAAAATGACCTTTTATATGCTCCTATTATAATTCATGAAGTCCGTGGAGCCCTGCCATATATGAATCCAATTCAAAACATTTCCTGGTTAATCAACTAGTCAGTGGGAAAGATAAGATGGATCCCAGATGTCCCCTGATGGCGATAGGTGGATCAGATTACATCGTGGGACAAGAGGGGACTCACTGGGTGAAATGCAAAAGATGATATCTCAGCAGCTAAGGTGGCAGCATCTGAGAGGCCTTTCAAATGGTTTTGAAAAAATATACAGAATATAAATTCAGGGTCAGAAGAAACATAACTTTTATTTTTGCTCTTTTTAAAGAAGACATTTTCCTTCCTGAGGGACATCCTTCTGTTTTACCTTTATTCTTAAATATTCAGTGGTTCGCCTTTTCAGCTAATTTTGCTATTTCACTGAAATTAATATGAGTACCTTGATGTAAATGTCATATTCTAATTCTATAGTTTTATTTGGAGAGTCATTTGTAGAGTTGATATTAATACCTGATAGTATTAAGAAAACACTGGAAATTATATATTAGGTGACCACATGTAATAATGGAAGAATGTGTCCTTCTCACTGCATTTCCCTCTCTTTTAACTGTTCTTCTAAATTCTTTCTCCTCTATCCTGCCCTAATCACTCACCCTCCATAAAAGTTACTGTGCAAGAAGACAAAATTAGAATTGTTTAGTAAGGCATCTACTCCACCATTCAGCAATTCTGGATTGCCACTTTATGATGTCAACATGTATAGAAATTTACCAGCTACTTGTGACTTTAGAAATCTGATTGGTTCTAAGTTTTACCCTCAAAATATTAGGAACCCTCAATGTATAGATGGTAACATGGGAAAATATTACCACAAAAGGTTCCTCTATAATAAATGGATGAAGGCTCTAGAAAATAGACCCCTAAAGCTCTCAGATCTCTTAGCATACTTGAATTGATGGTGGGCTGCCACTTTTATATACTTAGGTCTTTACTACTTGTCTTTCTGCTTCTTTTATTCAAAGTTGAGATGAAACCACTGAATAGTAAATATTCATTGACTGATGTAATTCTTTGTTCCCAGAAATATAATCAATGTTTCAGTTTCTATTTCCAACTCAGACCTTCTTTCCTGAACTCAAGAGTCATACATATAACTGCTTCCTCGCCATCTGGATATCTAAGACACCACAAACTCATCATGTCTAAACCTGACCCTTGATCTTTCCCCTCTCCTCAAATCTGTTCCCTCTGCATCCTTCGCCATCACTCTCAACGTCAACTCCATCCTTTCAGGACCCAAATCTTAAAGTGGTGGTCCTCACACTTGCATGTGCATCAGAATCACCTGGAGGGCCTGTTAAAAACACAAGCTTGCTGGGGCCCTCCCTTCCAGTTTCTGATTCAGTAGACCTGGGGTGAGATCCAAGCATCTGCATTTATAACAAGTCCCCAGATGCTGCTGACATTGCTGGTTTGTGACCACAATTTGACAACGACTGCCATAGAATGATCCTTGCCTCCTACGTTCAATCCATCAGGAAAGGCTGGCGCTATACACAGACGCATGCAGAATCTGACCACGGTCCAGTCCAAGGCACCTTTATGTCTGGCCTGTATTATTACAAGTCTCCTAACTGATCTTCCTTCTCCTGTCCTTGCTCTCCTACAGACTTCTGTCAATGAGGCAGCAGAATGATCTTATTAAAGCATAAAGAGCCCGGCCGGGCGTGGCTCAGCGGTTGAGCGTCGACCTGGGATCCAGGCGATCGGGGTTCGATTCCCGGTCGGGCACATGCCCGGGTTGCGGGCTCGATCAATGACTCTCTCATCATTGATGTTTCTGTCTCTCTCCCTCCCTCTCCTTTCCTCTCTCTGGAATCAATAAAGATATATTAAAAAAAAAAAAAAGCATAAAGAGATCTTGTCACCTTGCTGCTATAACTCTGCAATAGCTCCCCACTTCACTCAGATTAAAAGTCAAAATTCTCATCTCAAGTAAAGGTAAAGACCTGGCCCCACCCATCCTATCGTCTTTCTCATTCACTTGGCTTCAGCCACGCTGGCTTCCCAGCTACCTCTTGAACACGCCAGGAACACACTTGCTTTAGGACACGCGCATGATCTATCCCTTCTGCCCGGAATTATTTTTGCCCAGATTCCAAGTGGCTAACGACCTCACCTCTATCGAGTCTTTGCTCAACGATCACCTTCTCAATGAGACCGACCCTGACTTCCCCGTGTAAAACCGCAACACCCACTCCCACTGCTGATTTACTATCCTTTCAACTCTTCTTTCGCCCATCACACTTAATCACCTTCAAGTACACCATCTAATTTACTTACTGTGCTTGTTTTTTATCATCTGTCTCCAGTTAAAGCATAAGCTCCAGGAGGACAGGGATCTTTGTTTGGCTTGCTGTTATACATAAGGACTCAAATGTTTGTTTTTGAAAACACAACACATTGAATAAATGAAACAGGAGTCATGGTTTTCATTGCACAAACTCCAATTCTGCTTTCTTGAATCTTGCAGGAAATCTGAACCTTGAGAACTTTCTAATCAAGAAATCTTAGAAAATTTTAATGGGATATCTCATTTTCTTCTTTCTTTTTCTAAAATACAGATTTACAAGAATACTTTTCATTTCAGACACTAGGAAAATTGAGTAGGGATTCTTGCCTACTTTCTGAATAGGCAGATTGATATTTCCTCCTCCATGAAAACAAATTTAACAGGGCAATATTAAGAAACATAAAATGTGCTGAAATAATTTATTATTCAATAAATACCCAGACATTTGTATATTTTACATAACACTCACTGCATGCATGCTCTATAAAGCACTAATGTTAAGGCATCAAGCTTTATCCCCCAAATTTGGCCACCTGCTTATACTAACATCAACATCATCATCAAAAGCATTTATTTGTGCAAGACTGCTAGCTGCTACGTAAAATGAAATTAAACAGACATAGTCCCTGCCCTGTCTAGACAGTCTGTGTGTAGACAACTCTATTATATTTCAAGAACATAATATTTAAATCTCTAACACATCGCTCTGAGTGCAAAGAACAGAAAATGGGGTCGATTTTGGAGGATGGTGCCAGTCATTCTTGGCTCAGTCACCTTCCTTTATGTAAAATGCCCACAGACGTCCTTGGGACACTATATTTTCATGTATACAAGATATATTAGAGAGTCCCCCTTTTTGTTTCCTTTTTTTCCTGGTATAAAAGATTCACAAATTTTCTTTGTTTTCCTTCTAAACTGTCAATACTTCTGGAAAATCACATGTTGAAGGGAAATAAGTGCTCATGAAAATGAATCATTAACCATTTTGACACTTTACTATGGATCAGGTTCATGCTCAGTATAATAACATCTTTACAGATTTGTGACCCTGTGAAATAACACAGAACTCTCTAGTTTATTCCAGCTTTGGGCATGTCCTACTCTGTGTCTACTAGGTGAACACTGGTAACAGGTATATTAAATAGCTCCAGACCATTGCAATGTGTTTATTCAGGTTCAGACATAAGAAATTCAAAATGTCTGATATAATAAATCATTAACCCCACCCTTCTTACTTGATAAGCTTGTTATGTGAAAACAAATGTTTTGCCTGGCTAGTTTTTTAACATCCCCAGGCATCTGTAAGCTGGTCTAAGTAAAAACATTTAAAACATTTAGTTTAAAAGTTCATTTTTTTCTTCTTTGGGTAGCTTTCTTTCAGTGCCTTTATTTTGTTTCCCTTTGAACAATGCAGACTTTTGGAATCCAATTCCCCAGAGGTATTTGCAGGACTGGTTGTAGTTTGTCATGTTAGACTCTTAAATTCTCTCAATTTTGAAAATATTCATTCCTTGAGGCCTTTTATTATTTTTAGTCCCTTTCATTGAATTAGCTCCAATTTAGCAGTATCTTTTCTTAAATCAGCATTTCTGACTTTTCACTATTTTTTACTCTGGTCTAAAATAAATGTCCTTCCCTCCTTCCCCCAAATTAGCATATTTAAAGTGGTAATTTGTAGTCTTTTTGGGAACATGGCATACAATTTCATTTTATAAGCACACAATTATACACTTTTTTTTGTTTTCAGACTGCATTTACCAAAATATTTGTGGTGGAGAGTCAGGCTAGAGGAAGGACTAGTATAGGAGAAACATTTAGTACATACTTAAACTGTTACTACTGCTTAGGTCTGTTGCATAACAAACAAGTTCATTATGTTTCTATTTATAAGTGGTAAAGGGTAATAAAGCTCTACATACTACAAAGGAGCAAATATGTAGACTGAAGTTGTCTCCTGGAACATGTGGTGCTGATGCCAGTCACTTGGAGGAAAAATGGAGACACTGTGTAGAGCAATTCGAAGGTAAATACCATGTTGGAAACTCAGAGAGGACCCCGGCATTCTCTCCTCACCTGCTCTCCCCCTTACTCTATAACCAACCACCCAATGTTGCCTGCGGGCTTAACTTCTTTTGGGCTCTCCCTGACTCCTGACAGCTGCCTGTTTTCTTGGCACTGTATCTAATTAACGTTCCCTTTTGGAGGCATGTAATACAGTACCATGAATGACTTGAAATACATCTGAGCACTCTTTCGGGAAGATCTTTGTAGCATGCAATTTAAGGTTCACCCCAGTTAGTTCCTGCAAAGTGGAGGTCAGGCTTCTACTTGAATAATTATCCAGGCAGTTCCCTGAAGAATGAGACTACAACTGAAGCCACTCTCCCCTGGGAGAAGACACCAGGTCAATGGGTGAAGAAGAAAGGCCTCTGTTCTTCAATCAATGGAATAGGAGAGTCTCCTCTGAGCCAGGTTTCTGTCTGGATGGGGGACTCTGACTCTGTTCACTAACACAAGTCATCCTGGCAGGACACAAGATGTTCTCTGTGTCACATCTTCCCGAGAGAGAAATCGAGGTGTTCTCAGACTGTCCACAGTACCAGTGAAGATTAGCTGGGAATTTCTTCATAGACTTTGGAATAAGGGGAAAGAAGGGAAAGAGGTAAGGTCACTGTGGATAAAATGATCAAGAGTTTAATGGCCGTCTCTCTTCCTTACCTCGTTTTTTCAACTTCTAGATCAGAATTCCTATTCCAACAACCAGCTTCATGGTTAATACTACATAAACTGACCCTGTATAAAAAAGTATCCTCAGGCTTCTGAAAGCTTCATCATGGCATGGGGGATGATATTTTCCAAACCAAACATTAGAACTCATGCTTCATAAATTAGAGGACGCTTACGGCAACCTCAGAAGAATAGTTGAAAACCAGATTAGTTTAGAAAAATCTGACAGCCATGGAACCAGAACAAAGCAGCAAGTATAAAACAAAGACGTATCGGAGGGAGTTTCTTCTCCAGTGGGTTCAGGCAGTAGACCTGGGAGGAAGGGAGATGCTCCATAGGTCTGTTGGAGGGAAAAGTAAAAGCTTCCCTTGTAACCAGAGAAAGGAGCCCACCTTCCTTTCATTCAGGGCACTCTGGTTGAGTGGGACCTAGAAATTGTTTGCTACCTTTTCCCAGTTCCCTGTGTAAATTTCCTCCCTTTCTCCCTTTCTCCTTTCCTAGGGGTGTACGACCTTCATGGTGTCCCTAATCATACCTCTGCTTTCTCTTTCCAAGTCTCTAACCTCCTCCTTACCCTGCACAGGTGGATGGGTCCATAACTGCTCCTTTAATGTTTCTCTCACAAGCTTTCAATTGACAGCCATAAATTGGACTGCTGGGCACCACCTTCAGAACACAGCGAAAGATGTCAACTCCTAAAATCACAAATAGGCCACTCTAGGGCCTCAGTAGTCATTCTGACCTAAAGGTGGCTGGTATTGTCATAGGGTGGCTCTGTGGACAAATGGGATATGAGATAATATAAGTAAAGTGTTTAAATCAGTGTTGGCACATAGTAAACACTCAATAAGTGTTAGGTATTACTATTATTACCAACATCACAGAGGGGCGAGTTGTAGTTACACAGCTCTAGGGGCTCCAGAGGAATCTGAGACTGTACTTGTTTCATCTTGTTTTGTCTTTCCCACTGCCTTGCTGCCTCTAGAACTATTTTATTTAGTTGTTTGAACATAATTTTAATTAAAGTGACTTATATGAATGTCTTAACATATGAGTCTAATCAAACAAGATCATGTGCCAAATTTACTGGGTTATAAGTTTAATGGATGACAACACTCAACCTAGTTCATATGTGCTCATACTTCTTAGTTTGTTGATTTTGGACCATGGACATATTTTAAGAAACCAAAAAAGAATTAGAGAAATATATTTTCTGACCCCTAAAGCCCAGTGTTTTCAGGTTGTCCTCTGAAACTTAAAGCAGGACGTCTGAGCACCAGCCTCATCCTGAAGAGCACTTTGCTCCAAAGTTGATGTTCCTTTCTTTTTCCCATAAAACCTCCATTTCCTTCTGTGGGCTGCACTGGGTGAGAGTAAAGAGGAAAGCAAAGTGATTCAGCTTATCCAGAACAAGGTTTGAATGACTAACAATGCTTTCTACTTAATCACTCCCATTAACCTTTAATTATATATGTTCAAAAACAGAGAGACACACTTGCCAAACACTAGGCTATAGTGTAGAATCAGATATACTCCCTGCCTTCATGATGCTTACAATTTAAAGGGGGAAGACAGGTATTGAGGCTATATCATTCTAATGATAGGATTACAGGAAGAAAGGAAGGCAATTTAAAACTGGAGGGTAATTTTTGAAGAGAGGTGACCTCCCTTCCTATTTTGTCTCCCTGTAAGGTTGAATCTGGACAAAGTAGTAAAGACAACTCCCTATCTTCAACCTGTGTGAGGCAACTCCCTTCAGATTCCATAGCACCCTGTATATACCTTCATCCTTGGACTTATGCTGTATAGTATTGTTGGTTT
Organism: Miniopterus schreibersii; assembly: GCF_964146895.1. Taxonomy (NCBI): domain Eukaryota; kingdom Metazoa; phylum Chordata; class Mammalia; order Chiroptera; family Miniopteridae; genus Miniopterus; species Miniopterus schreibersii. The sequence continues at coordinate 54,544,388 of NC_138111.1, read as the reverse complement.
TTGTGTTTTCTCCAAAACAAGGAAAACATGAACATCTTAGTGTCATGAACATCTTAGGAGCCTAGTACAAGTCTGGCACAAAACTGATGCTAAATGAATATCTGTTAAGGATTAAATTAAGGGACATTCATATGCAACAATATGTAGGATGAGATATACTTTGAAAAAGATTCCCACTAGAATACCTAAAAATACTACATTGAATTAAAAAAAAAATTTTTTTTTAAATTGTTACATGCACAGCTGAGCTGGCAAGAAAGCCCTCTCAGAGACAAGAACAAGGGGAAAGCCATGATTCCAGAAAGGAAATTGATGGACATCCTAAAGGGATCTGCTGGTTCTTGGTGGTGTAGAACTTTCCATTTTAACAGCCTATACGGTCAGGGAATAAGAAAGTAAGTCTATAAATTGTAAGTTTGGGGCAAGGATTAAGATCCCTTCACAATTTCCAAACCCTAAGGCAAACCCTCAGAGAAAGAGTAAACCAGGGAGAGAAAAAAACACTTAGATAGTGAAAAAGGCCAGAACATAGAGCCAGTAAAAAGATTAGTGGTTCTGGGTATAAAGGTGGGAGGAATGAATAGGTGGAGCACAGAGGATTTTTAGGGCAGTGGAACTATCGTATTATGTATGATACCACAGTGGTAGATACATGTCATTATACATTTGTCCAAACCTAAGGAATATAAAACACCAACAGTGAACCCTAACAGGAACTATGAACTTTAGGTGATAATGGTATGTCAATGTAAGCTCACTGATTGTAATAAATGTCCGCTTTGGTGGGAGAGGTCAAGTATGGGAGAGTATGTGCATGTGGTAGCAGGGGGCACATGAGAAATCTCTGTGCTTTCTGCTCAATTTTGCTGTGAATCTAAAGCTGCTATTAGAAAATTGAGTTAATTTAAAAGATAAAATAAGAAGATATCAACAAAATAACCATTCTGCTTCACAGAGAGAAATAACAAGGAAATGTGCCTGTCTCAGTTTGGCTATGGGTGGAGGATGGGAGAAAAAAATATCCTTCAGAATTCTTAACAGGAATCACAAGACTTTGGGATACAATTTACACAATATAACAATAGAAAATCTAGTTTAAAATGGTGTTGATTAGTACTGATCAACATAATCTTCCTCAAAAGCAAAAATTCTCCCAGAAAGTAACATGTAAATACAGGATACAAGAAACTCTCTCTTAAATTCCAGCAATCATAAAAGTACATGGAAATATCATGAAACATATGAGGAAAAAAGGTAGCATGAAAAAGAGAAAGCAAAAAACAAAAGCAGACCTAAATAAAATCCATATATTAAAATTATAAGACAGAGAAAATAAAATAAGAATATTAATGTATTTAAGTAACTTTTTAAAAAGGTTGTTGGATGTGTAATAAGAAAACAGGTGCAATCAGGTGTATTTTTAAAACAACCAAATAGAACTTAAATAAAAATATAAATGTCTTTAGAAACTAATAGGTGGAAAAATAAGCATATTAGACACAGTGGGAGAGACAAATTGTTAAATGGAAGAAAGAGTTTAATAAATTCTTTTTCTTTATTTAATTTTTTAATCCTCACTCAAGGATATTTTTTCCATTGTTTTTTAGAGAGAGAAACATTGACGTGAGAGAGACACATCGATTGGTTGCCTTCTGCATGCTCCCCGGCCGGGTCTGGGGATCAAGCCTGAAACTGAGGTACGTGCCCTCGGCCAAAATCGAAGCTGGGACCCTTCAGTCTGAAAGCCGACACTCTAACCAGTGAGCCAAACCAGCTAGGGCACTGAATAAATTATTTAAAATATAGCAGAGACAAAGGAATAAAAAATATGAAGAATAGCATAAAAATATGAATTCTATAGAGAAAGTTAATTTTCCAAAAATAATTAAAAATACAAATCCATAGAGTCAGAAAGTCAAATGAAAATCAAATAGGATAAATAAGTGATCTGTTCCTATACAGATTAACAGTAGAATGTCAACGACAAAGATAAAATCATAAAAGAAAAACAAAGAACAATTAGAATGACGGCTGACTTCTCAACAGCAATGACAGAAATTAGAAGTCAATGGACATTTATCTTTAAAGTGTTGAGAGAAGGTAACTGTCACCCTAGATTTTCTTTCACAGTAAAACTAACTTTTAAGAGAACCAAATACAGATATTTTACGAGCATAAGCAACCGAGAGAACGTATTTCTATTGAATCCTCTCTAAAATAACATCTGAAGGATGTATTCCATGTAAAGAAAAAATGTACCTTGAAGATCTATGATTTAAGAGAGAATAAAGGTCAAAGTGATATTTTCAGATATCTCTAAATAAACAATGACCATAGAAGTTACCAATCTGTGGCATTAATAAAGATGATCTGACTATATAAAGCATTGACTATATAAATTATCTAATCTGTGGCATTAATAAAAATAAAGCTAAAACACTTGACAACAAAAGCACTTATGTCTGGAGGAGGCTAATCAGAATCAAAGTGTTATAAGAGGCTTGAATTGTTTAATAGGCAAGTATAGATACTACTTAACTATAGTCTTTAAGTATGCACATTAAAATTTAAAGTAAACACTAAAATAATAGAAATAGATGTATAACTTTAAAACCAGGAGAGGAAAAAGTATAATATGAAAATAAGAGCCTCAATAGTTCAAAGAAGACAAGAAAGCGGGGAAAAACACTGGGAAAACAGGACAAATATAGGTCACAAAATAAGATGATAGGAATAAATCCAGTTTTATCATTAATCACAGTGTATGCAACTAGGGTGAGGAAAGCCAAGATTGTCAGCAATTTAAAAAAAGTTTGTATTAGATATTCATAAACTTAAAGATAAAGGTTGAAAATAACAAAAAAGATGTATACAACAAATCGAACCAAGTGAAAGGTGGATTATATTAATATCAGATAAACAGATTTTAAGGCAAAAAGCTACTGACAAAGATTGTCACTACATTATAAATAAAGGTTAAATTCCCCAGGAAGATAAAAAACAAAACAAACCTATTTTAAAATGTATATCTATCTAATTAGGCAGGTTCAAATAGTTCAAACAGATCACAAAGTAAAATTGGCAAATTCACCAATAAAGTACATTTTAAAATGCTTTTCTCAGGCAGGTTAAACAAATCATTGAAGAAGTAGGATGTTTAGAAAACACACTTTAAATGCTTTCTACACTCTGCTCTCTCCCAGAACACATGGATGTTAGGGCACTAAGCAAGTGGCAACAACTTCAAAGAAGCAGAGTCAAAAGCCCATTTTTAAGAAGTCACAATGCAATTGTTAGAGAGGTTAATAAAGAAGTCACTGAAAAATCACCATGTTTTGATGTTAATAAACAGACTTCTAAATAACTTATGACTTGAAAATATAATGAAAATTTTAGAATACTTAGAACTAAATGATGATAAAGATTCTCTATCACACTGTGGGAATCAAGCAAAGGTGTACTTAGTTGAACATTTACATGTACAAAGAAAAAAGACTAAACTTAATACCGTAGGCATCAAACCTATGAAATTAGAAAAAGTACAATTAAATAAATTCAAAGAAAGTAGATGAAAGAAAATAATACAAATATCAACGAAAGAGAAAATACAGAAACCACAGACTCAACAAAACCAAAGGTTGGTTACTTGAAAATACTATTAAAATAAACTTCTGATAAACTTTATTGAATTATAATATTAAAAAAAGAAATCCCCCCCAAAAAAACAACACTACTAGTGATGCAAAGGGGGAGACAATTGCAGGTTATAGCAAGAGTTAAAAAGATAGTACCAAAAAAGTATGAGCAACTTTAAGACAATAAATTTGAAAACAGTGTTAGAAAAAACTATTCAAGAAGAAACAGAAGCAACAACAATGAAAGTAAATATATACATAAACTTTATTACATACTAGGCACTGTCCTACATAGTTTACATATATCAACTAATTTAATACAAAAACCCTATGTGTTCCATTTTACAGATGAGAAAACTGATGCATTGTGAGGTTAAATGACTTTCACACAGCTATTAAGTCAAAGTTGAGGTTGAACCTAGATAGTTTGGATCCAGAGTTCATTCTCTTGTCCACTAAGCTATACTTTGTAGATATAGCCCTTTAAAAACCTCAATGAGTAATTAAAAATCTTTCCACGAAGAAAAAAGCCTTGCTTATGATTTTATAAGCAAAGTCCACTAAATAATACCAATCTACAATAAACTCTTACAAAGACTAGAAAAAAGGGAACACACTGCTCAAGTCGTTCTATCAAAACCAGATAAAGATCGTATAAGAAAGAAAATTACTCATCAACACAGATGCAAGAGTCCTAAACAAAATACTAGCAAACCAAAACCAGATGTATGCAAAAAATACAATATATATGACCAAGTTGGGTATATTAAAGAAGGGCACTGACAAGATCAGACAAAAATTAAAAAGTCATATACCATCAAGCACTGGCAAGGACACAGAGCAAAGAGGGCCGGGATAATGCTGGCGGAAGTGTTAACTGAAACCATCACTGTAGAAAACTTTGGCATTATCTTGTAAAGTCTGATCACACTGTTTTGTATTTTCTGTTTACTATCCTATTTCTTTTTTCTCTAACTCCTAGTAAATTGGTAAGATTGTCTTTACTTTCTAGTATTTCCTCTGCTAGTTGGGAGGCTATAGGCTGTATTTTTATTCTTTTAACGGATACTTTAAATTTTAAATACATGTTTTAAATTTTCTAAAAATCTAACTTTATAATCTCTCCTCTTCTTAGATACAACATGGGTCTTAACACATTCTAAACATCGACATGCTGTTAATATAACATACATTAAATAAAAACAAAGTTATGGCCAACAGTTGGTTTACTCACTATTTGTTTTCTATTGCTGCCTTGGCAAATAAACTTAGTTGCTAAATTGATTACCTCACAATCCTGTAAGACAGAAAGTCCAGGTGCACTCTGGCTCAACCGGGGCCTTTGCTTAGAGCTTCCTTCACAAGGCCCACCAAACCCAAGGAGTTGGAGGGCTAGGTTACTTTCTGGAGTCGGGACATGAATCCACTTCCAAGCTCATGTGGGTTGTTGGTCAAACTCAGTTCTTTGGGGTTGGAGGACAATGTCCCTCTTTCCTTGTCGGCTGTCAGCTGGAGACCACCATGCCCCTAGAGGCCCCTTGGGTCCTCGCCCAGGGCCCCTTCCATCTCAGACCCAGTAACAGTGCACGGCACTCCTCTTGTGCTCAGAGTCTAACTCTTCTACCGCGTCTTTCCTGCCTCCAGCTGCAGAAAGTTCTCTGCTTTGAAGGCATCACATGATTAGGTTAGGCCCACCTGGGCCATCCAGCCTACTCTTGCCGTTTACAGGTCTGTCACCTGATCGTTTTGTGATGATCTCCACGTGGTTCACACAGCTCCCAGTTCCGAATCAGATCACTATACCGGAATTTCGGGTTTTAATTCATAATGAAGACACTGCAAGTCCATTGGTTCATAATGTGCTTCCTATGCCCACCAGCCTCTCTAGACTCACTGTTTCAGATAAAGCTCCATCCCAAGTAAAGGTCATTGTTAAAACAACAACCACCACCGTCAGCTTCCCTCCTCACAGAGAGCCCCATCCACGCTCCCCACATGAGTTCTCTCCCTGGCTTAGGCACCCGAGCTTAGCGCTGGTTATCCCAGAGGAGCTGAGCTGCCGTCATCTCTGCTTCCTTCCAGTCATGGATCCAAAAAGCCTGCGATATCTGCCCTGCTCACCCTCTTGCATTTATGCTCCATTTTTTGGTCCATGGACATTTTAATCTTGCTTTGGAACTTGGCTATATCATTGATTTTTATCATTTTATATTTTATCTGGCATTGCCGCTTATTTAAAAATAGAGGGAATCACAGATTGATTCAAAGTCCTCTTAGCTCTTTCTTTATGCTTTTCTTTCACAGCTTATCTTATTCTGCATTGGATTAGAAATATCTGTATTTTTTCTTTCTTGTTTCGCTGCCTTCAATTTCAGAACATGTGAGAGTAGAAACTGTCTTATACAAGTCTTTTCATTTTTATTTGCTCTGAACACAATGCCCTACACAGTCAATAACTACCTGTCTAATTAAATTTAACAGTAATGGGAAAGGACGTATCAGTTTATTCCAAGAAACATCCTCCCAGCAATTAGCATTGTATAAAAATATATATAAGATGGAGAATTTCCTTCCCTAGAAATGATCAGGCAGAAAACTAGAAGACCTTTTAGGAGGGATAAGATAAAGCAGGGTTTTTCAAACTCTTTTTAAAAAAATTTTCATTGCAGAACTCTTTCTCCTCCCAATACTGTCACATGGATGCTAATTAGCAAAGTGGATAAACTCAGATCTGGCCCGGAGGACACAGTGGTGCTGTGCTTGGCGGGGCTGCTTAGCGGTCTTCACCCAGCGCGATGTCCAGGTGGCTCCACAGAAAGTCCTTTGAAAACTGTTTTTTCAAACTAAGTCCTATAAAGATTGGGAGGTTTGTCTAAGTTACTTTTAATGTCTATAAAAATTCAAAGTAAATAATTCCCAGCAACATTTTAAAGGAAGAAAGGGAAACATCAACAAGTTATAAATGACAGGGAATGTCACGATGTGTCATGTAAAAACTTCTGTCTGGGAAAGGAACGAATGCATTGAATCCATTGCTTGGGAAAAGTATGAGGCACATTATATGATACTGGTGCCGAATGGGCTTTGAAGCATATTTGTTAAATGAAGATTCTAAGGAAAAGCAACCTAAACAATATTCCGTTGCCCTTCTTCCTGTAAGGACCATATTTCACTCGAAACTCTAAACTGAATTTGAAACCCAAACTAAATTTACTGAGTCATGTGTAGCTCTGCTCATAGTAAAATTATAAAGAAAAATATCTCCCAACCTCAAAGATAACCTCTTTAAATTTTATAATCTTCTCTGAGAAAGATGAGAATGTTTAAAATGAAAAGAGATACACGAAGAACACAGTTCTTAGAAGTACAATACGGCACAAAAGTGAGTTAACTACTCAAATAACGGCCGGAGCTCATAGGCCTCAGTGCAAAGGTCTGTGAGTGATTCTCAGAGGGGAAAACATAGAACTTAACGTTGCTGAGTTTCAACACATCTTGGTGTTAATTGGACGATTCGACGCTGCTTATTATTTCTAGTTTCATGGAAATGAGGCTGAGCATAGACAAGTATTTTCACGTTAGCAACCTATGCATGGCAGCTGGTTGGGTTTCATTCCAAGGGGCACTCTGCCAAGGGAAGATCAGCAGCAGTAATTTCTTTTGGAGTCACTGTCAGATCCCTCCTTCGAGCTTCTATCTAGGTCACCAGAGGCCAGCATACATCTTATGCAATTCAGAAACTAGGACTTGGGAAAGTAGCTTTTGAGGACTATTGACTCAATAAATTTATATCCTTGTGACAGGTAAAGAAACTCAAAGGGGAGGGAATGTTTCCAGTAAGGATCCTTGGATTTGCCTTTTCTGAGGTATTTAATTTGCACAATTAAAATTCTCAGCAGTTCATGTACTTCTAGCCTTGAAGGATTATAATTGCTATAGTAAACTCATTTGAATACCTGTATCTCTTTCCTTTAAAAAAGTATATGTTGCCCTGGCCAGGTAGCTCAGTTGGTTAGAGCATCGACCCCATAAGACGAGGTTGCAGGTTTGGTCAGGGCACATACAAGAATGGACTGATGAATGCATGAATGGTGGAACAACAAATTGATGTCTCTCTCTCTGTCTGAAATCAATCAATAAATAAAAATTATAAAATCAATAAAAAATTTAAACAAATAAAAAAATAGCATATATTGTAAAGATGTTTGACACTTAAACTTTTTGTATCTCCATTTGTTTTTGCTAAACGGGTTAGTTTAGATCATCTATACACCCTCTTGTGTTATGGAGAAGTGAACAGAGCTTTGGTTGGGTATTATACAAGCCTAGCAACACCACTCCTTAGCGCTGTGTGACCTAGATAGAGTATTCATCTCTCTAAATGTACAGATTTCTTTATCGATAAAATCAGGGTAATATTCACTTTTTGAGGTGGTTATAAGAATTAAATGAATTATGGACTGAAAAGTCATTAGCACCATGCCTGGTAAATGACAAATACCCAAAATATACTAGTTCCTTTCTAATGCTAATATTCTATAAGTCCATGACTTTGCCAGGACCCCTTTGAGGTATATGATCAGTGTTCTAGTCATTTTCAATAAGGAGGATTGTGGCACATAGAGGTCAAAGCCGTTTGCCTAAGGTAGCTGGGAGATGGGGCTTATCTCAGCTTTTCTCAATCTAATAAATCCCAACACTCTAGAAAACGATAGATTCATCCTTAATCCTGGTCATCAGTTCAAATGATGAAATATTTTTTTTCTTCAAAAACCTATCAAGCCAGTACTGTGCCATTAATAACAAGACACACACTCACTAAAGGTTTAGCTGAACTTTTTCTTCAGAGTTTCATATTTTTTTGTATTTTATTTTATTTTTTTAAAATTTATTTTTGTATGGGGGAAGAGAGAGAAATAAACATAGATTTGTTGTTCCACTTATTTATGCATTCATTGGTTGATTCTTACATGCGCCCTGACCGGGGATCAAGCTCCCAACCTTAGCATATAGGGATGATGCTCTAACCAAATGAGCCACCCGCCCACGGCCAGAGTTTCAATACAGCAAGGATCATACAACAGTGAAGGAAATCAATTCTGGGCTGACCAAGTGGGCAGTCCTGCTCATACTAACAGCCTTAGGAAAGCAGTTGCTGGACATTAGCTATCAGCCCAGAAGGAGAGAACATAGCTGTTATGTGGGGGCGTTTGATTTCTTACCAGTCAACATCACACGTGTGAACGGGCCCACGTGACTCTCCAGTTCAGGGAGGCCAGCTCACATCACTCAACGGCCAGTTACCAAGGTTGCCACAATTCCCTCTGACATCTCCATGGGGTGATGCCGGCTTAGGGAAAACTGTGATCAACTTGGGGGGGGGGGAATCCCCTGTGGCCTTTTAAATATACCAGAAAGATGCCAATGAGCACATGTCAGTTGCATCAATATATCTCCTTTTGTATCTTACCTAACAATTTGGAGTTCTCCATATTACTTTGAGTAATGGACATGGAAAAATTGTCCTTAGCGGGGGAAGTTGGCTCTTCCAGAAGACCATCATTTGCTTACCTTTCCCAAAGTGAGGTGGAAGAGGAACGGAAACGTACTAAGTGTCCCCACATGTTTGCACGACTGCACTGATTCCTGTAAAGGAGCGCTGTAAAGTGAGTATTACTCATACTCCCACTTCATGGTCGAGGCAACTGAGGCTATGAGAAGTCAGAGCACTCGCCCAACCACAGAGGGAGCGTGTAGCAGACCTCGCAGGCCTGTGTCCTTCCCACAGTCATGTTCACAGCACGCCACTCTAAGAGAATCAAGAGTTGAGGCGCAGGATGAGAAATTGAGAACACATTAAGAAGAAAGGAAAAGTGGAGAGGCTTAGGAGGGGTCTGATAAAGACATGTCAGAAAAAGCATTAAAAAAAAGAAATGTGTGCAGCAGTCAGAAGGCCTAGGGGAGACGAAAAGCAGAAGGGCCCAACCCACTGGGGAGGCGAAACCCAAAAACTTGGCCAGCTGCCTGGCAGCCAGCACTGCCGAGAGCTCTATATCCACCAGATCCACCAAATGAAGGAATCTGTGAATCATTAAAAAAATGTTTATTTCTTTATGCCACAAATGATAAAACAGTTAGTCATAAAATATGAGGGTTTTTGTTTTCCCAGAATAATTGCTGGAGATATTTTCAACCATTATTCTGAATGCTCAGTGTTTAACTATTAAAAAGGAAATAATGGATTTTGAACCAAAACCAACCTCCAGTTATCCACATGGCATGCTGTGTACTTGCATTTAGGGATTAATTCATTTGCGAGATGCCTAAAGCTTAGTGAGCATTAGTGCTATCATAGGTTGGAGAGGAACCCTGCCCTTAGAGAAACAATAAAAGTCATTTATCATTTCCTACTTCCTAAAAATTATTTTCCTTTGTTATCTAATTTCAGCATGGATAAAAAGAACTATGGCCCAAGTCAGGGAGAGTGGGATGTTTTTGAAAATGTGCTCCCTAAAGCACATCCTTTTGTTTCAGCAACAGCAATTCTTCTCAAAGCTGAAAGGGAAAAACACGCTCACACCAACCACAAAGCCCTACAAGTGGTTAAGCTGCCATTCTACATTCGCTCTGGATTTGTGGTAAGTTAGACTCGCAATGGGGGACATTTATTGGTCCCCTGGGACATGTTTATGAGAATATACAGCCACTCTGACCAAGGATTTGTCTGGCCAAAGTACAGTCAAGCTTTAGAGCTGCCAGAGACCTAAGGACTGGGCATTGTGTAGAAAGTCTGTTTTTCCCGAGGAAGGGTCATTGGAAACCTGCACTTCAGCCAGAGATGAGGTCTAATGTTCTTGTTCCAGAATAACTGCAACCTGTTATTTGGCAAAATAGTCAGGAGAGGTGCCTCACGATGCCACACAGTAAGGCTGACCTTCAGAAATGGAGTTATCTAACTTCTACTTTTTCTTTTAAATAGTGTATTCTCTTGGAAAGAATATTTTGCCATAAAAAGGGGAAAGATGAAGAAAGGAACTGAGCCAGGCACCAGGCTGATTACACACACACACACACACACACACATATACTCATAAAAACCCTGAGAGGTTGTATTTTCAATTAAAAAAAATACTATTCAATGACTTATATACACACAAAGTCACTGTGATCAGTTTGCTGTGTGTCCTTCAGGACTTGTGATATGTCACACAGCCAGACATACTTCTTTTTAAGGATTTTTTAAAAAGTGACTGAGATCATATTAAAGATATTACTCCACAACCTGCTCTCTTTTATATACTTAATATGTCTTGGAAGAACTTCACAAGTTATACATATAGATCCCTTATTATTTTTTTTAAAATATGTTTTTATTGATTTCAGAGAGAGAAAAGGAGAGGGAGAGCGAGACAGAAACATCAAATGAGAGAGAGTCATTGATCAGCTGACTCCTGTATGGCCCCTACTGGGGATCGAGCCTGCAACCTGGGCATGTGCCCTGACCGGGAATCAAACCACGACCTCCTGGTTCAGAGGTCGACGCTCAACCACTGGGCCACACCAGCCAGGCATCTCTTATTCTTTTTAATGATTGTAGAGTGCTCCATGGTATGGACAGACTACAATGTATTTAACCAGCCCCCTTCTATTTGTTTCTAATTTTTAAACTATCATAGATACTGAATTAACAAACATTCTTTGTGTATATATATATATAAGAAGGGTACTTTTACAGGTAAGAAAGCTGAACTTGAGAGAGGTTAATGAATTTTGTTTAAAAACACATAATTACTAAGTGGCAGTCCTGGCAATACTGCTTTCAGTCCTCAGTGTCCAGGACTGGAAATGAAGAGTATGCCCTTTAAATCACTCTGCCTCCCACCCACATGTCTTGATGGGCTCTCAGGCAAAAGCCACGTGGAATCCAAAGGAGAGAGCCTGGCCCCAATTTTATTACATGAATGAATGTATATGAAAGTGCGAATGAAGTCATAATAAAGTTACTTGGAAAAGACATGCCCTACCAGACGTTAAAATGAGAGCACTCTCTTTCTCAGTGAACATTAAAGTAAAATGAAAATTCAGCTGGATGGGCCAATACAGAGAGAAGCAGCGACAGATCTGACATCTCTTCGGTCCACTGATGGAGACAGAGTTCAATCAGCCGCAGGGAGAACCAACAGGCTGCCCTCAGAAAGCCCCCTTGAGGAGGTGGGGGGTTTTGAACATTCATTAAGAAGAAACCAACATCTTTCCCTCAGAATCTTTTTCCCACTTAGGAGACTTCCTTCTTGAGGGCCTAAACTAAGCCAGGCTACCTGCCGGGCCAGCCCTCACGCACACCCGCTGGACCCCGGCGGCCTCAGGGGCATTGCTGCCCACGCCACACGGAGCAGCCTCCCCCGTGCTCCTTCCTGCCCCGGGCCCCGCTTTGCTCCCCTAGGAATTCTCCACTCCCTGAAACCGTCACACGTTTCTTCATTTGTTCACTGTTTGCCTTCTACCGCTAGAACATCAGCTTCTTGAGAACAGGACCTTCTCTTTCGGTGTCACAATTTTACCCCCGTGTTTAGAAAAAGTGCCTGGCAGGAGGTCACAGGAGAATGCGGAATGAATTCCACTTCTACTTTTCATAACACATTCTCTCAATGTAGCCTGGAAAAAAAATGTCTATCATTTTGAAAGGCTTGTCCCAAACATCACCTTACTTAGGATGTTGTTCCTTCATTCGTCACATGTGTTGAACGCTTAGCGTGTGATAGAGGTTACCACACTTCATCTGTTCACAGCCCCTTTGATGTCTCAGTAGTTTTTCTCTTGGTGCCCCTCAGTCTAACAGTTCCATCCATCAACTAGTTAGGCCCCAACAACTTAATAGATATTTGTGTTCTAACAACTTAGCAGCAATTTGAAAGAAAAATACATATAATTTGAAAGAAAAATAGTATTTTATTTTATTAATAAATAACCACATTTACTTACTCCCGGTATGTGCGGACCTGTTGGGCACGGCACAACTTGTTAAAGTCTGAAATCAGATTGGACAATGCCACCCTCTCTTCCTGCCCCATATCAATTTTCTCAGAGTACTTGCTTTTTATCAAAGCAAACCCAATTTCATAGCAACATCATGGAAAGAAACACAGCGTGATGCAGGAGTTCACATAGCGTCCAACAGATGCAAGTGCTGTTGTGTTTCCTTGGACTATTTAAAATATCCCACAGCTGCCATGTGCGTTTGCTGCATTGCCCGGGACACACTTGGTGTCAGGCACCAGGTGCGCTGTGCTGAGAGAATCGAGCGTGGTCCTTCCGTACGTAGCCTCTTGGGGCTTTGCACTGGCCTTTATCCTGCTGGTGTTTACCACCTCTTATTAATTATGTGATGTGTATTTGTCTTCTCTACTAGGCTCTGATTTCCCTGAAGAATAGCACCCTGTTCTTTTATGGATATAAACAGCTCCCCACATCCCGAAAGCACAATAAGAGTTGAGTGCTCAGTAAGTGTTGGTTGAATAACTGAAAAAATGAAGAAGAAAAGAAGCGAACAAGTGAACAGATCAATGGCCCTGACAAGTAGCACAATGGCTTATTTTGAGCCACCAGAATAAGGACTTGGTTATGGGACCACTAACCTCCTTCCTATCTCACACGCAGCTTTCTGCTGGAAAAGGGCCCAGCGTGCAGGCTCCCTGACCGACTCTGGCAGTTGCTAGTGTTTACTACAGCATCTGTCTAGACTCCAGGGGTATTTTCACTGGTCTGAATGTTGCTCCAGCAGGGTTTTGTTTTTGTTTTTTTCAAATTCTGACCAAGGAAGGCCTGTCGCAGAATGTTCATTCCTTCCAGGTGTTACTATTTGACTCCTGACATAAAGCAGAAACGTGCCCTGACTTTATGCTGTACTAAGGCCCTACGAGAAAAATGGACATATGGGTCAAATGGGAATTTACCTGTTATCAACCATTAAGAACAATGTGACGGACACAATGAATCCATGAACCTTTACAACCTCGATGATGAGAATTACTGGTTAAGATGGATGGTCAAGGTCTGTAGCAAGGACGAAAACTTCACTTCTATTGTCCACATTGGCTCTCTTCACTCACACTCTATTCCTGGCCATAAATCTTTTTACCAAATATTGCTAAACCATCATAGATCTCTCCATTGGTCTGCATTCAGATCCAAATCCAGTATAGCCTAGACATAGTACTTTTGAAGAATTACAGAATTTTAGAGCTGGAAGGGACCTTTGAAATCATTCAGTTCAACCCTGTCATTGTCTAGATGCATAAACTGAGCCCCCCAGTCCCCCCAATTATAAGCTTGCCCAGGATCGTTCTATTCTCTCTGCCGATACAGACGCTGACATTGGGTTTTGTTGGAAAGCTGCACCCAAGACATTCCATAGTAACAGTGCTAGAGACCATAAAAGTGAATTGTATCTAACTGAGGATGAAGCAAGGTGGCTTAGGAAAAGACATTCTGCTTCTAAAACATATCTCAAATCTTCCCACCAGTGCCACTCTAGTCCGAGCAACCACTGACACTCACCTGAACTACTGCAATAGCCTACCTGGCATTTCTGCTTCCACTCCCTTCTTTGCTACCCATCTCCAGAGTGACCCTGCAGCCAAACCTGTCTTTTGTAATCATAAGTCCAACTCTCTTCTCCCCTCCTTAAAGTTCTCCAGCAGTCTCCCTTTGCACTTAAACTGTAACTCGACGACATCTGCATGATCCGGCTCCGGTCTACCTTCGGCTGCATATTATCTTCCAATTCTCTTCTGTTTGCATACTATATATACACTAGACATACTGGGCTTTGAACACACCAACTTCTTTCACAGTTCAGGGCCTTTGCACTAGCTGTTCCTCCTATCTGGAATGCTCTTCCTCTGATGTTCACAGAGCTGATTCCTTCCTGCCATTGACATGTCACTCCACAAATGGACTTCCCAGGCCATCCATTTTGAAGTAGCCACCGATCACCCAATATTCTGCAGAGCACTGACCACTACCTGATATTACATATATATATGTATGCGTGTGTGTATATACTTGTGTATGTGTGTGTATAATGTGTTTTCACGTTTGTTCACAATCTGGTTTCCTCCATTAGAATAAGAGCTTGGGAAAACTAAGTCTTGGTATTCCTCACCAATGCATCCCGGTACCGAGAACAATTCTTGTGCTCAATTATTTCTGGAGTTGAATGGAGGATGTTTTGTCTTCAGGCGCTAAAAACATTTTTAGTTGTTTCAGCCATTCCTTGGATGACAGAAATCCCTTGCCCACTCACCTCCCTAGGAGTTCTAGAAGAGATATAGAAATGCAGCTTCCCAACTTTAATCTTACAGTTGTTATTTTTTAGAACAGTAAAGTTTTGCAGTGGAGCAATAAAATCTTAATAAAGAACTTGAGAGCGTCATCAGCTACCACAGGCACCTTGGCCTATTACGTTGCTAATTGTGGTCATTGTCTCCTAAATCTCAAATCTTGTTAAGATTAAGGATAGTGACAAATAAATCACACACAACAGTTTATGAGTAACAGCATTAGTCTAAACACTTCAGAAGTCAATTCAAAATGCCTAATTAAGATCAAGGGGTTCAGATTAGAGATTTAATTTGAATAAACATGATGATGTGACCTAAGGAGACCTTTCTGAGGGGCCCCAGGGAAGATCTCTGAGACCTAAATGACTCACTTGATTGCTTGCCAGTTCACACCTACTGTTTCTCATAACAGTATCCTTAGTCTTTCCTTCCAGAAAGAGAGAGCCTTGCAACCTTCTGAGGGAAAAAATGCAGGGAGTGTAAATAGGGAAGGGTTAGATGAACTATGTCCTTAAGGATGAAGATTGTCTACTTGGACCAGCTAGAAATAGTTTAAGAAGGTATCCTGGCTATGAGAACTAAGCAAACATTATGGGAACTTTAACTCTCTTATTGATATTGATGCACTCTGTAGAGCAATTAACAATAAAACCTTAAAATTTATGAACTAATTTTTTAGGCAAGCCAGAAAAATTGGGAAACTGAGGAGATGTTTTCTACTCCTTGGCCTTGGGGAACAAGACCCCAAAGAAATGTCATATGTAGCAACTCTACAAAGAATAGAAAAAGTGTGATTCTTTGGGAGAGACTTGGTTCAGAAGAGCCCCAGGAAGCTGTCCAGGGATTAAGCAGTGCCCTGGAGGTTTAGCCAGTAAGAGACCCTCAAGTTTTTCCAAAACAAGTAACTGAAAAGAGAGTAATTTAACTGAATGTTTCTGAATTTCTTATTTTGAAAAAAAATTGGAATGTGATTATGAAAAGATCCTTTCTTATGAGATTTTTTTATTTGTTTTTTTGGCAATGTTGCTTCCATCATGGCCAAAAGCCAGAAAGAAAAAAAAAAGCTTCAAATTATTTGAATACTCTAGGTTCTCACAAAAAAACTCAGTGTCAGTTTGATTCTACAAGCTATAAAGAGTTGGCTCGTGCAATGCTATGGGTTTTAAGTCATTTTGGGTCAGAGTCTTAGCCTGCATCTGTCCGTGAAAATGCTCAAAATGATAGCAAGGAAATTGTGGGCTGTTTCTGAAGAACTTTAAGGAAAGGGCAGGCAGACATCTGCTCATGATGGTTTAGGCATTCATCTACTTAGGACAGTTTAGACCCTTTCCACTATTCTAAAAGCTAGAGAGAAAAGAATAAGCTAAGAAGATTCTTTAATAGCATCATGGTGTTTTGTCTTTTTAAAAATTGACATATAAGGTATTACTACAACAAAAGGGAGATTAAAGAAAACTAATCCCGAAAGTATATTTCCATCAAAAAAGATTTTGATAACATTACTACATTTGATCAATACCATTTTTAAAAAATTAAAAAACAACAACCTATAGCTATTTTGTCTGTTTAATCAGTCCACAGTTGAGTGAAGGTTGTGTGTGCTTGAGAGTTTGTGTGTGTGTGTGTGTGATAAAGGCAATGATATAAGTTATGGTATCTGGCACCTAGTGTCCTAAATGGAAATAAAGAAATGAAATAGGCAAAATTTTCCATTGAACAACTACTCATATTTCCAATGATCATACACCTTCTAGTTCCTTATACTCACCCTGGCCAAGCATTTAAATGTGTATACTTTTCATTCATTTTAGTCTCTCTCATCTCATCTGAATTCTGACCACAGGTCACTTCCAATGTGCATTTTATCTATTACTGCTTCAGTGTGGAAACGCCAGACTATGTCCTACACCCTGCTGACCATAATCTCTGTCAGATCAAGCTCTCTAACCCCTGCTACTCCAAAATTCTTGCATTTTGCTTTGCTGGCTTCCACTCAGTCTCCTCAGTGGCTATTCTAGGCCTTTATGCTCACTTTCTCAAGTCCAACTCGCCTCCTTCGCTTTCAGCAGATGACGGAAAACTTCTCGGAGATGCTGAAGCCTGTTCTTCATGCACGGTC
This sequence comes from Miniopterus schreibersii, assembly GCF_964146895.1. Lineage (NCBI taxonomy): Eukaryota > Metazoa > Chordata > Mammalia > Chiroptera > Miniopteridae > Miniopterus > Miniopterus schreibersii. Next base: position 54,527,292 of record NC_138111.1, on the reverse strand, counting down.
TTAACTTTTCTTCTGAAATCTTTCTATACCCTCATCCTTTCTTTCTCAATTTGTCTGTTTTCTAAGATACATGTACTTTTCCTCTATCAAGATTCCTCTTCTTCTTTCATCCACTGTCTCTTTTGGCATCGAGTATACCCTTACCTCCACGGATCGTCAGTCTCCCCCTCTAGATCAACTCGTCTCTCAAGAGTCTCTCATGGTAAACCAATAACCTACCCACCCTTTCGTGATTCTGCAAATGATGAGATGTTTCTGTTAACACTTTATAAGAATAGCTTATGCCCATAGACTCCATTTCCTGCAATTTTGATTTCGTTCCTAATACACTATAGAAACTACTCCCCCACTGGCCTTTTTCATACTTCAACCTCTTGGCAACATTTATCCCACTGAACATCTTCAGGAATTCTCTTATTTCTTCTTTTTTAAAAAAAATATTTTATTGAGCCTGGCCGGGCGTGGCTCAGCGGTTGAGCGTTGACCTAGGATCCAGGTGACTGGGGTTCGATTCCCGGTCAGGGCACATGCCCGGGTTGTGGGCTCGATCAATGGCTCTCTCATCATTGATGTTTCTATCTCTCTCTCTCTCCCTCCCTCTCCTTTCTTGTCTCTGAAATCAATAAAGATATAGTTTAAAAAATATATTTTATTGATTTTTTAGAGAGAGGGGAAGGGAGAGGGAGAAAGAGAAACATCCATGTGAGAGCTGAACACTGACTGGCTGCCTCCTGCACGCCCCCTACCGGAGATCCAGCTGAAACCCAGGCACGTGCCCCGACTGGGAATCGAACCAGCAACCTTTTGATGCATGGGACGACTCCCAACAAACTGCGCCATACCAGTCAGGGCTTAGATTTCTTCCTTCACTTTTCTCATGGTGCCTTTGATGGCTTACCTGGCATTATGTTCTCTTTCTACCTGACTACAGACATTCACAAAAGTTCTGAGGTTCCTTTCTCTCATCATTCTCTGCCCTCTACCAAACAAACTGCTACCAAATCTTCAAAGTCTGTATTTCTTACTTTGTGTTTCTATGGTTTGAGGCTCCATCTCTTTCCTTAGATCCAACTCCCATTGCCTACTGGGACATACCATGTACAAGTCCAGCTTTCACGTCTAACTCAATGGTGTCCCTAAATCGAATTTATAATTTTCTTCTCCCAACTTTCTTACTTTTGATAATGACATTTCCCATTCTTCCAGAAGCCTGAGTATTCTTTTTGCATTTGGCAAATATCCACTGTATGCTTGCGATATGTAAGTCATACGTTCTAGGTGCTGGGGACACAGGAGAGGACAAGATGAACGAGGCTCCTATCCTTGTGGCATTTACATTTTAGACTGGGAAAGCAGGAAACAAACGAGTAATTAAATAAGATAAATTTGGTAGAGGTAGGTGCTATAAGAAAAGTAAAATGTGATTCATAGACTATTGTGAGGGATGGGTTTGAGCAGTGGGACAGCCAAATTAGATAAAATGGTTCAGGAAACCTGTCTGAGGAGGTGGCATTTGATCTGAGACTAGCATGAGGAAAGAGCTTCTCTACCAGTGGGCTCACCATGTGCAAGAACTCTACATATGCACATGCCTCTGTTTTCTTTATTTCCACTTCAGCCCATCACTCTAATTTTAATTGCTTAAGTTGCATGGAGTGATCTCAATTTCAATCTCTCTTGTAGCTGTTTCTTCCTGTTTAAACTCTCATCACTTCTTGCTTCCCACCTATTTCCTGTTCCAAGGTATCCCTCATATCACTACACAATTAAACTCCCTAAAGTGAAACTATAATGTCATACTCTTGATTCAAAACCTCTAGTGATGCCCCCTCCCACTGTTCACTGAACTAATATAAACTTGGAGGTGTAACATTCAATCTGTTCATTGTGTAACCTCAAAATATCTTTTAATTCTTCTTTTCCATACTGCTAAGCACAATCTACTCAAATCAATGTTCAGAAGACAGCTTAGATATTCCTACCTCCAAAGTTGCCCATTATGTCTCCTCCACTTGGACCGGGTGTCACCGCCTCCCATGCAATCTGGGCAAGTCCCAGCCCTCCTAGCCCTCTTAGGCCTACCTCAAATCACCCTTCCCTTCAAGGCCCTCCGTACTTCTCTTTGTTTTTAATCTGCAAAGAACTCCATCCCTTTCTTATAGCATTTGCCATGTTCTTACCTGTCTTCCCTCTCTACATCTCTTACTAGATCAACATATGTTTTAAGACAGTGGTCACATGTTATTTATCCTTGTACTAGTGTAGTGCCTCACATAGTTGACACTGAATTGCATTTGTTGAATGAGTGCATTTGTAAATCTGAGTTTGATTAATACTTATTTCATGACACCCCAAGTGGTTTCCCTTGAAACCTAGATATAAAGACTCAGAAGGCAGAGAGGAAATACAGAGTCTTGGTTATGAAATAGTCTAGTCAGTTTCAATATGGCCAAATTTGTAAAAATTTGAGGGACATTAAAAATACTTATTTTTCAGTGCTGCATAATCCACGTGATATGACACAAATCACTCTCAGTGAAGTGCTAATTGATTGATTTCTGCTCAGGATACATAAAACTGCTTAAAAAATTCAGTGCTTAAAAAAACCATGATAGCAATCATATAACCTCAATACTTACCACGTTACTGCATGTTCTATATCGAATATTTCTTCCCTCACAGCTCCTAGGTGACAAAAAGAAAAACAAATACCTCATTACTATGAAAGGCTCAATATTTGAACTATTATAAAAAGAATTCTCTCTTTATAGTCACACAAGAGCCTCTCTTTTCTTCTGAGTATGTTCTTAGAAGAGTTACTATCAAATACTAAATTGAGCAGATCTAAAGAAGTTATACATGGAAGTCGATTTCTACGTGAGGATTGAAACTAAGCATTCATTTTGCTTCAAAAGTTGTCAAAATAGGTACTTATACTTAGCTCTTATTTAACCAAATAAATATTAATGCAAGGTTTTCTGAAAAATATTAATATTAAATGATCCCTGTCTTAATTATTTCTGGTATAATGCCGGAGATATTTCACAGAAAAAAAACTTACACTTTGAATATGATAAAAATTGCACTTACTATTTCACGTGTCTTATAAAATTACAAAATGGATATAAAAAGTTGTAATTCTTAAAGTTATTTTTATTTATAAAATACATGTTTTAGAGGTTTCAGAAAAGAAATACCACCTCAAAGAAAAAAAATCCCTCATAGTTGCCTCATCTAAAGATAATCACTATTATTTTGATTTATCAATTTCTCTCCAGAGTGGAAGAAAAAAATCACATCATTTATATAATTTTTTAGTTTGTGTTTGTGTTTTGCCACTTATACATTTTTGGAGTTATCTTCCCACACTATTAGACAACTTTAAAGACAACATTTTGAGAGCTACATAATATTCCATCAAATGATGCAATTTGTATAATCATTCTTCTGTTCCTTAAGTAATTTCCAATTTGGGGTTTGATAAATGAGAGTGTAATGAACCATGTCCATACATATGCTTTATCCAAATTTCTGACTACGTCTTTAGGATAGATAAATTTCTAGATGAATTACTGGACTAAAGGGAATGAACTTTTTTAAGCTCTTGATAAATTACATTCTGTAAACTTTGTACCATTACATACTCCCACCAGCAATACATGGGAGTTTTCATTTTACTGAACTTTTGTGAACAAAAACAATCAATTTTTGATTAAACATTCAGTGATGACACAAGAACAGCAGTACCCTGCTCTTTTCAAAAATAAGTCACATTGACTTAAATGTTATACTTGAAACCATAAAAATCCTAGAAGAAAACATAGGCAGTAAAATCTGGGAAACTTTTCATAGCAATATTTTTTCTGATATATCTTCTTGGGCAAGGAAAACAAAAGAAAAAATAAACAAATGGGACTACATCAAATGAAAAAGTTTTTACACAGCAAAGGAAACCATCAGCAAAATGAAAAGACAACCCAATGAATGGAAGAACATATTTGCCAGTGATACATCTGATAAGGGCTTATTATCCAAAATTAATAAAGAACTCATACAACTCAACACCAAAAAAATCCAATTAAAAAATGGGTAAAGGTCCTGAATAAACACTTCTCCAAAGAGGACACCCAGGTGGCCAATAGACATGAAAAAATGCTCAACATCATTAATCAGACAAATGCAAATTAAAACCACAATGAAATATTGCCTCACACCTGCCAGAATGGCTCCATCAATAAATCAACAAACACGTGTTGGCGGGGATGTGGAGACAAGGGAAGCCTCGTGCACTGTTGGTGGGAATGCAGACTGGGGCAGCCCCTGTGGAAAGCAGTATGGAGGTTCCTCAAAAAATTAAACATGGAGCTGCCATATGACCCAGTGATTCCACCTCTGGAAATATATTTGAAGAAACCAGAAATACTCATTTGAAAGAATATATGCACCCCTATGTTCATTGCAGCATTATTTACAATAGTCAAGATGTGGAAGCAGCCCAGTGTCCATCAGTAGAGGAGTGGATAAAAAAGCTGTGGGACATTTACACAGTGGAATACTACTTGGCCATAAAAAAGAAGAAACTCTTGCCTTTTGCAATGGCATGGATGGACATGGAGAGTATTATACTAAGTAAAATAAGCCAGGCAGAGAAAGACAAGTACCATATGATTTCACTTATATGTGGAATCTAATGAACAAAATAAACTAACAAACAAAATAGAAATAGACTCATAGAGAACAGACTGACATCTGTCAGAGGGAGGGGGTCAGGGGGCCGGGTGACAACGGTGAAGGGATAAAGAAAAACGATTTCATAGACACAGACAACAGTAGGGCGATTTCCAGAGGGAAAAAGGGGGTGGGGGGAGGTAGAAGAGGGGAAAGGGGTATAAATGGTGATGGAAGGAGACTTGACTTGTGGTGGTGAACACACCATACAATATACACATGACATATTATAGAATTGTACACCCGACTTATATAATTTTATTAACCAATGTCACCCCAATAAATTCAATGAAAAATAAGTCACACTTTTAAAAAATACAAGTAAAAATATAACACAAAATTCTGAGAGGATGATTATACTAATAACTAATAGTTATGGAGCTTGTGGTATATTTCTAAATTTGATATATTGTATTAATTTATTTAATAATCTCAGGAACCCTGGGAGACAGGGTACTATCATTTTATCCATTTTACAAATGTGAAAATGAAGCTCAGGGAGGTTAACTAATTGGCCAAAATCACACAGCTATTAAGTAATAGAGCTGAGATTTGAAACCAGGCTATTTGGCTTCAGAGCTTACACTTAGAACCATGATGGTTTACTGCCTCCTAAGTCACTTGTTTCTTCAATAAATGTCCAATGAACTCTTATTATGTGCTAGGCAATGCATTTACTTCTGGGTATAAATATGACTTGGTTTTTGCTATTAAGAAAATCACTCAATTATAATTCAGTGAAATAAATGCTAGATAGCTTTTGTGCTAGGTCTTGAGAATGTTATCAAAAAGAAAATGTCATCTGAAAATACAATTACACAAAGACTGTCTTAAAGAGATAGAAAGGCCCTAGGCTTAAACATTTGACCATAACCAGATTGACTATAGTAATATGAATTAACAATAAAATGTGGCCAAGAAAAGAAAGGACTGGCCAGGCATTAGAATCATAGAAAAGAGACGAATGACATATACATGGTTGTCAGTGCCCGGCCCAGCAATGTTCCAGGGAAAGGACCAGTGAACTTGAAGTCCTCCAGGTCCCATTGTCAAAGCTGTTGCTATCACTATGTGGATGCCTCACACTATTTGACCTGATGCCAATGAATGTTCCACTCCTCCCAGGAATTACCCTCCTTGTGATTCCATGTTGACCAAACAACTTGCCAAGAGCGACCGGCTTTTCCTGACTGGGGAGAGGCAGAGTGTGTCGGTGATGCTGACATGAGTATCCCGGTCTATGTGATAGACAGTTCTACTTTTAGTTGTAAGTTAATAAACTAACATTTTAGTTTGAAATTTTAATCTCATGGGCCAAGTCATAGTGAGTCCACCTCCCAGACAAGGATCCATTCTTGGTGTGATTGCTGAAAAATATCAGGTTTCTGAGTCTGAAAAGATGCGAGCTGGGCTCCAGTTGATGGTACACTGACAAAGCAATGAACTTAACAACCCAGAGGCCTTTGATAGCACGTCATTGAGACTTCAGTGTTGGCAGACTGTGATATGTTTTTCAATTTTGAAATTCCAAGTGCATATGTGACACAGTAAAGTGGGTAAGAGTGCCCAGTTGAAACCAGAATCCTCTTCTGGAATCCTGGCTTTATTCCTCAGTTTTCATATGCCAGTTTGTCATCTGTAAAATGGGATACTACTACTTATCTTCTGGGATTATTATGGAGATTAACAGTTAATATTTATGAAGCACTTCCAACAACGCCTAACAAATGTGTAGGCATTTGATAAATTAATTAAATCTATAATAGATGTAACAATATAATAGTTATTGAAAGGGGGTTAAGGATATGTGGAGAAGAAACTGTAGGCAGAGCCACAGAGGTATAAAATGATATAGTATTTGTGCAAATTTTCAAGCAGTTTTGTTTTGATGGAGTTTTGGGTTTATATGTGGAATTGCAGGAGGTGAGATAAATACCTTCTGAATTTGGACTTGGCAATACGCAAAGGGAACCCATTGAACACTTTAAAACAGAGCAGATGCAATGAGGAATTCCTGCTTTTAAAAAGTAAACTACGGTGTTAATCATGAAGACCTTAAAAATCACCATTTTTCATCTCCTTTTATTTTCTTTTCCTACCCTTATCTCCCTAAAAGGAAGAATGGAAACAAATCTGAATTTGGGGTTTGGGATCTAGGTGTTAGACTTTGCTCGTCTCCTTGCATATGCCTCTTGTTTTCTCAGGGTCTTAGCTTTTTCATCTGTCAGGTGGATATCGGAATGGTGGTGCATACAGTTATGATCACGCACTGAGATAACTTACAATAGCCTTGTCCACAGGCCAAGGGTTATTACAGAGATATTGTTTATTAAAAACAAAACACAAACCTCAAAAACCCAGAAAGCAGAAAAGCAACTGCATCAATAATGTAAACGAGCCTTTGCCAAATATTTCAAATTATAAATTCCTACATTTGTTTTAAAAGCACCCCTGGATAATAGGAGATATAAGCATGTAATGTAAAATACTGATTTAAATGCTTCAGCAAAAATGATAGGAAAAAAAAACACAAGCAAAGAGAAACACTTGCTGCAATTTCCAAAGACTATCCTGTAATTGTCTAGCAGCTAATATTAAGTTGCCAATAATTTAGTTCTGTCCCTGAATTAAGTCTTCCATTTGCTATATTGTATTACTTAGTGAGATCTTATTTAGTTTAATTACTGAAATATGATACCGAAGTGGTAATGCTTGAGTTTGGAAGGATTCTCATTACTGAAAGACATTACCAAGTTGTGGATAGCAAGGGTAACACCAGCCTCTACTCTGCATTGTGTGTCTGCTACAGGTGTCTGGCCCAGTGTTGGGTACTTTGTGTACACCATCATTAATCTTCTAGCAGCTCTGCAGCGTTTTCTTATTCCCACTTAATAGATGAAAAAACTGAGGCTGAGAAAGATTAGGAGGCTTCATTGTCAGATACACGGAAGAGAGAGAACGAGGGATTGAAACCCAGGTTTGTCTAACTCCAAAGCCTATAAAACAGTAATAAAAATAAAGGAACAAGATATGCTTAAGGATGTGTAAAATGCTAACACGAGATTAAATCTGGGAAGCTGAGCAGAGAGTTGGCCTGGGGGTTAACTGCGCTTTATTATTACCACATCAATCTATCAGCTGCTTCTCGGTTCTGGTGAGTCCCCTTCTAGTAAGTACAGGGGACCTGGACACACACGGTACACCTGGGACATCTCCAGGACAACCAGGCTTGTCCATTACATGCAACATGCGAGGACTTCGGGGCAGAGCAGCCTGTCTTTTTTAAAAGTTCAAATTTATTAAACCCAAACATAAATTTTCCTTAAGTAATGAAGTGACCCTTCCCCGCAAGAATTTTAATTCTTGCCAAGTGTGACTTTCTTCATCCAAGGCATTTATCTGGGCACAAAAGCCTCATCTGAGAATTAAACAGTGAAATATATTTTTCTTCTTTTTTTTTTTTTTTAAATAGTTTGTTAATATAAAACAGCTGAATAGTTCCCTTCACATTTAAACAAAATGAAATCTGCCTCTGGGAATGAAAACAAACTTTAGAAATTTTCGCCCAGAATGGTTTCTGAGGGCAGTTACAGAGCAGTGATAACAGAGAGAGTGGGGCGTCCTCCGGGCGGACACGCGAGCGCGGGCACAGGCCGGGGTTGGGGCCAAGCCCTGTGCCAGCGAAGGACTCGGAAACTGCTTCGAGGACGAAAGGACGGGACATAAATAAAAATACATCCAAACCAAATTTGCACACAAAGTTCCTTATTTATGTCAGCACTTTACTCCGAGCCAGCCACTTATTAATTTTTGACTAATTCTTCCTTTCAAAAATGGAAATTGCCTCAATCACAAGTTATTTGTGAATTATTCAGACTTTAATTCCCTCTTAATAAGATTAGTATAGGCTTGAGTCCTGTTTTATTCCTCTCTCGTTCACACATAACAAGCTATCTAAACTCTTCCTAGACCTACATCCTGATGTTATCTTGCTCTCAATGATCGTAACTGAACAACCTGAGAAGAGAGGAGTTGCCCTGGAAAGTGAAAAGCTCTCTTTTCAGGATTTAGCAATTTGTTGCCCCGCCTTCCGTCTCCCGAGCTTACATAAGTTAAGTCTTTAAAAGAGGAAGCCATATTTTATTAATTTTTCATTAGGAATAAAAAATGCTGGTAAAGTGCATGGATTTTTACCTTAAAATTCTTCTCATCTCCTGTCTAAGCAAACACCCTTCTGGTGACATATCCAGACTCATCCTTGGTGTCAACGAACGCTTTCAAGGAAATCTGGTAACCGTGGGCTGAAAACCCCAGAGTGTTAAGGACAACTGCACTTGCATTAGGCTCAGGAAGCTTTGCCTTTGATTTCCGAAAAGCAGAGTGCAGCTAAGGAAGAACGGGTTTTTGTATTTCTCTGACTACCTCCTACTTTTTAAATACAAACTCATGGGTGAGTAATTTTAAAATAGGACAGTCCCTCTGCTTATGTATCTCTCTTCTTTTAGTCATCTGAAAGGAAACGGAATTCTTTGCAAGAGAACAGACATAAAACCACATCAGCAATTCAAGCCGGGAGGATGCCGGGTCCTTTCGAGCGGGTCCTGGAGCGACCTTGGACTAGACAAGGCCTGCGGATCGGCAGCCACAGCCAGGCTTCCCCGGAGCATGGGAGCGCGCTTTCCTCCCTCGCTTGGGGTGAGCGATTCCGTCCTCACGGGAGCTATCTAGCCGGAGGACGTCCCCAACGAGCCAGGGATAACACTTCTACGTTTCTGGGGCTTTTTACCAAGATCTCAAGAGGAATCACAACTTCTGAGAACACCTGAGAGACCCAAATGCAAATGCATTGTTGGGCTGCTTTTCATGTTCCACAGGCATTATTGTGAGAGGTTCTTTCAGGAAACAACACTTGATACCAATCAACTTCGCCATCAGAAAGGAAGTTATATAAACCTCCGGACCCTGTGTGTAAAGCTATCCCCAGAAGCTCACTGTCCTCAGCCATGGGTCAGACAGAACGCTGAAAACCTAAGGGCGACAACCGGAGTCCGTGCAGAACAGATGGCTAGTGATGGGCTTGCCTTGCCTGTGGGGGAGAAAGGGAGCTAGATGACATGCCAGCCCTGTGGGCTGCGTAAGTCCCATGCTCTCATCTTTCCCTTAGCTCTCTGCTTCACTTTTGTGCTTTAAAAGGTCATTCTTTAATTCTCTGCATTTTAATTTAATTTTCTCCCTGTTTAAAATAGTTACTAGTTAACTCTAATTTAGTGTGGCTTTCATGAGAATCAAATGAGCCTTGTTCATGTGGAAACTTTACTTGTATGGTGCTTGGTCCTCACAAGAGGAGCCCATTCACCACTGTCCCTTCATTGGAAAGTATCCACATAAAAACAAAGAGTGTGGTTACCAGGCATGAGGGGGTGGGAAGAATTGGGGAGATGTTTACAGGTATAAGCTTGCCCTTAGTAGATAAGTCTGGGAGATCTATAGAAAATAATATTGGAGACAACAATATTGTATTATAAACTTCAAAGTTGCTAGGAGACTAGATCTTAATTGTTACCAATACCAAAATAGAAATGATAATTATGTGATGTGATAGAGGTGTTAGTTAACACTAAGGTGGTAATCATATTGCAGTGTATAAATGTATCAAATCAACCTGTTGTACACCTTAAACTTACACAATGTTATGTCAGTTATATAGCAATAAAAATGTATCTACAGATAACCATACTCACTTTGTTTATTCATTACGTATGCTCTCTCTACATAATTGGAGATATTTTAGTATGCATTAACTTTATTAACATAAATAGATTGGAAGTTTTTTTAAACAAACATTTAATGAGTGTATATTACTCTGGACAACGACTTTGAATCACCCTTTACCCTTCCACCCCCCTAACAGAACCATGTGCTCCCAGACAACCACCTGTCTTAATAAAAAAAAATTGCTTACAAGATTCTCCACAACAAGTAATGTTTAATCTGGTAACACTTGCCTATGGAAACCTGATCTTTAACATTAATAGGTGTCTTTGACCTTCTTTGTGGCAACCTTCACAGTTTTCCCCATTTGAGGTTAAATCTCCTTTATTAGACCAAGCCACCAAAATTCTAGGAATAATGCGTCTCCAACACGCATACCACCAGTGGAAAAGCACCTTTGAAACAAGGAGGAGACAGAGGTTTTGGTGCCATGGGACTTCCAATGCATGCATAAAAACTATCTCTAATTCCTTAAACATCTAGTCAGAAGATCCCCGAATCCCAAGCAGGATGCCCATTCGTTTCGCACAGCCTCTCCTGCATGAGACACATCACGTGGCTCAGATTAGTGCTGAGGGAGAGATTTATTTTTTTTCTGGGTAGATAGATATACAAGCCAAACTATTATGACAACTTGATAAATGTAGCTTTTGAAAATGCTTTCTGTTGTAATAATACAACAAACAACAAGGAGGCACACTGCCAGGCGTCATCCATCAGTAGGTGAGCTGCCTGGGAACAGACACAGCCCTGGTGTCACACTAGCTCTTCGCAATCTGCCAGAGGCTCGAACGTGGCCTAAGGAGCCAAAATAAAAAATAAAGAGAGAGATTCGGCCTGAAAGCTGCATTTTCAAAGCAGTTTTAAACAGAGCAGGAGGTAGATGGAGGCCCACGTTGAAAAACGGTGCCGCAAGTTGAGGCCTTGGCTTACGAGTGTTTTTCTGGCACAGGTAACATATTTTTGTAACCTCAGTTTTATAATTCAACACCTCTGCTCTATACTAATCTCTCATTATAAAAACATTCTTAATGCTGTCCCAGCTTGGGGACTCTGATTTATGTATACAGAGAGAGTTACTAAAACTTAATGTGAGGACTCAACTGAAAATAAATGGAAATGATGTAGGTTTAGGGAAAACATTCTAAGATGACATCTTCTCTGGTTGTTTGATCTTCTCTGGACCATAGGTAACTGAAGACAGCTTCTCTGTACTTTTACAGATTCTTTTGCCTGGCCTAAGAGGCTGTGGAGCTGTTAAATTAAAATGTAGACCCATGTGAGGATATTAGAGATTGAATTTTGGAGTTTGTCCTGTGAGTTTCAGATTGGCTTATTTGCTGTTATGAGTATTTGGTATGTTCTAACTTACAACTAGAAAACTCGCTGCCAATTTTTTCCCCCCAAACAAGTATGATTTTACATATCTCTGCCTGTTCTTCAAAGACAGACATGCTACAACAAAGCATCGTGTTCTCACAAATATGGGCTGGGGTTATGAAAAAGAGAGTGTGCTCATGGAGTCAGAAAATGAAAAGAAAGAACAATGACATTGTAAACCATCACGACCAGGCCCAGCATCTAATGAAGCCGGAGCCTACACTGAGTATCCTGCTCGGACAATCGACTGACACAATGCATAGTACAAGCCTGAAAGTGAAAATGAACCCTGGGCAGGGTTCTCTGGGGAACAAGGTTTTGTATAATGTTTTCTGATTTATAATCACTCAACACACTTACTGAGTGTCTGATCTGAACCATTACTAAGCAAGGCATTGTGAAAGATGCATAAATGACGACTTCCCCGACCCTTATCAAAGTTAAAATTTAGTTGAAAAAAATCCACATGAGTCCAAACAGAACACACATCAGAATTACACACAGTCGACAACTAAAGGACATGGTCTGGATTCTAAATACAGAAGGAACTGGGCAAAGGGACAGGTGGATGGAGGGAAATAACTTATGACGATGACACTTAGGTGGGGTGTCTTGTATGTGCCCTATAAGTCCAGGGAGTGTGATAGAAGAAAGGGGAATTCAAGAAACAGCCTTCCCTCTTATGCCTACTTCCCAAAGTCCTACAGCAGGTTCCTAGCCCCGATCGTCAATTCAATCAACTCACTCAACACTGACTGGGTACCTATTATGTGCAAGGCAAGAAGATATAAAAAACAAACAAACAAACAAAAACCCCACAAGATAAAACCTGGGCCCTCAGTGCTGATAGTCTAATGAGGCCGGTGTCACATAAATAACTATAACACAAGCCAGATTATGTACATGGGGTTAAAATGCCTTATAAATAGAGCAAAGTGACATCCAGGGCCACTGCTGGAAGTAACTTTAAATGACACTTAGGATTCTGATGGGTGGACCTGGGCAGTGAGAGACAGGGTAGGTGGAGGGCTTGTCAGGAAAGGAGGCTCAAAGTCAGCGAAGAGGCTGGTTCTTTATCAAACGAAGACACAGTCCCGCAGCTGCCCAGCACTCTTTTCATTTTTAGAAAACATTTTATTTCCTTTTGCGTAAGGTTTATTTCACTCAGCAAAATGTGTGTGAACACAAAAAGATGAGTTTTAAAATTCAGTTTGGGTCACACTGTACAGATATGTCTTCATCACCCTTCTCATGCTATCTGATGCGGACAGCTATGGTTTATTTATTTTAAAAAAATATATATTTGTATTGATTTCAGAGAGAGGGATAGAGAGATAGAAACATCGATCTGCTGGCTCCTGCACCACCCCCTACTGGGGATTGAACCCACAACCCGGGGAATGTTGACTTGGCCAGGAACCGAACCTCAATCTCCTGGATCATAGGTTCATGATCAACTGCTGAGCCATGCCAGCCAGCCTATAGTTTTTTTGTTATTGTTGTTTCTCAAAGGCACACTCAAAGGGTGGTCTCGGCAGGCACCAGGGCCCCGCTGGGAGGTGTCCTACTCCACAGGGTCAGCCCCTGCACAGCGGCTCATCTGCTGTGATCATGGCCAGTCCTCCCAGACACCCTGGGCGTCAACCCCAGCCACTGACATGCCAACACCAATCCAGGCTCAGCTACAACCCACACAAGAGACCCCTGGAGCACCCGGCTCAGGTGACCAGGGAGACTGTGCCACCCTGCCAAGAAGGAGTGGCTATTAGAAAACATATTTTTGTTTCTTTATTTGCTTTTCTCTCCTACAGTCTATGTGTTTGATCTTAGAGCCTCGGTGCCTAGCAAAGTGCCTGGTGTACTGCTAGCTCTCCACAATCATTTACTGAGAAAAGAAGACACAGAGAAAGAAAGGGTCAAAGGAAGAGGGAAGGAGTAGAACAGAAGGAAATACTATAAGAATAATTTCAGGCCACGAAGAATTGTTGGCCTTGTATTTGCTCTAATTTTTGAACCCTGAAACTGGATTAAGATCTTCCTATAATAAACCAAAGATGAAAAGTTTAAAATGAAACTAAATAGCTACCAAAGGAAAGAAATGTTGGCTCTTTGCTGTGAACATGTTTATTTTCACATATTTACTCAAAATTGTATTTGTCACTGCAATGTGTTTGGTCCCTCTGGAAGCTGGCGAGGGGCGAGGGCCAGGGATTGCTGCCTTTGGCTTGAGATCCACGAGCAGGAAGGACATGCACTTTCTAACACACACACACATGCCATAAGGTTTGCAAATGATCCTACATTTGCTCAGTAGCCAAAAGAGGCAAAGAATGAGAGTAAAAACAAATGTGTTTTAGCAACATCAAGTCCAACTTTTCCATCTTCCCCATGAGGAAAATGTATATTATGAAACTCTAGGACTCTCACAACCTCACCCCATACAACCCTGGAGCTGGGAATTTATGAATTATTTTGGCTAGAGACAAAAGTTCTTCAACCCGCCCATATCGTCCAGATGTCCATTGCAAAATGGGAGCCTGGAGAATCTCATTTTTCTTTAAAACCATTCATATTAAGAGCAACTTTTGTTCCTCTCCCTATCTAGCAGCAGATGGGTTTTGAATGCAAATGTGGAGAAGAAAGATTCCCTCTCTCTCAGGGTCACACATTCCATTTCAGAGTTGAAGGGCACCTTAGACATTTGTTCAATATAAATATTTACTAAACACCTACTCTGTTCTAGGCACCGCCCACTTGAACAGTGAGTCTTACACCAAAGCCCAGAGGTAGAGATTGGCTCTGCAGCTATTCGAGGTTGGCATAGGTAGTTATGGGCTTTGGCTGGAGATCACACATAAATACAATATTACTTAGCATTCTATACTTATTCTTTCTGCCTCCAGGTAAAGCACCCACCCCCTAATGTATGCAATTCTGGTATCCATCTTTTTTTTGCTCTTAATATCTAGTGTCCCTTCAATTTTTAATTTCAATCTTCCCCGCACCCCACCCTCCACACACTATCTCCCAGCTTAGTGGTTGAAATCAAGCAAAACAGTTAGGGTTAGATAAACTTTCATCATCTATTGTACAAATATGGGCTCAAAAGAAAAAAAATAACAGAATTCAAGTAGTATTAGGAAGCCTTTCTTTTTTAGGGGGCAGGGGCAATGACAGATGCTGAATTGAAGGTGGAAAGTTAAACTTCTCTCTGTGGAGAAGATATTTAATAAATCTGAGGAGAAATGAATATCAGAGAATTTGCATAAAACACCCAGTTACAGGGCATTAACTTGATCACGTACTGACAACATGGAGGCTTAAAGGGTTATATATAGGGGTGCACAAAAGTAGGTTTACAGTTGTAATACAAACAATACAATAATTAATAAGTAAATAATAATACAAGAATAAACGCTGTGTTTCACATACTCACCCCTGTAAATCTACTTTTGCTCACCTATGTTTATAGGCTTAATAATGGAATGCAAGAAAGGGTCAGAAATCACAGTCCACTCGCCACTTTGGGTAGGACTGATCTTGACTAATACTAGATGACTGGATAACTACTCAGGAAAGTCATTGCCTTGGCTCACAGTAGCACAGGGGCAATCATCACTTCTGTGTACTGACATGCGGTGCCCATGATGCAGACTGGATCATTTCATAGAACATAAAGGCATTTAAACATAAAGATAGTTTTTATCAGAAAATTCCTTCTTTTCTTCATTATCCCAACCTCTAAATTTCCAGAGAACTGGAGACAAACCTCACCATTTCACTCTTATCTCCTTTAATAGAGCAGCAGTTCTTCTATTAGATACACATTTAAATAATTTGGAGAGGTTTTGAAAAATTACTGATGTCAGGGCTTCAACCGCAGAGATTCTAATTTAACTGGTTTTCACTGGGGCCCAGATATTTATATTGATTTTTTAAAAAGCTTTTCAGGTGATTCTATAGTACAGCTAGGGTTAGGAATCACTGCTATAGGTATATTACCTATTTAGAGAGCTGGATGAAACTCTTAGTTCTTAAAATATCTTGCAACTATAATTAGAAGAAATTCAGAAAAATCTATAAAAACGTCATAGTTCGGCAAATTCCCAAGAGGAGAAACTTGCCCCTTGGGCTTTTTATCCTTAGATAACTGGGAACTTGCCTAATGCACAGATGTTCAATAAACATTAAGGGAATAAACAAAAATTAAGACAATTCAGTGTTGGAAAGTTATGTGTTTCTAGGAATTTGTCCATTTTTTTTCTAGGTGATCCAATTTGTTGGTATATAATTATTACAATAGTCATTTGTGATCCTTCTAATTTCTGAGTTATCTATTGTTATATTTCCTTTTACATTTCTGATTTTATTTATTTGCACCTTTTCTGTTTTTTTCTTAATCTAGCCAAGGATTTGTTAATTTTGTTTATCTTTTCACAAAACCCCAACTCTTAGTTTAGTTGATTTTAAACATTTTTCTAAACTTTATTTGATTCTGCTCTAATCTTTATTTTCTTCCATCTGTTAATTCTACTAAATTAAAAAAAAATACCAATATTTCTTAACCTCTTTCAAAAAATACAAGAAGAGGAAACACTTCTAATTTTATGAAGCCAGTATCACTCTGATACCAAAATCAGACAAAGACTCTACAAGAATAGAAAAGTATAGGCCAATATCCCTGAAGAACATGTATGCAAAAATCTTTAATAAAATCCTAGCAAACTGAATTCAACAGCACATTAAAAGAATTATACACCATGACCAAACAGGATTTATCCTTGCGATGCAAGGATAATATAACACATGCAAATCAATCAATGTGATGCACCACAGTAATAGAATAAAAGATAAAAAACACATGATCATATCACTAGATGCAGAAAAAGCAGTTGACAAAATTCAGGAGTCCTAGACAGAGCAATTAGACAAGAAAAAGGAGTAAAAGTTATAAAAATTGAAAAGGAAAAAATAAAATCACCTCTGCAAATGACATGATCATTAATAGAAAATCATAATGACTCAACAACAACAAAAAATCCTGTTAGAACTAATAAATAAATTCAATGAATTTGCAGGATAAAAAGTTAACATATAAAAATTCGTGGCATTTCTACAGAGTGAAAACAAACTACCTGAAAGGGAAATTAAGAAAGCAATTCCATTTACAATTGCATAAAAAATACTTAAAAATAAACTTCACCAGTGAGATGAAAGACTTATACCCTGAAAACTATAAAACATTGATGAAGGAAATTAAAGAAGACACATAAATAGAAATAGATACCATGTTCATGGATTGTAAGAGTTAATATTATTAAAATGTCCATACTCCCAAAGTGATCTATGGATTCTATGCACTCTCTATCAAAATCCCAATGACATTATTTACAGAAATAGAAAAAACAATCCTAAAATTCATAGGAAACCCCAAAAGATCCCAAATAGCCAAACCAATCCAGAGAAAGAAGAATAAAACTGAAGGCATCACACTTCTTAATTTCAAACTAAGTTACCAAGTTACAGTATCAAAACAGTATGGTGTTGCATAGAAACAGACATACGGATCAGTGAAGCGGGATAGAGTCCAGAAATATGTTTAGGTTAACTCATATGTAACCATTAAAATCTTTGTTAAGGGTGTCAAGAATTCACAATATGAAAGGATAGCCTCTTCAATAGATGATGTCAGGAAAACTAGATATCTATATGCAGAAGTATGAAATTGGGCCCTTATCTCACACCAAGTACCAAAATGAACTAAAATTAGATGAAAGATTAAATATAAGACCTCAAACTGAAAACTACTAGAAGAAAACAGGGGAAAAGCTCCTTGACATTGGTCTTGGCAATAGTTTTTAGGTTACGACACTCACTAAAACCATAGGCAGCAAAAGCAAAAATAGAAAAGCAGAACTAGATCAAACCAAAATATCCTGTACAGCAAAGGAAACACTCAACAGGGAGAAAAGGCAGGATACATAATGGAAGAAAATATCTTTGCAAACCGTACATCAGATAAGGGCTTAATTTCCGAAATATGAAAGAAACTCCAACTCAATTATAAAAAATTAAATAATTCAATAAAAATTGGCTAAGGACCTGAGTAGATATTTCCTAAATATGACATACGGCCAATACACACATGAAAAGGTGGCCAATGTCACTAATCATCAGGAAAATGCAAATCCAAAACCACAATGATATAGCTCATACCTGTTAGAATGGCTATTACTGAAAGACAAAAGGTAACAAGTGTTGGCGAGAATGTAGAGAAAAGGAACCCTTGTACACTGGTGGTGGAGATGTAAATTGGTAAAGGCATTATGGAAAACAATATGGAGGTCCCCCACAAAACTAAAAATATAACTATTATATGATCTAGCAACCTCACTTCGGGGAATATATACCCAAAGGAAATGAAATCTCGATCTCAATGAATATCTGCACTCATTTCACTGCAACATTATTCATAATAGCCAAGACATGGAGACAACCTAATTGTATCTTGACAATAGATGAATGAATAAAGAATATTTGCAGGGTGTGTGTGTGTGTGTGTGTGTGTGTGTGTGTGTGTGTGTGGTAGAGAGAGAGAGAGAGAGAGAAAGGAATATTATTTAGTCTTAACAAAAAAGAAAATCCTGCCACTTGTGATAATATGGAGGAATCTGGAAAGCATTATGCTAAATAAAATAAGCCAGACAAACACACAAAAAATACTGCATAATCTCATTATATGTGGAACCTAAAATCGTGAAATTCATAGAAACAGAGAGTAGAATGGTGGTTTGTCAGAGGCAGAGGATAGGGGGAAATGAGGAGATGCTAGTCAAAGGGTACAAAGTTTCAGTTATGCAAGATGAAAGAGTTCTTGAGATCTAATATATGGCATGGTGACAATAGTTAACAATACTGTATTGTATACTTGAAATTTGCTAAGAAAAGAGATTTTAAATTAATTTTTTTCAATACACATTCACACACACACAGGCACTATGTAGCGGTGATAGATAAATTATTTAGCTCGATTGAGGTGATCTTTTCAAAATGTATACATATATCAAAACATTAACTTGTAACCTTAAATATATATTTTTTACATTTCAAAGATATCACAATAAAGTAGTAAAAGGGAAAATTTTTTTTTGAAGAAATAAAAACTTCAGAAAGGCAATTGAACTAACCAAATAAGGAATGTTTAAATAAACAGAAAGAGACAGCCAATAGTTACAGAATCCCAATATGGCTAGTAAAGGTTATGGACACCAAACACATTTTCAACCATCTTTTATTCCAACAAACAGGTTTATGGGATAGACCAAGCCATAAATTGGTCCCAAACATTCAGTCATTGGCCTTAGTGGATTCTCCTCCTTGAAAGGAGATCAGGTCTTGGAACAAAACATTCCTCTAAGATATATGACCTGGAATATTAGAAGTCTTAGTAATACATTTAGACTAGGCTTTGACCCAAAAAGTAAAAGGAAGGCAACCGCAAACTCTCAAACATAAATTCCAAAATGTGAAGCCTCCTTTAACACAATGAAAAGACCACCTCATATAAAAGACATGAGTAGTCGGACCCACTCTGAACTTGTATATCTTTCCTTTAAACAAAAACTCAAACATTTCCAAGGAAAACAAGGTTGATAACATTGCAATACTAGATGAAGAAAAACAGATAAATCCTGCTTTGGGGCTCACTTGAACTGAAAGTTCTAAAACGTCTTGAAACAAGTCTTAATTAGATGTTATGACAGAGATGAGATAACAAAAAAAATATTTGTTTAAGAAGCTAGATCTTAACATCAAATTTTTTCTTTTGGTATTTATTATTATATGGTATAGAAATTAATTGCAAACTAAAGTTTATGTTAGTGTTATGTATCAATATTTTTATTGGAGAAAAATTGTTTGCAATAAAAAAAATCAGAGAGGTTAGCCTACATTCCCTTAGTTCAATTATTATGAAATGAGGTGGTTAGAATGATCTTCCCCATTCCTGTGAGATAAGACTTCTTGACGTTATTTATTTTATTTTTTCTGTGTTTATATTGACACCACTGTGGCAGCCATATCCCTTTGGAATAATGTCATAATCTTACTTTTTTAGGCACCTCCATAGTGCGGTGATTTTTATCTTTTGTGTATCCAATAATTTTATTCAACACAAAAATTTTTTATTCAATTCAAAATTTATTAACTTTTAAAAAGTGCTTTCATATTTTCTAGGTAGGCTGTTTTTTGCTCTTTGGGTATATGTGAAGTTGACAAGCCCTTCATCTAATCCATTGGGATTTAACAGAATATTTATATTTTAATGTATTAATTTATTAATCCATACTATTAACTAATATGCAGATTAATTTGGCATTTCAGAAAGTTAAAAAAGGTCATAAAATACCTTTAAATCTTCTTCAGCCACCAATGCAATGGTTTGACATCACATTTAAGAGCATCCAGCTATCTGACCCATTGCCATTTCAGATAAGGAGCAGTTTCCCCCTTTGACCTCGGTCTTGGCATAGACCTGCTACAGTGGTATATATCACATCAAAACACACTGTTCTTAAGAGCCTTATGCATCTGGAAATCCTTACGGGCAGAACTAAATTAACTGGCTGAAGACAAACCTAGAGCTCTCAGAGACAGATCTTCAGTATCAAATTTTTAAAAATATGCTTAACTAATTTAGGTTGAAGAAGGACTGTTTCCACTAAAGAACACACACTAGGTAGGTCAACTAGAAAAATGAATTTGCTGAAACTATTATTTCAGAGTATTTAGTGGGAAAGGGGAAGAAGAAGCAGCTCTTCCAGTATTGGGTACATTATTTAATTCACTTGAAATAAAATAAAGAACCATCATAAAGTACAAGTAGGTATAATCTGTTTTCTAATTTAAAAATAAGGTAAAAGCAGACATTATGTACCACTTGGTGATACAAGATTAGCAAGAGCTGAATCAGCAGAGTTACACAGTAAAACATAATGCTACAGAAATTAGTAAATGCTGTAGATATGTTTACACAGTGCCTTCCTTTAGTGCTCAAACCAGGTTGTAGGTAAAGATGATTATCAATGCTCCAGTACCAGAAGCGGAAAATCAAGCACTGCTTACTTTCTGGGACCCTCAGAAAAACGATGGGGAGAAGCCAAGGAAAGATTTCTGCTCAGTATCTCCCTGGGTCAGTGGTTTCCCCCCAGCATTAGGCACTGCCCGTTGAGAGTGAAGGATTTAATATTTAATGCTTGTCTGTATTTTCACTGCTTTGCCTCCACTGTTTTTTTTTTTTTTTAATCCCTGTATACATCAAACAATCACTCAGAGAATATGTTCTCTGCCTAGAAGGTTAACCAAGCCACCTTACAAGCTCCCTATCCATCAGGAAACATAACTAACTCCAGAAGTTGAGTAGTTATCTATTCAATAATACTGGGTATTTTAGCTCTCTTTACAGTTCTATCATGTTGGGAATAGAATAATTATTAGCTGATAGACTTAAAAATATTAGGACTAAATGTGACCTAAGAGAGCATATGACCAGGGCTAAGAAATTGGCCTGGCAGGTTAATTCAGCAGGTGGATGGGATTTATTTGGGCTGAATTTGAATGCTTACCAATAGGCTACTACACACACATTCCAGTCACCTGCTGGGGGAGGGGGGTCTAAGAACACATACATTCATAGCCTCTGATCTTTCCTAAGAGTATAAGGTGACTGAATTGAATTCAGCTGCCTAAATCTAAGGTAGAGGAGATGAGAGAAAAACCATTAAGTTTGTTAGCCTTAAAAAAATAAAAAAGAAAGCCATAGACCATCCATGGTAGAGTGTAAAAGTGTTCCCGACCCTTCACCCTCCCTACATGGCATGCTTTTCTATGTAACAATTTTGGTTTCTCACTTTGACTCTAGGCTTGGCCAGGTGACTTACTTTGGCCAATGTGCATGTTTAAAAAATCATAACAGGATTATGTATCTGTGCTCCAGCACATATTTTGACACCATTCTTCAATAGGGCTGTGTGGTGAGGTCAGTATGTGCTCAGCTGTATTGTTCTGGTTCTCTTGAGAAAAATGACACACACTTCAATTCAGCCATTCAGTCTGTTCTTTTAATACTTCTTTATGTTCTTGCTAGATTTGGAAATACCAAGGGTTTGGAGGCTCCCCCCTTCATCAAGTCCCTAAAGAATGGGTGGTTCACTCCTCTCCCCATTTTATAGCTTCCTTTCTAGCCCAGTATGTATTTACTGAACGTATGTGAAAGTCAATTAGAGATATGTATTCTATACATTTATAATTTTAGAATTAATATTCTACTTTTGCAATTCACTATAAGTAGATGACAACTGATATCTTCCATAGTATTGTAATAAAAATCTTAACAACTGGAGTCTTAATTTACCACATGACAAAAATGGTATTTTTAAACCTCACATAACACCAATACTTGGTAAAACGCTGAATGACAGAATTTTACTTGTGATATTAATTTATTCCTTAAGTGGCTTCTTCTCAGCCTCTCACTCAATAAAAGATTCTCACAGTGTAACATTCACTGAGCCAACATGACAGTTCCCATGCATTTCTCACTAGCTTTGTGAGACACATGTTTTGGCTCATCCCTAAAGAACACTGAAGCACGCTAATTTGAAAGAACTGCATAATAGGGACATTCCAAATTTGTACATTTTGGCTTTACTGATGGATGTTTATTATCAGTTATGCCTCAGTGCTATCACCACGTAGCATTGTGCAGTGCAGATTTAGGACGTGTGCGATGTTCAAGATTAAGAGCATAGGTGAAGCACAAAAATGAAAGGTCTACTCTTATCAGCTTGGGGATCTGGTTTGATTATGAAGCTGGCCTCCAAAGAAGAGAAACAAACTTGGATACAATCCAACAGACCCATCTTCAGTGCAGACCCAAACATCAGAATAGCTAAATACCAGAATTGCTCTGGTTTCTTGCAAGACATGCCCTTTGGCTATTTTTTTCCAGGGTATACCACTGAGACCTGTGTCTGGAACCAAAATGGTCTAAAGTTATCAATACGCCCACTGAAGAAACATCTGTTGAACTCCTAATATCTGTCAGACCCTGGGCAGGCCTGGGGAATACAGAAGGAATGACTCAGACCCTGACTTCGAGAAGTCCTCACTCTTATTAGAATAAGTTGCCATTTTCCTAACCTTACATCTCACCACTTTCTGCAGTTTATGAAAAGTCTAGAAGTATCAGAGGTGTATATTTTTTTCTTCTTTTGTTTCATGTTTTATAATATGCAATAATTTTGATCAAACCACTTACTTGCCACATATAACACTTTTCACTGCGAAATAAAATCTTTCATTGAAAAATATTACCAGGGTACTTTAAATTTTATAGTTTGGAGAAAAATCTAGTCATAGACCACACAACTCAAGAAGTAGCTATGAACTACTATAAGTAAAGCCTTTCCACTGAAACACCTTAGGCCTTTTCTTTGCAGCTGAGAAACCATTAGTTAACCACTCTCATTTCCACCTTTGTCATCACTTTCACTCTTCATGCTCCGATTCCCACTGCATGTCCATTCTTCCAAATCTTCTTACAATCCAAACCCATCCTTCATTAAACTGAATGACCTTAGGAAACTTTTGGTCATTCTAACATCTAAAAAAACTTGCCATTCATTGGCAAAGGACTTGGTAACATTGGAATCCAACATGAACCTTATTAATGTTCATACTGTTGTTATTGGTGTCTCCATAATTGTTAGCATGGTTCAAAAAGTATAATATATTATGGAGCTAAAGGTACTAGATCCATTTCTATTAATAAGTTCTCCTAGTTCTAACATGAAAACACATAACAAAATTTGCTTGGTAAAGGACAAATTCTATATAGCTTAATACATGAGTATATCAACATCTAGCTGAAGATAGACATTTTAATTACATGTACCTTCCTTTCATTCCTTCATCTGGATTTGATTGCAACAAAGTGCTCTGCATAACCCCAACCACAAGAGTCGGTCGCGAACCTGCTACCTCGGCACCTTACAAAAGCCCCTGGTGGGGACAGGACTTACTTGCTGCTGAGACAGCGCCTTAGTGAATAGGAGGCCCCTCCACCGCAGGTGCGTGAACACTCGCTCCATGAGCCCCAGGCGTCCCACAGGCTGTCCCTGTCCTCCTCAGAGCGAGTTGTCCTGGAGCTCTGTGAGAAACAAGAGGGTGGTCAGTATCACGTCCCCAGTGAACCTTGAGACACATGTCCTAAGATGGTGGTGGCCTATCTGACCATGGTGGGCTTTCCGGGGCTGAAAGCATGCATCGGATCCTTTCTAATTTAATAAGGTATATATGTCAGGGGAAAAAAATATTTAAGCTTAAAGACCCTGGGCAATGACTAAAGGGGGCAAGGGATTGCACTAAGAGAGCAAATGGAAAAGGGGGCCAAAAACAGGAATCTGGGTGAGTGGAAGGTAAATTGCAATAAAGTCACAGTTTTGGCCAGAGTTCATGCGTCTACTCTTTGTCTCTTAGTGAAGAGAAATTTCACTCTCAGGGATGCTCCTGCTCTGAGGAGCTCGACATGTGCATACCAGTACTGCCTTTCCGAACAACGTTTTATGCAACTGACAATTCTCAGTTTTCAGATTTGCTCATTAAAGTAACTGCATGGAGTAACTTCAGTAGAGATTGGCTTTAGACAGCTCGACACGCTTGTTACTGCCAGGCTTCCCAGTGGAAACTGCATTTACTGTAAGGAAAGTCATTATGTACAGACATGATGTTGAGCTTCACGTTTCTTATACAGAAGAGCCAAAGATAAAATCTACACCATAGTTAACAGAACAGGCTCTGGAGTTAGAAACTGTCTGGTTTGGATATGGATTCTGTTTTTTACTCTGTGTCCTGGAACAATTACCTTAATACCTCCTCACACTTCAATTTCTCATTCTATAGAATAGAAATAGAAATAATGTTTTAACGATGCTATCTCACCTGCACACACACACCATATAGAAGGACTAGCTAAATGAACTTAGCTTAGGAATAGTTTCAGAGTAAAGTAGTAACAAGTATTACCTGTAATCACTATGTTATTATCAATTGAGACTATCTCATATATGTATTTATATAGTTATATTAGTCTTCTGGGTTGCAATAACAAAATATCAGACTGGCTAGCTTAAAAACAACAGAAATTAATTTTCTCAGAGTTTGGGGAGCTAAAAGTCTGAGGCCAGGGTGCCAGCATGGTTAGTCCCTGGTGAGAGCTCTCCCCTTGGGCTGCAGAAGGCTGCCTTCTCACTGTGTGCTCACATCATCTCCGCTTGGAGTTTGCAAGGAAAGAGTGTAAACTCGCTGGTGTCTCTTCTGATGAGGGCTCTAATCCTATCATGAGGGCCCCACCCTCATGACCTCATCTAACACTAATTACCTCCCAAAGGCCCCATCTCCAAATATTATCGTATCATAGAATGGGGAGGTGGTGGGGGGAATGGGACACAACTCAATCCTTAGCAATAGTTCCACAAATAGTTAATATAAATTGTGGCCAAGTTATTTCACTGGATAAAGTAAAAGTGATAGCTGAGCATTTAAGGTGATATTTTCTCATGTCAATCAAAGACATACATACGACAAATAATAAATTTTAAAACTATATTTGTAAAAAACAATCCCTTAAGAAAAGGCGCATGTTAGGCAATATGACAACCTCATGTTCTGTTTTCTCCCTGAAGAGAGAGCACAGGCAGTGAAGAATACCAGGGAAGCATGGGACAGGAGCGACGCTAGGGTAATTGCTCACAAAGCATGTGAAAACTTGAGATGATATAAGGCAAGTGCGAGCATATAGTAGGCTCACAAACGGTAGCTCTTATTAGCATTTCTAAATTACTTTCTCATGCCCTACCTAGGATGTATCATCCAAACAGGAGTGGACTCTGGAAAAGAAAAGAACATCCTCTCGTCCCCAGAAAGCTATTTATTTTGCAGTAATAGATTCTTTATAAATCAGTTGCTATGGGGCTCAGCTGTCAAACTGATGACTTCTTGGAAGTTTTAAAACTGGTACAAATTGTCAGAAACCTGGCCTCAGAGCGCTGTACCAAGGGTTGGCTAATCAGTGCATGTTTTATTTAGATTCTTAAGTCATTTGAAAGGGCAGAGGGATAGAGAGTGGCTGAGAACAGGGAGTGTGGGCCTGCTTAGCCCAGGGTGGAACACTGGCCCCAGGGTGCCCTAGCTGAGGCCTCTTTACAATTCAGGTGGTTTTCCTATCATAAAATGGGGGTGATGAAGATGCCCACATCACTGAGACATAATGAGGGTTAAAATAGTTAATATGTAAAAAGCACACAAAGTGGAAACAACCCAAATGTCATGGGTAGGTGAATGAATAAACAAGCTGTGGTATAAACGTATACTGGAATATCATTCAACCTTAAAAAAGGGAGTTCTGACACATGCTACAACATGATTGAAGTTTTGTTCACATTAGGCTAAGTGAAATAAGACCAACACTAAAGACAAATATTGTATGACTCCACTTATATGAGGTACCTAGAGCAGTCAAACTCATAGAGACAAGAGTTAGAATGGCCAGGGGCTGGAGACAGGAAGAAAGGAGATGGACACAGAGTTTCAGTTTGAGGAGATAAAAATAATTCTGGAGATAGAGGGTCTTGATGGATGCACAACAATGTGAATATACTTAATGCCACTGAACTATACACAACATGATTAAAATGGTAACCTTCATATTACGCATATTATACCATAATAAAAAAGTAAGTACAGACATACGTTTCAAAAAGCTCATAGAGACTAAATAATAAACACTGCATAAGCATTAGATGCTATTATGGCTAACATTATTATTTAAAGTTACTTATTAACATCATTTATAAACATACAGACCCAGAAAGGTTCCAGGAGGTATACTGAGACGGTAAAAGTGTTTTTCTTTCTTTTTTTTCCTGTTGAGTTCAGTTGAGACACTGCACTCTTAAAGGTGTCATCTCCCTGAAAACCCTGACTCCCACAGCAGAACCTCCCAGTGACCTGCACATTGCTTGGCCTGGTAATACGACCTGCCAGTAGTTTGAGGTGGCACAGAATGGGTAACAGAAACACACTGGTTATTACAAAGCCCGTCCTTTCTAAAGGAAGTATTTATTGAGGTTTAGGATTAATAAAGTCAGTCTCTAATCATGGCAATGTGGGGTACTCTGTTTCCAGAGCTTAATTAAATAGTGAGACCAAAAAGCTCTTTGCCATTGAAGTAGACCAAGCCTCTTCTCCATACACCCATTAAATTCTTCCTCAGATATTAAAAAAGTTCAAACTGCATCTCCTGGCTCCCTTGCTGTTTGCGATGTGTAACTGGACGATGGTTCTGTTGAGAGAGTACTTGCCTGACGCAGTAACTATCTGTGTGACAGACACACATTGTATAATCCAGTTTCTTTCATTTTATTAAAATTAAATATTACTGAGATGAAAACCAGCATCACAAATGCTGGGATTCGTGAAGTAATTAAAATGAACAGGATGAGTGATACTATCCAATTACTACAACTGTAAAAAAAAAAAAAATTCCACATGAGGCTTTCCCATGTGAACTTCATTTCCATGTGAGATAAGAACACCAGAATGCCAAATCCTGGGGCGGCGTGTTAGGGGGCGTTCTCTCCGGCTGTTCTGTGGATATGATACTTAGGAAATAATGTATAATTGAGATTTTGTTTCTCTAGAGGGGCAAATTGTTTTGATTTCAGTGCGAAAGTGGCTTGATTTTTTTTCACACCCTGTTTAAAGAGGCACTACAATGGCTCTAAGGTGAGCTCTCACTGCCTAAACATCTCACCTCATCACAAGTCACAAGTTGCAACACAACTAGACTTACCAAGTGCCCACACTTCTCTAAAAGAGATTGTACACTAACCCAGAAGTGAGTCATGGACCTATTTCTCGAACTGGAACTAACAATTCCTTTCAACTGAATCCATGTTCAATGTTAGAGAATGTAAATTGATTTTCCTCTTCTTTAACTGTGCCAGATTTTTACATCTATAACCCAGAATGACATTTCAGTAATGCCTTTCAGATCATTTAACACCTAACAGACAATAGTGGGGTGAAGGCCTTGGGCAAGGTTGAGGGGGTCAATAAGGGAAAAAAAGGGGACATCTGTAATACTTTCAATAATACAGACGAATTAAAAAAAAATAAAAGTACTTGCTTATTACAGTTTTTAAAAGGGCCTTCGATATAAACAATGCTTGTGGCTCTCCAGGTGGGACACATGCTTGTTTCTCTCTTTCTTTGGAATGTGCAGTCCTCTTCATTCTACAGTAGCATTTTTTAAAAGTGTGAATTTTGAATTGCATCGAATCCTTCCCTTGAGTTATTCAATTTAGAAAAAGTCTATTTCTAGATTTTGGGTCTCACGTGATGATCTTTGAATGTATCACTGATGACGACTTCTAAATCTACTACTTGCTAAAAACTCAACGACCCAGTTCCATCCATTCATTGCCCCTGGTCACTTAAGTGGCTCTACCCCTCAGCCAGTGCCAACTGCATGCAATATACAGGCATGCCTCGTTTTATTGTGCTTTCATTGCCCTTCACAGATGTGGGGTTTTTTTGCAAATGGAAGACAAGACCCTCCACCAGCAAGAAGATTACAACTTACTTTATCGCCATATCCCCTTTATTGCTATGGTCTGGAACTGAACCTGCAATATCTCGGAGGTATGCCTGTAGATTGTGGCCACAGGTCATTAAATACCTCCTAGGAATATTAGAAGAAGATTAAAAGAGCTTCTCTAAATCCACCAACCTCAGAATGGTGTCATTTTCTCACTATTACTGGCTTATCTAAATGTGGTTTTCATCTGATAGTTTTGTGGTTGATTTCAGAGCCAAATGCAGCAACCAAGTCTCAGGTGATCAACTTCAAGCCTGACAGCTACAAGTAGTTAAACACTTTGAGTAATGACATGCAGCAATAGTTTCCCTGCACCTCACTGCCCAGCAGACACTTAACCTTAGAATGACCTCCTATGAGCCACTTTATCCAGAAACCGCTTTCACTGGAACCTGGACAGGTTATCAAGGACTTATGAAAGATGTTGTAGGATGAAGCACAAATTAGCAATAAAAAGACTCTAGAGTTATATCTGCTTAGGCATACACACACACATACGCAGAGTACTTGGAAAATATTTTTTCCAAATGTAAGAAGAGGTCAAGCTATATAGAACTAAATGAAAACGAAAGTAGGTGCTGAGGAAATGGATGATAGGTTTTGTAAAATTGAAATCATACAACGGATGAAGTTATGTTATAAGCAAAGTGTTTTTCAGACATCAACAGATCCTCAAAGGTAGCAAATGGATTATGGGACGAGGCAAAGAACGGTTCTCACTGTTTCAAGATCAGCAAGAAGGCACTTGCGTCTCTGGTTTTTCTCTCCTCCCAGACAGACAGCATTTAGCTTAAGCCATCTGGAGCTGTGTATGTGACTGTATAAAATGGATGTCACACACCTCTAAATTAAAAAGAGGGGCGAGTCCTCCGGTGATGAGAGAACCGTGTTTCCTGTGGTGTGCCCATGCAGAGTGGAGAAATCTACACACAGAAACATCCTGTCCACGGACCAAGTTTTGGAAATGAATTTGCAGATTCCATTTTTAGTTCCCCTACACACATCGGGTCTCTATAAATCTTATCTAATCCTTGGCTTCTATAACAACTTGGAAGACTGGTTCTGCCGCCAACTGTACGTGGCAGGGGTTGTGATTCCCTGCTCCTGAGAGCTTACAGACGTTAAGCAGTAACTGGGCTCTTGTAAAAGTCCATTAGCGTTTTGATGTACTTTCTTAAAGAGCAGAGTGTGTGTGGATACTGAGGCATGAGCCTTCCCAGATATTTGCTGCTGGCTTTGCTGGGGAAATTCGGATCATCTGGTTCTTATCACAGCTGCACTGCTGGGGGATATGATGAACTGCCAGTGACACAGCGCACGGTCTTTCAGAGGCCACTGCCTGAAGCCTGTCCCCTGCTACTGAGGAGAAAAGTCAATCCTGTAACATGGTGTAAAAGCTATCTGGGCAAGGAAGGCCTTTTGGGTACCTGTCTTCCTTTTCCTTTCACTGTGTCTACACACACACACACACACACACACACACACACACACACACGGGCACACCCCTTTCATGTTCCTGTTAGGGAGCCTATTTTGCACCTAAACCTGGAGGGTTGGTGAGGAGGGAAAAATGCTGGGATTTACTAAGTATCTATGTGCCAGGAAGTGTGCCAGAATTTACACAAATGATCATATGTAATATTCACAATGAGCCGTGTCAAGTTAGAAATTTTTCCCCTTGCTTTACAAATAAGAGGACCGAGGCTCACAGAAGTTGAACAACCAGCATCTTGGCGCAGGAGAAAGGGCACAGTCTGGGAGTTGGACAGACTTTACTAGTCATACACTAGTGAACTTGACTTAGGCACACTGTCAGATCTCTTTGAGCCAGTTTCTTCATCTGTAAAATGGGGACACTGATACTTTTCTTACTAGGGTGAGAGATTATGAAGATTAACAGAGAGAACATATGTAAAGTACCTTGTGGAGTTTCTGGCACGTTAGTGTTCATTGTTTTATCTCTCTACTCATGCTACAAATGCACATACATATGCACATACGCACATGTGCGCACATGCACACACACACCGCCTGCTACACAGCTAGTACCTGGTAGAGCCAGGTTTTTAATACATATCTGACAATCCTTTGTGCCGCTCAGCTTCAAATTTTCACCTTCCTTTGCATTTTAAACAGTATTTATCAGTGCATAATTTTTTTTATAGAACAACTACTAACGTTGCTGCTTTTCTTTTAAAAAATTACTTTGTCCTGAGAATTCTTTCCCAATCTAGGAATGACAACTTGGAAATGGAATTAAGACAGCTTCATAATTTTTTAGAAAACCAAAACCTGAGTCAGCTCAATGTCAAATGCTTCAGTAAGATTTTCACTTCAGAATGATGATAACTTGATTTTCCTATATTTTATCCAAGGGCAAGGCTGGATTACAGCTCATCTGGGGACTGCTGAGAAACCACTGGGTATCTGGAGAGCTCCACCAGAACGTAATTTCACAGCCAGTGGGATTAAAACCAGTAATTGCTAATATGAGCAAACATTAGTATTCAGGAAATTTGCAACTGGTAGTGGACTGTTTTGAGTCAGCTTATCTCAAGGAAAGGCATAGTAAAATATTCTATCACTGTCAGTTTCTGTTACTCTAAAAGCTAAACTTAGGCAATAGAAATACTCTGCTGTGTTGTAATACTAATAGGATATTAATATAAATATCAGTATGCATTTTTTCTCACAGAGATTTCAAACTCTAAGTTTGGATGAAAACATATGTATACATATGCATATATGTGTATACATATACACAGTTGTGTGTGGGGTATATCTTACAGACTATTTATCTATCTATCATCTATTGATACTGGAAGATTTAGAGATTTTATACTAGAAATAGACTGTCAGCCTGGTTTTCCTTTTCCAATATAGTAATTTGCTTGATAATAACAACAATAACAGCTGAACTCATAAACCCAGGGGCTGCTCAATTAGAAGGTTGAAACCAGTATTTCCACTGCTTTCACAAAGGAAAATTGTACAATAGGAGAACTGTATCCTGTAGAAACTGCAATAATTTTTAACAATCACTTATTCCCAATTTAGCTCCTACTACCTCTTTTTTATTTTTCATTTTTTGTTTTGTTTCTAATTTAGTGACCTGTGTGGCTGGTGATCATGAGGGATATGAGAGCCCAGAGAAGGAACTTGGGGAAAAATACTGAAGCTCCTACTATCTTAATAATTTGCTCAATCTGCAGTCATCTGATATTGCATCCATGCATTATTAATTTACAAGATTTAGTACAGAATGAAACTTAGAACAAGACTTTGTATAAAGTCTTAGAATAAAACTTAGAATAATCTCAGATTATCATTGTATGTAACAAATATCTTCCCAGTTAAGCTGCAAACTCCTTGAGGGAAGGGATGATGTTTCCTGTTTTTGAGCTCCCTACAGTTATCACTGCAATAATTCCTATGCATGTCATTTAAAAGAAGATAAAGAGATCTGGACAAATACAGGGTGGGACACAGTTGTGCACACACAAAACACAGAGTTCATTCTTGTATTATTATTAATTAATTATTGTATTATTTTCCATATGGACAACTATAACCTACTTTTGCCCCACGTTGCATATAATAGATGGTGAAATGCTTTGGAAGTTTGTCGTTTATTTCTCAAAAATGTAGAGAGGATGTGGAATAAGCATGGGGCTGTGGTGGGGTGAGGGAGGTAAAAAAAAAGAGGGAGAGCGGGCAGGAGAGGCCTCTCTCTAGTTATTTACAATTTCCAAGTAGTTTCAAGTTCTGGGGCTTTCTTCTGTACTCCAATTCTGATATGTCTCACCAACCCCCTCTTTCTTACTAGGAGATAAATTGTGTCCAAAAGCAATAGTTCTCTCAATGACCATATCTCTGGATCTTCAATAGATAACACTTCCCTCTAGTTTTACCCTGTAGCTGTAGCTGTAGCAGCCGCTTGACAACTGAAACAGTTTTACAGGTTTTGCAGTTTGGCAGGAAATCATTTGGAGGATTTACTTTGGTCCTAATACTTTCCCTTCATCAATGTGAAACAAATCACCAAGACTCCCAGGAACCCAGAAGCACCGTGCTCGCCTCGGGTAGACTCACGCTGATCATCAACAGGTCTCTTCAGCATCTACACCCAGCTAAGCGCTCTGCTGCGGGAAGCCTTGTAAGTAGGGCCCGGATGGCAGCCAGGAAGCTGACTTGCTGCTTTGAAATGATTGTCCCCCATCCAGGTTTACCATTTTGAACAGCTCCTTCTTTGATTCTCAGTGTCTACTAGTAACTGTCTATCAGTTCCAGAGCTTGCTCTGCCTCTCGGCTTACAGGAGGACCTGTTTGTTGCTTTCTCATGAATGTTAAGGTCTAATACCTCAATGCTTATGTTTCTGTTTCTGCTCACTCCCCTGAGTCCATCCTGGTGCTGTTTGGAAGATTGATAATTTAATGGGGGAAGTAAGATAAAGATAAACAACATATTTGACTGCTCCATAGCCTCTACCTTTAATCAGAAACCAAGTCTCATAAACTTCACTTTGAAAAGATTCTCTCTCCCATCCCCACCCTCTCCATCCTTACTTTCACTGCCTTAATTCTGATTCTAGGATTTCATGCCTGGCATTTTGCAATAGGTTTTTCCATCTGGTTTTTTGACCTTCAGCTTCTCCTCCCACAAGTCTGTTCTCCACATTGCTGCCAGTTATCTTTCTAGAAGACAGAGCTAAACTGCTCACTCCCTAACAGACCTCTATGGTTTACTCCCTATAGCTGGTAGCACTGAGTAATGGATTCGGATGGGCTATGAGGACTCAGAAACTGTGCAACGCTTGGGCGTATGTGTTATTATAGTATTTCTGAAAAGAGGAGTCATAGCTTTCATCAGATTTTCCAAAAAAGGTTAAGAACAACTGAGTATAGGTTAAAGTCCAAATTATTAGTGTGGCATACGACACCCTTCCTAACCGGCCCTGAAATCAACGTTCTAGACTCATTTCTGCTGCTCCTGATCACCCATGTCCTGTATACTCCAGTGACTGGGTACTGCTTAGCAAAGCAGCCTGCATGGGGACCTCTGATATTCTGTTCATGACCCTGCTATTGCCTAGATTTCCTTCCTCTCCATCTTCCTCGCATCCTTTTCCTTTCTTTGACTTGTGTGCTCCTGCTTCTGCTTTAAGATGCAGCTGCAAAGTCATCTAGTGAAACATTCTCTAATCTACAGGTAGAATCAATCACTGCCTCTCCTGTGTATTTTGAGCTAGGGCTTTATACACATGGCTGTTTTAGAATTTGTCAGCCATTGTACTGTAGTTACTTGTTTACACATCTATCCCCAGGAATAAACTGTGTGTTTCTTAGGGGCCATGACAAAGAAGTCCTCAGTGCCTTATAGAGCACCAGCTATGTAATCAGTCCCAGTGCATGGTCACTGAGTGAATAATCCACGCAGGCAGGCTAGAGCAAGCTGTAGTTGAGCATCTAATTCATAACTGCTGTCAGCTTTCACTCTCGAGAGTTCCCATGCATTCGGATTTTCTGAAGACAGAAAGGGGATATAGATAGATATAGATACAGATATGCAGATAGATACAGACTATATAAGAATGGGACTGGAAGAGAAAAAATCAGACCCATGAAATCAAAACATCAGATTTTTGCTTATTTACATCTTTTTATTCCAGCTTTAAATTTGCCCAAATGTTTAAAGCTGAAAGATGATTATTAACCTGTCACATCTTGCCTTAATCTAGCCTAACCCAAGTCCTAGATGTCTATCTGCCAGGGAGCCCTCCTCACTGAGTAAACAATAGTCAGTTATTCTGCGACACTCAGGAAGCACGTGGAGAGGAGTGTGCTGCCACTGGGAGGGGAGGCAGATAGGTGGGTGAGGGGGCCCCGACTTAAGGCCATAGGCTGCTACCAATAAAAAAAGTGAAGATGATTATCAAACCCTATTTCCATGAATGCGAAAAATAAGTATAGAACAGATCATCATAGATCACAGAAAAAATTAATGCTGAACAGAATTAATCAGGAAAAAACTACTAGAAACAAATTTTGATACAGGCTTTAAAGTAAAGGTTCTGGACTGGAGAGAATATATTTTCATTAGATTCCATGTGAAAATAAATCTAAAAAATAAAATCATAGTGCTCTGATGTTTAAAAGAAATTAACAGAGGCAAAAAATTGACACAAGCTGGAAGATAGGGTCTATGTGATGTTCAGCCTTATACCCTTAATGTCTAACGCAGGGCATGATACAGAGATTATTGCTCAGTGAATGTTTAGTGTTTAACTTATTTTCTTGTGTGAGCACTTTTAAAATGTTTCATTGAGTGGACATGGATAATATTGACGGCAAAAACTTCTAAACAGGGACATAGACTGAGGATGGGGACTTGGCCATTATGAGATTTTAGGCCACTGAGTTCTCTGGGCCTCAATTCAGTCTCTTCCACAAGAAGGAATTTTTGGCCTGATGTTTTCCTAAGACATCCTTAGCCACAAAAAGTCTATGATTCTAAATTACCCTGTCTCATTAAAGCATGTTAACAGATAAGTTTCTAACCTGTGAAATGACACATGAACATTTGCTTGATTTAACTCATAGGGTTGGTGTAATGATTATTTTAAAAATAAAAGTGCTAAAATATGAAAGGGTTGACAGTACAACTGCTAAATGAAATTCAAGTGGAGATGATCCTATTGCTTCAGTTATAAGAATTGTTTAATTAAAAAGTAATTCTTGAAACAAAGAACCTCTACTGGGACTCTTTCTTTACTAATACAATTATCAGCATCCAGAAGCCCTGTCAAATGTTAGGGACTTCCGAATAAAAAAGAAATGCTAAATTATACTCTGTACTTTTTATTGATAAATGCATGCTATTTAAATCTTTGAAAATTGGTAAATACTTATAAGCAAAAGTTTACCAAATGATAAATGAAAGTTCACTTACATGATGTTTTTCCAATTCTGTATTGGCTTACTCCCTCCCTATGTAAGTGTTAAGGAAGAATGTTTTTGTCTTCTTATGATGTTTCTCTAATAGTTACATCAATAATTTTCATGACATAATTTCCTTTTTTCTCAATCCTCATCTGAGGATATAATTTTATTGATTTTTAGAGAGAGCAGAATGGAGAAAGAAACATAGAGGTGAGAAAGAAACATCGATTGGCTGCCTCCTGTATGTGCCCCAACCAGGGATTGAACCTACAACCCAGGTATGTGCCCTGACTGGGAATGGAACTGGCAACCTTTTGGTGTATGGGATGACACTCCAACCAACTGAGCCACCTGGCCAGGGCCATGATGTAATTTCTTTTGTACCAAAACAGAAACTCTTGTGTTATGGTTCTTCACTGGTAAAACTTATAGTGGTTATTTTTTTTAAAATATTCAGATTTCCAGATATATTTTCAAACTATTAAGTCTTTTCTCAGTAACGATTGAGGGCACGGCCTTGGTTTGCCTTGGTAGTATAGCTTTTGCTGTAACATTCCCTAGTTAAATTATTTTTTATTTCACAAATATAATAGGCTACAATTTTTTCTTTAATACTGTACAGCATAGATTTAGTATAAGTTCCTTATTTTAAAACACTACAAGAAAGACTTTGGCTTTCTAAAAATAACCACTTATCTTTCTTGGCCAATTATAATTTTTCATCATTACTGTAAACAGTCCAGATCTACTTGTATTGGGATGGGAAATAATATTGGTGATTAGAGACATATGTACCAGTCATCTCATTCTATCTCCCAGTCAAGTTCATGAAAGTATATTTTTGAACTTGCTAAATTTCCTGCACTGTTAGCATTTTAAAATTGAAAATATTATTCAGTATTGTACATATGAAGTGATACCACCTTCCATTCATTCGTAAATTAAATGACAATGTTAAGGAGCTCTTAGTGAAACCACTTATTAAATGTTCATTAGTATATGAAATGAAATACTTTCTTTTGATTATTGTGAGACCTTCTCTGACCCTCAATCCTTGATAAAGTAGAAGTAAATACTGTTTCAGAATTTATAAATTTATAAATTTAATTTTTGCTTTCAAGTGCAAGCATCTTGAGTCTCTCATCTTTTTGTTTTTAACAAGAAAAAAAATCTTTTTTTCTTACAGAATGACTCAGTATTATTTAATGGTAGAAATGATATTTCTGTGCATCGCATTAACCATGTCCAGCAATAAGAAAAGTTAACTGACTGCTGTTTGAAGCAATGTTATAATCGCTGAGATGGCTCAGGAATATATTGAAATGAATCTTGGCCACAGACAATATCGAGATCCCTGAGGCACACCACAGGCGACTTTTTTAAAGCCTGTTTTGTAATAAGCAGAGAAAGCGAAGGTGCTAAATCATGGTTTACTACCCCACTTGCCTCCCAGCCCCTCTGTCTCTGGTGCTGGGCCTCAGAAATCAATTTCACACCCGGCTGCTATCAGCATTCTTTGAGCTGTTAAGAAGGAAGCACCTTCTCCTCTCTTTATTAAAACCAAGCTCACTTTTCTCTCACAGCTCCCGCTTTGTGTTTCCCTGCCTTTACTTTCCACTTTGTCAGTGGTGAGAGTTAACCTGTCTCCTGCCCCCTTCCTTTCGCCTCTAAACTTCTTAAAAGGCTAATCCACGTCCACTGCACCCACACTTCCTTAATGCCCCAAACTCCCCAGAGCTTTGCAATCTGGCTCCTGCCCTACCGCTTGAGTGACACGGTTCCTCTGAAATTCACCAGGACCCTGTCATTCACCACATCCTATGACCTTCCTTAGGGTGCTTCCCCGGCTTCTCCGGCAGTAACTACTGGCCGGTTCCACCCCTGCCTTTCCTTAGTCATCCCGACTGGTAAATGCTGCGGCGCTCAACCTTCTGTCCTTGGGTCCCTCTTCCTCTCTACTGTCCTGCTGACCTTGTCTGTGCCCCCCCCCCCAGCTAGAACTCTTCTCTTTGTAGATGATACACAAAACACCTCTACCCCAATCTTCAGGCTTCTATCTCCACTCACCTGAACGACTTGTTAGCACCTTCAACTCAATAAGTCCAAAAACAAACTCAATATTTGGGTCTCCAATCTATTAGGAGTCCTTTCTTTAAAATAGTTATAAATGTATAAACGTTTCTAGAAAACATTTCCCCTCCCTCAGACCTCTCTGTCCCCCAGCTTACCCTACCCCATCCATCCACACACACCTACCCAGGCCTGTACTACACACTGTATTTTACTTCTGCAATGTATGTCCTTCCTGCTCCCTCTTTTCCATTCCATCTGCTGCCCTAAACTAGACTCTTCTACATGATACAGAACCGGTATCCCCCCTGCTTCCAGTTCTAGCCAGGTAAGTTCCTCCGTAGCACAGCTCTCAGTGTGTCAAGACAGCTTAGATAAGGTTAGACTGGCGGTCTGGGATGGGGGTTCCAGTTGAGGGACTGGTCCCCGAGTAGACTGACAGCTGAAGCTAATGAAGGCTTTGGAGCAGGGCATGATATGGTTGGAGTTTTACAGTATTCAAAGTACTTGCACCTATTCATTTGCTCCTCATGATATCCCTATGAAACACAGCAGGTTTCTGGGAATTTTAGAAAAAAGGGACTAGTAAGGTTGGGGGATGCGGCGGTGCTGTAAGGGATAAGAGAACATCCATCTTACAACCACTTCCCCAACAGGAAAGAGGAATTCAGAATCTCAGTACATCTAATGAAGTAGGTGGGACAGGGAGCGGTTAGTCAGTCAGGCATCCGGACAGGAATGAAACTCAGCTGTCTGAGGAAAGCAGGGGGAAATGAGACCAAAATTTCAATCTGACACAATCACCACGCACAAAAAAGAAAATAAAGAAAATAAAAGATTAGATGACTAGTATTTGCAGAAGACTGGACACCCTCAGGATATCTGTTTTGTTTTGTTTTGTTTCTTCAAGCCAGGCTTGGAAAGGTTCTGATTCCTACATTGTATAAAATGTGCATGGTTCCTATTTTGGAATAAAAAGTTTATACATTTAAATGGCTGGTAGATTATACCTCAGGTTACATTACATCCTATTATCTGGAAGAGTTCCGGGTCCCTTTGTGAATGCTACCTAACAAATCGGATAATCATCTTCACATTAGGCACTGTGATCCCCCCGCCTCTCTCTCTCACGCGAGCACACACACACACACACACACACACACACTTAAAATTTACTGAGTTATCGGAACTGGTATAGTAGCATTTCTATTTTAAGAAAAAAGGGCTCCTGGTTTTCTTGCTTGCTTTGAGGTGGGAAGGGTTCTATAAATCATCCTCAAAGATGAGATAAATCCCTAACAGATGAGAGGTGTTTAGACTCCTTTAAATATTCAATTAGATTAGTTGTTATCAACTGTGGCTACATGCTCTAATTACCTGGGAACTCAAGGAAAATTGGCAATGTCTGGGCCTCCCCTGTGGGACAGAGGTTGATGGCTGCCCAGACATTTTTAGTTCCAAGTTCTAAAGATGATTTTGATGCAGAGGACAGTTAGAACCCTGAATTAGACAACAGTTCTGAGTGAATTCACAGGATGACTCTTTTGAACCAGCCTTTATCTGCTTAGAATCCCTGACTACAACGGGCTTCTGACCCACACCCCCGCCCCACACCCACGCGGATTATAAAGAAAGCCCAGTTTTTCTTCCCAGCCCCTTTCTTTGCAGTTGTATGGGAAGCTTCGGTGACCAGGCAAAGCTATCAGCTGCCTTGAATCTGGGAAGATAACAGATTGGTTTCTGGGAATGAGATAGAGGAATTTCAGGCTGTAGGAGGGGAGTAATAATAACTGCTGATGTTTATTGGGCACTTGCTACGTGTGTGAGCTATTGTGCTAAGTATGTTGCATGACTCGTTTTATTAAATTTCACAATAATCCTTTGAGGTAGATGCTATTATTGGTCCCTGGTTTGCAGACAAGGAAACTGAGACACAAAGTTTACAGTGGTGGAGCCAGGATCTGAGTCCAGGCAGTCTGGCTCAAGAGTTCCTGCTCTTAACAACCACACCAGTAACTTTCTCAACCTGGCGTCTATCAGAATCACCTGGAGAGCTAATAAAGTACACGGGCCCAGGCTGGCTGAAGTAGGAGGAGCCTGGGCCTTCATAATTTTAACAAGTGCTCAGTTGGTTCTAATACTGACCAAAAATGGGAAATTACTGCATTATAATATATGGAGAGAGCAAAAGTAAGTTTACCGTTATTTGTATAGAAAATAATAATTAATAATAATACAAGAATAAATTATTTGCATAGTTATAACTGTAAATCTACTTTTACTCACCCACATATTGCTTGGAGATAAGCAAGCCTTATACACA
The DNA here is from genome assembly GCF_964146895.1 of Miniopterus schreibersii. NCBI lineage: Eukaryota > Metazoa > Chordata > Mammalia > Chiroptera > Miniopteridae > Miniopterus > Miniopterus schreibersii. The sequence continues at coordinate 54,487,363 of NC_138111.1, read as the reverse complement.
CACACACACACACACACACACACACACACACAAAAGGAGGTCCTGGGCAAGGAGGTTTTGAATTTGGTATGGTACAGACCGGAAGTAAGGTAAATAAGCTCAATGTATGAATCAGCAAATGTTGCAGATTTGCAAACAAAGGCAGAAACCATCTGCCTCAGCAGATGGTGAATGGCCAGAAGGAGGGAGGAGAGAAGTCCAGAAATCATATTTCTGCGTCTGAATCTCAAGCCTACCTTTGCTCCCATCAGTTAGATATGGGGAAGACCCTGACACAGTATTTCACAGAATCCAAGATGCCACAGAATGAAGTCACGTTACTTTATGTAGCATGAAGAATAACAAAAGCCATCCATTAAACTGTGACCTGCTATCAATTATAAGATGCATCCCAGCCTCTAAAATAAAATAAAAATGTGTGTATCTTAGGGTCGAGGAAATACGGTACAAGCAGTGAACTCTAATGAACTTGGTTCTGAAACTGTGGAAATCACTCAGCACGTTGGGGAGGCTCCTGCTGACAGAGTCCAAATAACATAGTTCCAGCAACATGGAAAATAGTCTGTACTGCATATTTTGATATGATTTGTTTGCTAAGAAAATTGAATACACATACACTAAAGTAGAGGAATTCACACCGCCCTTTAGGCTTTGGTACTCAGATTTCTTATCTGTGAAATGGGTTGTGGTGAGGCTTATCTGAGGTACCGTCGATAAACAAATAGCTCAGTACTTGGCACATAGGAGAAGACTGAGAATCACACTTTTCCCCCTTCACTGAGCCTGAAGGGATTTTTATGTTGTGTGCAGTCAATTTGGGGGAAGGAGGAAGGAGAGTTAAAGTGGTAGGTGTCCAAAATTAGAATGAAAGTCAGAAGGACCATATGATTTCAAACATAAATACCTGTTTGATGCTGTTCCAAAGCAAATGTACTTTATGAGGTGAGGCCAGGCTATAATCAATTTTGTCCTAATGCTGAGTAAAGAGCTACGTGCACACTGGAGACTATTCGTAATTAGGAGATGAAGAAATAATGGACCCACAGGAGTCCAGTGCCTGATTAAAAATCTGACCGTAGCATTTGGATTCATAAAGAAAAATATGTAAAATATATATGTGACATTTAACTCACACTTTCTTTAATAAAACTTATCAATTATTTTTTGGGGTCACACTGTATTCTTAATATAAAACAATAAATTTATGAATTTTAGATATGGCTTGATTATTTCCTGAAGACCACAGTTAATATTTATTTAAAATATATCTTGCCCAGCTGGGAGTGGCTCAGCAGTTGAGCGTCGACCTAGGATCCCAGTGATCAGGGTTCGATTCCCGGTCAGGGCACATGCCCAGGTTGGGGCTCGATCCCCGGTCGGGGTCGTGCAGGAGGCAGCCGATCAATAACTCTCTCTATATATCTTTATTGATTTCAGAAAGAGGAAGGGAAAGGGAGAAAGATAGAAACATCAATGATGAGTCATCGATTGGCTGCCTCCTGCACGACCCTACTAGGGATCAAACCCGCAACCCAGGTATGTGCCCTGACTGGGAATCAAACTGTGATCTCCTGGACTATAGGTTGATGCTCAACCACTGAGCCATGCCGGCCAGGCCACAGTTAATATTTAATCAGGGCATATAACTTGCACTGAGGCCCTTCATGCTGCATCTTTTATTGGCGTTTCAGCTGCTTTCAAAGGGAGCTTCACATGTGCAGCCCATATTAGATAATGCGGATGGAGCGCTGCGAGATTTAGGGCAGACATTTGCTGGCTTCCCATGGAAAGAGTCATAACTGGGACATGAATCTGAAGGGCTGAACGGGGCACTGCTTGGTGAGAAAACAGATAGATAAACAATCACGGGAAAACACTGCATTCTTTGATCCCAATATTTGCTCAAGGTCCCAAAATGACTCCATGCTACAGGCTCAGTGTTACAGGAGGGTGGCAAAGCTTTCAAAAAGCCCAGGGGTGCTCATCTGAAACAGCCAGTATTTTGAAAGGTTCACTGCGAGGGACTAAAAGGTTAAGTCACACTGTGTAGCAATCTCTTTAGAAGGGTTGGGCCTGTGAGAGAGTGACAGGAAGTTCCTAACCTTTTAGGATACTGATACATTTGCTGCTCCAGAGGCTGCTAGGATTTGGGCAAAGGGTGGGGGCGGGGGGGGGGCAGAGCTCTAACTATAGGTCAGAATTTTGAACAAGGAGGCCTTCAGGAAAAGTATTCACTAGGTCACCGTTCATTCAGCAAACACTGGAGCACCTACTCAGTGCAGGCTACAGGCTGTATGCCGAGCAGCGGGGCCTAAAGAGCCCAGCACACAGCTGGCGTTTTAAGTCTCTGAGGCTGCCAGATGGAACACGGAGGGATTTTTCCTGCACAGAACTCTGTAGCCTTCCATATGGATGCGTGTCCCCTAGTTTCCATCCCTGCTGCTGCCTTCAGGGTGCCTCACCAGGAGAGGAGCAATCAGCTTCTAACTGGCCTTTTGGTCTCGGGGCCTCTCCGCTCCATGTGGTCCCTGCAGCAGCCTTTCTAAACACACGCTGGGGCCAAAGCCCCTGGAACTCACCTTCCTTTCCCCTGTGCCTCTGCCTGGGAGGCCCCCTTCCCTCTCCTGTTTGCCTGGTGAACTTCCACTGATCCTGTAAGACTCATTTTAGACACCCTTTCTTTCAGGCTACCTGCAGTGACCCACCTCAGAGCCAAGTTACTGTGTGCCTCGCCTAGAGCAGGGGACACCGCGGACAGCAAACGCCAGCCTCCCTCCCCTGTGTCCCTCCCTGTGCTACCCCAGTGCCTTATCTTCTCCACTCAGCTTCTGTCTGATGATCTTTGTGAAACTCTGCTTAGAATCCATGAGTTTCCTGGGTGTTATTTATGACTGGGTCTTGTCTAGAACAGGCTAGTCCATGACAAAGTTTTCACTGATACAAAGAAATAAATAAAAAAATAAGGACCCGGGTTAGTTTTTCATTAAGCTGGATATGGTGAGTTAGAGTTTCCTCTGAAATTACGTATTTGAAACTTGTGGCGTATTCAAATAACCTTTAATGTGCAGCAGTGAAACAAAATGGCAGAGTTGGGGCCGGAATAAACTCTGTCTATGGGGGTTTGAATCTGCACTCTGGCCCTGCTGGCTGACCGAGCTGCAGCATGTCATATAGCCTCTCTGTGCCTCAGTTTCCTCATCTTCACAATGAGGAAAAGAATTATAACTGCTCCAGAGGGTTGCTATGAGAATTATATGATGTAATATATGTAGAGTGCATCTCACGTTGCACTTTCTATAGCATTAGCTATTATTATTGCATTTCTGAAACTATGGTGAAAGTTCATTTTACTGTCTTAACAAAATTAAAAAAAAACAGAAACTTTTTTTCTGTTTTCCATATTTCCTACCTACTTGCAAACATATTTTTATTTACTTCTGAAATTTTAATGGTCTGTGAAATCCCAAAGTCTGGGAATCTTGGCTTTCAAGAATCTAGAACTCTGAAGTGAACATGAATGTTTTTCCCAAAATCAAGATCTGGGAGTCCATAGCCAAAACAGTCCCTTCACTGCTGGATTGTTGGCCAAGTGGAATGTCCTGGGGTAAGAGCGTCTGCCTCGGATTCAGGCAGGTTGGGGCTGGTGACAGAGACCTGGCAGAGGTATTGGAGGAGAAGAGCCCCTCCCAGCAGAGAGCGGAGCACAGGTGACTGGTGATCTGGATGACGCTCGGAGATCGTAAAGGTCCCACATACTCAAGGTTCCACAGAACAAGCTTCGCCTTCTCAGGAAAACCCTGCCTTCATTAGTGTTCTATATGACACCGAGGCCTTTCACTCTCTTGAATGAGGGGCTGGTATAAAGGTTTCACTATTTAAGCACAGTCTATGATGGAAAAGACAGGTGTTTATGTATCAAATAAACAGAGACAAAGTAATACACTCATTAAGCTTAGATTTCAGTATCACTAAAAAAGAGGATTCCAGAAGGGAATAAAAAAAGGCATAACTTGAAGGAGCGACCTTAAATATAAATCTTTAGAGTTTTAGAGTTTTTCTAACACATTCTTTCTTGAATCACTATAAATAATGAATTAATGTGTCTATTTCTTTAGGCAGAGACCCCCTTACATCAGCAATAGTTAAATATACAGTTTAAAGAAAATAATATCATGACAGCAACATAAAACCAATGGAAAGTACCAGCCAATTAATTCCTGCCTCCTCCCTCCCTCCCTGTCCCACGTGCTTTCTGATATTATATGTAGAAAAGACTCATCTTTAGAACCATGTGTTTTATTCCACACCGTCTACCCAGTACCTAGCACAGTGCCTGGTGTGTAGCAGCCTCTCAGTAAATACGCTCTTTTGCACAGAAGGAAGGAAGCTAACACTTCCTGGAAACCTGTTATGTGCAAGGTCCCGCATGAAAGTTATTTTCACATAGATGTCACCAACATCTTTCACATTTTTCATTGATATGGAAAAAAAGAAAAATGAAGCTTATTGACATGACACATGTCTAGGGTCTGAGACCAGGTTTATAGACTTCAGTCCCCTCTGTTGGCCAGGTCACCCTGAGGTTTATAAATCAACAATGATCCTTGAGTTTTAACTCAAGATGATTTTTCATCAGCTTCATTGGTTCCTTGGTTTCCTCTGTACATGACATTTCAACATTTCAACCTTTCTCCACCAAGGCCGGCTCGCCTGGCTCTTATATAAAGGGCCCTAGAGTCCACACAGTCTAATAGAAAGAAAATACATTTCTTTTCAAAGTAGTACAGACTCAAAGGAAAGAGACCCAGCTTCCAGGATCGGGATCCTACCTTTTAGGTCTTCCTGGCAAATATTTCTCAGATCTCTTTGTATGCATTTATATTTTAGATTAAATTATCTGCAAAATAAAGGGGCTGGAATAGGCAATTAATTCACATATATTTTTTATTTTTTTATTGTTTTGGCCTGGTGCTAGGGATATAAAGATATTTAAGACAAAAAATAAAACCAAACTCCTGTCTTCAAAGATCACAGTCAATTGAGGTCACATTTTATGCTACATCAAATATTCCTTTCAATTATAAAACACTATGAATCTATGTACTGGGATCTCAAATGTCAATTAAACTAACTCTGTAGCAGTCATTTCAAGGCATGTTTGTTACCTCAGACCAGCTACAAGCCCCAGAATAAAAGTGTGTGGCACGTGAGGGAAATTATATTGGATCTCTATTGCCAATGGTTATAACAACCATAAAGAAAAAACAGACTATTTCTAAAAAACTTTCCTCTAAGTCTCACTGCAGCACCTGAACAGTAGGAGTGCTTATTGTTTCCATGACCCTTTTCCAGTTCTGGTTCTACTGATGAAGTACAATATTTGAACAATACTCTGCGACTTCAAATGGTGACTGAGTACAGGTGGCAAAGTAGGCTGAGAAATCGGACACCCTACCATACCTTACTCTGAGAACAAAGTAAGGTATATTTATTTTATTGGACAGTTTGAATTTATTATAGGTTGCTCATAATATCCTGTCTCATTTCTTTAGGGCTCTTGGAATTTATGTCAGGATGTCTTAGGTTATCACACTCCTTCCCTCCTTCGTCCCAACCAATATTTATGCCAACAGACTGAATTGACTTAGAGAAAGTCCCCGGACAAAAATTGAAGGGGAAAATACCCAAAGCTTTAGTTGAAGAATGGCAGAAGCTTTGGAAAAAAATCTGAGAAAGTAATGAAGATGAAAATGGAAACTCTGTGAAAATTAATGTAGTGTAGAATTGGCGAACATACCACTTATTTCTTTAAACAAATAGAAGAAAGGACCCGCTTATGAGGTGCACCCAAATAATTCACAGGTGGTGAAACTATTAGAGTCCTGCAATTTCTTGCCTCAGAAGTGGAATAAATCTCCTGTATTATAAATGGCATATGCTCATACATGTGATTTTTCTACCATTTCCTTTCTCTCAACTATCCCCCTTTCCATGCACAGGGCCTTTTGGGTTTCATTGTAATTAATTTATTTTTAATGAGAACTTTAGAGAAAAGTCTACCAAGGAAGGGAGATGCAACCTACTATAGTAACTGCACTTACAGAAATATAATTTCAAATGGAATACGTTTGTTGTTTTTTTCACGGTTCAGTTATTACCAAATAAGCACAATGTAGTAAAACTATGTTAGATTGAAGTCTGCCAGCAGATGCTTCAATGATAATGGGGCAGATGGGAACTCTCTAGATATTGGTCACACATAATTAATGGTAATTCTCACAATGATAAGAATTTGCCTTGAGAATAATTTTTCCCTAAATAATTTATCTTACCTATTCTAGAAGCATTATCTCAATCCATTGAGATTTTGCTTCCCGGAAATTGTCGACAGTTTGGCTCAAATAAACTCACAAAAATGAAAAATAAATAAAAAACTATTCTGGTGTGTTCTGTTGCATACATTTATATTCTGAACTATGGAAATTGGGGAAAAATTTAATGTTTGAAGTCAAATAGTGACTGATAATATCCATAAAAATAACACATTCATAATCTGTGGGAAGCCATAATTTATATTTACACATGGGTAAGAGCATTAAACAGAGAGTCTATGCTGGGGAAGAAAGTTACCAGACGAGCCTTTTGTGGGGGAATCGAAAATAATAATATCCATCACAGAACTATTCCCCATAGAAGAGTTTTTTGAAACATTTAAAAATAACTCTGACGACACAATGTCCAATTAAGACACAACTGCAAATTAAGACACGATTGCAAGACTGTGTCTTAATCTCTCTCCCATGGAGTCTGCTCTGTGTTGGGTATACAGCTGGTGATAGATAAGTGATTTTTACATGAATTACAGTAATCACTTGAAGTTTTATAGTACTTTGAAGTTTACAAAACACTTCAACATCTAATGCTGATTTGCTTCTCATGGCACCCTGGAGAGTTAGATGGGATGGGCCATAGTGTGTCATGAGTGGACAGAAATTGGAGTGAGTTATGCAACTGGGCCATGATCATAGAGCTGGAATCAGTGCAACAGCCCAGATGGTTACACTTTAAAACTAGTGCCACTTTCATGACCTCCTAGAAAAACGTATTAAAGATAGTTTGAGACTAGGTATACCCAAGGAGCACATTTTACTCCATACACTGCTGTGTGAAATATTTGTTTTCTTTGGGTGTAGGAATCTGTTCTCCTCTCTGTTCACTCCTTTAGTTTCTGACATCTGTCTCTGGAACTGCATTGGTGCATCTCCGTATCTTTTTTTTGTTTTCTTTGACTGCTCCTTAGGTCTGTGTGGTGCTGTGTACTTGACTTGGTTGGTTGGTTGGTCCTGCTCTGCTCCAAGGAGACTAGACTCCAATTGTATACCACACTCCTGCTCTCTTGGTTCCTTTCCTCATTTATTACTGCTCCACTCAATCCTGGATCCTATGTTTAAAAAAATGGATGTGAACTCACTTTCCTGTTTTTCCTGCAGTACTGGCACCCCTCCCCCCCCAAGTACTTAGCACACTCTAGGTATGTGGTAAGTTGCAAATCACAAAGACTGAATCACCATTAGGATGATATTGCATCTTATTATTTCAATTTTCCTATATCATAAATGGAAAGTAGTATCAATACTTATATGTCAGTGAGTATTAGCATGCTTGTCATCTAAATTGAAATTATATGTTATTTGAAAAGGTTTTCAGTTTAACAAATAACACCTTCCCGCAATTCTCAGTGTTTTAACACAACAAAGGTTTATTCTTGCTCATGGTTAAATGAATGTTCGCAAGTGTGACTCAATGAGGATAGCAGTTTGGAGCTCTGCTCCATGTAGTCATTCAGGAACTGAGGCTTTCAATTTGGTGGCTTTGCCATTCCCTAGAGTCCTGAAGTTCTTTACTGGGTTCTCTGCATCCAGCAGGCAAGAAAAGAGAGAGTGCTTGGTGCTTAGAGGACTATGTGACAGATGTTAGGCCTAAAAGTGCCATATTTCATGTCTAACTATAATCCATTGACTAGAACCCAATCATAATGCTCCATCCACTCACAGAGAACACTGGGAAATACAGTTTATCTTGTGCCAAGTAGTAAAAAGAAATGAGTTTTCGTGACTCCATAGCATTATCTCTGCTAAAATGAGAGTTTATAACCAGCTTCCAGTTTTATTAAACTGTGGCTAATGTAAATATCATTTTCTTCCTGAGGATCAATTTCATAAAAAAAAATACTCGAGAAGTAAGTGAATTTAAAACAGATATGGAATGTGCAAAATTCATTCTAATTGACAACAGCAAAAGGGCTTATTGTTCAATTGCAGTTCACTGTGTGGATATCTATGTTTTAAGAGAGAGGAAGAAAAAAAAATAGATGTCTTCTGTTTGGAATTTATTAGAATTGTTGATTTGGTCCTATCAACATCAGAATTAATGCAATGCTTCATGAGTGAAACAGATCCTCACATTTACCCTTATTACATGTAATTTATCTCCTTTTTGCCTTCTCTTGCTAAGTCATTCTTATTCATCCATTTATTCATTCATTAAAAAAATTCATTGATCCACTCAGCTACTGATGGGCACTTGAGCTGTTTCCAGATCTTAGCTATTGTAAATTGTGCTGCTATGAACACTGGGGTACATATGTTCTTTCTGATTAGTGTTTCAAGATTCTTAGGATATATTCCTAGGAGTGGGATCACTGGGTCAAAAGGCAGCTTGATTTTTAATCTTTTGAGTAAATTCCATACTGTTTTCCATAGTGGGGTACACTTATACAATGGAATACTATGCAGCTGTAAAAAAGGAAGGATTTCTTATCCTATGCGACAGCATGGAGGAACCTGGAGATTATGATGCTAAGCAAAGTAAGCCAGTCAAATATCACATGATGTCACTTATAAGTGGAATCGAATGAACATAATAAACAGACGAACAAAATAGGTCCAGAGGCATGGATGCATGGAACAGACTGGCGAATCTCAGAGGGGAGAGGGAGAGGGGAGGTGGGAAGAGATTAACCGAAGAATGACTATATGCATATCTGCATAACCCATGGACACAAACAATAGCGTGGTGAAGGCCTTGGGGGGGCAGGGGCAGGGAGGAAGGGGTTTGGGGGGGAATTGGGGGACATCTATAATACAGTCAACAATAAAAAAATTAATTAATTTTAAAAAACCACATTTTTTGAGATCTAGTTACCAGACATTCTGAGAGAAGTGGAAGGAAAAAGCCATTCTTTCTGTTGTTGCCACAGGTTTGTGGAATAGACAGACACGTTAAGTACAGTAGGAGAAGTGGAATGACAGACAGATGCAGGAAGCTCAAGGACTAGAAGAAGTTACAATTGAAAGTATCATAGAGAGTAAAATGAAGTATTGATGCCTCTGAAAAACAACTGTTAACTGCTGACTATACATGGAGCTATATATTGGTGGAATTTGGGATGGGGTAGTCAAACAGAGAGATTACAGTATTTCTTCTAATGAAGGTTAAATAATTAATAAGATACGATCTATTTCTATGACTGAAATAGAGACCATTAATAAATATAGGAAAACATTCCAACTGACTTATAAATACTGAGCTTCTTCTGGAAATACAACAAATAAAAAGCCAGAGGTCATTGTTGGCTGCAGACTCCTACCATCGGGATATCTTCGTGACATGGCCAGAAAATATGCTAACGGCCCAAATGCTGGGTAAGCCAGTTAGCAAGGTCCCGGGAAGGGGAAAACCAGAACAGCTAAGCTTTATTCAATGTAGGTTTTAATCGTGAAATTCGGGAATTGGGGAGATTTAGTCATTTATTTTTGAGCTCATGGAAAGAAGGGCTTGATAGTGACAGCTCACCCCAGTTAGCAGGCAGGCTCCCCACACAGCTGTGCTGGCCTATTTCAATTAGGATCCTTTAGGACTGACATCACCCCTGGTATGCCAGGCCTAAGCCGCTCATGAGCCAGTACTGCCAATCAAGCCAAAATCCAACCACATGGTATGGTTGTTATGATGTAGACAGAAAATGACATGAACTTGTCTCATTCTGGTAAAAACACAAAGTTTGAAGCCGCCTCTCTAGAAGAAGAAATTCAGTAAAAATGGTAAGATTGTAAAATTTAATTTAGACACATTTTCCTGTGATTATCTCAACACAGTTAACCAGTAGGTTACTCATGATGATTCAAGGAGTGCTCTCACTCAAAAAAAACCAGGCTTTTCATGCTATGAAGAGGTCACTTTCGAGTCACTCTACTCATGACAACACAGAACCAGGAGACTATGCATAATGAGGGAAGGACAGAGTGAAACTTAAATAATTAGATGTGAGAAACTTAGACCTGAAACCTAAAATAGATAAATCTAAAGCAGGGCTGTCACTTGGCCAAAAAAACTGGACTCTACAGCTGAAGTTAGAAAACCCAAAATATGTGGAGAATTAGAGAACCGTGTGAGAATTGCTTAAGTTCTTTCTTCTCTTAATTTAGTTCATAAACAGTTACGATGCCTGTTTATACAAGACACTCTACTAGGTGTTGCAGAAAATGCAGAAATCCACAGGAAACTGTATTTTTCCTGAAATAGTTTTAAATTATAGTTTGATTAAGACATAATAAAGGGGAGAACCAAAATACCAGATCATGTCTCATCCAAACATAAATCCTGTGCTAAATGCACCAATGTAAACTGGGTTAAAAAAAAAAGAGTACTAAGTACAGGGATTAACCACACTTTACTGATTAAAATTATACAAGTTAAATCTCCTTTAACTTTGTTATAAGGATATAAGAATGAACTTTGTGCTGCTCCTAAGTTTGAGTAACAGCCTACTCCATGATACGCTTGAGAACTGCTTTCTGGCTTAGTCCTACATATTGGTAAGGGGAAATCAACATGCATTAACACTCATTGAAATGCACAAATACATTCATTTATTCATTCCCTCACTTTCTCTCAAAAGTCTTCAAAATCCATGTAGCCTTTCAAGGAAGAAAATTCCTGGTGTAACAGGATTCTTTTGTAGTTCACTAGTGACCACTATTGGACATACTTCCCTCAACTTATATAAAGCAATAGCACTGGTTCACATGAAAGTAATAACAGAGGCCAGAAAGTGGTCCTGAACAGACCGAAACACTAAAAACAGGAGCCTGAGAAAACAAAAATGCAGCTGACCGTGTCTAGACAAGAAACTTCACAAAAACATGAAGAAAGTAATGTTAAGAGAAATGCCTCCCTGTGTTTTGCAGATCTATGTAAAAAACACAATCTAGGCAGGATAGTAAACAATAGCTATAGCAAGGTGTGCATGCACACAGACACACACAGGCACACTCTTACTGGATCAGACCACAGTCTGCTGTAAATAAGGGATTTAACATTCATTCCACAAGCTAATGGTGCTTCTCGCCATCCAAGATAGATGGACTTAGATAATAGTGGGGGAGAGTGCCAGAGTGACTGAAGGGAATGGGCTATTGTGTTTGACTAGTTTCCATGTATAAATTAGTGCAGAGAAGAAAAAGAAATTCAACAGAAAAACACATGTACTTTATTATAATTCCGAGTGTTACTCTTGCAACTCCCACAATAGCAGGCGAAAGAGCTTAAAACCACTTAAAAGAAACAAAAACCAAATGCAAATTTGATTAAATGCCTTTCTGACAAGAAGTGATTTGACTTCAAGTTTGGATGGACACATATGTCAATGGCTGGTCATGGTTTCTGCCACATTCCTTTCGAGCTAAACAATTGGGACAAAAAAAGAGAATGAAAAAAGGAAGCAGGGTGGGAAGACGTGAAAAGTTGGGTTATGTGGCTTAATTTGACTTGAATATCAGGATGAAAACCTCTTGATCAGGAGTGCTGTCTATTGTGTCCAGAATGAAAACGAAGTCTATGATGTATGAGCTTTGCATGACAATGTGGGTGGTCACCTAAACGAGATACAATAGATACAGGGGCCACATTTTCTCAGAATAATGCTCCAAAGGAAAAGGGCTTTGGCGAACCACATTTGATATTTGTACACACTCACCAACCAAGCCATGAGACAGATGATTTGGCTGTCAGTGTGATATGAAGGCTGTTTTGAAGTAGAAACTGGCCTGCCACTAAACAAAGTATTTCCCAACTAAGTTAAAGAGATCTTTCAAAATTGCTTAAATTAATTCTACACGTAGACAGACTTTTGTAATGTATTAAAAAACTATAGAAAAAAAACAGGGCAGCCAGTTCAATTTCTCTATCCAGATTGAAGGTTGAGTTGACAATGTCACACTTCTAAGTCAACTACTGGTCAGGCTGAAGGTCACTTTCTCTTAGGCCCGTTATTTAATTTTAGCTACAAAGCTGAAGAAGGCAGTTAATGAGCAAGTGTAACAACTGCCTATAATATTGTACACATCTTTAATGGCCAAGATGATGCAAAAAGCCTAAATTTCTCAAACAAAGTCTACAGACCAACCTACGCCATTGATTCCATTACTGCTAAGCATTTTATAATCGCAGTACAAAGCAAACAAGTTATCTTCTATTATGTGTTTCATTTGGAGGCTCTAATATAAGCTGATTTTCTTATCTGTAAAATGGGTTTAAAAACGTCTTATTTGCAAGGTTACTGTGCGGATGCTTTGTAATGCTTTCCAAACAACAGGCCTAGTGTTTGGCCCTCTCAGACGCACAGTGCATGGCAGATATTATTAATGCTGTTATCACTCTGCACAAGGGTGTATCTTGGCACTCACCAGTTCTCTTTCATTTCTAGCATAACTCTCAGAATTCCTGTTCATTTAAATACAGGTATGAAACAAACCTGGGTTTGATTTCATTTTACCCTCAATACAATTACTGTAATTTAAACAAAATGTGTCTTATGTTTTAAATCTTAAATAAGTCTCATTATGTGCTCAAATACATAGGTCTCATTATGTGCACATATGAATAGTCAAGATATCAAAGAGGGATATAATGCATTTACCAAGTGCGTAGCAAAACAATCTACTCCTGAATGGGAAAGTTTTTCCAAAGTAAAATGAGATCATACTTCATATGGAAGATACCAAAAAAGTAATGTGTACTGGTAATTTGCTTTATGATGTAATTAGATGGGAACATAATGCGCACTTTTTAAAAATCACAAAGAAAAAAAGACGAGGCAACCTAATGGTGTGTATATAAGTAACACGTCCCATATGGAAAAAATGAGACACCTTTCATAAACTGCTCGCTTCAATAGTCATAAAGCACACCTAGACATTCTGCTTTTTATATTCCTCCGAACGGCTAAAACTTACAGTCCATTCATGCTTAAAATTCAGTTTGCCTTTAAATTTCCAAGAAAACTCAAAAATACATTTCTATATTTACAGCATTTGCAACGTAGCATTATGATTTCTTGGCTACAACGATGCAAATAAGCGGGAATGTATAAAACAGTTAATCACTGCCTGATTACCCTATCTGATGAATCTTCAATTTGTACCAAATGGCTTACTTCCCTTCTTCATAATTATAGTGCAGATCAAATTTGTCAGAGTGTAATCAGAACAAAACATTCCTTCGCCATCGACGAATCCATGCAACCTATATATTCGTTGCATTTTTACCTGGCTCCCTTCTTGCCTGGTTGCCTCCTGAGGAAGTGCCGGCATGCCTTAAATGTGACAGGGAGAGCTACAGTCACGTTTGTTTGGAATCAGTGTGTGCAAATTTTGGAATCAAACCTTCAGATGAGGTTTACTGAGTTGCCTGCCCAGAACACTCTGGTTTAAAAAATGTGCATTGCTATTAATATTTTGAGTGTAGATTTTTTTTGGACAGTAAATGTTCATTTTCTGCCCATAAAACCAAGTATGAGTCACAATGGAACATTTACTTTGAGTCAAAAATGCAGTGTGTGCTGATGGTCAGGAGCAGAGCATCTTATCACTGTGACTATGGAAAGCAGCCGTAAAGAAAGTCAGCATTTTCTTCGTCTTCAAAAGCAGATCTGAGATCAAAGACCATAATCCTCAATTCATAAATACCAGCATTAACTTGTATCCATAGATGACTTGCAGTAATTATGAGCTGTAATCTGGGTTGGCTGCAAAGAGGCTCTCGTTCCCTCTTTTACCTGGTTCCGTAGCACATGTTCACAGAGGGAAAAGAATTCTTAAAAGGCAGCGGGGGGAAAGCCCCTCGCAGCCCATCCTTCAAAAAATTCCAGAACACCACAGTGAGTGAGTTTGATTTGAGGACGCCTGTCACCCAAATTCCAAGTGTACACACCACCGTTTATACAGTCTCCAGCTCGCAAGCTCTGTGCAGTCATTCCCAAAGTGCATGCCCCGATATTATTATGTACCTCTAACTAATCCCACAAAGTCTGGCAGACTTCATTTTGCTTGGGAAGCTGGGGTTCAAGTTCTGAAAGAATTTTTAAAATCACGTAGATTATTGTACCTGGCGTTTGAAGATAAAGACACCCCCCCCCCCCCACACACACACATCCACGGCACCCCAATAGCACCCAGACTAGATGGCAATAGCAACGTATAGAAAGGAAAAGGCATTTACCAGCAGCAGGAGAGCCAGGAAGAGGAGCGGTGTGCCAGGAGTTGCCCGACGGCAGCATTCCATGCTTGGATCCTTGCCGGAATCCGAATCGGACACTGAGTAAGCTGCTAAGTGCTCCTCTGCCTGCTGTCACATCCAGTCCTGGTGCTAACACTCCAGCCCTGCCTATCAGCTTCCATCAGCCCCGCTCACATTTCCTGACTAGGGGTGGGTGGGTAGGTGGATGGGTGGGGGGTAAGCTGAATGGAATCTCTCTCGGAGCAGGCAGCCAGCCAATCAGGCTCCTGCTAATCAGACATGCTGAATAACAAAGCCAGGGGGACAGAGAAAGTGTAACAGTGCGAGCAAAAAAAAAAAGAAAAAAGAAAAAAGAAAAAAAGAAAAAAAAGAAAGGAGAGCTGAGCGCGCAGCTGAGCCAGAAGCCAAATGCAAAAGATGCAGAATTGCAAACGAGGAAGCCAAGCCCTGCGCTACTAACTAACCTGGTTAGTTCTTTGTGAGATACATTTCTCTTTGCCACTTGCTTGCGCTGATGCCTGCTGCTTTGTAAAGTACAGTAGCTCCCTGTGACTCCGTATTGTTCCATTCAGGAGAGAAACTTAATCCCTGTCAATATATAACATATGCCATAAAGGGAAAGAGTCATAGACAAAACCTGACTCAATGTGCCCTTTAAATGTGTCTGTGCGACTGCTTTATTCTTCTTCCATAAAGTTGCTCTTTATTTTCCCCCTTGACTTGGAGAAGGGAGACTGTATAAATTTTCTAAAGTTACTCACTAAACCTAAATAGTGGCAGAAGTTACTTTGTGTATTAATGACTTGATCTGGAAGAAAAGGAAGTTGATTCTTTGTAAAGTGACAATTTAAAAAACACCCGAGGTTTACTAAGGCGAAAGGCACAATTAGAAATTTAGATCCACTAGTTTAAAAAGAAGCCCTTCACAAAGACGGGGGATGAGTGGCACTGAAATCTGAGGTTGAGAAACAGCCTGCTTTTGACACACGGCCAACTCTCAACTGTCTGCTTTAGGGGGGAGAGAAAGAAAGGATGAATTAAATCCTCAGCTAATCCCAGAGCCTTTTAACCGACAGCCTCAGCCTCCTTCACGCCCGTGCTGGAGCTGCTGCAGTGCAGCGAAGGCTGAAGGAGTCTACCTCCCTTCCCCTTCCCCTTCCCCTTCCCCTTCCCCTTCCCCTTCCCCTTCCCTCTCGCAGGGGCTGAGATGACCCCCCAGGCCCGGCCCTGGAGGGCTGCTGAGGAGCAGTGAAGTGATGACAAGGCCAAGAGAAGGTCACGGAGCTTCTGAGTCCGGTTAATCCACCAGCAAGCAAGATTTCGACTCTACCACAGGAGGATTTTTGTTACAGTTTTAGAAAAGTGTCAAGTGTCCAACAAGGACGTCTCTCTCCTTATCAGCGAAGGAAATCACTGGGCTTTTGAAAGAATGAAATAGCAAACCTGGCCTTACATTCCCATAGGTGTCTCACCAGGAAGTTTTCCCTTTGCCGATCTCCTGATAGCCAAGAAATAGATATGATGGAGGTAGGAGACACTTATAATTAATGTTCTTTCCTTTCATTAATAAAAAAAAAATACCGACAAGAGGTATGAAACACACAGATATGGAAAACCTGATGAAGCTGTGACAGGCATGTGAATACAGGCAGGTCTGTCTATATTCATAGCTGCCATGCAGCTTTTCAAACTGGTGAGGGAAAGCAGGTTGTTTAACTTCAGGTTACCTGCTTCCGACGGTATGTCAATTCAGGACAGAAGAGCTTTAATATTCCCATTTTTACCCTGTGAGGAAAGTCAAGGGCATACAAGGATCTACCTTTCCCCCACCCAGCAAAGTGGGTAGTGCGAATCCCTAACACAGAGGCCCTGTTCTTTAAGTGTGCTTTCCTTTCTCACAAAGACTCGCTTCACAGATCTCTCAAGAACCAGCTGATGCTCACAAGCTGGAGAGTATTCGCGAGTAACTGTAAAAATACTTGACTGGTGTTATCTGAAATTGTTATCATTAAAGAAATGGATTGATTGAAATAAACTTTCATTTATGAAGCTATGTTCTCTCTCTCTCTCCTTTACACATGTAAGCTTTCTGCTACGGGTTTTTTTTTCCTTCTATCGGAGTTACCAGCTAAAGAGTTCCAGCAAGTTCTGTAAAGAAATGGAATATTTTATCTAGCACCGCTTTCTCCATAAACTTCACTCGTTAGGCAGGTCAAAGGGAAGAAGAGATGATGGAGAACGGATAATAGCAACATAGTAATTAGTATAGTATCGTCTGTAGTTTGTAGAAGAACAGAACCAATTAGTATGGTAAGAGAGTGACTGTAGTCACTTGCAGGCTCGTCTAGATTCTTTCTTGCTTTGGAAACAATTGTCTCAATGGTGGAGCCAGAGATTTCTGCACTGGAGCTTTGATGGACATGTCAGTTATACAGCAAGACGGTCACCTCAACAGTCACTGGATAGTAGCATATTTTTAAGTCAATCTCTAAGTCATTTGTTGAATGCCTGGAGGATGCCCACTGCAGTGTCTCATGCTTCTGGTCCCTATGCTCTAGCATCTCCTTTCCTGTTGGAGATGCCCCAAGAAATGAGGAAAAGCAATTGCACAGTGAAGCACTGGACACGGGAGGGCAAACTCCAAGCATACTGTAACTTCAGAAACAGGTGGACAAAATCGGTTTGGGTTAGGGTGACTGAGGTAGATTTGTGGGATGAGCTAATTTTGATAACTAGCAAAGTTCATATGGTATCTTTAAAGTTTACCAAATTATTTCATGCCACAATCTCATTTGACCTTTATGACTTCTCTGTGAAACTGGTTAAGTAACTCACCCCATTTTATTTATGTGAAAACTGAGGCTCAGGGAACTGAAGTGACTTGCCTCAGGCCCACTGGCTAGAAATGGCTTTTGGACAAGGTCTTCTGACTTTGACTCTCTCTCATCTCATATATACACACACACATATATTTCTATATTTCTATGTATATATGTGGGTATACACATACACACATTTTCTGATATTGGTAGTGGTGTCATAGTGGTTGGAGGGGGATGTTTATAGTAAAGGCAAAGGAGCAGGAGGCAGGCTACCCAGGATTTACTATGGGTACATGCTACCTGACAGTGGAAAGTATCTTATATTAGCGTATAGCTTCTCTGTCTTCTATCTTCGTCATTTCTAAAACCTCTATCAGTGCCAAGGAAAAATAACATCCAACCCTAGGTAATCGAGATCCATACTAACGGCAGCCTGGGAAAGGCCTCTTATGGCATCTGAGCAGGGCGTTGGCCGAGTTCCTTTTTTCCTCTTCAGGTATCTAAATTAAAGCCGTCTGCCAGTGTCTGAGCAGCAGCAGCAGCAGCAGCAGCCCTGGCTGCTGTAATACTGGTTACCGGCTCCCTGCACAATATATTAGGTGAAATGAAAGCAGAAGCAAGAGTGTCAGGCCTGTCTGAAGCATCATTCCAAATGGTATGGATTTAACAATACTTAATTTAAAAAACACCAGCTTGGACAGGAGCAAGCTGTTAACATTCAGTGTGCTTTATGGCAGGAAAGAGTGAGCTAAACTCTCGGAATTTCTCTCCCTGGGGAGAGTACGTTACAGTGTTCACGCTGAAGCCACCTGTCTCGTCCTGAGGTTGGGCCTTCTCACTGGCCCGCCAGTTGCAGTAACTGGGGTTGAGAGGGCAGAGGGTCTTCTGGAAAGAACTCAGCGGTGGGGAGCACTGACGAGCTGGACAGAGCCTCATCTCCCCTCCTGAAAGGGGTGGTTATGGTGGCGCCTGAGCCTCACTGTCCTCATGGGCATGCGTGGAAGCTGTGTCATTTCCCTGCCTAATTCTGAAAATTAAAGGGGGAGAAATGGTGTGAGACTGAATAAGATAAAACTATAGGAAGCCGACTGCTAGTCTCAGGGACAGAGCTAGAATTTGAGCAGGTGTCTGTAGCTCTCCAATTCACCTAATACCTACTTAACACACAAGCAATTGGAGTGTTGGCTAAAATTTTCAAAGCATCTTTCACACAGAACCTAATGTTATATGAGCAGAAACTCTATAAGGTAGAGAGTAATTATTATCCTCAACTCACTGATGAGAAAACTAGTGCGCTTTTATAATAAGTGGGTTCATCAAAGGTACTTACTAACAGGTGAAAAATTGGAGCTATATCTAAGATGGTTTGACTTCCCCTGGACAACTCTCTAAGAAGTTGATGAAAATAGCTACATTGATTGAGTCTCTCACATACCATGCACTGTTCTAAAGACATTATGTTTATTATTTCTTTTAATTCTCACAACCACCCTATAAAGTAGATACAGTTATTAGCTTCATCCCAACCAGTGCCTTCCTGAAACAGAGGCCAGAAACCCAGAAACTACATTTCCCAGACTCCCTTGCAGCTAGGGTACTGGATGTAATTTAGATTTGGCCACTTAGAACCACTTCCACAAGATTTGGAAGGTGGAAGTGAGGCAGAGACCGCACTTTGCTCTTTGGCTTGTAAAAATGACTACAGAGCAACGTGGTTTGTCTGCAGCCATGCTAGCCAGTCACCACCTTTGTAGGTGTCAAGAGGCAGGCTTGGGGCATGCAGTTCTAGATGGATCAAACAATGTGGGCATGCTTTCTGAAGCCTTACATTTCCATTGAGCAGGTGACTTCCTGGTCATGAAAGAGGCAACAGCTCCTGTGGTGATCTGTTGCTGTAGAATAGCATGGGGGTCTTGAGAAAACTCAAACTAGAGACTTTTTCCAATTTCCTGTTAGTTACTTAATACCCCCAAATAGAACACTTTATGCTTAGATTAGCAAGGATAAATTCTGTTCTCTGGAACAGAATCCTTGACTGATATATCCCCTTTAACAGAGGAGAAAACTGAGGCCCAGAGAATTAAATAACTTGCCTATGATCATATCCCCAGAGAAGGGAAAGGCCAAGATCTGGAACCCGGGCCATCTGTGTTCCTAACAACTAAGCAACACTGTCTCCTTGTAGAGTAAAGGGCCATAGGAATTTCAAGAAGGGAGAGGTCATTGCCAGTTTGAGGACTTGGTGAAGAGTACCCAAATGGAAGAAGTAGACACTGAGAAAGACCTTGAGGTAGACAGTCTTTTAGGAGATGAAAAGAAAGGGGGAAAGGCTTTGCAGGTGAGGAGAACAGAGAAAGCAGAGAAGGTAGGAAAATGTGAGACCCAGAATTTTACTTAGCCTGACCCACACTATTTCAGGCTGTTTAAAGGGGAAAAAAACATATTTTTAAAAATCTTTATCCCACAGTCTCCCTTTCCCTACAAAGCATCTAGCACTGCATGTTCCACATGGAAGGAACACAACACATTTTAAAATTTGATTTGATTCATCTCTAGCTGCCCAAAGCACTCAGAGCCTCAGCTCACATTTTTTTACTATTGTCTGCAATGCCAATTCAGGGCGTCTCACACTGTAGGTACTTGGTTTGAATCTGTGACCCTGCCAGTGGCAGAGAGGAATTCTGAAGACTGCTTGGTGTAGTGCAAAGAACCCAGATTTGGGAGCCACTCAATTCAGATCCTAGCTGTTCCACTGATTACCAGGAAAACTTGAAGGAAACAAATTGCTGAAAGTCTCTGAGCCCAGTTTTTTGTTTGTTTGTAGCTGTTAAGTAATGAGAGTAATGGTTAGCACCACATGGCATTGCGGGCAGTGGGTGAGGGGTTTGGGGTCTAGCTCAGAGCCTGATTCAAACTAAGAGCTCAACAAATCATTACCATGATAGGTGGTGGGTATGGGAGTGTCCACCATACATACCTTTCAACTTTTCTGTGTGCCTGAAAATCCTAATAAAATACTGGATAAAATTATTATCATAATTTAGATTCTAATTTTAGGACTTTCTCTCCCCCTGAAAGAAAGAAACAAATAAATAAACTCATAACAGAGCACTGAGCTGCACTGGGAAGACAGAATTATTCACCAGCCCCAAACCGGAGGCCCTTCTCCCGTTTTCTACACTGTGGGGGTTGTGTCAAATGTTAGCAGTTTGCTATTGAATTATATTCAACAAACACTTCTAGAGCACCTACTGTGTGCAAGGCATGATAAGTAGAGAGTTCTGGCAACAGATAAACTGCCATTTGTAGCCTTTTTGACATAGAGAGACACCAAGTTAACGGCTGAGGTTTGAATTATGGTTGCAATATTCATATATTAAACCCAAATGTAATATATAAATCCAAGGCCCTTGATTCTTAGTTCAGTACTATTTCCATGACATCATCCTCTACAGATAAAATAATTATACCAGAGCCAGACAATAAGGTGAAGGAGTGTTAACAGATTTATAGACAATACAGAGAGAGTGGGATTAAAATGCAAAAGCCAAATTCCTCAGCTTGGCATTCAAGGACCTCCCTGGTCTGCTTCCAGTCCCAGGATAACAGAAAGTCATGCTCTAACCCAATTAAAATACCTGATATTGCCCCAGGACTCCAAGTCTTCCCACTTCCATATACTTGTTTATCCTGTTCCTTCTGCCTGAAAGGCCCTCCTCCCATGCCTGTCTTGCTAATATCCTTTTTCACCTTTAAACTGTAGCCCTAATGCCTGTTTCTCCACAAAGCCCTGTAGATAATTGACACTGGAGAAATACTTGTGAAATTAACATGTGAGTTAACGAACATATGCTGTGTCTACAGATACGGTAGCAAAAAAAACTCCGAGAAAAGCAGCAGCAAGCAAGAGAATTACACAAGAAACATGGTTTCTGAAAACAAAGGCAAAATGTAAATTAAAATTGAAATAAAATTTGAATTTCAAAATAGCAATTAAACCATGGAAAATCAGAGTTCTCTTTCTCTAAAATAAAATAGATCATTGTGAGCCTGCAATTTTATTCCTGTTATATGCTGGTAATATTTGCTAACACCAACTGGATGAATGGTTTCCCTGTTAAGTTAGAAAGTTTATCTCATATCACAATTATAAATACTGTCCAAAATATTTAAAAAGTCAAATAATGAAATACTGAAAAAGAACCTCTAACAAAAAGTAATTTATAGTATATTGGGGCTTTTTTAGGTTTCATAAAAGGACATGGAGTTTGTGGGTAAAACGATATTTTATCTTTCCTGCTTCAAAATGTGGTGGGCCATTCTTTTAAAAAGACTTTCATGAAGAAATTTTAAAATTGGTAAGTATGGCAAAAGGTAAAAATCCTATAGAATAAAAACAAAGTATTAAATACAAGTTAATAACAACAAAAACATTACCAATATGCAGTGTTCTGAGGGGAAATATGGGATACAATTGGGAGAAATAGGTAAAAGAATCTACAGTTTTTTTTGGTTTTTTTACATGTGCATTTCCCAGAAGTTAAAATTCAATATTGGTTTCACAGCACAGAAACTAGTAGTTATAGAAAGTATAGCGTCCCAAGGATAAAGGGAAGAACCTCTGGTCCTTAGATGTGATTAGATGGTCAGGGCCAATCACAAAAGCCTTTGGGAGCAGCTGGATGGGATACAAGTCCTAGCCTTGAGGTGTTTTTCATTTAAGTCCAGCAAGCCAAGTTCGCTGTATCACCTGAGAATATTTCTAGAATGAATACCCATGGAGGTATGTTTGCACTGTGCAAAATAAATAAACAGTAATGTCCAAGGCATGTGACTTTGATGGTTTTCTCATGGTCTTCTTTAGAGAGGTATACCTTTGTCCCAATAGTTGCACAGGCCTACCATCTGGTTTCAGTGTTGGGTTACATATTTTCCCTTTTCACTTCCCCATCTCTCCCTCCATGCCCCTCAGTTTTCTACCCCTTGCAGTGAGAGAGAAATGGTCTTGTCAGCCTCAGAATGGCCTTGTACGTAGAATGTTTACTATAACCATACGCATTTAGTTTTGCTCTCAACAGCTTGGTTTTTAAATCCATGCCTGCGTGTTAAGGGGAAAGAGTTTAAATGGCATATCTGTGGCAGAAACATTAACTATCTCCCAAAAACTATCATTCTTCTTTCACTGTGGTAACAAACATACAGTGCCACCCAGAAGAGAGACATTTTCTAGCCTCTCTTGCAGCTACATGTGACCATGTGACAAAGTTATTCTTAAGAAGATTTAAGTGAAGCTATAGGTGCAATTCCAAGTAATGTCCTTAAAGAAAAGGAGATATCCAGCTTCACTCTTTTCTCCTTGTTGTGGCTAGAATGATGACATATAATACTACTAGATTTTCATTTGTATAGGTTCCACTAATAAAATTTCTAATTTAGCTGAAATGATTTTCTCTTCAAGCTATTACGGATGATGTACATGGTGGAGGAGTTGGTGATGTTCTGAGTCACCTGATTTACAGGAAAATGTACTGTTCCTATCTGATTCTGGTTGACTCAGTTACTCAGAGCCTCAAGTTACTAAAGCTTGGGTCATGAGGGCATCCTTGCCAACTGGGAGTTAATGAATCAACTACAAGTCATTACTACCATAAAAAAAAAGAAAAAACAAACTACTCAAACGTTAGACTGGAAGTCTCGAGGGCGGTGTCTGTGTCCTGACTATTCATTCCCAACCTTTGGCATAGCCACCTGGCACATAACATTTGTTGAAAGTATGAATTTAAAAAGCATAAGCTCGATTCCCTCAAATATTAAACATAGAATTACCATATGATCCCGCAAGTCCCCTTCCGGATATATACCAAAAGAAATGGAAACAGAAACTCGGACAGATATTTGGACACCCCTGTTCACAGTAGCATTATTCACAGTAACCAAAAGGTAGAAGCAACCCAGGTGTCTGTTGACAGATGAATGGATACATGAAATGTGGTGCCTACACACCATGTCATATTATTCAGCCTTAAAAAGGAGGGAAATTCTGAGACATGCTACAACACTCATGAGCCTTGAAGACATGAACGAATCCACTCATATAAGGTGTCTAGAGCAGTCAAATTCATAGAGACAGAGTAGAATGGTGGTTGCCAGAAGCTGGGGGGAGAGGAGGAATGAAGAATGCATGTTTAATGTGTACAGAGTTTCAGTTGGGGAATTTTTAAAAATTCTGGAGACGGATGGTGGTGATGGTTGCAGAGTAATTTGAATGTCCTTAATGCCACAGCACTGTACACTTAAAATAGTTAAAATGGTAAAATTTTATGTGCTGTATATTTACCATACAAATTTTAAGGAAGGAAAAAAGAATAAAAAATAAAAAATAATTTACCTGTGTAAAAGCAGTCCCAACGAAATCCCCTGACGTGAACTCCTAATCCTTGTGCCAAAAAACTGTGGAACTCAGTATGATAATGGATACGCTGCCATGTGTGATGACTAAATTTCTTACAAGTTAAAAATAAATAAAGCAAGCACAAGCTTTTCCATGTTATGTCAACAGTGCCACCCTCACTCAAAAGGAAAGCAAATATTAGAGAAGTATTTCTCTGGATTAAGTTTTCACATATGTAGATTGGGGTCCTCTCAACTTAAATGTAAATGAGCCTGTGCCCCCAAAGCCTTGGCACTCACCCTTGGCATTCACCTTGCTGCCTGGCATGCTCCTCGAATGCTCCTACTGCTTCTACTCTAACAGCTCCTCACGTCTCATCTTAGGAGATCCTCGGAGAGGACTTCCTCGATCTGTCAATCTAAATTGGCCTTTCCTGTTTGTTTTCAATGCCTTCTTGTACAGAACCTATCATCCTTCATAGTTATGAATCATTTGTATTTACATTTATTTGTGTGATAACATATTCAATGTCTCCCTCTCATTAGACTGTGAGCTCTATAAGGGCAGAAGCTATTCCAGTTTTATTAACCTCTGTATCCAATATCTAGCACAGGATCTAGGCACACAGTGTGTGTTCAACAAATATTTGTTGAATGAATAAATATTTGTTGAATGAATGAATGACTTTCTAAATAGAAGTTTTCAAAGACATTGGCTACAGTCAATTTCTTAAGCTGGGTAATGGATAACATAGTCATTTCATTATTTTTAAAATACTTCATACACATACATACACATATACATGATTTATGTTATGTACACCTTGAATACAGACCTTATATATATGCATATATATTTATAAATAACATTTATCTTTATTTCCCAACTGTTAATCAATGGACCGAGGAAGTCCAATGTTATTTCTTCCTGTCCTTTCCTGCCTGCTTCCTCAAAGACCGTCACTGGTTCAGCACCTTGTTCTGTTTCTCCCTCCTCTCACTCCAAAGGACCATGTTAGGCAGGTAAAGACAAGTAGTTTATTGCCTTGCAAGTAAATGTATTTTCATTTCTTCTTTAAATTTTATTCTGAGATACCAGTTTAATAATGAAAGGAGTTGGGTAGATTAAATAAAAATGCAAGGGAAATTCATCTACATCTACTTCACGTAAGAACAAAAGTGATGTACTTAACCTGTCTCTATGTAATGATTTAAGAACCATAATGGTATAATTTGCTTACCAAAGTAAAGAGAAAGAGATGATGCACACGAAATATTTTTATCAACAATAACATATTTGGATATATGTTAAACTCTGATACATAATAAAATTTGATACAGATACTTATTTGTCTGTCCAGGCATGTGTTCTGTTTCTTAATGAAGATTTATATTGCTTATTCTTTAATTGTGCAACTTTCTTGGATTCACAATATTCTCTTTGAAGATGAGGGGTAAAAAATAATAATAAAGACTTGTTTTAAAAGTTACACTTATTAAAAAATTAGACTGAACACATGTATTTAGTTTTCCTTGCAAAATGACAGTGTTTTGAGGTTCTTACATGGCCAGTGTTACCGCAGGCCGATACGAAGCTTTGATGAACCACCAGGAAAAGGAATCTGTGGTACCATTTGCATCAAGATTCTATAGTTATTTTCTCTTCCTTTGGAGGGGTGATTTTCAGTGAAATGTGAATTTTCTCATCACACACTGTGCGCGCGCAACAGAATCGGTTTGTTGGGTGGACTTCGAAAGTGTTAGCTTGAAGACTTCTTGTGGATGATCCAATGTCGTCTTTTCATGGGTCTGTTCAAGGAACAACTCACTTTTGCAAAGAATGAAATCCATAAAAAGAAGCTGGGGGCAGTGATAGTACCCCAGTGTAAAGACCTGTATGTACACCTAGTAAAATTTGGAAATTGAATTCACTCTGCTTCAGATTTCACTTTCCCCCCTATTAAATCAGAGTACGACACAGGCATCACGAAATCTGCCATAAATAATTCTTCACAACCGTCTGCTCCACTTGGAGTGCCCTGGACTCTGTCCAGCCATAAAACCTGGATTTACTTTTACTAGTAAAGAGGATAGTGCCCCCATGGTTAGGGCCGAAGAAGCTGAAATGGAAAAGGGGCTTGCTGTTCAAGCAGTTACTCTGCACGTGGCATCTCATATAGCAAACAAACAGCGGGTTCGCTGTGGAGCCAGGCAAGTCCTTGAAAACCTTGACAAGATTTATAAATAAGATATGGTGTTTATTTATTATTTTAAAAACTTTCCATTGTTCTCTCCTTGGTAATGTAATATGATATATACTTTTGCCAAGAATAGGGTGTGGTTGCTCCACAGCTTAGCCCATCATGAAATGTCATGCTTAAGACTTGAGTCAGAATATCAAAACAATGCAATTCTGGAAGGAGAGTAGCCAACAGTTTTTCCATTTCTGCTAAATTCAACTCTACTCAAGTTGGGAGTATTAGTAGCTTTTGTCATTACTCTATCTGGTCTTGACACTGAAAATATTATACGTAAATCCTGAATTTTAAACATGCTTGCTTTTCCATTCTGAGTACCCCTTCCTCCCCCACAGCCTGCCTTCCTCCTACATTTCTTCTATCCCTCTTTCCCTTCCCTGTGTATTTGTCAATTATGGTTGGTTGGTAACATTATCATTGTGGCGGTTAAAATCTAATGGGAAGAATCTCATTTAGGATTGCTCTTTGAAACACGCAGCAATGTAGGCTAATGTGCTCACTTTTAAATAACCTAACGAATCCCACTTGTTAAACGCTCATCTTCACTGTGTTGTTGGAGATTTGGGCACCAATATTAGTAAAATGTGACCTAGTTCAATACTTTTCCAAAGGATCTGACTAACTAAGCTGGTGGGTGGGGGGTTCGCTACTCATGATGGGCCCCTATGGTATATAAGTTCCCTGAACGCAGAGCGTTGTTCTTTCTTGGTCACTTCTATAACTCTAGTATCTAGTGTAGTGCTTGACAGATCTAAGGTATTCAAGAAATATTTACTGAATTAATGAATAAAATAACTAGTGAAATAGGGTACTGAGTACAACAGAGGGCTTAAAAATCAAAAGGTTTAGATCCCTGCCCAGAAACTAGGATCCAGAGCGGTAGATCAAATATGTCTCATAAAACACCCATAAAGTCTGACCATGAAATACACACTGTTTATGATGTATTATTTCCTGGATAACATAATTTGTAATACAAAAAACAAGCATTTTATATTTCACTATAATATAAGCTGCTTGAGAGCAGATACTAGGTTCTCAAATTATATTTGTTGCATGTCTAAATAATGGAAAATCCATGCCTATAGAAGTATTTCCTCAAGCAGATGTGTGGGTCATAGTATAAGGCTTCTACAACTCAGTTACTATGGCCACTTCTAAAAAGAAAGCTAAGATACCAACACTGTCCCTTTTTAAATACTAGAAATAATATTTCCAGTATTTTCTGTAATACTAAAAATCTTTAGTCCTGTGTTATTTCTTGAAGCATAGAAGATCTGTTTGTTTAAAATATATCTGCTCATGGCAGCTAATACTGTTTTTAAAAATATTGTTGATAAGGGAACAAGACTCAGGCTCAGAACTCCTCAGAATGTGCATGGGAATCTTTTTGTCATCAAATCAAAGGGCTGAACTAGATTTGCAAAAGTCTCCTCTGGCTCTAAAATTTTATGACTCTGGCTTAAAAAAAAGAAATCTATCCATGGGGAAGCAGTGTCTTTGTAATTCACTCAGAATTTTCATTGTCATTGGACAGAGACTTCTCACTGATTCAGCATATTCTTGCTCAAATGTTGTTCACAGTGTATTAAGCCTCGATAAAGTCTTTTTCTTCTAATGATGTTCTGGGAATCTTGTGAAACAAGCCACCTAATGAGAACCTAATGAGTTTGGGGATTGGTACCCCAATGAGGAACACCACCAAATATCATGGAAGCTTAGGGCAAAATGAGGTAAAGTTCTCAGGTCTCACATTCACCATTTTGTGAAATGGTTAAAGCATTATTTTTCAACTGTAGGTAGATCTGCTAACAGGTCATAAAATCAATTTAGTGTGTAACAACCAACATTAAAAACAAAAAGAAAATAGTTCACAGTAGAATAGAAAATACTGAGTGTATTTTATCTAAGAAGGATAAATAGTGTTTGACAAAAGTTTTATTTCAGGAGCGCGTGCGTGTGTGTGCGTGTGTTTCAGCGTAGGTGGTACACATGGTAGGTCACCATGAAAAATGTCTTTCTTTCTGTGGGACACATTCAAACAAGTTTGAAAATGAAAACAACCTTTCAAAATCCCTTCAAATGCTGTAAATTACTTCTATGAAATCCTGAAGATCTCATGGGCATCCGACACAACTGCAGAAAAGAGGTAGGTGTGAATGGAAGGGTTTCCTTCACCAAAGGGACGCAGCACCAAACTCACCCACTGATTCTGATCTTCAGAAGCCAGGATTGCTGAGCTCAACCTCTTCCACCTAACGGATCGGACTGGAGACACAGGGACATCATCCCTTGTTCTGACCCTGATGGACGGTAGGTGTCAGCTACACCTAAGAGTGATTGTGCCTGAGCTAAGACAGAATTTAAAAAAAATATTGAAGCATAATATGCACACAGAAAAGTAAAACTAGGAATTCTTTTCCTGTCCTGAGAGGAAAGGAAAGGCACTGCAGCTTTCTCCAACTCCTCTTTCAACCTTGGCATCCTATCTAAAGGATTTTTGTCTTATTCCTGCCTTAATTTCTGTCTAAAGGATTTCTCAGAACCCATAGTGGCTTCTGGAGGACAGAGGGGGATATTCTAGAAGTGAAAACACCTTGTATAAAAATTCCTCTTTTCTTCTTGGAGTATGTCTATGAAACCTTTTTCCCCCTGTAATTTGATTTTACTTTAACTGATGAGTCAGTAAGTCCATCTCCTTTTATTTATCAAACCAGTTTTTGTGTTTCTTTTTTGGTGTTTTAAAAACTAAAACCTCAAAGTTAGTTCAATAACTGGACAGTCCACAGCACTCTAACATAATAAGTAATTATGTACATGCATAAAATGCATAGAAAAAGAAACGTTTTTCATAAGGACATGGGGTTTAAAGATTCTGAAGTCTGGTAAATGGGAGATAAGATGGTTTCTTTTAAAACAGACACACAAAAATATATGCAATTACTGAGTGGCTGGCATATGTCAGGACTGCTCTAAATGCTGCAGGAATGAATGAGACAAGCAGATAAGATCTCTGATTTTGTGGTGCTTCCTCTAGTAGGGGGAAAGGTGTGGAGAAAGATTAAAAAGATAAATGAACAGGGTAACTTCAGATAGTAGTAAGTGTTATGACAAAGAGAAACAGGAGTGACCTCATGGTGGGGTTGGGGTACACACTGAGATTGGGGTGGTCACTAAGGGGTTACCTTTGAACCAATATCTCAAAAAACAAGAAGAAAGTAACCAGAGTTTCCAGGGAGATTAAAGGAAGTAGGTATTGTCTGTGTCTATGAGTAATTTTTTCCTTTGCTTAATCCCTTCACCTATGTCACCCAGCTGCCCATTGCCCCCCTCCCACCCCACAGCTGTCAGTCTGTTCTCTGTATCTGTGAGTCTGTTTCTATTTTGTTTGTTTATTTTGTTCATTAGATTCTGCATTTAAGTAGAATCATATGGTATTTGTCTGTCTCTGATGGGCTTATTTCACTTGGTATAATAATCTCCAGGTCCATCCATGCTGTTGCAAAAGGTAAGATTACTAGAGGGAAGGGGTGGTGGGGCAGCTAGAAGAGGGTAAAGGGGAGATAAATGGTGACCAAAGGAAACTTGACTGTGGTGAACACACAATACAATATACAGGGGAAGTATTATAAAATTATACACTTGAAACCTATATAATTTTATTAACCAATGTAACCCCAATAAATTTGATAAAAATATTTAAAAATTAAAAAAAGCAAGTAGTCATGAGCACTGGTATTTACTTAGTCATTATTTAAAAATCTCCTAACTTGAAAATAAAATGAAATAGAGATGTATTCACCGAAGAAAAAGAAATCCAGCAAAGTCAAAGTTTGTTTTAAATGGACCCATTAGGTACTAAGGGCAGGGCTTCCAAATACTGTCATATAGGCTGAACGGTGCAGCTTGCAACCTTGAGATACCACGTATCCCAAATGGAAAATCTGGTGGATCAAGCATTCAGGAGGACCAGTGATAAAGTTTGCAGCAACTTGTTAGCTCAGGATTTCCAATATGGCAGGAAAAGGGTAGGATAGTGGGTTACACAAAACTTGTTAAGCACTAAGGCTACTTTGGTGGACCTTAGTTACAACCTAAGGAATAATTATAGGCTCAAGAATCTCGGAGGACTATGGGAAAACTGAAGACTATTCAGAGGAAGTCAACAAAGATGATTAAGAATTGAATAATGGGGCCTCTGAGGAAAGGTATAGCCAAACTGGAATTACTTAGCTAGGATTATTTATCTTGGTGAGGACACATCCAAGGCGTGGCTTAATAAGGCCTTCAAAAATATGAAAGGTAATGGGGACTCACTGTTCTTTATGACCTCCATGAAGAGAATAAGTTGAAATGGGAGGGCTTTTAGAGATAAGAATTTTTGGATTATAAACTGTCCAAAACAGAGTGAGTTACCTAGTAAGCATTTTCGGTCCCCTTCTTTAAACTTTGAAACACTATTAACTTAAGATCTTTGAACCCCTTCCACATGGATGGATTCAGTGATCCTTGCCAAGTTCAATGTAAAATTTTGTGGGTATATGTATACACATGTACTTTTTTTTTCTGAGAAGAAGACTGGCAACTTTTATTAGGCTGGGTCCATGCCTAAAAATGTTTAAAAATCACTGCTTTTAAGAAACCAATTGTATTCTCAAGTATTTGGATCAGTAGAAGAACACTTTGGTCTGAAGAAGGAGAATGGACTAGATGCCCTTTTAATTTTGCCTAGCATCTTATACGTTACTTAGGAGACTTCGAGACCTGGCTGCTCTAAAGATTAAGAAAATGTATATTAGGAGTTTAATGTTTGGTTATTTAAAAAATTACCTCTAAGTGAAAAATGCATTTGTGAATATATATATGGGCTCTTGTCATAAAACTGGAGGATAAGTGGTACTCCTTGGGAATAGTACCAACTGAAAAAAATGTTTGCAACATATGAGCAAACGGGAGAAAGGTATTCTGTGGAATATTTAAAACATATGGTTTTTGTTTGTATTTCTTCCAAATGTTTGAGAAAAGTGAACAACTTGTACCTGTATACAATCGTGACTATGAATGCTCTATTCTTTTTTAACAAAAAATGTATTTATAAGCAAGCAGTAAAACACTGAAAGAAATCATAATGTTAATAAGTAGGAGGCTATCAGGTTCCATATTAAATTCTCTTACCCAAAGCTTACCTTACAAAGAACAGGGATTTTAACTTGATGGATTAAACAGTTTTCAATATAGTATCGATTTCAGAGATCCACAGGAAGTGATATAATAAAAATCCTAATCAATCAGGCATATAGATAATATCCATACACATTCACCCCTATGAATTGTGCAAATGGGGAAAATTGTAGCATTAGTGAAAGAGGTGAAGGAGAGAATTCTATTTTGTTCTTATGTCCATGACTGAATCAGTAATAAAAGATATAGAAAGTTTATGAAGGCTAAAATCTCATGTGTATCTTTGTGGAGTAAATGTGGTTGATTTTGCATAAATTTGCAAACATTTTTCTTAAGTGCTCATCAGTAATCATCTCATTTTTGTACTCAATAATTCTTTTATAAAACACAATGGAATCTTACATTCTCATTAGTTCTGGTTCCATTATTAAAAAGGAAGGAGACTAGTACAAACTAGAAGCAGAACTGAGAACCAGAAATAAGGAGAGAGAAAATGGGATTACAGCTACATTCTCTGGGTTCCTGGTCTGTGGCACAAAATGCCAGCCTGAGTTGACAGACTAATAACTTAGAGGGATAAATGCATGTTCTCCTGGCATATTTGGGACATCAGCATCAAATCTTTGGTTTCCATTCTTTTCAGATTTGAAGAATTACATGCAATGAAACAGCGAGTTCAGATACAGTAAATTAGTAACACATGGAGCTGAAAATTTTAAGGTTTCATTTCTGGGGTGGCTAGATAAACAAATATATTTACACAAGAGTTGTTTGAGTCATACAAATTTTGAGCTAGTACTTATCTAAGTGGCAATGGCTTTTCTGAAAGTTGCTCAAATAATGGTTTCAGTAACATAATTCCTCTTTTCTACCCATTCATATCACCCTCACGTAGGCATACAACCTCATTTAGACAGGTAAAGCTGTACTTCATTTCACAGGTGTAAAATCAAATGGAAATTGCAGACATAAAATCAACTCTGAGCTGATGATGAGCTGGGTTAAAAAAAAAAAATATATATATATATATATATATATATATATATATATATATATATATATACAGGGTGAGGCAAAAGTAGGTTTATAGTTGTGAGTACACTAAACAGAGTTTATTCTTGTACTATTATTTATTAATTGTATTATTTTCCAATAATACCTGTAAATGTACTTTTGCTCCACCGTGTGTCTGTGTGTGTGTGTCTGTGTATATATACATATATGTGAAAGTAAAAACAGAGAATATATATACTTATATATTTTTTTTCTCCTTTCTCTCTACACACCCAAAGGTTATTATATGTGGTTCTTTTGCTATAAAAATCAATACACAGTGTGACCTTCATATTGAGACACGCACATGATGGGGGTACTCAAAGCCTTGCCAACGAATACGCAAACATGATTGTTTTAAGGAGGAGAATTTCCATATTGTCAATCACATTTACTTTTTCCTAAAACTGACCTGTGGCAAATGCACTTGCATTTGTGTGTTCTGATGGCCTCTTATACCAGTTCCCCTTTCTAAAGCATGTTCTTTAACTTCTCAAAAGTACCCCAAACTTACACTGGTGTATTACCCCAGGGCATAAAGCTAATGACCAAACAAAACAATGATTCACAATGTTGGTTTCAGTGAAGTTGCCTTTAATTAAGGCCCCATAAAACCTATACTAGAGTTGTTATCTTTCCCTGTTTTATGTTATTTTCTGTAAAGACACAGTGTGGCTTTAGAAAAGGATATTTTGGTCTATGTAAAGCTATTCTGAATCTAGATGAACTGCAGAATGGGCAATGGGAACGATCATTCCCATTTAACCATTACTGCCTCTTTCATTCTCCAGCTATTGTCATGAATGGATCACTTCAGAGGGCATCCAGCCAGAGCAACACAGAGAGAGTTGGGGAAGGAATATTAAAGGGGTGTCAACTTAATTTATCCAGTTCACAGGAAGCTCTTTATGGTATGTGTATATGCGTGTATCTACGAATGACTAAAAAAATGAATGAATATATATTTAATATATCTTTATTGATTTCAGAGAGAGGAAAGGAGAGGGAGAGAGAGAGAGAGAGAAATATCAATGATGAGAGAGTCATTGATCGAGCCCACAACCCGGGCATGTGCCCTGACTGGGAATCGAACCCCGATCGCCTGGATCCTAGGCCGACGCTCAACCGCTGAGCCACACCCAGCCGGGCTGAATATATATATGTCTTTTAGAATTAAAAAGTGATATTGTTTAAATGCTGTACAGTACACCCCCATCTTCATTAAAAATGAAGTCAGACCTTCTCTGACTTATTTTACTGATTAAATTATATGGGAAATATTTTCCATTAATTGAGTTAAATCTGCAGCTACAAAGTGTTTTGTTTTTGTGTTTTTTAAACACCAGTTTCTTTTGAGTTATGACTTATACACATTTTAGATATACAATTCTAAGAATTTTGACAAATATATACAGTTGTATAACCACTATGCCAACAAGAGATATAGAATTATTACCATCATTTCATGAAGTTTCCTTGTGTCCCTTTGCAGTTAATCTTTTTATTACTGGATATACATCCATTGTATCAATGTACTGTAACTTGTTTGTCCATACACTGGCAGATGGGCATTTGGGTTTTTTCCGGTTATTGATGAGTATGAATAAAGCTGCTACAAACATTCCTACACATATAATTGTCTGGATACACATTTTCATTTCTCTTATAAATACCTAGGAATGGGATTACCGGGTTTTATGTTAACTGTGCATTTAATTTAACATAAGCAACTGCCAAACTGTTTTCCGAAGTGGCTGTCCCATTTTGCATTCTTACAACAATGTAAGAGAGTTCGTTTCTCTGCATTTTTGTCAGCACTTGGTATTGTCAGTTTTTAAAATCTTAGCCATTCTACTGGGTATGAAGTAATATATCATTACAATTTTAATATGCATTTCCCTAATGACTAACATATTTTCATGTGCCAATTTGCTACTTGTATCTATTTTCTGGTGAAGTGTCTCTTTACATCTTTTGTCTTATTTTTATTGAGTTGCTTATTGTCTTATTACTGAGTTGTGAGGGGTCCTTATATATTTTGGATACAAATCTTTTATCAGATATACATTTTGCAATTACAATGTTTTGACAAAAATATATTTAAAACATGGGATGTTGATAGTACCATTTTATCAAAATATATTGTATATTTTGCCAATACAATATTCCAATTTTCCTAAATTAACTATATTCCAATTTTCCTAAATCTTCCTGAATATATTAAGCTAAATGAGGTGTCACTAAGAGAAAGAGCAACAGGTATAATTAATAGACATTTGATAAGTTCTGGTAAAGCAGAAACTGAGAAGATAAATGGCTCTAATGACTGTGTTACAAATCATTTTGCTGGCCAAGCCATTTATATTCCTTGCTTTTAAATGATATAATTGAGTTGTTAGCTGGTAAACTATTAAATATAATTTTTGATGGTTAATCACTAAGTGACTTTTGGCATGTAACTCAGAAGGAGTTCAAAGAATTAAGTTACACTATTTTAAAATGTCTTCTCTTAACCCACAAATTCATTTCTTTTATGCAATCACCATTTTTTAGCACTTACATGAATAAATGTGAAAATTAGAAGTAGGATTTATGAGAGTAACCCTGTCTCATTCTGGCAATAAATAATGTTTATCCATGATAGATGGACTACTTGGGGGAAAAAACCCCCTATATTTTAGAGAAGTATTTTCAGTAAAGTGTGTTACTTATAAAAATTTGTATTATTTGTGTTATTGTTAGAGTATTGGTAACAAATGAAATAATATGATCACCCAGAAAAACTTTTTTCAAAACTTAGATATGTGAACATAAAAAATTTAACAAAAATTAAATTTCATTTTATAAATATACCTCTTTTGTTTGCAGAGAATGATTGTTGATGATCATACTTTGTGTTCTTTTTTATTTTGTAGAAAGGGGAAAACTTTCCATCATAAAATATATTACATTAAGATAATATGAGTTCAAAGAGAAAAGAGAATGAAATAAATGTGCAGTATATATTTTTAATGGATAATTATGAATCTCTAATTGGCATAGTATAAAGATTCCAATAGGAACATCTAGAATTGTCAATATTTAGAATTCTCCAGATATTATATAGTTTGCAACTATTTTAACTTATGATGACAAATTTCAAATGTCGCTTTAAAATGCTCCTGCAGTAGATATTTTTTCTAAATTCTTTTAGGGAGTTTGAAAGTAAAAATTTTGGAAGACAGGTCATGACCTTTACAATATTTTCCCTTTTCTTCCTGGCAGTTGTGTCATATGGCTCTGATCTCATTGTTCTGGGTTTCAGGCTTCTCAGTTTGCAGTTACAATAGCAATAATTTTCCCTGGACACTGAGTGGATGACTAGCTCTTCCAGTGCCCTGTGTCCTCTCACGTTGGCTGGCAGCAGACCCTTAGCTGTCCATGCCAAACTTCTTTCTCCAGAGCTCAGTCTTGACATTTTTCCTGAGCAGCTCAACAAAAGCATCACAATGGAACAGAACACCCGGAATGATTCTTAACTGGGCATTCAGAAATTTATAAAAGGATTTATTATTGAGGCTTGGGGGTTTTGTTTATTAATTGATTTTATTCTCTCTTGTTTTCTGGTCAAACAAATTCTGTGTGTGTGAGAGCGGGGGCGGGGGGGGGGATCTTGTTTTGTCGGAGTCCTGAGAAGTTTCTTCCAAAATTTTCAAAGCTTTGGACTAAAACCTATAAACCAAACTGAATTGCTCACATCCCACAAAGGCACAACCACGTGTACTCGACACCTGCAATTTTTTTATACATCAAAGTTTGGGCTTTTCTACATTCAAAGAGCTCCTTCTGCCCTCAGCCCCCGAGGGGCATGCATGTAGAGAAAGGAAGCAGACTCACTTGGCAGAGTGGTGTGTAAGGCTCTTCGGAAGAAGGTGCTCTATTCCAAGAAAGTGTGAGCAGAAAGGCATGCAGAGAGGGCCTAGCAGAGCACTTCACCAGGCCACATCCACCCTGTGACCTGCGAAGCCCCCAAACATACACTTCAAATTGCAGGACATTTTGATTTGTATCAGGTGAAACAAACAGCCTGGGTCCCCTCGTAATGATCCTCAGGGCAGTGCCACCGCTTTCTTTCCTTCATTGGCTCTGCTTTCCCCCCTTTCTTTCAAATACCCAGCTGAGGTCTGTGTGGCGTCTCCGACCTCCACCCTCCCCTCCTCCCCATAGGTTTGGCATTCATTTTCCCCATTATTTCAATGAGTAATGACACCAAGGGCATGAAGCCAATCCTACCGGGGCCTTACACTTTCCCCTTTTTACAAAATAAAAAAGAACCAAACCAAACATGCTGCAACATTCAGCTTCGGGGATTGTGACTAATTTCTCAGCTCTCTGCGCTCTGTAGTGGAATTCTGGCTGTCATTAGACATTTGGCTTTTTTTCACAGAGCCCTTGAGCAAACTTTATTTACAGTGCACACTGACTTTTATTACTACATAATACAGAAAATATTTGCTTCATTATGAAGCCAACTGAATATTTATTTTGATTTTTGTTACTTGTGGTAAACAGAGTTCAAAACACTCTCTACTACCATTGTTCCAAACTAGTCAAAAACTATGTAAACAATCAGCACAGTGATTGTGTGGCCCAGATCTTGTGATCGCCTCACCTCCTTCTCCAGCAAAAAGAAAAAAATATATATTTTTAAGTGCGTCAATTTTAAATTTTAAAGAAACTTTTCCCTTTCAGAGCTGTCTTTAGTCCATTCTGGTGATTGCCTTTTATGGGAAATCATTTCACAATGAAGTCTTTTCAAGGTACGTTTGGAACTAAACCTTTTCTTTGGATAAGGTCCAAGGTAGGCCTAATTCTGCTCTAAGACGAACAGTATTGCCCCAAATATCAAGAGTGCTATTTTTTAGATGACATAGGTAAGAACATGTGTTGTTGGAAATACGTGTGCACCCAGATGCATTTTATCTCTATTTAGACATATGATACTGGCTTTGCTGATCACATTTAGTCCCAGAACCAACCTGCCTTGTAAACTTAAGTTGTCTCTAACAGACTGTCCAGACTTAAACTGGACTAATTTGGCTTCCGCAAGGTCTAGTTTATGCATATTCACATTATGAAAACATGCCAGTCCAGGAGGTCTGTATCTGTAGCCTTGCCCTTTGACAGTTTGTGATGAATACTTTTTGTAATTTGGTAGAATTTTGAATGATTTTAAATCTCACCTATAAACTTTGTATCAGTTTATTTTTAAAGAAAGAAAAATAAATCCAGAGTAGCAGAACATCTTTAAATGCTGAGAAAATCATGTATGCCAGCACAAATCCAGATTAATGTTTAGGTCAACATTCCCCACCCCTCAACCCCCACCCCCTTCAAGCCCAGGACACACCTTCCCACTGAGAATCTGGGAGTGAGATTTCGTTTCTTAGACTTAATCCCACATCTAGAGTTCTAGAACTTCAATCTTAACAGATCACTTTGGAGTTGCTTTTTCCTTCCCTGCTTTATAGCACTTTTATAAAGGGTCGGCCTTCTTGCTAGAGGTGCTCACACAATTGAGCCAATTCGAGTGTTGTGCAATAAGAAACATTTTCAGCTTTGAGATCAGATCTGGAATCAAACTCTGGCTCTATCATTCCCTGGTTGTATAATTTTGAAAAAGTTACTAATTTTCCCAAATGACAGTTTCTTCTATAAAATAAGGAAATTAATATCTATATCATAAATTTAACTAAGAGAATGAAATGTAAGAATGTCTAAAAGCATCTGACACAGTATTGGGTGTATAGTTAGCATTTTCTTACTCTTACTTAGTACGTTGTTCTGATTATTTTGATAAAAATAATTTTTAATGCAGAGTTTGAAAAGCATTCAATTTTCTACATAAGTGCAAATAATGGTCAATGAAAATGTCTTGTTAAAATTCAACTGAAGCAAAAAAGAAAATTCAAGATGTCTCCAATCAAGCAGGGAATCTAAAACTTTCAATATATGAGTCTGAGTTAGTATTTTCTTTGGTATCGTGCAGTAAACTCTTTGTTTATAACAAATCTCATAATTCTTCAGTTTTCCCATCGTTAAAATGGAATGACAAAAAGACTTTGAAACCTTAGAAGTGCAATACCAAAGATTACTATTAACTGCCCCTTTTGTAAATAATGGGGTGTTGAAGAACAGTTTACGTATACTGCGATTGAAAGATGCACCACAAGGACATCTTTTTTTATATTTAGGAATGTAGAAGAGTGAAGACTTCATCTTATCAAGTCCAACTTTCAACTTATTTTTTGCCTAGTAGAGAAGCATGGTCAAAGATTTCATTATCAATAATGTTAACTGCTTTTCCTGAGGAGAAAGCATATATCAAATGCTTAATGGTAATGACAGATTGGTGAGCTTTGGAACCAAAGTTTGTACTTTCAGGGACCATCTAACTGAGCCAGTGAAAAAAGAAACTGGTTATCAACTGTCAGAACCATCCCCAAAGAATTTCAATCTTGAGAAGTAACCAACCCCACCGAGGAAAATGAGTACATACATTTATTTTATTAAAGAATAGCACAGTTTTTTAGAACTTGAACTTTGGAATCCAACTGACTGGGTTTGCGTTCTGGATCCAGAGCAGTCTATCTGACCTTAGGCAAGTTACCTAAACTCTCTGAATCAGTATCCTCACCTGTAAAATGAGGTTAATCATAGCTCCTACCCTACTGGATTATTGTGAGAAAATTAAATCAGACATGTAAGGGCTGTAGAGAAGTCCCTGGCACAGAGAAATTAGTAATATTAGCAGTTGCTAATTATATATGCAATAATATTGCTGATCATATGTAATGATATTAGTGGTGGATATTATTCATCCCTTGGCA
Source organism: Miniopterus schreibersii (assembly GCF_964146895.1). NCBI lineage: Eukaryota > Metazoa > Chordata > Mammalia > Chiroptera > Miniopteridae > Miniopterus > Miniopterus schreibersii. The sequence continues at coordinate 54,448,213 of NC_138111.1, read as the reverse complement.
AAATTCACAGACTTTTTTTTTTTAAATTGGTAGGAGGAAAGACATTAAATATGACATTTTTGCATTTGAATGGATGAAATCTTAAGGATATTTGTCTATCCTCATGCTTGTGTACATCATTGGCTGTTACTCAGACAATTATTACCTACATCTGTTCTTCTTCTACCAAATATTTAAGGAAAGCAAAAGACATAACCCTGTCCGTAAGAAGTGAATATTCTTTCAACAGAGAAAAGGCATACGCAGATGAAATTCTGGGAATCTGCTTGAACGCTAAGCCTCAAAGCTTGCTTTTTTATCCTTGAAGCTAAAATTCAAAATAGTGAAGATTGGTAGAGTTTTACATATATATAATATTTTTTCTTTTGCTTTTTTCCCATTTATTTTTTTCCTTTTGTTTGTATTTATGTCAATGTTGGAGGAGTATGGATTTTGGCATCAGAAAGACCTGACTTCAAATCCCATCTCCACCATTTAGTAGCTGCGTGAACTTGGGCAAATTCGTTAATCTCTGTGAGTTCTAATTTTCTCATTTGTAGAAGGGAAATATTATCTGTTAACTCAAAAAAAATCAATGTGAGCATTAACTGGAATGGTGTTTGCAAAGCACTCAGCACAGTGCCTGACCCTTAGAAGATACTCAATAATTTTCCTTCTGTATTAGCTGCATAACCAAGAAAATAAAGATTTTAAGAATTCTCTAAAACCATGAAGCTACGCTCATGTATTCTTGACACCATGGTAAATCCCTGCAAGCCTTCTTTAGTCCATTTCATCCTCTGAGTAGAATGGCTCTGGACATCCCCCCATAGGAATATCATTTCTGTAGTAGAGGCCACACAATTCTTCACCTAGAGTTGAAACTACATTTCTGTCATTAGAACACAAAATGACCTCCATTTGACAACCACATATTTCTACTCCACAATCAATTGATGAAAATAAAAGGGTTTGCTACTTTATACTTCAGAGTCTTTTCTACTTGTGGCATATAGAGGCAATGTATTCAAATGCATACTGGCCATACTTAAAAATCCACACAGAGAGGAAGTCCTAGCTTTTCTTCTCTAAGATAGTAGTTTCCGGCTTGGATGATACAGAGTTGTAAGCCTTGCACACGGATTAATTTGGACACAAATATACAGCAGATCTCTTCATACCATATCAAGAAACTCAAAATCAGTACACACCTAGGCTGAAAAAACAACAACTACCTGCAAATTAACCAGACCTTTGATTCAACCGAAACTGATTGGTGAAGTCATTTCCTCTCCTGTAATCTCCAGTCTTCATCTGCTTACTAACATTCCCTCAAATGCACATTCCAACCCTCAGTGAGTTCTATACCTAGAACTTCCATGGCTGATTAGAGAGCAAAGGAGAAAAGTCTGAGAGGAGAATCCCTTTGGCTTTGCCTTCAATCTACTTCTAAGCAGGCTCAGTTTTCTTTTGCAGACAATTCCTTAACATTTACACAGGCACTGGTATTCATTATACACCGAAGAGAAAGACAAAAGAAATGTATCCTCAGATAGATCATAAAAGGTTGTCAGCTCATCAGTGACTTCCTATGAGGTCATCAGCAACAGGGAAGCTAGAACAGTTAAGCTCCACGAAAACTGAAGATGAAATTACAAGTTTAGTACTGACTCAGTTCTGTGGCATAGTGTACAGAGCAGAGCTGACTTTAATATATGTTTCCTTATCCCTATAAAATACATCAAAGGCCAGATTTTCAAAGCCCTGCATGGCTGGCTATTTGGAAAGAGGTATATCCAGGGCCTCAAAGCCTTCATTTCAAGCAGATGGTCGTGTCAACGGCAAGGTTGGAAATTGCAAGCACAGCCTTGTTAAGACACTGTTAAACACCAGCCTGACCAGGGAGGGGCTGGCGTGAGCCAGCCGGAACCACCAATCAGGCCTATAAAACCAGGTACTCTGGCTAACTTGTAGCAGGTAGTGGAAGGCCTAGCAGAAACTCAATTCCTATTTGTTTTTCCCAGGTTGGGCTCTATTCCTGGAGGACAGCAACAACCAAATGACTGGCGCGCCACTAGGGGGCGCTCCTCCGTACTACCAAATTTACAGTGATGGCAAAGCCACCTGCCAGGAGCTCCGTCTTATTAAAAAGTTTAAAGGGAAAAGACGAAAGTGTCAGGTTCTTCTCCTTATCACTGCCGCTACACGTAGATTATTAAACCCCTTTTGGAATTCTGTAGCTACGTTCCTCCTCTGAGACTGTAAAAACAAATATCTAGCACATTTGAGAGATTTAATATACATTAAAAGAAAAGATAACTCAAGCGAGGATTTTTTTTTCTTCCCTTTGGGAGAGTACAAAGCACACATTCACTGAGCTGCTAATGTCTGCAGTCATTTGAAAACACAGTGTCTCCCAACTTTGAACTTTAATAACTTCCTTTGAAAATCTCCATAGAAGAGATGACTTAAACCTTTAATAAACACTTGGCAAAATTTCAGACAATGGCAAATTATATTTGTTTTCTCCCTCTCATACTTGCCTCAAACTTTGGAAATCTTACTATAGAAAGATTGAAGCTCAGAGTCTGCTATGGAGATAAAAATACACATTTATTACATATCCTCACAGGTATAACAGTTCCTGTAAAATTTAAACCAAGCTCTTGGATAAGATGTTTCTTTTAGAATAAGGCTCTAGCTTGTGTCTTCAAGAGATATTTTGAGTCCTATATATGAAGGGTGTTAAAGAAAAGGACATTTTTAATCCCTAAGGCGGTAAGAAAATCCAGCAACTGTTTTCCCTATACTGAAAACTATATTCACAATTGGTGTGTATATTAGCATAATGTTCATTATTGTCCAGCCATTCCAAAGTACCACTTACTGGCGTGAGTTTTGATTTGTCATTTAAATTTGTTATATTTCTTGCCTCGTATATAGTTTTGTATACTTGTGCAGTACCAAAATCTTAGTTAAACACTGAACTGAGGACCTATTGTTTCAGGTAACATAGCTCAAAGCTTTATGTTCAACCACTTAGAGAAATTTTATTTCAAATGTTATCCCTCCCAGGCTGAGATCATTATATTCTAAGCCTCATGGGACACACATATCTCAAGGCTTTTTTTTTTTTGTCGTCTTAGCATCTCCTATTATAGAAAAAAGTAGGTTTCTTTTACAAACTAAGCAGGTCTTTGAAGAGCCATCATGCCATTCTTCATCTTCTGACACTACACATGAGGCTTTTGACTTGTTCGTATTTTTCTGCAGTGAATTCTTTTCCAGTCCATAGCGAATTCCCAGATCTTCCTTTCCATCCCCAGTAGAAAGAAAACACTGGATCTGAAATCCTGTCTTATTTTAAAACTGATTAGAAAGAAGTAGGACATATATTGCCTTGTGACTAAGAACTAATATTTGCCAGCTCACATGAATCTCTTACTATTTCTGTGGGATTTCCCCACAGAACAGTTTAACTATTAGAAGAGTGAATAGAGTCAGCATTTTCTTCTCTTTTAAAAAATGAGACATAATTCGCATACATACATAATTCATTCTCTTAAAGTATATAATTCAGTAGTTTTGATGATGTTCACAAAGTTGTGCAACCATCACCACCATCTAACTCTAGAATATTTCCATCACCCCCCAAAAAACCCCATATACATGAGCAGTCACTCCCCATTCCTCTCTCTTCCACTTCACCCCTGACATCCATTAATCTACTTTTGTCTCTATGGATTTGCCTATTCTGAACATTAAATATAAACAGAATCCTTTTAAGTCTCGCTTCATTCATTTAGCATAGTGTTTTCAGGGTTCATCCATATTGTAGCATATTAAGTACCTTATCCTTGTTTATGTCTCAATAATCCTCTAACATTTTCTTTCCTAATTGCCAAAGAGGAGCTAATGTGGGCCTTTGAATTGTTTCAAGGAGAATATTAAAGCTACATGCTAAAATATTAATAGTTCAATCAAATTAATTTTGAAATTAAATTTTTCTGATATTCTGGTAAATAAAAAAACAAACTTCCTTTTGATTTTACTTTCTCAAGTAATTACACTAAGTAATTTTTAAGTAACATCATATACAAAATATGAAGTTAAAGGGCATAGAGGGAAAATAAACTACTTCTAACTCTTGAATGTTTTCTTAAGCAAGGACCCAAATACGTATCAGAAACAGTTATATAAATTATACATGGTAAAATATTTATTTACAGTATTAAAATAATACAAGAGTAACATGTACATGTGTTTGCTCTTTAATGAGAGAGGAAAATGCAAAATAACATGTTTGAGAAGGTAGTAAGTGCCAGGCACTGGGGATATGGAAAGGATAAGATACGCTCTTCATCCCTCTAATAATGTTTCCTCTTTGAGGGGAAAAGAGTTCTGCTGTAAGACATGCTTCTCTGATTGCTGGAGGAGTGAGAAGCGCATGGAAGCTGAATAAGTGATGCTGGATTTCCCCCACCCTAGCTCTAGGCAAGGTGCGCTAACAGGCCCGCAGCCAGCCTCACACCACTCCCCCCATCTGATTCCTCTCAGCTATCAGGCCCCGAGCTCTGCTGGGAAGTGATTGTTGCTGGTTTTCCCACCTCGGTGCCTTTTCTCCATTACTCAGCAACCCCAACCCTTCCATATTTCCCCTTCCATTAAGCTACTTTTACTTTTTGTTTTAAAGGTAAAGTTCTATATTTATAGTAGCATTTGTTAGGAATCTAACACACCTTTGAAATGGTGCTAGTGTTTTTACAGGTTTGTTATTGTTTTTGTGGGTGTTCTGCTCACAAAGTTCCCTGGGTGTTGAGTGGCCTGCCTGATTGAATTTTCTTATAAATTGTGTTCATTTCAGTGCATGTTTCCAAGGATGCAAGATTTTTCGGAAATGCCTATCACTCTGTAGCAGAATTGCCTGTAAATGTCAGAGCATAATCACAGGTATAATGGGAAGAGGGCTACTTGAGAATATTATGAACAACAGAATTCTGAGCATGGTCGGCAGTGGTTAGCTAGCCAGTGCTACAGTGCAGATAGCTCAGGATTTGAGGGAAGACTGAAAACTGAGTACAAACAGCATGTCACTGGGTGGTATGAAGCAGCATGCTGTAATGATTATAAGTCTAGGCGCAAACCCCTGGGGTCAGAGGGTGAACCACTTTCTTAGACAACTTGGAGTAGACAGATTCTCCTCTCTACATCTCCATTTCATTATCTATCCTATCACAGGCCTGTGGGCACGCGTGAAGATGAAATGGGGTAATAATGTAAAGCGCTTCGCATCTTGCCTGGCCTGCGTTCAGTGAGTACTGATTAACTGTCTGGGAGCCAAGCACTGCTTGGGAGTCTGAGACTATACGCCTTCCAATGAAGTACAGTGTAGTTATTCAATGTCCTAAAAAGTTAGCTATTAGGATGGTGCTTCTCATTTATTTATACCCGTCATACATTTCTAAAAACTAAATTTCTTCAGTAAGAAATCACAAGGAGCGAATGTCACCATTAGGAAACTGTATTCTTTTCTGCTTTGCTGGAATAGGTCACTACAGGGAAGTGAAGACAGAGGCACCAGGAGTGACCATGTCGCCTAAGGGACATGGCCTTTGCCAGGGCTGGACAGGGTGGCGGTCATGACCTAGGTGCTCCTTAGGACGCCTTGGCAATGCAGTGCCCACGGAGCTTCCAAAAGGAACTCTGCAGCAAAACAACGTGGATCCATTTAAAAGGAAGCAAGGAGAAAAAGACCTGCCAGCCCTCATCGCGGACAGCAGGGGAGTGTGTCTAGATTGGGGGGGGGGGGGGTGCAGGAGCGGGGGCTGGGGAGCTGCGGCGCGCCGGGGCCGCTCGGGCCGAATCAGCAGCGCCCTGGGCGCGATGCGCGCACCGGGCTCGGGGCGCGGGCGGGGAGGGGGCGCCCGTCTGTTTGGGTAACAGCCGAGCGCTGGCGCCGGGCGGGGGACTTGCAGCCAACAACAGCACCGGGTGGCGGCGCGGAGGAAGCGGGTGCTGCAGCCCCCCCTAGGGTGACGCTCGGGAGCTCAGGAGGAAGGCGATGCGAGGGGGCAGCTCGGAAGGGACGCGCTTGAAACCGGAGCGAGGGCAGGGGCTGGGGAGGGGGCAGGAAGCCGGCCCTGGTTCCAAACCGCTGCTGCCAGGGCCTGCTGACACCAAAGCAAAACATCCCTCACCACCTGAGGGCCGTGGGGTGGCCGCCCTGGCGGTGTTGGGTTCCTCGCAGCAGATCAAAAAGGGGAGCTTGCTACTCTTAAAGCGAAACCTGGCATGCGCTTTGCAGAGAGGGGTCTGTTTTCACTAGAAGTTATTTTTCAGAAATAACAAGTTTGGCGTGATAGCCTCTCTGTATTTCTCCTATCATTCCCTCTCTGTTCCCCCCCCCCCTTGTTTTTCTCCACCCATGATTAAGACCAGAAATGTGCCATGAATGCTTTCCTGTCACATAAGGCCAAATTTATATTCTACTTAATGTTACCGGGCATGATATGGAGGAAAAACAAGACACAGCCTACCACCGCCAGGTAGATGGTAGCAAGAGTGCCACTACCCCTCACCGACTTGGGGGGGGGGTGACCTTGCTACTCTCCTTCCCACCCCAGCCACAGGCGGGATTAGCATGCAGGGATGCATGAATGCCCAGGAATAGCGCCTGGTCTTGGCATTGCGTCTGTATCAGTGTTAACAGCTGGGCGCATAAATCATGCTCAATAAGGATTTAGTGGCAACACTGAGTCTCAGATTAGCCCAGCCAGCAGGCCAAGGCTGTCTTCTTGCCAAGGCTGGGCAGCTCAAAAGGTCACATGACCCCCTGGGATTAATACCGGCATTTAATGAAATGCCTTGCTTATCACTGTTCTGGGCCAAGGGCTTTATTTCTGACTGAGAAGAAATCCCTTCTAAATATGTAATCTAGTTGTGCGTTGCTTTCCTAAATGCTCAAGAGTTGTTTCTCTAAATCACACTCTGGAGAACCAGTTAGCTACAAGCAGTATTCCAGGAGAATTCAAAGAGGGATGGAGAAGACAGGGAGGGCAGATTAGAAAAGGCCTTTTGTGACATCCGAAGGAGTTCAGACTTGACCCTGTAGCAGTGAGAAAGCAGTGAAAGAATTTTAAACTTTGTGCAAAACAGAGTAATAGACTGCAGGCTGCCATGAATGCAAAAAGAGGTCCCCTTGGGAGAAATGGGAGGGAGCAATGAGGGTCTGAACCAAAGTATCAGCAGCAGAAATGGAAAGATGCAAGAGATACTAATGAAGTAAAATTTACAGGACATGGTGACTATATGGAAATGGGACACGAGGAGGAGGAGAACATTTCTGGCTCTAGAAACCTAGTTGTGTGGATGCTGCTTCCATTAAGAAGAGATGGGGAATTAAGAAGTACATTTGCAAGAGGACTGGAGTAGAGGTGGTGAGTTCAGTTGTGATGTGCAGAGTGTGAGGTCCCCATAACAGCCAATGTCCCTCAATGGAAATCCCTCTCAGCCACAGGGAATTGCCTTGTCCAAGATTACAATCCTCCCAAATGGTGGCCCATAGCCAATGACTGGCTGAGACCCAGATACAAAAGCCCACCTCCCTGGTTTCAATTTGGTACAACTCTGAAGGGTTATTCCAGCTCTAGAGCTTCCCTTAGGCTCAGCTACAGCCTCACTGTCAGTCAGCTTTTCCCTTCACCCCTCCCTCCCTTCCTCTCTCCCTTCCTCTCTCCCTTCCTCCTTCCCTCCCTTCCTTCCTGGTGTCTCCCAAGGGTATATCCCAACAAACCTTCTTCAGGCAACTCTCAACCCACCATCTGTTTCCAGGGAACACTGTATAGAAGGTGTGGTTAGAGGGAAAGGATCCCATGGGGATGGCTAAGGAAATAGGAAAGATGTGATTCTGAAAACTAAGAGGAAGTTTCTGGGAGCAGGCAGGAGTCAACAGTATTGAATACCACAGAGAGGTACATAATAAAATAAGAGCTGAAAAGTGTGCATTGAGCTACCAAGTAGGCCATGGCTAACGCTGGCAAGAGCAGTTTAAAGGAGTGTAGCACGGAAGACAGCGGTGGGTTGAAGGCTCAGCGAGCAACGTGGGGAAGTGGAGGAGTCAGTGTAGACCATTGTTTGAAGAAGCCTGTCAGTGGAGATAAAGAGAGAAAGATTGTGGATGTTAAAGAAGGGTACAAGATCAAGGCCCCCTGGACACAAAAGACTTGGGCTGAGTGGAATTAGCCAATGGGATGAAAGACGGTGACAATACTGGGGAAAGAACAGAACCTTAAAGGCACGATGTACTTGAGGGGGTGAAGTAGGATGTGGTCCAGGACCATGTCTTTCTCTGACATCTGGCTGCAGGGAGGTGTGCAGGAGGGTGGAGAGCCGAGTGTGGCCATCTACCATCTCCTACATCATCACCCCCCCAACCCCTCCCTTAGCGCTTAAGGTCCTGCAGAGTCTTCTTCGTTTTCACAACTATTTCTTATTTCCCACTAATCTCCTTCAGATTTGCAATTCTCAACAAGTCCAGACCACTGCAAACCCTCCAAGTTTCACCAGATTCTATTACCACTGGACCTTGTTCTTGGCATTTCCTTAGCCTGTTCTTCTGGATTTACTCAAAATGATCTGCTTTTAAATTTCTACCTATTCTTTAAAGGAGGTCAAATATTATCTAACACATTCCTCTTTTCTCTGTGTCCTGGGCCTCAGAGACCTCTTCTCAGGTCAAAGTTCACTTCTACTTCTGCCTGGCACACTCCCCCTCAGAACCCTTTCCTGGACTCCCACTTTTCTAGCTAACCAAATAGATCAGATCCCCCCTCCCAAGTCCTATTATACATTCTCGTAGTAGCGTTTTCCTTCATAACACATACCACAGTGGCAGTTATGTATTTATGTGAATATTTGATTAAGTCTGGTTTCCTCATTAGACCATAACTTCGCAAAGTCAGGGACTCACTGTGGAGTAGTGCCTGGCACATTTTTTTGGTTGGATAAATAAATGAATGCTTGCTACAGTCTACCTTAGGGTTACCTTAAAGACTGACTGAACTATAAATTAAATAAGGACAGAGGCCATGCATTTTCATCTTTTTATTTCCTAAATATCCAACGCAGGTCCCCATACATGATATGTACTTAATGTACCTTAGCTGAGTGCCCAATCAGCAGGTTTTTAACTAGACTTGAAAAGCATCACTAGACCATGTGATCATGGAGCTGACTGGTACTGGGAGCTGCTGTGCCAGGATATCTGAGAAACCTGCATGACTCTCATGTATTCATACATTCTGAAATATGTACTTAGCATCTACCATGTACCAGAAGTTGTGCCAGGTTCTGGGGATATAGTGGTGAGCTCCTGTCTTTGTGGCATTTCCAGTCTAGTAGTGGACTCTGCTACCGATCAAAGAATCATGCAAACAAATGAAAAATTCCAACTGCGATAACGATTACGAAGACACATAGAGCTGAGTTCTGAACAGTGATGACAGCAAACTACGGCGGAGGACAAGATGAGATGGAAGAGGCAGGTAGAAGGAGACCTTGCAGGGCCAGAGGGTCATGTTAAAGATACAGATTTGGTCTTATGAGCAAAGGGAAGTCATTTGAGTCAGAATGGGAGTGGCATTAACCAACTGCATTTCTAAAATGTCACTTTTTCTTCAGGAAGGAAAGTAGATGGGAAATGAGACACCCCCTCACAGAAATTTTGACCATGCCCTAATCTACAGGAACTTCCCAGTCACTCCCATCATTTCACCCTGTTTTATTTCCAACAAAACCTTTGTCACTAATGAATATTTGCTTTTATTTTTTGCTAATTTTATATTCTCATCTGTCCCACCCTTCTCCAGTAGACTGTAAGCTCCGTGAAGGCCAGGAATTTTGTTTATCCTGTTCTTTACTATAGAATGTACAGAATAGTTCCTGGCACATATATCCATAAAATCTGCCAACACTGCCTTTTCTTTCTAGTGTTGGGAGGTGGGACAGAAGGGACATGTACTCAGGCTTCTGGGAATAATATCAGTTCTTCTTGACCAACTTAGCATAGTCTCCTGTTCTTTTCCAGGAAAATGGGCTTGTAGGACCTTGCCCAAAGCTCTTATGACACTAAACTCTTTTAAACAAGAGGATTTTGCAAACCTCTTAATAGCTCTGTCTTTACAGAACCAAGAGCGGGGCTAAATATAAATTTACCCCTTCTCTGTGATTAAACTTTTCTGAGCTACTGCAGTGATGGTCTACCAATTACCTTTCCTAAGTTGGAAAAGTTATATAAAGGTTAAGCCTTTCCTTGCCAGACAACTTATCATAACCAACCTGTGTGAAACACTAAAATTTCTAATTTCTAATAGTTCTTTGTATGGTAGAAAGATATGAGACTTGCAATTAACATTCCTGCAAACAGCAAAGCATGATGTGGACACATTTTGTGTTGAATCCAGTGGAAATTCTGTGTTCTGTATGTTAGGATATACACAAATTATGGTCCAGGTCTGTTAGAGTTTTATGAGTTATTCTGTTGAAACTTGTGGAACTATTTGAAAGTTCCCCTCGTCTACTAATAAGTGTGTAGTTTAGATTCAAGCCAGTATTTAGTCTTAATTAGCTTTGCGTGAATATACTGAGTTTTCTGTTCAGATCTCTGGGATTAATATAAAACTGGTTATAAAATCATGGCTTCCTTTTCAAATTGGGACTTTAATTTGACCTGTATGAGTAGTTGCCCAGTTTTTTTCTTAGGAGTGTCACCATCTTTACCCACATACAGACCATGTCTATTAAAAGTGATTTGGCTTCCCCAATTTCAGCACCATCAAGAAAGTTCAAAATATGTTTTTGGTTTTTTTTAAATGGCAGTATTAAATTAAACCAATTCATTGCTATCCTTGATAAATTCCAGTAATTTACATTATAATCCAAGGGTAAAATTCTCCAGTTCAAGCCAGAGGAAATAAAGAATAATTCTCTTATGTTTCACTTCATAAGAGTATTTGTCCTTTTAGGAGAAATAAATATAAACTGATACCATTTTGATTAGAATGGGCCTTCAATAGAGTCTATATTAAGGAACAATTTATGGTCATTAAAATTATTCACAACCTTTAAGTGATGAAGTCATACAAATGAAATTTTTTGTTTTTGTTTTTTTAGTAATCACACGGTAAGGGTCTATAAGGGCCTACTCAGCTAGCCTCATTTTGCATGATTTGTGTTTTCTGCTTCTTAAAAAAAATCAACAGGAGGCTTGTTATTTTTTAAAAATCTGGCCAAAATTATTTTTAAAGATTTAAAATATTTTATGTGTAGAAGATGAAAATGTTTTTATTCTAACTCTACTGATTACTAAACAGAGTTGTATATTTTGAGTAAATGCAATCAAAAAGAATTTTCCAGTATAGTTAAGGTTTCAAAGGCTAAGTCAAAATTGGAAACAAAGAAGGTAGAGACATCTGCTGGTATCTGAAGACAACAAAACCCACAACTAAAGATACTGGTATTAGTTTAACTCATAGAAAAACTGTGATACTGAAAATGGTGCAAATTATGAGCATTCTCTGAGAGGTAAAATAAGCCGCTCTTTCTCCTGCTGCGTCAGCAATTTCATATACACACTAGTTGTCAGCCTCACCACATGTTTTAAGAGAGGAATAACATCAGTGGAGGACTCTAAGAAAAGCTTTAGAATCAGAATTGCCTTGAGGCCAAAATAACAGCTAGCTCCAGACCCCAAATTATTATATTTGAGGGTCCTTTGAGAGCATGTAGAAAAATAAAGTGATGAGCCCTAGCATCCAGCATGGCTTCATTAAGGACAGGTGACACAAAGCAAATTGCATTTCTTTTACCTAAGCAATACTAGATCAAAGGGATAATAGAACGTAATCAAGAGCCCTAATGTTGTGTATTTAGGACTCAGTAATTTACAGACTATCTTCATGTATATTGTTACATTTGTGCCTTACAAAAATTGTATGAGTATCAAAGTAGATAATAATTCCTATTTAAAAACAATGTGGAAACAAAGATGAAAAAAGATTATCTGAGGCCCACAGCAAGCAAGTATTAGAATAAAATCTATTTAATTGAGTGCCTGTTTATACTGTTTGACTGTGCTTGATTTCAGCAAAGCATCTGATAATCTTTGGTAATGTTCAGTGGGCAAGATCGAACTACATGAGCCACATGAGATTCTAGTCAGAGCATATACAGATGGTTGACAACCTATACATTCAATTTAACAAACATTTATTGAGCAGTTACTATGTACTGGGCTCTTTGCTAGGTCTAGTGAAACTTGTAAATCAACACCAGTATAAAGAGAGATGTGAAAGACTGGGTCATCTTTGGCATTTTCATCAATGCTTTGAAGATATTGGTTATGTAATCTGTGGTTAGCACCCAGCTGTGATGAGTAGATGCAAAAAATCTTGATCAACTAGAACAGACCAAAGTTAATGAGCTGGCCTCCTTAAAGGGATATGTGTTAGATTCTGAATTGAATTAAAAGGAAAATTTTATCATCCAATATGGAATGAGAAAGAGACCAGTGTTTTACCTTCATTATTCATGTGGAAGTGATGTGGATTTTTAGTTTTCTATAAACTCTGTATAACTCAGAGTCATGTGGCTGGTGGAAAAATTTCGCAATTTTATGCCACATGAATAAAAAATAAAACTCCAGCTTATAAAGACATTAGTTCTGCTATATCTGCACTTATTTGTTTCTTCGTACTGTGTCCAGATCTAGGGATCACATTTTTAGCATGTTTATAATCTGCTCATTTGAGTGGGTAAGTATTGGTCATGGGGACGAAAGATGGGGCTGTTCAACTGAAGCAGAGGACACTTTGGGGCAGCTGAGAACTTTTCTTCATTAAGGTAGAAGAAGGTGAAGACGTGTCCTTTATGGCTCCATGTAGCAGAACTAGGACCAATGGGTGGAAATTTAAGAAGATCATATTTGAGCTCTATATTAGGGAGAATGTTTGAACATTAGGGGATGGTTTTTCTCTAAAAGTGGTATGTTTCTCATCCCTGGAAATATTCAGGCAGAGTCTAGATGACCATCTGCCAAGAAATGTGGCAGAGAAGATTCCAGCTTTGAGTGGGAGTTTGGACTAATGACCTTGAATGTTGCTTCCAACTCTAAGATTTGGAGTTCTTAGAACACTGTCTTATACACAAATTCTTATACCCAGTGAAATGTGTTCCAAATCACAGGAATCCGAGTCTTTAAATATCTCAGAGGATGTTCATAATGGTCTCTGAATGAACATATACAGACTTAGTCCAAAAGAGACTTGTGAATAATGAGCTGCATCGATGCACTTTTGGCTTCTTCCACAAATGGGATATTTTATGGCATTTGCCTCTGACAGTGCCAGACTCTTGAAAGTCATCTAAACAGCAGTCCTTTGTGCTTGTGTTCTGAATTTATAAATTTAATATTTCAATGAGTAAAAACACCTCTGGGACATTTCTGAACCTGAGCTGGTCCCTTAAGTCTTGGTTGAAATCAACTGCTTTGATATTGCCCAACAGGTGAGTAGGGGACAGTGGCACAGCTGTGAAACATTTGTACGCCCATTCAAGTCCAGGTTAGAATTGTTTTGCATCTCTGGCCCACACCGTCTGGCATTCAACGATTAGTGCACTCACCTGGACAGTTTGGCACCATCTTCCCACCAACTCAGTGGGGACCTAAAATATGCAAATGTCACATGACCTATTCAGCCTGCTGTTTTATTTCTGTTTAGATAATTTATAGCTAAATCACCACAGGGTTAACCATTTTAACCCACATCCTTCCCCAACTCAAAGTACTTATAAGCATTGGTTAGTGGTACAAGTGGCATCCACTTCTTGCTTCTCTTATTCGAGTTCATTCGACAAACATTTATTTCCCACTTTGAGATGTACAATTTTCATGGCAGCTGGAGGGTGTACCCTGGCTCAAGGGGTTTTCTGGGCACTGGGGTAAGCTGAAAGCAGATGGATTGGTCTTATCTCAGCATTCCTGTTAGAGAAGAGTTTGCAGAGCTGCTTTTAGTTCTGTGATGTTTGGAGGTCAGGGAAACAGTAGAGGTCGGTTGGAATGAGACTGCAGGCACCACAGTAAATTTATTTAAATGTCTATATCTGAAGTGTGTTTTAGTTTTCTACACACAGCTAGAACATTTTCAAAGTCTGTGTAAACACACACGTGGAGAAAGATTAGAACCAGATCAGTTCCAAGTCCCTAAGAAGGTTTATTGGGATATCCTTCTGGACTGGCAACCTCTAATATAAGCAACACAAAGACTAAGAAATGCTGAACTTGGCCTCACAGGAGAACTCAGGCAAATATACCCTAGGAATCCATGTGGTTCACAGAAAAACGCTGTTGATGAAGTCTTGCAATAACACATGCTATGATCCAGCAAAATCTTGCCATTGCTGTCTATAGCCAAACATCAGGGGCACATCATCTGGAGATTTTTAAGAATGCAGGATCGCAGGCCCCACTCCAGACCTGCTGAACCAGTGTACACATTTCAACAAGATCCCCAGATGATTCCTATGTATTTACAATTTTAAGAAGTCCTACTTTTAAACTTACGACAATCGGATCAATAGAGAATGAAAATGAAATACAATTTCATTTAATTAAAAAAACAAACCTTTGTGTTTGAAAAACAGAAACAGAACTTTTAGACCTCCCCCTAAAGTGGGATGATGAATTAGTAAGAGAATCACGTATGCCTAATGAATAAAATTAATGAAGTTCTGTGTTTTAAATTACTGTTAATGCTTTTTCCAGGGTAGAGAGAATTCTGAAAGCATTGTTCTGAGTAATTTGATTTTAATTTAATTAGTGGCTGAAGAGGCAAGAGAGTCAAAATTTCAGTTTAGCTTAAAAACATTCCTTTATTTAATCTCTTAGGTTTTCTGTTCACACTAACACAGAAACACATCAGCCACATTAGGGTCCCAATACCAGACAGAAACCCAGAGCACTTTCTTGGGTATCTCGTGAGAAGTCCCTCCTTCTTTCTTAACCATACAGGGCTCTTTTGCAATCACAATAAGCTTTTGCAAAAGCATGGGGTGAAAGCTATAAAAGTTATGAAGTCATATTTAGATTGACTAAGAGGTTCTGATTTCCAAGTAAAGAGAGTAATGTTTCCAAAAATAGAACATCTGATCTAGTGGCAAAGAATACGCCATTATGAAATGCAAAGTTTAAGATGCAAATACACATGTGTGTATGTATATTTATGTACATACGTAAACTCTAAAAACATTGTGAACTAATGAAAATAGCAATTGGTGGTGGGGTTTGCAAAAATGCTATAATTCAGACACACACCATTAAAAACTCATTGATAAATCATTGGAACTTATAGCTGACTCTTGATTTATCTTCACGCCAACTGTAGTTGTGACTCCAGGGAGATGTTTATATACTGACGATTTCAGTGAGGAGCAGCAATAGCTAATCTGCTCATTTTTTGAACTCTGAGAGTTATGCTTTGAATTAAAGAAGATTTATGGAGGGAGCAATGGCCTTTTATGGATTACACGCTAAAGATCAGAATGAGTAAGAAGGAAGGCATTCGAAAGAACCGAGGCTTTTTATTTATGTACATTAAAGAAAAATACAGTGGTGCTGGTACAAAATCATGTAGATTGCCTCATTTTTATATTTAGCACATTTTACCTTCTATTTACACACTACTGTGTGATTGTACTCTGACTTACGCTGTCTTGCAGTTGTTGTATATGTATGAATTTTTTTTCTTCTGCGAATGAGAAATCCTTGCAACCTCTGGGGGCCACGTTATCCACCTTTGTGCATTTTCTTTAGCCCTGTACAATGCCAGGTACAAAACAGATTTTACAAAAGCCTTTTGAATTTTGTGGGAAGATTATATAATAATCTAAAATTGCTTTACCATGCTTGGATGACTGTAAGATGTTGAAAATAAAAGGTAAGCCTCACGAACTAATGGAGTTTGGTGGGGGACAAGTAGGCAAAGAAGGGTGGCAAAGTGCCCGAAAGCCCCTGCAGCATCAGTCACCCAAGGGCTGGGCGAGGCGCAGAGGAAGGATGAGGCCATGTGCTAGGACACACTAAGCGCCAACACATCCATGTGCTCTTGGCCATGTGCTAGGACACACTAAGCGCCAACACATCCATGTGCTCTCGGCCATGTGCTAGGACACACTAAGCACCAACACATCCACCTGAACACTGTCATGGGAAACGAGAGTGGGGACTGGGAGGGCTTCATTACCTCTGAATTCTTCTGGAAGAGCACAGCAGGCTCCGCCCCTGCTTCAGCACAGAGGGCCAGCTCCTGGCCACAAGGCTAAGCAAAAATTTTCAGCTAATTGAAAGGTTTAGAAAAACATAACTTGGAAGGTGTACCTCTCGAAGCTTAAAGCCTCACGGCAGGTCCTGGGCTCCTGCCCAAGCATGAATATCTCTTGAGATTTTAAGAGAACAAGAGAAAAATGTGGGCAAAGCCAGTTAGCTACCCTATTTTAACTGCACTAAAGGAAGTAGGCTTCTAAGACAATAGGCACAAAATTGTGGAGATTTTTAAAAATCACATTTCTCTTTGTTGTATATTCTCTTATTTACCTTCTATCATTTAATAGCTGTTTTTGGTGACTGTTATTATTTACTTTGATATAAAAGTAACGTCCCTAATATTTTAGCAACATACATTTATTTAATATCTGGATTACCTGTTTTTGCTACATATCAAATTGCTTTCATCCCAAAATATAGAACTGTCCCTAGAATGATCCATGGAAACATCCATTGAAAGTATAGTTAACCAAGTGTCCCTATGCAGCAATTCAGCAACTCGACCGATACAAATCTAAACTGAAATCGTGTTAACCAAAACCGATCATTATCAACTCCATTCATGAGAAATTAAGAATTGTGGGCACTGGGATTTAGTTAGATTTATTTAATTTCGAGTTTTTCCAGTGTGCTTCAAAATATGTCTTAGATGACTAGACTAGCAGGTGGAATAAAGCCACCTGAGAACAATAATAGAGGAAGTATCAATACAGCCACTCTGCTTACAGTCTTTCAAAAGAATTGCAATTTCAGTGGGAGGCCTTATATGAGATATCTTCATCAAGTGATGAAAATGTTTCCAAGACACTTTAGTTCCCCAAGCCTAGTAATAAAACCTCTTGTCATGTTGACCCAATTCATTAAGGAAATAGCCTCTTTGAAAAAATAGACAAAAAGTGTTCTCTAGTGTTCACTTGGTCAGGCTCTGGGGTTACCCATTGCAGACTAACAGCACGGACACTAAGGTAGTGTGCAGGCCCTGGAACTGGGCCTGAGCAGGAAGCCAGCTAGCCAAGCGACCTTGGGCAAGTGGAAATATCTCTGGGCCTTTGTTTGCTCCAGGAGACAGCATGACTTTGGGATTGAGTGTGGGCTCAGAACTATGTCCCCACATTAACTAACTCTGTGACTCTTGACAAGTTTCCTAAATTCTCATTATTTGAGATGTTATTACCTCAGAAGCAAAAAAAAAAAAAAAAAAGTTTATTTTTACTTATTTTCTAAAATCTATAATGCTTTATTATTTATTTATTTATTTATTTATTTATTTAATTTATTTATCTTTTTCCCTTTTTTCCTACCTAAAAAATGTGCTTAAATTGCTTAGAAGAACTTCTAACTACAGTAAGCAATCAACAAATAGCAATTCTTACTAGCAGATAATTTTACAATTACAGATTGCCACCAGGAATTCAAGAAGCTGAGTCCCAAAATGTAGAAGAAATGCTGGGCACTTTATATTCCTTTGCCCATGGTATTTCCTTATACTTAGGGAGTTATTTGCCAATCTAACTTAAAGGAAGTTGATACTAAGCCCTTATCAGATGTATTGTTGGCCAATAGGTTCTGCCGTTCAGTGGGATGTCTTTTCATTTTGCTGATGGTGTCCTTTGCTGTGCAAAAACTTTTTAGTTTGCAGTAGTCCCATTTGTTTATTTTTTCTTTTGTTTCCCTTTCCTGAGGAGATATATCGAAAAAATATTGCTGTGAGAAATGTCTGAGATTTTACTGCCTATGTTTTCTTCTATAATTTTTATAGTTTTGAATCTAACATTTAAGTCTTTAATCCATTTTGAGTTTATTCTGTTCAATTTTCCCAACACCATTTATTTAATAGACTCTCTTTATTCCATTGTATGTTCTTGCCTCCTTTACTCAAAATTTATAAAGAACTTATACAACTCAACACCAAAGAACCCCCAAGCAATCCAATTTAAAAATGGGCAAAGGACCTGAATAGACACTTCTCTAGAGAGGACACACAGGTGGCCAATAGACATATGAAAATGATGTTCAATGTCACTAATCATCAGAGAGATGCAAATTAAAACCATAATGAGGTATCACCTCACACCTGTCAGAATGACTATCATCAATAAATCAACAAACAATAAGTGCTGACTAGGATGCGGTGGAAAGGGAACCCTTGTGCACTGCTGGTGGGAATGCAGACTGGTGCAGCCACTGTGGAAAGCAGTATGGAGGGTCCTCAAAAAATTAAAAATGGAACTGCCTTTTGACCCAAGGATTCCACTTCTGGGAATATATCCAATGAAACCCAGAACACTAATTTGAAATAATATATGCACTTCTATGTTCATTGTAGCATTATTTACGGTAGCCAAGATTTGGAAGCAGCCCAAGTGCCTATCAGTAGATGAGCAGATAAAAAAGCTGTGGTATATTTATACAATGGAATTGTGTAAGAAATTTCTATAAGAAATTACTGTAAGAAAAAGAAGGAAATGTCATTTTTTGAGACAGCATGGATGGACCTGGAGATTATTCTACTAAGTGAAATAAGGCAGTAAGAAAAAGACAAATACCATATGATTTCACTTATATGTAGAATCTAATGAACAAAATAAACTAACAAAATAGAAACAGACTCAAAGATACAGAGAACAGACTGACAGCTGTCAAAGGAAGGTGGGGGCCTGAGTGAAAAAGGTGAAGGAATTAAGAGAAAAACCCCAAAGCTCAAAGCCAGACAACAGAATGGTGATTACCAGAGAGAAATGGGGTGAGGGGAGTTAGGAGAAGGTAAAGGGGGGTAGATGGTGAAAGGAGGAGACTTGACTTGGGGTGGTGAACACACAATGAATATACAGATGACGTGTTATAGAACTGTATACCTGAAACCTATATAAATTTATTAACAAATGTCACCCCAATAAATTCAATGAGAAAAAATAATAAAAAAAGATAACTCAAGGGAAGTGGAAAATGCAGGCATTCCTTTAGGGAGGGGAAATAACTTGAATGCAAAGTGAAAAGATTCTATCTAACAAGTTTTCTTCTATTCCAGCCCTCTACTGTCTTGGGTCATGAAGATTTCCTGGGTGTTTCATACCCAGCCAGGGGACTGACTCCTCCCACCCATGGGCTTTTGTTCTTAACCAAGTAGTGCCATGAATTAGGCTATCTCATCTGATCTATTTATGATTCTGAGTACTTTAGGGGTCACTGCCTCTCCACCAAAGAGTTCTAATTTGGATTTCTGTTAGCCGCACCTTTGATGGAACACACTGAGCCTACTGGGGGTTAAACACACCCACCTCACACTCAGTGTTGAAGCTCGAGCTACCTCAAATGGGTAAGAATTTTCCTGGAAAATTTTTCATTGATAGTCTCCACTTCCAGTACTAACACCTTTCCCCCCCTACTCCTTTTTTATTTAGAATCTATAAATAATAGATTCTGTGAATTTGAAAATTCACACAGAAATGTTGCTATAAAAGCAAGAACCATACTCAACCATTGTCAGGGCCATAGTGAAGTAAGAAGCTGGCTTTTTTCTTCTTCTCCAAATTCTCTTAGGAATTGGAAGTTCTCTTAGATATCATGGAAGTGTTTGAGGGTTAATAAACTTTTGGAGCTTGGGTAAAGTTGTATTTTTGGGAGGGGTATTGGTAAAGGAGACCTCTTAGGTAGGGCAGCAAACTTGGTCAAGGGATGGCAGTGATAAGGTCTAACGTGTGCATTTTCTACACACCTTGCCCAGGTTGTTCCCACTCTAGTATGGGAATTTCTATAACTAATCATCTTACAGTTCTTTTCTCAGATAAGAAAGAGAGAGAGTACAGGTGAGCATGCATATGAACTCCTAAAGTAAAAACATAAAGCAGTTATTATCAGTCCCCAGTTTCAGCCCCCAGTTTCAGCAGTGTTTTATTCTATTTTTTAATTTTTAGTTTTTGCATTTTAGTTTACAAATTTAAGTATAGTTGGTATACAATATTATATTTATTATATTAGTTTCAGGAATACAATATTGTGATTTTTAAAGGTTGCAATTCTTCCTCTAATATTGTTTTCATCTGCCTTGTTTTTAGGTAGTTACCAACTAATATCCAAACCATAGGTTGTCAGCCAAATACTTCCTGAAGGGATATTTAGGTAGGAGTTTATCTGAAGACCAAGGCAGAATCTTTGACTGAGGGAGAAGACAGAGTTTCAAATACCAAGACGGTGTCAAAGTGTGTGGTGGGTCAGAAAGGGATAGTTCCAGAACACTTCACAGAAACCCCCAGATTCTACTTGAAAATAAGGACCTCCCTGGCCATACGTGAGGCTGGGCAGGCATGTCTAAATGGTTCAAGGGAAACCACCACCAGAAAGACAATCTAAAGCACCTTATTCTAGACCTTATGAGTGAATCACCTTAGTTCTTTGTACCAAACAGGACACTGTACATAGGGCTTTCCTCCCCTCATATAGGCTTGGTGTTCTGGTACTTCCATTTTTTTCTCACTTTAAGGTTTGGTACTCAATATTAATAAATACTATCACTTCTGTGCAAACCTTCCCAAAGAATTACTTACCACACAGCAATTGTTTCATTTTTCTTGTGAGCTTATATATATTTTTTATTACAGTAATGTTTGCTCATGGTCGTCACACCAGGCCATGAGTGCTCTCAGAGAGACTGCGAGATTCATCTTGCCAGTCCCTCAGCCCAGCCCAGCACTTAGCCCAAAGTATTTACTGAATGTGACCTGGGCGTTGCATGAATTTTCTCATAGCAGGAGTTCAATGGGGAGACGGTTCTCACCCTCACTTGCTTGTGCTTTGATTGGATGAAAGGGTCATCAGAGAGTCTTGGAAATGGCAGGTCACTAATAGCTCAGTTTGTGCTCACTCCCTCACCATGAAGCAAGGCTGTATCGAAAACATCCCAGACTGGGGGAAACTGATCTTATTTTAGAAGACATTCAGAGATACCAGTGAAGTAATAATTTCTTTGAGGTTAAATTTAACAAATCTTTAAATAAGAACCTCAAATGTTCTCATGCTGAGCTACATTTCTGCCCTTTACTCAGAAGCATTATCCACATACCAAAGCTGTACCCATCAGCCTGTGGGATAAAGACTTTGAGGATAAATGCTCTTGACGGATATGTTTATCTTAACCTTATCCTGGAAAAATGAAGATATGAGATTGAAGATTCAAGATATGTGTATGTTTTAAATCTTCAAATTCTTTTAAAAGGCCAATGGAAACCCTCTGATTTTGTCCCTACACTGCAAATAAGACTTGGATTTCTTACTCATTTGTAAGAAGATTTGGTTTCAGCATCTAATCGCCAATGATGCAGCTCACAAATGTTCCTTTCCCTTTCCCTGACCTCCAAAAACACATCTTTGTGCTCCTCATAGGCATAACACCGTTTTACCTTGCTTTTTAAATGATTCTTATCTTGCCAGGTACAGCTATATTGTCCTCAAGGAATTGCATCCCTCTGAGTGCCTAGTACAGGGGTCTTACCTCTAACAGGTTCTCAGTTAAGGTTTATTGAATGAATAAATAATGTATTCATGTATGCTACTTCTCTCTCTCAAGGAATGTCAGAGAAAGAGGAAGATTGAGTGCATGTGTTTACATGTATAATTATTAATGCGGATGGAGGTAAGGATCTCAAGGGGTGTCAATCAGACCAGAGACCACATACAGGCTAATAATTCTTTGTTGGCATCTCTTAAAATGCACATTTCCTACACAGGTGACCTATGCCATACAACAAATTTAGAGTCCTCTTTCTTAAGTTCTGGGCAATTTAGGGTTTTTTTCCATTATTATCTAAAACATACACAGAAAGAAAATCCAGTTTAAATTGTCCAGAAAGTAATTTCTCTCTCTGAAGCAATAAACCATTTTTAGGCTTAAAGCCAGGTTAGTTTCTACATATGTAATTCCTTGGGGCCTTCAGGTCACTAGCAAAAGGACTTGGAAAATTTAATTAAAGAGATTTCCAGGAAGGGGAAAAAAATGAAAGAAATTGGCCACCACAACATGAAGGAATGTTTATATCCTACACAGAGGTCTTACACTCAGTACCTACTGAAGTCTAGAAAGCACAAGTGGGATCTTCCAGAAGATTCTACAATTAGCACTATTTAATAACTCAGTGCTCTTGTCAACCCTGAGAAATAACTATTATGGGGCAAGGCATTTCATCTGGTCTCTCAATAGCATGTAAATACTATCTGGTCCATGCAAGACATGGGCATAGGTGTTAGGGACAAAATCTTTGTCCACAAGGAGGTTATCTTTAGGGAAGGGAAGGCAGACAAGAAAACAACCAGTTACTAAACAATAGTGTAGGGCTGGGATAGAGGCCAGACCCATGCTATTGGAACAGAGAGGAAGAAAGGTCTGTATCCTTCGATGAACACCCAGGAAGGCTTCCCAGGGAATGCCCAGGGCTGCCTTTCACAAAGAGCAGCCAAGGAAAGATACTCTTTGGAGGAGGGCAAAATGGGAAATGGCACCGAGGAAAGAGGGGGCGCACTGCACGTGAGGCCCCAGCAGCTGGAGTAGCTGGACCACGGTGTCCACGCGGATGAGAAATGAGGTTCAGGAAGCAGGGGCAGGATCATGGCTTATCTTATTAAATAGGGGGCTGATAAAGAAACCACAGAAAGACCACAGGAAGGATGCATCTGAATGCCATAGAAACGTGGCTAAACGTTATTCTGAGAGAAGTCAATGGATATTCCCTGACCTAGAAGAAAGGGAGTCAACGATGTGTGTGAAGAACTCACAGGAGAGTCCAGATAATCAGATCAGAGAGACAATGGCAAATATCCTAAAAACACTTTTCAGTGCTTGTGTGTATATAAGATTTCATTTGATAGCCAGAATATACTGCACTTTTAACTAAAAAAATCCACCAGGGAGAGTTTATAGGAGACCAGGGAGAAATGAAATAGAGATGAGCCGGATGCAGTTATAAGGTGTCAATTTTATGACACTGTTTAACAGATACAGGCAGGATAACATTTAAACGGCTACCATTATTATGATTAGTTCTGTTTCACAAAGCAATCACCGGTTCCAGCATTCGGCTAATTAATGCTAAAATTACTCTGCTAGTATTATGTAGTAAATTCAAATGAAAGGAACATTTTGCAAATATTACATTCTTAAATGCTTGACCATTTATAATAGTCTACTCCCATAATAAAGTGGGATCCTGTTGGTAAATGGAGCACTGCATTTATTGCGCAATACTTGCAATAGCTATCATTTATTGAACACTTATTTCATTACACAGTTCATTTGTATCATTGCAAAATTCTTACAGGTTACTGTCATTCTACATTTAAAGGTGAGAAAACCAGGTCTAACAGGTTCAGAAAGTTGTTCGATATCACACAGCTAGTAAGTGGTAGAGCCAAGGTTCAAAGTTAGGACTACTAAATTAATTTTCCTTCTGTTATCAATGACAATCTGTGCTCATAATATTAAATATGTCTAAATAAAAACACTACGGCCACGTTTCCCATCCAGCCCAATGGAGAGGTGGTTGGGACTTGGAGAGGGGGGCAGGGAAGGACCTCAGTGATGTGTGACCACTCTCTGCATTTCCTCTTGCAGGTGCTCACCTCAGCCTCACCTCTGCTGCTAAGGTCCCAGTCCCCAGTCTGACTTCTTCCTCAACCTCTACTTAACCTTCTATTCTCACCTCCTCGGGCCATTCCTTCTTCCTTGATCTAGGCAGATGTTGATTACGCCCAGTAGATTTTCTTATAGAACCCACACACAACCTCACATTTTCACTCAATCCAGAGCTCCAGGCAGGCATTCTCTCTCGGAATTGACATTCAACTGCGAGTGTATTTTTTCTGCATCTATCCTTTCTTTTGAAGCACCTTAAGGAAGGCACCATTGTAAGTAACTCAAAAAAGTTTCATTCCTCCATTCATTCAGCAACTGTACAGAACTTTCTGTGTAGTGGGTGCTGAATGCTACATCCTCTCTCTCAAACCTTCTCCCACTCAACATGTCCACTGCTATCGATGATAGCAGCAAAGCAAGGAAAGAATATATACCAACTCACACAGGTGAGTGCATGCACTCCAGGGCCTCCCTAGCTCCTTGCAGCAGGGGGCGTGCAGGAAACACGGATCCACTGCCGCCTGCACGCTCCCTCCTGGGAACTGAGCCCTCAGCCTGGGCATGTGCCTGACCAGAAACCAAACTGGCACCCTTTTGGTGCATGGGACAATGCCCAACCAACTGAGCCACACTGGCCAGGGCCTGATGCTTTATCTTTTAAATTTTGTGTCTCTCTGTATTTCACTTTGGATCTTTCTATTAGTATATCTTTATATTGACTAATCTTTTATTCTATAATCTGTTACCAATACATAATCTGTTACCAATCCCATCTGGGGATCTTATATATTGGACATTATAGTCATTATAAGTTTAATTTTTTAAAAAATATATCTTCTGTGTCTCTTTACTTTTTTGAATGCATGGGATAAAACTATAACTTTTTTAATGTCTTTGCTAATTCTAACATCTGTGTCAATTCTCTGATGGTTTTGGTTAACTGATTTTGCTCCCCTTTTATGGGTTATATTTTCCTTCTTCTTTCCACACCTGCTAATTTTTTGATTGAATAACAGACATTGTGAATTTTACCTTGTTGGGTACTGGAAATGTTTGTATTTACACAAACATTCTTAGGCTTTATTCTGGGTTTAAGTTACTTGGAAACTGTTCGAGTCTTCTGGGTCTCACTTTTAAGATTTAAGAACCAGAGCTGTGCTTAGACTGGGCTAATTATTCCCCATGACTGAGGCAAGACCTTTCTAGCACTTTATTCAAAACCCTACAAATGGTGAGGTTTTTCAGTTTGGCTTGTGGGCCTGAGCACTCTGAATGCCAGGTGTTCTCGCTAATCCTTCGGGGAGTTCTTTTCCTGCCAGTGATCAGCTTTCTCATACACACTGATTATTGCTCTGCTGGGTACTTAGCGAGGACCCTCTGCAGGTCTCTGGAGTTCTTTCCTTCCGCAGTTTTCTCCTCGTCGGTGCTCTGTCTGGTGAGCTCAGTCTTGGTCTTTCCCCTTCAAAGATCATCTTGTCAACTCAGAGGACTGGCAGGTTTTGCACAGGTTCCTGCTCCCTGTGCCACAGCCTGGAAACTGTCTCGAGGAGATAACTGGAGCAATCTTCGATAAATGTAATTTGTTTACTATCTTTGAGAGTTCACTGTCCTTCGTTATCTGAAATCCAGTCTTGAAAATAGTTGTTTCATATATTTTGTCTGTTTTGGGGTTGTTTCAGGAGTGACAGTAAATCAATCTCTGTCACTTCATTTTGGCCAGAAGTGGAAGCCCTTATTTCTTTTTAAAAATGCTTAATAGAAACTGCTTATGTTAAAGAAATACATTAAAAATCAATCTATTATCTGGATATAATAAAGAAATTTCTCATTTTATTGAAAAGTTATGTTTTGACTACAGTTAACTCTTTAGAACCAATCAATAGGGAGAACATTCTATATATTCCAGATGTCGATAAATGCATGAATCAGCATATTTTATGTGACATCTCAGATTTAGCTTCTTTGAAGTATAAAGTTCTTTTAAAGAAATAGAATTTGAAATTGATGAAGTGACAGAATTTTATGATACAAGCTTTAGAGACTTTATTGCACTCATACTTGAATAGTCAACTGCAGAGAAAATATGTTTTGCAAAACCAATTAAAAATACCAA
This sequence comes from Miniopterus schreibersii, assembly GCF_964146895.1. Classification (NCBI taxonomy): domain Eukaryota; kingdom Metazoa; phylum Chordata; class Mammalia; order Chiroptera; family Miniopteridae; genus Miniopterus; species Miniopterus schreibersii. Next base: position 54,422,125 of record NC_138111.1, on the reverse strand, counting down.
CTGTACCCACATCTCACTGCTTTGATCAACTGGCAACTCCTGCTTTTTTGTCACTCAGTGTAATGCTCCAACATTTTATATTCTATAATTTTACAAAAGATTTAGATTAGAGAGAATTCTGCCTTTTTTTAAAAAAACAGTATCCAAGAAACAGAAAATTTAGCCAGGATATCACACTGTGGCCAATCTTCTATTTTAAAGCTCTGTTGGAAATCCTATAAACATGTCTTGAATAATTCTGCCATAAAGGAAAGTAAGAAAAATGGGACGGGAAGTTGTGTGAGGAAAGAGACTTTACAACCAGTACTTTGAAGCCACAACAATTTTATAATAAATGGGGATGAAGACTTAGACTATGGAGTGATTGAAACTTTTTCTTCCATCTTTTCCTCACTTTAAAAAAAATCATGAGTCAATATATTGTACCAGATGTGCTGAGATAACGCTTCCAATAGAAAACATCTAAAAATGCTATGAAAAATATTTAAAAATACACTTCTTTTCTTTAAATCACCACTAAGCTGGTGGCAAACTAATTTTTAAAGAAATGGAATTAGTAGGTAAACATGTTGTACAAAGAAACTGCAATCCTGAGGTTTGCAAAGTATTCCAAATACTTATGGAAAAATAATTTCATTCACAAATTCTCTCACAGTATAGTAAAAGAGAAATCATGGCTTAAATTTTCTGTGAGGCTACTAAAATGAAAACAAGATAAGGTAGTATGTGTAGTATGTTAGTGTGTGTGTGTGTAAAAGAGGAATTTTATTCTTGAACACAGATGCAAAAATCATACTCAAAATATTAATAAATCTTACCCAAAAAAAGGAACCAGGGCTTCTTAGAAAAATGGCTAATTTCATGTCTAATGAAGGAAATAAGTAAGCTTAGCTTGGGAAATCTTGTGTCCGAAAGCAAGGAAGCTTTTAAAGATGAATGGAGCTGCCTTTTCACCCAGTAATCGCACTTCTAGGAATATATCCCAAGAATCCTGAAACACTCATCAGAAAGAATATATGCACCTCTATGTTCATAGCAGCACAGTTTACAATAGCTAAGATCTGGAAACAGCCCAAGTGCCCATCAGTAGATGAGTGGATAAAAAAGCTGTGGGACATTCACACCATGGAATACTACGCAGCTGTAAAGAGGAAGGATCACATACCATTCCAGACACTATGGATGGACCTGGAGAATATTATGCTAAGCGAAATAAGCCAGGCAGAGAAAGACAAACATCACATAATCTCATTTATACATGGAATCTAAAGAACTTAATAAACTGATGAACAGAATAGATTCAATGACATGGAAGCATAGATCAGACTGAGGAATGTCAGAGGGATGGAGGAGGGCAGGTGGGTGGAGAGGGAGAGAGTAGCCAAAGAATTATATGCACATATGCACAACCCAAGGACACAGACAATGGTGGGGACAGGGGACTGGGGAGGGGGATGGGATGGGGTGGAACGGGTCATTGGGGAGATAAAGGGACATCTGTAATATTTTGAACATAAAAAAAAAAGATGAATGGAATCTTGTCAAAAGGCAAAGCGTAAAATGTGAAGAGGCTCCCTCTGGTTTGATATGGGACAATTTGAGAATAAAAACAATAACCATATTGGACTGAAACACTTCAAAAAAGTCCAGAGGTCCATAATGATACTGAAAACACCAAAACAAAAACAAAAACAAAACCATCCCAATGGTCATCAGTAGTGGTTGTTAAGACCAAAACTCAAAGTCTGAAAATTAATAAATAAATAAAGGTAAGAAATCATGACTTTTCTGTATGATCTCTATTTTATCATACCTAAAAAGCTGACAAGAAAAATGTCTATGAAAAATACTTTAGTTAACGAATGCAAAAATAATGATAACAATAGCTCATCATTATTGAAATAATACATATGGGCAATAATCATGGATGGGTGCCTGTTATTAGTACTTAGTTATAATGTATGTCCTAGTCAGTCCAATTTGAAAAGAGTAAAAGAAGAAAGATGCAGGAATTGGAAAGAAATAAACAAATTCTCATTATTTATATGTGCATGTTATCACTTTCTACTTAGAAAACCCCCAAATTGGCTACCACAGGTACTGGGAGTACAGGGAATGAAGTGTATTTGGATCAAGAATATTACAGAAAATTGGTAATCAAAAATTTTAACCCTATGTCACAAATATTTTCTGATTAATGTTTAATGACTGTAAATGAAAGCATTTGATTGGACTTGCAATTTTTAAATTAGGTTTGTGGGTCATAGGCAAGACCCTCATTTCTCTGGCTCTTAGTTTTCTCATCTGTAAAATCAATTTATGGATAACCTGATAATTAGGATCCCTTATAGTTGTAACTTCACATGACTTAAGTTCATTAAAAGAGCAATTAAAATGTATGCTTTCTTTAAACAAGTACCTGAGAAGTAGAAAATTAAAACTCCTATAAAAAGTGTTTTATCCCTTATTTAAACATATTATATGTGATGTATTACTATGTTTTATTCTTGAAAGGTTTAAGTCCAGTTTGCACGATTAGTTATGAGCTCATCATGGCAGAAAGTATCTCTTCCAAATCCCTGTTTCCTCTTACACCTAGTCAACTGCCTGATGACATCCAATGCCCAATAAATGCCTGTTGGAATAAAATGAGAAAGCTTTGTGGACGGCAATGGTATTAGAAAGATGAAAGGTTAAAACATGAGGTTGCCTATCTAGGAAAGAATTAAATACAATTATGTTTCAAGAATTGTTTTTATAAATATGTTTCGGTGTCAGCCTCCTCCATTAGACTGATTTCCAGCATGGATGGAACTACCTTGCCTACATTGTATCCCCAAGGCCTAGTGCAGTGCCTGACACATAACAGATGCTCAATTTACTTCTTAAATGAAGGGATATAGAGTTATTCATCCCAACTTAGGAAAACTACTCATTTTCCAGAATTTACTTTTTAGTCATATTCTGTGACAAGTATACTCACATTTTAATGAATAAAACCGCCAAGATGTACTTTGTAAGAACTCAAAACAATTTTTAAATTACGTAGATATACATGTTATATATATGCAAACCATTAAAAAAAAGTTCCAGTCTTCTCTATCTGAATGGCAATGTTCCCTACAAAAGTTCTGTCTTCTAGTTACAACTGTACACAGTCCCAGCCTCGCTGCAGAGATGTGTCAACATTCTCCAACACCCCGGTCCTCTCACGCTTCTCCTCTGCTCAGCCAACGAGGAGCAGGGGCTTACTATTGCAGACCTCCTATGCAGGCCTCAGAACATGCCCATAATGCTATTATTTTATCTCTTCATTGATGCTTACTAAAGTTATCAAGGAGCTCTGGGTTTTTGTTTTTATTTTTTTTATTTTTTAAATATATCTTTATTGATTTCAGAGAAAGGAAAGGAGAGGGAGAGAGAGACATAGAAACATCAATGATGAGAGTCATTGATTGGCTGCCTCCTGCACGCCCCTGACTGGGGATTGAGCCCACAACCCGGGCATGTGCCCTGACTGGGAATCAAACCACAATCTCCTGGATCCTAGGTTGATGCTCAACCACTTAGCCACGCCCAGCCAGGCAAAGTTCTGGGTTTTTTTAATTCAGGGGATACCTTTCAATCCATTTCTTGCTTGCTCTCTCAGTTGTGTATGACAATGTTACCACACTTCCTTCTTAAAATGATCTCCATTGATTTCTGAAACATTACTGTCCTCTGGTTTTCCATCTACTTCTCTGGCTGCTACTTCTCACTCTCCTTCGTGGGTTTCTCATCTTTCATCCATCAGAAACCACCCTTCTCTTTCCTTGCCTCTAATTATATCTTGGATTCGCCTGTTTCCTTTAAAATGCAAACTCCCAAATATATCTTTCCAGCTCACCTCTTTCCCCTCAGCTCCAGATTACAAATGTGCCGTGTTCCCTCAGGCCTTTGTGTTTGCTCATGGTCTTCTCCCTGGATCCATTCCCACTGTTTGTTCATTTGGTAACATTTTAACTCATCCTTTGTCATCCCAAATGCTTATCTCCTCTGTGAGGCTCTTCTCCATGCCCCTGGGCAGGTCTGAGTTTTCCCCATGCTCTTCCTGTGCTTCTATATACACTTTACTGAAGCAATTACCTCCTTGCTTAAATGTTTGAATATGGCCTCTACTAGAGGATAAGGAGCCCTAGAGATGGGTTTCAATTCCCATTTTTATAGTCCCAGTGCCTAGGTCAAAACTGGATGCTTATTAGGAACTCATTACATGTGCTGGTTGGGTAAACAGATAAACCTTCTGTTGTTGTTTTAAATCTGCTTTTCACTCTCCTTCTTGGATTCCATCCTCATAGCCTCCCTGAGAAGTAACTATTATTATTATGACGCTTGTTTTACAAATAAGAAAACACAAAACTTTCCCATTAGTATGAATTTACTAAATGGCAGGCTAAGGACATGAACCCAGATCTTCACTTTGTATCTCTAGGGTCCTAAGTCACTGTACTGGGGCAAAATCCAATTGAGCACCTTGAGTAGAATACAACAGATACTGATGTTAACAACTTTTGACTACTTGGATCAGTAAAGGCTATTGAGTCATAGGGACAGATGCACAGTTTTTCGCTGAAGATGGAAAAGTTCCTGGTAACAGTGGACCGTGCCATTTTACTTTTACTTTCCTGAGCAAGTTCTTTGAACAGGGTATTCCCCACCAAAGGCTGCCTTATTTCTCTCCTCAGTCACACTTTCAGGAATGAAAACAGGGGATTGCTCTTCAGACCTAAACCTCCATGAGTTGGTGAAGAAAAGATGCGTCCGGGAGGAATATCTAAAACATGATTGGACTGTTTTCAATCTGTATGTCTTGCCAATTTGATAATGGATATATAATTTTTTCAAGACTTAACATTCCCAACAAGAGCTAAACAACCAGGTTTAAAGATATTTATGATAAATTAGTTGGGTAACTTCTCTGTAACTTTTTCTGCTTATAATGCTTTAGAGAAAGCAGAAACATTTCCCAAAAGTTGCTTTTCAAAAAGAAATAGAGCCAAACCAAGCTATTCAGGGCCATAAAATTGTCAGGCAAGGAGGAATACTCACAAGATTATATTAATTGACAAAAGTGTTATATTGCCTCTTTCTCTCTTTCTGTCTAAGACTCCATTATCTAAACATAATGCTCTGTTTTGAAAAATTTTAGCCACTGCTAGAAATGATCTTCATTTACCATTATACCAGTTTTAAATAAATTTGAGTCATATGTAACTCTTTTCTCCCTCTTTCTATCTTCTGAGAAGAATCCTTCCCCTCTCGCCCCAGCTTTTGGTTGGCCTGACTGGCCCTTGCAATCCCAGTACACAGGGTGGTCCAAGCCCAAATCTGTAAAGTTAATTCTGGAGCTTAAACTGTAGTAGATGTTCACAGAGGTTTGGAAAAATGTCCCTGCCATCTGCTGCCTGACCTTCTTGTGTCATCACTATCATCTTCCATTTCCATCTTCTCCTGAGCTTCATAGTTTGGAGACAACTGAGTTGCTGTCTATCTAAGCAAACAGAGAAAACACAGAAGACATGTTGAAGGTGAAAAACAAATGTTGAAGGACAGTGAATAAAAGGTGTTTGCTGTGCCTGATGCAATTGGAAAATCAAGTGATATGTTTTCCCTTAGATGGAAAGAAAAAATCTGCCACTGTTTGATATAGTTGGAAGTGCTGAGTACCATAAGAAAAAGATGCAACTATGCAAGTTGAGTCTTAAATCTTCCATCATGGGGATGGAAGGAGGCAAACACTACAGGCACTTAGGGGCTGGAGGACAAGTTGAGCTCTTGAAATAAAGGAACAAGGAGGATCCAGAAAAGTCTAGTCCAGAAGGTATCTGGCAAGGCTTGATGGCAGACTAAATCCAGGGGCCAAAGGGAAAGCAGGGGAGAGATGAGTCAAAGAAGACAAGAGTGGGGTACATGTAGCAATGGGAGACAATCTGGAAAAAGGGAAATGGAATTAAGAGGTGAGTAATGGTTTTCCATTCTAGGGAGGCAGGAATGCTGAAAACAGTTTGTTCAGCTTCTCTAATGGGATACTTTGCAACTCTCAGGGTAGCACCTAGAAATCGAATGGAAATCCCACGGATGAGCTTAAATGGAAATTTAGTTATTTTTTCTAGTAGGCAAAATTCCAGGATCCTGACAGGAGAAGTGACAAGAAAGGAGAACAAGTGATTAAGATACTCAGTGTACTTGTTGAAAGACGCTTAGGTGGGTTGAGAGAAATGTAGCTGAAAAGGAAAGTCTGGGTGCATTCATCATCTGGCTACCCCTGAGAGATCAGGATCAGCAGGGCACCTTCTCGGAGGCTGATAGAAGCCTGGTGAACAAAACCCTGATGTGATTTAGAAGTGCCTTCTTGTGGGTTCAAAGCAGCTAGAAACACAGGAAATCTGTATTCTTTGAGCTACAGGAGAATGAAGCTTTTTAGATTCAAATATTCATAAAGTCCTTCACACTATTAACTGCCATGGTTATATATACCTCATTGTTTGGTAGGACAAGGGATAAAAGGCTTTGAAGTATTCAAGAGATAATCCTACCAAGTAAAAAATGAAGGATGAGACAAAAAGATAAAACGTTTCTATAAAATGATAATGACTTTTACAAAAGCATAAACTCATTTCAGATACTTGAAAAAAAAAGTTAGTTGACTTAGATTTAGAGAAACTAGACTGTGGTGGGGTAGAATACTATTCTTGAAAGAAGTTCCTATGAGAAAAGACAGAATAAAATAACCTCACCCTTATGAAAATTATATGGCATTATTTTATTATAACCCATAAAATGATGGAACAGAAGGCCATAACCTCGTCATTATTTCTTTCTATTGATCTTTTCATGTGGAGCTACATTTGAGAAATTCCTTGGAAGTTTATTTTTATATGAAAGGCTCATATATTACAACCATCCTTACTCCCTCAGCAACAACAAAAAGCCCCCCAACCACTCAAAGTTAATACAAGTATTAATTAAAAATATTTTTGAGTAATCTAATAAATGTTCTGAAACTGCAGGTAAAGAAAGTAAATTGTCAGAAGCAACATAAAGATAAGATTGTGCCTGGGGACTTAGGAAAGGGGAAATCTGAGGTGGAAGAGACAGCATGGTGGAGAGAGATGAGCTGTACCTACTATAGATCTCTATGTCCAGTAAATCAATGTCATTAGAATACAAACACCATTAAATTATTATTCACCAACCAGGCATTAAATTCATTTAGTGATAGCTTTCTATGTGTTAGGCTCTGACAGGTGCTGCCATGAAGCAGCGAGAGTACGCAAGGCCTCTTCCCTTGAGGAGCCAGCTCAAAGTAAGGAGTTTGGAGGTTGGCACTCCATCCTAAAGAGTAAAAAGCTGAAAAAACAGAAAAATCAACAACTCTTCTTAGATCTGTAAGAGAAGTGCAGTCACAGGGCAAAAACACTGTGCCCCAAATCAGAGAGAGAGGCAGGTGAAACAGAGTCACAGTTTACCGGGACAGGAATCCATGAACAGAAACCTCCATGGGAGCCAGCACCAGGGTAGGGCAACCTAAACTGAAACTGATGAATGGCTACAGGCTCCCTGTGAACAATTCTGAGAGTCACAAGCTCCAAGAAGGCGCAGTCATAGGCTGGTCCCCACACTTTTGTGAGTTTTACTTCCAGGAGCTTAAGTGGGTTCTCACAATGAAGAGCAAAGTAAAATCTTCTCATGCTCCTGGCAGGTGGAGGAAAAAAGAAACCATTTTAAAACATGCCCAAGCATCTATTCTTAACAAACTCTGCCCTCAGGAGAAACCCATTAATCAGAGCCTAACCCACTGGGGTTTTATCAGAGCCTAACTGAGCCAGAGGAAGGGAAATATGCAACTCCATCCACTCTACATCCTATCCCATAAGTGGGGAAGGACTGAGAAGCACTTGTGAAGTTGAGGGTCCAGAGGCAAAGACTCACCAAAACACTGAGACCTAATCACAGGACTATTCTTACTACATCACTCAAGACCTGTTTACAGTGATCCCTTTTACACAGTACTTCATATCTACCTTAGAATAAAAAGTTACAAGACATACTAAAAGGCAAAAAACACAATTTGAAGAGAGCAAGCATAAGAACCAGACGAGATGTGCAGGGAAACTGAATGATCAGACCACGGAGTTAAAACAACTACGATTACTAAGCCCTCTAATGGACAAAGTAAACAGCATGCAAGAACAGAAGGGCAGTATAAGCAGAGAGATGGAAATTCTAAGAAAGAACAGAAAAGAAAAACTGGAGATCTAACTTATTAAAACAGAAAGGAAGAATGCCTTGATGGTCTTATTAGTAAACTGGACATCGCTGAGGAAAAAATCTTCAATCTTGAGGATATTTCAATAGAAGCTGTCAGAACTGAAAAGCAATGAGAAAAAGACTGAAACCAACCGGAATAGAATATCTATTAACTATGGAACAACTACAAAATATGTAACACATGTGTAATGGCAACACCCAAAGGAGAATAGGAAGAGAGGTAATATTTGAAGCAATAATGACAGAATTTTCCCCAAGTTAATGTCAGACACCAAACCACAGATCCAGATATCTCAGAGAATATCAGGTAGGATAAATATAAAAAAATCAAATAAACAGTCCTAGCCAGTATGGCTCCGTTGGTTGGAGCGTCATCCTCATGCACCGAAGAGCCATGGGTTTGATTCCTGGTCAGGGCACACACCTAGGCTGTGTGTTCTATCCTTGGTCAGGGTGCGTATGGGAGGCAACCAATCGATGTTCCTCTCTCACATCGATGTTTCTCTCTCTCTCCTTCTCCCTTTCTCTCTCTATCTAAAATCAATAAAAACATATCCTCTGGTGAGGATTTAAAAAAAAAATCAAACAAACAAACAAACATACCCCCAACCAAACAAATAAACAAAAACTACACCTAGGCATACCATATTTGCATTGCAGAAAGTCACAGATAAAGGAAAGATCTTGAAGAAAGTCAGAGAGAAAAAAATCTTACCTATAGAGGAGCTCAGATAAGAACTGTATCCGACTTCTCCTTAGACCATGCAAGCGATAAGAGCAGAGTGAAATATTTAAAGTGTTGAGAGAAAGAGGCACTAAGCAGAATACTGTACCCTGCAAAATTACTCTGCAAAAGTGAAGGAGAAATAAAGACTTCCTCAGACAAACAAAAATTGAGAGAATTTGTAAAGTCCTCTTTTAAAAAGGAAAATGGTATAGGTCAGGAGCTCACTGTGATATTGGTAAAAGAGTAAACAAATTGTTCCCTGGAACAGAATAGAGAGCTCACAAATAAACCGACGTAAATAAGGTCAACTGACCTTTGACAAAGGAGCAGAGGTAATACAATGGAGCAAAAATAGTTTCTTCAACAAATGACGCTGGAACCACTGAACATCCACATACAAGAAAATAAATCTAGACATAGACCTTATACCTTTCACAAAAATTAGCTCAAAACGAATTGCAGACCTCAATGTAAACTGCAAAACTATTAAACTCCTGAAGGATAACACAGGAGAGCATCGAGATGACCTTAGGTTTAGGGATGACGTTTTGGATACAACACCAAAGGCACAATCCATGAAAGAAAGAATTTATATTGGGACCTGAGTAAAATGAAAAGCTTCTGCTCTGTGAAAGATACTGTCAAGAGAACCCAAAGATGAGCTGTGGACTGGGAGAAAATATTTACAAAACAACATATCTGATAAAGGAATGCTTTTCAAAATATACAAAGAACTCTTAAATCTCAATAATAAGAAAATAAATAACCAGTTAAAAATGAGCCAAAGACCTTAGCAAACGCCTCACAAAAGAGATATACGATGACAAATAAGCACATGAACAGATGCCCGACCTCATGTCGTCAGGGGTATGCAAATTAAAACATGGAGACACCACAGCACACCTATTAGAACGGCAGGAATCCGGAACACTGACAACAAGGCTGGTGAGGATGCGGCCTAACACAACCTATCATTTTCTGCTGGTGGGAATGCAGAATGGTACGGCCACTTTGGAAGACAGGTTGGCAGCTTCTTACAAAACTAAACATACTCTTACCATAAAATCCAGCAATCACGCTCCTTGGTATTTATCCCAAGGATATGAAAACGTATGTCCACACCAAAACCTGCACAGGGACTTTTATAGCGGCTTCACTCATACTTGTTAAAACTTGAAAGCAACCGAGATGTGCTTCAGTAGGTGAATGGGTAAACGGCTACGTCCAAATAATGGGCTGTTATTCTGTACGAAAAAGAAATGAGCTATCCAGTCTTGAAAACATGGTAAAATGTAAATGGGTATTCTAAGTGAAAGAAGCTGATCGTAAAAGGCTTTCTACTATATGACATTATATGACATTCAAATATACAAATACATGGCATTCTGGAAAAGGCAAAGCTATGGAGACGGTAAAAATGTCAGCGATTGCCAGGGGTTAGGAAATAGGAGCACTGAGCAGGCAAAGCACAGAGGACACTCAGGGCAGTGAAACTATTCCATATGATAGCATTATGGCACATGTCATGAGCTATTTGTCAAAACAGAGAGAATGCACAGCACCAAGAGTGAACCCTAAGGTAAACGGTGGGATCTGGGTGACAATAATATGACAATAGGTTTGACAATAGGGGTGGCTAGGTATGTGTAGGAGCAGAGAGTATATGGAAAATCTCTATACCTTCACCTCAATTTTGCTGTGAACCTAAAACTAAAATATACTCTATTACAAATACCTTTATAAAAGATTATTACAAGAAAGTGTGACAAATAGGCAGGAGATAGGCTGCACTTAAGAGCATTAGCTTTGGAATCCATTAAAGCAACCCAGGCAAAAATCACAGCTCTGCCACTTACTACTTAGCAGCTGTGCCATCTTGGGAACATCCATTATTTCACAAATCCCCAATTTCCTCACTTGTAAAGTGGGTAAATTAATGAAGTCAACCTCATGCCGTTTTGTGAGGATTGAATGAAAGAATGCCTATCAAGTACAGAAACTAGCATGCAGTAAACATCTAATTATTATTGATAACGGCCACAACAATTCTGCTGGTGACTGCAGCTCAATGGCAGTCATGGTACCGGTGAGCACAGGGATGGTTGAGAATCTCTAAGTCAGACTGCTAGATGAAGTCTGAGATCGGGGTACACTTCCTGAAAGGGATGGCACCTGAGCTAAGTAAAGAACAACAGAAAAGTGTTTTTTGGGGGGCACAGGGGATAACTAAAAGATGCAGTGACCTAAGGACAAGAAAGAGCATGGTTTGCTTAATGGATTGAAAGGTGTTAAGAACAGCTGGAGAAAGCTGGTGAGCAAGGACTGAAATACTAAAGTGATTTAAACTTCATCCTGAGAAACCCCAAGCAGATGAAGGACTAGAAGAGATTAGTGATTTAAAGGTATGATTTAGGTAGTAACTTAAAGAGATTTAGGCCAGAAATAAGGGAGGTAAAATGAGTGAAAGGGTGCCCTTTAGAGGGCTGATGCCTTCATTTACCATGAAATGATGAGGGCCACATTAATGACAGTGGCAAAGACGTGGAGAGAAGCAGATGAATTTGGAAGATATTCAAACTTAGAATTGATCAATTTTATTGAACAATTAAATTAGAAGACAACATGCAAATCAAGTCCAACAGGTTTCTTTTTGTCCTGGGCAGCTGGCATGGGAAAAATGTGGTGGTATTTACTGTGAAAATAAACAGTGAAGCAAAAGCAGACCTGGAATAAGCATGGCTTCAGACAGAGGGTTCTTCTGGATGGTGTCCAGGGAAGCTCAGAGAAGGAGGGCCCGGGTGGAGGTGAAGATTTGGGAGATGACCCACACGAATGAGAAGAAAATAACTTTCCACTTATCACCAGATAGTTCCCAATAATAGTGTTTTCTCTTAAATGTAACCAACTCTGCAAAATGAGAAATTCTATATTATATGCGCACATTTAATATTTAAATATTTACTTGTACTAGAAATGCCAGTGATGGATCCGGCTTGCCTCCAGATCCCACTATGTGGGAATGATCTTCCCATGCCTTTCATTAATGGAAAGCCCCTCAGAAGCACAGCTGAGGTTCCTCTCCCCGAACACATTATCCCAAAGTGGTGCATTTATAAGCATGTCAAAGGTAACATGTCAATAACCTGATGAAAATAACTGATTGTGATGGGAAGGCTGTGAGGAACATCGCAATGAAGAGGCAGTGTCCCTTTGCACGCACTCTATCCACCACCAGCCAAGCGCGATGGGTCTCGCCACCCAGCAGGCCTACTTCCCTGATGCTCTTTCCTGCTTTCCTGATGTTATCATCTGCTGATTCCCGGGGGCAGTCCATTCAGAACAGATCCCACTGTTCCCCATTCTTCCTACCCCATCATAGGCATCGGTACTTACACCGAAAGCAACACCTTCTGCAGGGAAAAGCAGCAAGCAGTGAAATACTGAGCTGAAAGGCTGCAGGAAAAGAAGTTAAAAGTGGAACTGGGTGGGCTCCATGGGAGTCAACAGAAACTGTAAGAGGAAGGCATGCAAAAGAAAAAGATATGGTTGGGTAGAAAAAGCCCAAGTCAGTTGGAAACAAGAGAAAACTAAAACTCAGAGGTGGAAAGCCAATGAAATTTAAGCTTCAGACTTTTCAACTGCATGAGCCCCTTCCAAGACGCTGGGAGGGGCCCTACCAATATGTTCATATGAATTTAGGTTTTACAAAAAAATTACAGAAATAAAATATTTAAACCACAATTGGTTAAGCCTGCTGCCTCTCTCCACTTCAATTTCCCCTTCATTATACTTTCTCTCTGGTCAAGTTTCACTGGAGTGATCAAGAGCATTTTTGAGATCCAGTTAAGGAGAAGTTGAAATTAGGGTAGATTTAGTTTGTACTTAGTGAGGTGTATTTATGTTGTTTACAGTTCCCTTCTTGTTAGCTGTCCTGGTATATGAGTGGCTCCCAGGAATGCTCTGACTACCCACTATATTGACTCACCCAGTCTCATGACACAAAAGTGCAAGGTCAGAGGTCCTACTGGGCTTTACCCTGATGGAAGGGGCACTTACCCCCAGAAGTATGTGGATAATGAATAGAAACAAGGTTTGGAATGTATGCACCCAGAAGCTTGTCTGTGGAAAATTCTTTCATTCATTAGACATATAAAAATTTTAAGCTAAGAATTTGGTTTTCATTGACACCAAGTCAAAATGAAAATTCACTCCTGTTAGAAATATATTCTATATACAAGTATAAATACATCATATATTTTTATGGGAAGTACAAAATAGACTTTATTTGAATTTCTGTGCCTGGAGGGCACAAACCTATAGTAAGTATCCTGTAAGAGCATAATATGAAAGAAGCTTGATAAAGGTTCTCCAATTCCAAAAGCTTACATCGCATTACTGAGAACTGAAGTTAAAAGAAGGTTTTTAAAAATATCAATAAAAATTGTTCTGATTAACCATATTGGGGAAAAGACTACATTATGTTTCTATGCTTTCTGTAAAAAATGATATGACCAGCTCATTGAAATACAATAGGGTGATCAAAGAAGATATACCTCACACACTTGGGAAAAAGTCTTACAAAAGTATGTCAATAAATAATAAAACTAACTGTTATTTCTTTGTCATAAAAAATGTCATAACCTAAAGGCTTTGAACAGAGGGAGTTGCTAGGGTTAGATTTAAGTAAAAGAACATAGTGGAAAACACCATCTTGAGCACCAATAGCTAAACAACACATTCCCAAGTAAAGCATTGTTACTGGTCACCCCTAACTTACACTGCTAGAGAGCAGCTAATTAGGTTTTGTGATAGTTGTCATTTCATGAACAGAGACCCTTCTCTTATTAAAGAGAGCTTATTATAACAACCTATGTGGACTGGGACCAAACCTAAGAACCTGTCAGGAATCCAGACAACCCTAAAAAACTTTGGTCTCTCTCATGGAGCAAGCCAGCTCCATGACTATGACATTTAAATTCTCTCTCTCTTTAATGTTTTTATATAGTCTTTGATAATAAATTACATTATTTTGGAGAGCTATGGCATAGGATGTTCTCAAATGGAAGCAATTGTAAGTGGACAGTGGAACTAGAATCTCCTTCAATCCTTAAGTTTATAAACTGTCTCAGGGCAAAGAAAAGACTGTCCTGTTTTCTTTAGATCTTGCTCAACAAATGTTTGACACTTGACAACCAAAGAGAGGTGGCTCCACCCACAAGCTTATAGGTTCCCCAGCAGCCTGGGATGTACTAGATCCATCTCTGCAGCTCCAGGAAGGAACAGCTATCTAGCACATAAGTGGTACTGAAGTGAATGTGTGCTGAACTGAATTTCCCTACCATGACACTTTTCCAACATATTATCAAGATGCCGGCCCTGGGGATGACCATCATTCTATCATTTTACAATTTAACATCTATTCTCTTGAATCTTACTCTCTAGCATCTAACACAATACCTAGCATATAAGAGACACTCATTAAATATTTGTTGAATGAATGAATAAAGGAATAAACTCTTTATTGATGAAGGGGGTTTGATTTCTTTAGCCCTACAGCACATTAGATTAGATCACTCTCTTACCTAAAACCCTCCCATAGCTTCCCATATAAACAGCCCATAAGGTCCTACCCATTCTGTGTCCTATTTTCCCCTCTAATTATTGCTAATAGAGTCAAAATAAATATTGTTCTCTAGCATCTTAAACTGTGCAATGCAAAGGTAAATGGCTGTGAAAAGTTGGTTAGGTTTCCTCACTGCAAGCATGTAATTTTCAAATGTGTATCGTGACTTTTCAAGAGCGGGACAGAGTATACAAAATTTTCCAAATTTAATTAATGTTCATCGCTGGGCTAATGTTCCAGAGTAGAAATCTAAATCAAATCAAGAAAAATTTGCATATAGCTAGTATCAAATGAATGTAGTTTCCAGGTCATTTCTAGTGTAAAAAGGATCACTTTAAATTATTTTAACTCAATATGATCTCATACTTCTATTTTATCATAATGACATTATTTTTTCTGAAACCATGGGAGGATATATGGGTCAGTAACAAAGTAATTCCACTGCAAATATGTCACAAGAAGCACTGGGGTATTCCTTGAGAGTGAAACATTCAATGTGAACTAGAAGTATGATCCCTCTTAATTGGAGAAATTTAGTAAGATGATAGTCTACTGTGAATCTGTTGGAAAGAGAGTGTTGAAAATCAACACCATAAAGCCAGCTGTTAAAATGAACATATTTTCAGTGTTATTTTACATCTGACAATTGCATTTTGATGTATACTACCCTGAGCAAGACAATACTGCAATGCTCTGAGGGTCTTTAAAATATACACACCTCATTATGGACATTAGCCTCTCAAATGTTCCATCTTTATGGATGATGGGAGGAAACATCATTTGAACCCAGAGAGGTTTATCCAGTGATAAATTACCTTGAGACATCTGGAAATCCAGTTTGGAGGACAATGAGGTATAGATACAGATGCTTATACAAACTCTTAGAAGTTAAGAAAACACAGGCAAACCTATAAACAACACTAATCTCTAAACAAGTTAAGTTAGTCCTTCCATTGATTCTAAAACAAACTTTTAAAACATATTTCAACATACTTGAAATTGAGACATGTATTATAATCCAGTAGCAACTTAGAATCACTTTTGTGAATTCAGATGGCAAACCTGTGTTTGTACAGGGTTTTGGGTCAAATTATTAGGGGGAAATTTTTTTCTTCTTCCATTCAGTGCTAATATTGAGAAATGTAAGCTTTTGGCTGTCCTTTCCTGCATGGTGGTTTGTTTGTTTGTTTGTCTTTCATTTACTTATACAATATCAATGTAGCCCTCATGTATAATGAGCTCTCTTATATTACCTGATTATCTTAAATTTGTATATTATATTATTATTAGATTCCTTGTCTTGAGCTTTTATCTTTCAGGGTGCACATAAAATAATGATGTATCTTTCATCAAAGCATCATGGAGTCAAGAAATATAATACTTAAAAAGCTCAGAGAAATTTTCTCCTTTCTTCTCCTGGAAAGAGTAATACAAAAGGCAGGATTTCCTTTTGGGATGATAATATCATATTGGAAAGAAAGCAAGGCACTCTCAACTCAGGCTAAGTTCATAATTTAACTTCATAGACCACTGGGAAATCATTCAAGAACAACATTTGTGGATAAGAGTAAAACATGGGGGAGAGGAGAGAAATAAATATTGGATAAGAACTCTAAACAAACCTGAACCCAGTGATAATGTCTAATTTATTCATATGGATTGAAAAATAAGAAATCCCAAGATCACAGTGAATGGCATACCCGAAAAATAAAAATTATCATCAGAGATTCTGTTAGAAAGCATAATAGCTTGATCAATATTAAGATACAAATAAGCATAGTGCATATAGAAGTAATACATAAATTTCTTAAGACCGCTCTTTAGAAATGTGCTGAGTTCTGATACTTATAGTATGAATGACAAAGTAAACTAAAAGAAGGTTTGAAAAATGTGATTAAAATCTTGCCATTTAAGATCATTATGGCAGGAGGGTAGGGTCAAGATGGTGGAGTAGGAAGATCCTGAGCTCACTTTCTCCATGGACACACCAAAGCTACAACTAAGTATAGAGTAACCATTGCTAAGAATGACCTGAAGACTAGCTGAACAGATTCTAAAACTAAGGATATAAAAAGAAAACCATATTGAGATGGGTAGAGGGGGTACAGACATGGTCTAGTCAGGACCCATACCCCTGGTGTGGTAATCCATAAGTGGGAGTGTTATAAAAACCATGGTGGTACCCCATGAGGGGTGAGGAGTCCAAGCCCCACACCAGACTCACCAGCCCAGGAGACCTGTACTAGGAAGAGGAGCCTTCATAATATCTCGCTTTGAAAACCAGTGGGGCATACGTCTGAGAGAACTGAAGGGCTGTAGAAAACTGAGACTCTACTCTTCAAGGGCTCATGCACAAACTCACTTGCTTTGAGTTCCAGTAGAGGCAGGCAGTTTGAAAAGTACCTGGGTTATAAGTGAAGAAATCACATTGACTAACTTTAGCATGAGTACTGAAAGGGCATCCAAATCAGAAAGGAAGAAGTAAAATTGTCACTATTTGCAGATGACATACTATATAGAGAAAACTCTAAAAACTTCACCAAAAATACTATTAA
This sequence comes from Miniopterus schreibersii, assembly GCF_964146895.1. Classification (NCBI taxonomy): domain Eukaryota; kingdom Metazoa; phylum Chordata; class Mammalia; order Chiroptera; family Miniopteridae; genus Miniopterus; species Miniopterus schreibersii. Next base: position 54,404,910 of record NC_138111.1, on the reverse strand, counting down.
AATTTATAAATGAATTCAGTTGCAGGATACAAAATTAATATATAGAATTTGTGGTGTTTCTACATACTTACAATGAACTATCAAAAACGGAAATTAAGAAAACCATCCCATTTATAATTGTATCAGACTGCATAAAATACCTAGAAATAAATTTAACCAAGGAGGTGAAAGACCTGTACTCTAAGAAATTATAAGAAACTGATGGAAAAAAATGAAGACATAAATAAATGGAACAACATACCTTGTTCATGGATTGGAAGAATATCATTAAAATGACCATACTATCCAAAGCAATCTACAGAATCAAGTGCAATGGCACTCTTCACAGAACTAGAACAAATAATCCTACAATTTATATAGAACCACAAAAGACTCCAAATAGCCAAAGCAATATTGATAAAGAGGGACAAAGTTAGAGGTAATATGCTCCCTGGTTTCAAACTATACTATACTATAAAACTATAAAAATCAAAACAGTATGGCATTGGCATAAAAACAGAGCCATGCATCAATGGAACAGAATAGAATGCACAGGAGTTAACCTACACTTCTATGGTCAATTAATGGATGACAAAGAGAGCAGGAATATACAATGGGAAAAGAGTAGTTTCTTCAATAAATGGTGATGGAAAAACTGGACATACACATGCAAAAAAAATGAAGCTGAGCTACTTTCTTATACCAATATACCAAAGATAAACTCAAAATGGATTAAACATTTAAATGTAAACCCTGAAACCACAAAACACCTGCAAGAAAACGTAGGCAGTGAATTCTTTGACACCAATCTTACTAAAATTCTTGGATATACCTCCTTGGGCAAGGGCAACAAAAGCAAAAACAAATAAACAGGAATGTATCAAACTAAAACACTTTTGCACAGTGAAGAAAATCATCAACAAAAGAAAATGGCAATTTACTGAATGGGAGAAGATATTTGCAAGTGCTAAATGTAAGACAGGTTGACTATCCAAAATATATTAAAAGCTTATACAATTCAACATCAAAAAATACAAAAGGAAACAAATTGATGGGCAGAGGTCCTGAAGAGACATTTCTCCAAAGAAGACATATGAATGGCCAACAGATACATGAAAAGATGTTCAACATCACTATCATCAGAAAAAGGCAAATCAAAACCACAATGAGATATCACATTGCAACTGTCAAAATAGCTATTAGCAAAGAGACAACAAATAACAAGTGTTGTGAACATGTGACTAAAAAGGGCCACTTGTGCACTGTTGGTAGAATTTTAAATTGGTACAGCCACTAAGGAAAACAATATAGAGCTTCCTCAAAAAATTAAAAATAGAACTACCATAAGCAAAATCTTAACTGGTATGCTATTCTCCATAAAGTACTTTCCCATTTCGCTGCCACAGAAATTCAGGAAGGATTCTCAGAAGAGGAGCTGAGTTATCCATGCCTGCTTACTGATCCTGTAGCACACTGGGAGTGTGTGCTTACTGATATGCTCGAAGTCCCTGGTGTTTCTATTGTGCCAGATCACAAGGGGTTTCAATTTGCAGCCTGTAACATTACCCCTAGGCAAGACTCTTATCCTGTCCTGAAGAGCCTTGAAACGTGGCATTGGCTTGGCCTCCTTATGGATGAAAGTCCTTTCAGACATCTATTTCCAGAATAGGGAAGTTTCATCCACATTGAATATTTGCTCTGGCAAGTAATTTTCCTCCATAATCAGCTTATCTAGAATTTCCAAAAATACTTCAGCTGCCTTGACATTAGCACTCGCAGACTCACCACTCACTTTCACATTAAGTGATAAATAATGATTCTTGAATCATTTAAACCACCTAGAGCTATCAGTAAATTCAACATCATTGTCAGGTCCAGCCTTTTCTTTGAACAACACAAACTCGGCTTTGGCTGTGATCATGATGGTGCTGAGACAGGTATGCTTCTGTGTTTGGTCTTCAATTCAGGTTATTAGAAGTTTCTCCTTGACTGATATAGGTCCTTCTCAAATTTTTGCTCGTCTCATTACCTTCAGTGAAGCAGATCTTTTAACAAACCCTGTCACTTTGTTCTTTTGTTCTTTTTTATTGAATTTATGGGGTGACACTGGTTAATAGAGTTATATAGGTTTCAAGTGTACAATTCTATAACACATCATCTGTACACTGCATTGTGTGTTCACCCATCACTTTGCTTTCATTTTTCCAGATTGTAGCTATGGTGGAACAGGACATGCCCGACTGGCGAGCAATAACCATCACTAATTTTCCACCTTTGTAGTCCTTAATCATTTTTAATTTTGTTTCCAGGTCTGTCACTTGATATGGCCTCTTACTGGCAACATTAGCAGTGGATTTTGTACACTTAAGGGCAATGATCAGCGTAACAACATGGGATTACATCAAGCACAAGAGGTAATGATGCAACCAAAAGATGTGGGGAAACGTGACGTATGAGGCTGCTGTTGGCATAACACCATATACTGTTTTATGGCAAACGTTTTTATAAGTAAAAAACTTTTATACGTTTTTTTACACTCTAAAATAACAATGAAAAGTATAGTATAGAGAATACATAAACCAGGGACATAGTCATTCATTATCAGTATTATGTACTGTACAAAATCGTATGTGCTCTACTTTTACAGGCCTGGCAGCACAGTACGTTTGTTTACACAAGCATCACCACAAACATGTAGTAAAGCATTGTGCTATGACATTATGGCGGCTATGATGTCACTAGGCAATAGAAAGTTTTCAGCTCCATTATAACTTTACGGGACCGCGGTCATATATGCAGCCCGTTGTTGACCAAAATATCTTCATGGCTGTATTTGCACTGAATGGTGTTAACATAAAACTAAAAACTGCAGCATTAGAGACTTAAGTTTTAAAGAATAACAGCAAAATTCCTCTATCTAAGCCAGAATCTAATTTTATGTTGGGTCAGTCCAGGGACTAACCTGACATGCTAGGATTCAGTCAACCTCCTGGCTACTGCCAGACTGAGCCACATTCTCTCAGCCACAGGCACCACCTGTCTTAGCATCAGCTGAGATTCTGCAAGGGCAGAAACCCCGAGAAGCAGGATAACAGATTAATGAAAATAATAGTAGTGTTTTCAGGATTGGACAAAGTAGTATGGATTAGAGTAGATGACCTATGAATGACCTCCTCAGAGGCAAGATCCAGCTTTAGGAGTTCTCAGCCTTAATGGTCTAATTCAAATGCTGATTAGTATCAAAGATTTCCTTCTAGGGAAGGGCCACTATGAAAGGGAGTCACTTCAGGAACATCTGGAGAGCAGAAGACAGTATATTGGGCTCTTGCATTTCCTCTTTGATGTACACATTACCTCCTCAGAGAAATGGCACATTTGTAAATTTTAATGTAGCTTCTAGCATATCATGCATCCAACAGGCATCTGTGTCACAGACCCTAAGAAACTAAAATGTGTTCACGTAAACTAGGCTGAATTGAGACAAGTTAAACTGCCCTTCCCACCATCGTTTGGTTCCTGATACACAGGCTCAGAGTTCTTTGCTCATTTGCCCTTGAGAAATACAGTGGTGCCTCGGTTTTCGAACATATCCCTTGACGAACATTTCGGTTTACAAATGCCGTAAACCCAGAAGGAAATGCTTCGGTTTTTTAACACGCCTTCGAAGTCGAACATGCCACCAGGCTTCCACTGAGGGCAAGATCCTGAGGCCTCGCCGTCGGCTGTGGATCCCTCAGTTTTCGAATGTTTCAGAGCTCGAATGGGCTTCTGGAATGGGTCATATTCGAAAACCGAGGGACCACTGTACAAGTCTGGATGAATCCAATTCAGGATGTGATTTGGTCTAGGGCTACTCCAGAAACTCCACAATTGATCCTGCATTGACTCTTCAACCATCTGTCTGTTTAATTTTGCCAAATAAATGCCCTGTCAAAAAATGGGTCAATTTCCATTATGTCACTTAGAGTGCAAATGCCAAAGTCCTCCTTTGGAGAACCACTAGGTATAACCCACCAGTCCTCTTACTAAATGACCCCAATCCCCACTGCACGAGATGTCTGAATAAAGCATGGGTACTTCATTCTATCCCGCACACTCCACACGTCAGGTGAAGATCTGGCCTAGCAACAACCAATACGCTTTTCATTTTAATTTTACCTCTAGTGGAAAAAGGTGAGTTTAAAGCCACCACTGGTTGAACATGTATTTCACTTTTTTCCAAGCCTAAGTAAATTCAGTCTGGCTTCCTGAAAGGACTACTTGAAACACATTTTACCAACCTTGCTGTTGCGTTGCGATGCCACAACGCAGGAGAGATGAAATAATACTCACGCCCCTGGAAATGGATTAAGGCTGAAGCAGGAGTGGGGGTGGGGAGGGGGCAAGAGCAAACCCTCTGAGAGACCTGGCCTGAAAAACCACTATTTACCAAGTCGGTGCATCAAACTCTAGCCTAAGTGATAAAAAGAATTACTGAAAACCAGTATTTCCAAAGGTCGTTGAGAGTTACTCTTTCTGACAAGTACTGAGTCTATAACACTTTGTGAAATAACCAATGTCAACAGCCACAGGTCCACGTCTTTTCAGTTTGCAGATATTTTCCCACAGCCCTATTTATAACTTAACATAATGGGAAGTTCTCTCTTGGCAAAAAAGCTGATTAAGTGTTCCATTTAATAGTGTAATGCAAAGAATTCTTTCTTTTGCTTCAGACCTGCTGTTCTCATATTGTCTCATGCTGTCTAAAACAGATTTAGTAACTTATTTTCTGGGTTGGTGTGTCTTTGTGATGAATGTAACCTGGAGATATGGAATAATTACATTCATGTTGAATTTCAAATCAACTTTCCTTTACCTACATGCCATTATTTTAGCCTGTTGGCTTTGTAGCTTGAGAATATAAAGTGGACTTTCTGTGATAAGCTTAAAGCAGAACAGTTTATAAACTCTCTCTCTCTCACACACACACACACACAGAATGGGCACCTTCATTAATATTTCTATCTTTTTTTAAAATTTATCTGTTCTTACATTTCTAATGTCAGGAATATTATAGCCATTCAATAAGTAACATCTGAGAAGCAAAAAGGAACTTACTGAGGTATGGGACTGAAAAAGAATGCTGTGGATTGATTCTGTTATTGGACTCAAGGACTAAAGTTTATCTTAGCCCCAGGCCTATAAACTTTAAAAGCATTTTACTCTTTTTAGCACTCAGCTTGCAGATTTAAAATGCAACACCAGCTGATTTTTATTGTTCAATGGCCCATCCAATTGTTTCATGTTCTTCTTCTTCTAAAAAAATTCTTCATCCTAGTGGTACTTTTAAAGCTGAAGAAATCACCTCTGTATGGCTGCTCTGTTTCCCCTGCATGATCGCTTCCTTACAATGGGCTAAATTTTTCACCCCTCCAATCAGGACAGCCACTAATTAAAGGCTTTATTACTTTCCTTGAGTATTATCTGCAATTCCTCCAGCTGGAAAAAACAAACCAGAAACCTGATTTAAGCTGGCTTATATATTAGGATATTTATTGGTTTACCTGACAGTAGACAGAGATAGGGTGGGCTGTAGAGTTAGTTTATCTGACAGCTTAGAAATATCACTAAGGACCCCAGTTTCTTTTTATCTGTCTACACTGTTGGCTTGATTCCAAGCCTGGTACCTTTCAAAGCAGTAAGATGGTTGCTAGGAACATTGGGTCATTGAAACAGGAGAGAGGGGCTACTTTTCTGCTTCACTCTTACAAGAAGCTGCCATTTCCAGAAGCCCCTAGCAAACTTTTCTTAATGTCTTTGACCCAAATTGGTCTAGACATTCCCACCTCTAACCAAACACTGGAAAAGGGATGAGAAAATACTGGAGTGAGAGATGTTGGGGTCAACCTCAATGGTCATCACACTGTTTTCTCTAATATCTTTACTAAGTTTGAATGATGTAAGATACAAGGAGAAATAGACCCAGACAATTGCCTACAGGATTAAACATCCAAGTTTGCCCGGAACTGAGGGGTTTCCCAAGACATGGGATTTCAGTGTTACAAGTGGGTGACTCCTAAGGAAGCCAAGATGATTGGTCATCTTATTACTACTTCACATGCCCTTTAATCCCTACCAGGTTTAAGCCATCATGGCCTGTCCTGAACAAGCAGAGAAAATAATATATTCATAGGTAATTAAGTGGAATGCAAAAGCAACAGTACTTCTTAATGTTCATGTTGTAATTCTAGTAAAAACTAAAAAGCATACTATATGTGTGCACAATCTGTAGTAATAGTTATATCATGTATGTATAGCATAGACTCATAGACTGTGACTTGGCATAACCTTTAGAGATTCTGTGTTTAACCTCCCACTCATTCATTCATTCATTCATTCAAAAAAACTGAGTGGAATACTCAGAGCGAAACCCAGCCTACATGTGGACTGTAAGCACTCTAAGTGGCCTATGCATGTAGCATTAAGCCTAGAATGTGACAGGGCTCAGTAAATATTGTCTTGAGTCGAATAGTCAAATGTAAACTATCTTCTTGCCTTGAGTAACATGTGAACCAGCCCTGATGTAGCCTAAGATTGGCAGGGAAGTTTTTTTAATTCTTTTGGAAAAAATATTGAAAGTGGTTTTCTACTGGAAAAAGGAAGGAGTTAAGCACTAAGATGCAGGTAGGTGAAAAAAAAAGGAAAGAAGGCTGATATTTCCCACTTTGACTCATAAATAAGAGGACTATTTCTTGTATAAATTTATAGTATCCTTTAAGGTTAAAAAATGTGAAAATGAATTGTTTTGTATCATTATACAAATCAGATGATTGGTTAATTCAATTAGCCTACTATATATATATTTTTTAATTTTTATTGATGTTATGTTGTAGCTTTGTTTTAACATGTAAACACAAGTAGCCTGGAGTAGAAGCTCAGAATGCAGGTGCCAATGATGGAAGCTTCAAAACTAGTGAACAGCAGAGATGAAGATAAAAGCTATCAGCATGGAAAACTGCTGTCCGCTAACCAAGCAAAATCAAGGAAACTGAAATGAGTGGTGTTTTTGCAGGGTATTCCAGGCCAAGTCAAGGTATAGGATTAATTGATGCTCCTTTGAGAGCAGGCATTAAGATGCATTGATTGCATGCTAAGTTCTGAACCACAGAAGGCTTTTAAACAACCTACGGCAGCCCATTCCACAAAACTGGGCTAGCAGCACCACCTTATGAACTACACGCTACTAATAGTAACATGTTGACAGCATTGTATAGATGAACTGTTTTCACCCACACTACATCATTTTGGTTCTTGCAAGAAGCCTGCAAGGTGGTGAGACCAGTATTATTAATTATATTTTTATCAGATAAAGAAACTGAGACTCATAATGTAGGTGACTTGTCCAAGGTAAGCTCAGAAGTAGCTGACGCAGAACTTGAACCAAAATCAACTGAGTCTTTAGTCATGGTCTTTCAGGCTAAACCAAACTCCTAATTAAATGTTCTTTTTAGGAATTAAATAAAAAAATTTTTAAGACAGAAATGTATTCCCAAGAATACATATGGGAAGAGGCATAAAGATTAAGTACAAACAACAGTGTGGCGAAGGCCTGGGGGGGGGGGGGCAGATGCCGGGAGGAGGGGATCAATGGGGGGGGGAAGGGGGACATCTGTAATACTTTCAACAATAAATTTAAAAAAAAGAAATACACTAAAAAAAGATTAAGCATGCAAATAATACCTGAACCAATAAATATGATGTTCAGAGAAGCCCATATTTCAATTATTTATATCTGACTTTTTACTACTACGGTTATGTTGCAGGAAATTTCCAAACAATCTCATCCAAGCCATCCCAGGATGACTTTTCTTTCTGCAAACTTGAGTAAAATCCTGTTAGTATTTAAGTTTGGTTAGGAATTAAAATATTTCTAAGAAAAGATTTCTACGTTTGCTAAAGGAAAACAGAGCTGGAGTTTAAACTTCTTTCTTGAAGACCTTGGGCACCTCTCTGAATAAGGACCATCGAGTCAGTTTCTAGTAAAACTGGTCTGATGCCAGTCCCAGCACTCACACAATGGGTGCTTTCTATTTGTCTTGTGGGGGTACTCAGTTAAGGTTTCATTAAGCATAACAGTGATATATGAAAGACATATCTTATTAGAGGTGCCCCAATGAACCAGTTCTTCCATCCAAATATAAATAATTATGCAAAAACAATAAGCAAGAACAATTTCTCATAGGTAATGAAAAACACCACAGTTGGGATCTCCTTTGAAAAAAAAATGACCAACTATATTCTGTAACATCTTGTTTAGTACTAATAATTTCAATGATAGAATTGAAGGAAATAAATACTATGCAATTTATAAAATTAAGCAAACTATGGTAACAAAGATGTCATTTACAATAAAAATATATTCTCCAGTATTTTTGGTAAGAATTATATTGAAAAGGCTTTTAAATCTGAACAGGCAAAGATTTTTAAATATCAGAGCTTTGACAGGGAAAAGCTATAAAGAATGAGTCTAAATATCGAAAGTGCACATCATGTTTCAGATCCCACAGAATAAATGAGATCCTCCTTTGGAGGCACAGGGCATGGTTTTGCTGTGATTAATTAGCAATGGTGTCAATCGATGAAAGACCCAGCTCACTCATGACTGCCAAAAGAAGGGCTTATGTAGATCACTCATCCCACAGGCAAAGCGATCGGATCGTTTTCCCTGGATGACCGCAACATCTCGCCTATAGTTAACAATCATAAACAAATTAACACCTCCAGTTATCTCAGCCTACATTACACAGCCCTGTTTATCTTGCAGAGCTCCCTTGGACAGACTTACTTGCATAGGTTCAAGTTCTGTGGGCGCTTCAAATGTGAAGTTTTTCTATGTTTATCTGTGTGCTGAAGGGAGAGCCAAGTTGCTTCCTGAGAAAATGTTGGTCCTGAACACAGGTACGGGTTTCCTCCCTGGGGAAGTGAGGAAGGCTTCTTAGGCATTCTTGTTGGGAGTTTGTCAACACTTCGGAGAGGATATTGGCCAGACCCAGGGCGGCTGATTGCTCCAGCATGTGGCTCTGCACTATCACTGGCTGGGGGGACGAGCTGCACTCCAGATGCTTACCCCGGGCGGAGGCGCTCCTGCTCACGGCCACACTGTGCGGACGCACAGGCTGACCGAGGGAAAGGACACTGAGGTTGCATGAAGCGTAGTGCAAAACTCTCAGATCACTTCGGAACTCAGTGCCATGGACTGCCTTCGTTGATTTATGATGTTACCACTTGTCTACACTGAAAACGCCTGGGCATCTCGTCACAGAATTTACTGTGCTTGTTGTCACGACTATGGTACCCTGCATTTTAGACTTCATTACTACCCAAAGGAAAAATTAATTTTTGGTCTTTGTGCCAGAAGTGGATTACTTCCCTTGAGCAATTTCTAAAAAAAAGTCTATGAATCATATAACCATCTGCCCTCCCCACGTTCTATGAGCTGCTCAGGAGCAGAGGGCCGCATTTGTATCCCACCTCTAATAAATATTCAGGAGCTCCTGGCAGAAATTCTGCTAAACTCTGGCTTAAGTTATATATTTTGTGTGTGTAAATTTGTAACTTACCCATAATTCATTGTCTACTTATTCATCATCTATTTTATCTCACTGCACATATTCCTTCGAATTGTTTTTAAAAAGCCCTTCCTGGAAAAATGCAAGGTGTGCATAAACGTGAGAGATCATGAAGAAACAATTTGTGCCTCTCAGCAGGAGTCTTTAGCTGTATCTATGTCTAAATATATGCTCTTAAAACCACTTCATATAAGACTATAATTTCAATTATTTTTCTCCTTACAGCATTTACCTTTTGTTCTCATAAGAATATGGTGTTCATCTGCATCTGTATTTACAAGGTGCTCACTAAAAGTTAACTCCTTTGTTTAAAAGTTAATATATTGATGAGGAGAATGTATACCATGAAATATTTTTTCTACGAGTGGCTTGTCAACGTTTTATCACTATGTGGAGCATATGAACCTCTCTGACTTGGGATGTTAGACACAAGTGGAGCCATAAAAATTGTGGAGCTAAGATTCCTAACAAGTGCTACCAGACAAACTGGCGGAACTAAGTGGACGTGAACTTATTTCAGCGATTCAAACGTAAGGTAGCTATTTCGGCAGGATAGAAGAGAAAACTGGGTAGTTGCGTTTTGAACCTCAGGACACTCGGGTCATTTCCGGAAATATATTTGATGCTCAGTACAGGTTTTTAATTTGGTGACTGGGTTAAAATTGAGTTATATAAATTAATCAGAAGATGCAGAGAAAGGCTTCTTGGAATAACTTATTGACACAGCCAATACATGGCCCCGAAGAGGTCTTTATACTTCAGTAAGTCAGAGGATGTTTGAAACTCTGTTCAATTTCTGATAAAGAGGAAGAGAAGGAACAGCAGCAGTAGTTTAGGGTAAAAAGAAACCAAAGGTCTTTGTACTGCTTGGGAAAAGCGTAGAAATACTAATTAAGTTTAACTTTTGAAATCAAATATAGGTGTTATAATTTAATGTCCCTCCACACAAAAATGAAGTAGAAAATTTAAATTCTAAACCAATGGGGAAGAGAAAAATGAAAATGCAGAAAAAGAAACGGCTGCAAAGGAAGCAAAAAGGCAGCAAAGCAGAAAGTCCCTTGGCGACAGCGTGCAGAGTAGGAACGTACAAATAGCCACAAATACGTCATCAATAAAACTAAATCCAAACAGACTAAACATATTTATTAAGTAGGCAGAGATCATTAAATTCGATGAAAATAACAAAATCCTGATACTGTTTACTAGAAACACATTTAAGCTCAAGGACACAGAAAGATTGCAAGTAGAGAGATGAAAAACTAGCTGGCAAATGTTATCCAAAATAAGGTAGGCCTACTTATGTTAAGTATTAGGCAAAATAAAGCAAAAAGCAATAATAGGCAGGAAGAGGGTCATTACCATGAAAAAGAACACAAGTTCTTTAGCAGAAAGATAGCATAGCAGTGCTGAATGTGTACATACTTAATAACAGAGCCGCAAAACACATAAAACAGGAGTTTTCAGAATTATAAGAAGAAATTGAGAATTTGAGCAGAAAATGAAAAAAAAGTCATTAATTTATAGATCAAATTAAAAAATTAGAAGAGGGAATATGCAGACAACCAATTCACACCCCTGCACCAAACTTGTAGGCTGTGAACAGACTCTTTTCAAACCTACCATGAACGGTTACAAAAATAATCATGAAACAAGGCTCAAAGAAAATCTAAAGAATTATTATCATACAGATAATGTTCTCTGACCATAATGCAATTAAATCCAAAATCAATCATAAAAAGATCATAAAAAGTACATACTGAAATTTACAAACTTCATTTGCAATGTTTACAACCAACACGATACTGGAAATGACAACCCAAATGCTTGTCAATGGGAGTATTGATAAATCACTAACATATATTCATACATTCAAATACTACCCTGTGATAAATATAAATGGACTAGAATTATATGTGTCAACATGGACAAATCTCAAAAATATGATTTTAAGAGAAAAAAACAAGTTGTATAATGTTCTGTATTAAGTGAAACACTTTGAATAAAATTTAAAATGTAATATAATACTATATATGACTTACAGATGCCTACAAATTGAGTAATAATTTAGAAACATGGGTGAGAATGATCAGCATTCCCCGAGTGAGGAAGGAAGGGTAATGAGATATAGGAGGGCTATACAGGCAGCTCCAATGGTAACACTGCTATATATTTTAAAAAACGTATCTCCAACAAATATGGCAAAATATTAAGACTAAAGAAACTTTGCAGTGGGCACACAGGTATGTGGCTATTATATTATTTACTTATGTTAGCTCTGTACATTTTAAATGTTTAAAATATTCCACAAAATTATTTTTTTATGTTGGTGGCGATCCTTAAAGGGTTTTCTTTCTATATGTTACATTCACAATATAAAATATTTACTAGGCTCTAGGTAAACATATAAAAATGGGATCCCACTGTATATTTTGCTTTTAGAAAGTTATTCTTTCACCTCACAATATTTCCTGGACATCCTTTCCACATCAATAAAGACATGTCTCCCATGTCATTTATGAGGCCTTTCATGTGTGCTGATGCGTTGGTTTTTTGGACATCTTGACTTTTGTCCACGGAAGGACAGAAACTTTGGGGAACTGTGCAGTGAAAGGGATTTGGGGCTTATAGGAAAGGAAGATAGGTAGTAAAGGACACCAATAAATTCAGCTCATCATACTCAAGAATAAGTCAGGAAGATTACTGAAATGTGAAAGAGCAAAGAAATCCTGTGAAGGGTCCTACAATGATTAAAAGGGAAATGCAAAAGGAGATGCAATGCCGCCTGCAGCAAACACTCTAATTCAAGGTAAAATGCCACAAAGGGAAGGATTGCTGACCCACATCAGATCATGAGCTGGGCATGCACAGAATACGAGCAACTTCAGATAACGTGAGGCAAGGTTTCTGGAAGAGCTCAGGTAAACATGTCTCCAGCATAAAAACCAGAAGACAAAAGAGAGGCGCTTTATTAAATAAAAAAATCTAAATATTCTCTGAAAGGAGAGAAATATTTAAAATTTGGCCTGAGCAAGTCTGATAGCAAATTTGTGGGAAGGGGCACTGCAACCTTGGAACAGAGACAGGATTCTGAGCCCTAGGCCCCAGCGTCTCGAATGTGTCACAGCCCCTCGTCCTGCCCGGCTCCAGTAATGACCTCACCACTACCCGTCACAGCTGAGAAACCATGGAGGGCTAAAAAGCGAAACCATAGCAAATCGAAGATTCAACACTCAGCAACGTGTCATTCTGTTGCCATTGTTTTGAAATCACAGAACTAGTGATCATCTCCCATGAGCCAAACGTGTTATTTTCAACGAAGTTGAACAATAACATTTTTCAGCACTCTTTATCAAACGATTATTTTAGACAGTGAATCCTAAAAGAAGGCTATCCCTACAACAAAGAGGAAAGCAGTTAGAATTAAAATAATATTTTGCTGATTTAAAAAATATAATAGTTAAGCACAGGTATTACGAATTAATGGTTTTCGGACTCCTGTTTTATTACACATTCTTTGACTTCACTGGCATTTATGTGCTGCCATAAAATCATTATTGTCATCTTAGCTTGGAGCAGAAAGGATGCAGGTGGGGGGAAAGCTCCTTGAGAAATAAGAGTGAGTCACTGACATTCTCACATCATTTAAAACAAATCCTGCCACCAGTTGCCTGTAACTCCCTTCCCGCACCATGTGTTGCTAGTTTGGGACTATAAATGTGACAAGCATAAAGTGAAATGTCAGCCAAATACTACTGGAGTAGGGAAAACCACAATTCATCATATATCACGGATTTAAAAATTAATTTTGTGATTTTTAAAAGGAGGGCTGAAATTTTAAAGGTGGATAATTCTTCTTTTCATACTTGAAGTTAAAACTTAACATTTACTTTACAGCTAACATTACTAAAAGCTTTTGGGACTCCTGTATGGAAAAGGTACTGTAAAAGGAAGGGCTAGAAAGAAGCTTCATTCTTTATTACATATTATTCAAATGAAACACTTGAACATTAAAAAAATTCATTATAACTAATGTATTATTCAAAATAAATTCAAGGAGTAACAGAAAAGTAAAGCAAAATCTTTTAAACACATAGAAAAGAAAATTCCTCATTTTTACAGAGGAGACACTTGATTCATTTCACCATAGAATGAGTCATGCCATCCCTGCCTTCAATTGATGTCTGGCAACACTACATCTTGGAGGCGAATGTGGGAATCGGGATAGATGATAAAGCCAGAGGCCTAGGGAATTGTCCAAGAAATGCAGGCAAGAGGTCAATTTTGAGGAAGGATTTAGGTGGAAAATTTCTTGGGTCATATTTCCTATAGTTGGTAAAAGAGAAAAGTAGCCCAGAATCTCCATATGAGCATCATTTAAGTGACCTGACCCCTCTAACTTTTGCCTGCAGCCTGTCCCCATCCGACTGTATGTTCCTAGAGGGCAGGATTTGTGTGTTAGATTTAAAAAGTCCAGAGCAAGATTTAGAACATGTGCACGCAGGCAGTTGTCTGCAAGCTGTTTATAAAGAGTGTAGGGAGAGAATGGGAGATGGCAGAGATGAGGCGAGAGTATTGTGATCCAGGAGACGTGTAAGCAGAAACAGGAGAAGTCAGCCAGCAGAGCAATGGGAGGAGTGCATTCCAAGGGTAAAGAAATGGTCAGTAGGGACAAATGGAGCAGAAATGTCAAGGAGAGAGACAAGTGGAAAAATAATCCATTGGGTTTGACCAGATGAACATCAGAGATCCAAGCAGTTCGGAGGATGGCAAGTGTGCTAGTGAGATGACAGGCTGAAGGGAGGAAAGAAACACGCGCCAGGGGTAGAAACTCATTCCCAACGGACATGAGGGAGTGTGGGGGTGTGTGTGTCAAATTTCTTCATCTAAGACTTCCTGGGGAGGTGGGATAGAGATAGATGAGGGCACTGAGCGGTAAGGAGCTAACATTTGTTGGCTATCATTTACCCTGATCAGGTGCCAAGCTCTTGGTGGTGCAAAGCGATATACTCAAAGTCTGGTCCACAGAGTGGCAACATCCACGTTACCTGGCCACTTGATAGAACTGTGGAATCGGGAGCGTGATCTAGAGATCAAGACCTACTGATTCAGAATCAGCATTTAACAGGACCCCAAGTGATTTGTGTGCCCACTAAACTTTGAGGAACACAGGAATGTAATTTGCTTTATTCCTCCATACCTAAAACTCTGCTGTATCACAAGCCCTCAAGTTCCCTTTGGTGGGAACAGTAACTACTTTATATGTGTCGTTTCCACTTGGGACAGTGTTTTTCAGTTTAAAACAGTCTCCCTGGGGGCAAATATTTGGTTAATTCAAGATTCACTTTCAGTTAAATGGGACAGTCAATCAGGATAATTCCGCCATCTCAGTTTTACATCTGTTATTTATTGCTCAGTGACAAATAGCCCTGAAACTCAATGGCTTAAAATAACTATCACTTTTTTTTTTTTTTTTAAATTTCTGATGATTGTCTGAGTCAACTGTGCAGTTCTGGTCTAGACTGGTTTAACTGATCTCTGTGGTCCGCTGATAGGTATGGTCAGAGAAATACTCTCTTTCCTGGGCCTAGGTCTTGCAATTGAAAGACAGAATTTCAAGGCCTGAATCACGTTCTCAATGCAAAACAACAACATCTTTGTTCAAAGGTGGTTATATCCTCTCACCAGCCCTCCCCACTGCCAAGAGCTGTGCCTACAGAAAGCTGCCTGAAGAGTGAGGGAAAGACAATGGATACAAGAAAGTATGGAGAACATCAGCACTTCTAATATTTAAAAATATCCCATTCAATTTGTAACTTAAATTATTTAATCCACACTTGCCAAAAAAAATCCACAGCCCTGTAACATAGGTATAAACAGATGAGGTAAGTTCATCTCAGTGCAGCATGTACACGGTGGGACCAGAAACGAAACCTACTGAATTTAAGGAAATGTCAAAGGATAAAACACAAGGGTTATAACTGTGTTTTCACCCTCAGCCATGTTCTATTGCTTGATTTTCTATTTCACCTACATGTCCACTGCAACCTCCCATTCTCCCTCCCTGTGTTTCCCATCCTTCTACTTGGCATCTGACCATCCTTTGGCAAACTATCCTATAGAGGGTGCCAGCCTATCAGAGTTGTGTTATAATGAGCACTGTCCATCATAATGTAGAACTTTGTTAGTGGGGATCACTGCCCCACTAGGTGTTCAGCAGAGCTGGGAGGTAATTTCAAGGAAACCGCAAGAAGTGCACTGTGATGCTGTTCATAATCCAGTCTCACACATATTCAGGATATATCCTGAAGCACTGGTCTCCTTCCTGCCATTAACATATCCCTAAACAGGCTCTGGGCTTTATGGCTCCTTTGTGTCTTTGGAGATACGATATTTCTTTCCTCCCTGTGCTGTGAGATTCCATGTGCCTACAGAAGTTCTCCAAAGCAAACATTCCTCCCACTCTTCCCAGTCTGAAGCAGGTTTCCCTATTAAAGAAAAAGTCAATTACCACAGTTGAAAGGGAAAGTGGCTAAATTTAGACTCAAGTTTTGGAGTCCTGTCACCCTCCAGGATTCTGGCATAATTCAAATTTCCAAACAATTCTGAATAAGAAAGTCACATGTGGTAAGACTGAGCTGCGTGGCAGGATGCGTGGCAACTGGTAACATGAGCATCACCGGAGTTTACAGCAGGGAGACATCCTCGCGAGTTTCTTAAAGACTTAACAGATCTTTGAACTTGGGCTACTCCTTAGTGTTTTCCAGCTTAGAAAACACAGTCATGGAAAGTTCTTAGTTTTTAAAGCCAGTCCTCTTCCAAGCCACTTTGTTAGGAGGAGCTAACTACCTGCCACCTGTCAAATTTCTCTGGCGGCAGGCTGGGGATCTCCACAATCACCGCTCGAATCTGGTTTATCGCCTTTGTACGCCAGCAATCATTGGAAAAGCAGAAGCCCTCAGGAAGGAGCCAAGATGCAGTGCAGGAAAATATTTCATTGAGCTGTCTAGAAATAGTATTTTACAGGCTATGGGAGGGAAAAAAGGAAACATCTAAAACCCACTACGTTTTAAATAAAAGGTGCAAACACTGATGTCTTGTCTTTTCTTTCATCCTTTGGCTGTCTTTAAAAGATCCTCACTGATTCTGGAGAAATACTTCACCAGAAGAATGGGAAGGGAGTCCAAGTCCAATTCTCTCCTCCCCTACTCTCGAGAAGCTCTCTGTGCCATGCCGCTGCTGTTTTTTAATGGGCTCAGTTTTCTTTCCCTTCCCCTTTACAGAGCCCGTGATACCATGGACCTTCATCGAGTTTAAGTCCAGATTTCTGCATATATTTAATTAAAGGAAACTTCTCATTCTCTGTGAAAAAGAAGAACTTATTTTCTTCGCCACGTGACACTTCTGCCCTGTTGTCACTGTTACCCAGCAAAGTGGGATTACACACACGGACAGAGAGCATGCAGTGACGGAGTCCAAATCTTCTGGATTCAAATAGGGCTGTGTTCCAGGTAGGCATGTGACCTTGGGCAAGCCCCTTAACTTTCCCAAGCCTCAGCTTTATAATTTATAAAACGGAACTAATGACACCTGCCTCAAAAGTTGCTTAAAAAAAGTAAACATAAGTTATCCAAAACAGTACCTGGCACAAAGTAGGCACTCAATAATTCATAGCTATTATTAATGCTACTATTATATCTTTAAAAAAACAAACAAACCAGATACAAAGGGCTATTTTTTTTTTTGCAATAGAAACAAAATAAATCTTTAAACCTGATGGGAAAAATGAAATGGACAAACAAAAATAACAGTTTATTGATCAGCCTAAACGTTTATTCTACCCTTTTCGCATATTAAAATTACTTATGTGAAGGAGGTCTAACCGGCCTTTGGTCAGCAGGTGACCCGAAGGCCACGCTCTAGAAAATGTTTGACCACTTTAAGCTCCGTGTAAGCTTTCACTATTTAGGTCAAACATGTGCACATTAGCATTTCACTCCAATCATGTCCACCCATTCAAATGCATTCCACTTGCATGATTTCCGCCAGGTGGAGAAATGAACGGTCCAGAGAAAACCAGAGAAAGCCAAATAAACACTCGAATGTGCTAGCACACCTTGTGGGACAAAGGAGCTGGGCTAGCAGGAACCACATGCTATCCACACATGGGTCTTCCCTCACGTCTGCGGGGGTGTCTAGAGGGGCTCAGAATAAAGGTTCTTGCCGCGGCAATGCCCAGCCCCCTCGCTCCATCCTGAAACAGCTCATGCTGCGCTTGTTTGGGCCTGTGCTCACCTGAAGCCCTGCGATAAAGACGAATAGTAACAGAGGCGAGTGTAGCCTTAATGAGAAAAACATGAGAATTCTTTTTGTTTTTAAATGAAGCGCTAATAAGTAAAATGTGAACCTTCCAGATTGGCTGCGTCATTTGGAAGTTTATTCATGAGAATGGGCACTTTCTTCCTTTCCCAAGTTTTACACTAAAGGGCGCTTTGGCTAATGTAAAAAGTAGCAACAGTTTATGTTCTTTTCCCAGAAGGGAAAACCAGAAAAGAAAAGTCAATAATTAAAAAATTATTTATAACTCAAAATAAATGATTAGGGTTATTGGTGAGGGAAGGAGAAAAGGAATATAAAACCCAAATTTGCTTTATAGTATCCACTTAAAACATACATATTCTTTAATTTTCTCATTCCTTATTTTCCTAACATATTTTTTATTTCTACCTTTATTTCATATCTCCTACTCATTTTAATTCTGAACCAATTTATTACATGCCCACTTCCTGTTTTATAAATTGTGCATTTATTCTAAAACTTCCAATTTCTCATTTAGTCAAATTCTTATAACTTTCTGTCTTTTGCAATCCTTCTTCCCCATATTGTCTTTCTGAACCCTCAGACTAACAAGTTCCAATAAAAAGAGGAGCCTAGGGAATGGTAAATGGAGAAAGATTGTTAGAGAGATGAAGGGTAAAAATCTTCAAACAGATACAATGGGTGAAGAGGTAAGAACATAGCCCAGTAATACTCCACTGCATATATGCACCAGGACATTTTATCCACTTACCTAACTATGGGCACTTGGGTTGCTTCCGTAGCTTGGCCATTGTAAATAACGCTGCAATGAACATAAGGGTGCATATACTCTTTTGCATTACTTAAAAAAAAAATTTAAAAAAATGAACTCATTATTTTCAATAGCCTGGACAGACCTAGAGGGTATTATGCTAAGTAAAATAAATCAGACAGAAAAAGACAAATACCACATGACTTCACTTATAAGTGGACTCTAAAGAACAAAATAAGTGAACAAACAAAACAGAAACACTTATAGATACAGAGAACAGACTGATGGTTGCTAGAGGGGCTGGGTGAAAAAGGTGCAGATACTAAGAAGTACAAATTGGTGGTCACAAAGTAGTCCAGGAGATGTAAAGTACAGCACAGGGAATATAGTCAATAATATTATAATAAGAATGTATGGTGCCAGGTGGGTACTGGAACTCAGGGGAACACTTTGTAAAGTATAAGACTGTCTAACCACTATGCTGTATGTACACCTGAAACTAACACAAAGTGATATTGAATGTAAAAAGTAATTAAAAATTAAATTTAAAAAAAATTAGAAAAAGAATTAAGGACATAGAATGGAAAGGAGATAACAAGGAGAAAGAATGATAAAAATGAGAAAGTAGAGAAATGGTCAACGTGTCTTTTTAAAAAATATTTTTATTGATATTTTAGAGAGAGGAAAGGAGAGAGGAACATGTGAGAGTGAAACATTTATGGGCTGCCTCCTGCTCGCCCCCTACTGGGGACCCAGCCCACAGTCTGGACACGTGCTCTGGCTGGGAACTGAACAGGCAACCTTTCGGAACTTGGCACGATGCCCAGCCAACTGAGCCACCCGGCCAGGGCCAACGTGTCCTCTGGGTACTCCCAATACTTAGCTATCCCATTCAGTATGTGCTGCATTTCTTTATGCCCATGGGATGGGCAAACAGGAATAGGACTTAAAGGAATTCCATCATCCTTATGGAATGATGGCCCAAGAACGCAAGTGTGGAAAACTGTGCCCATTTCCTAATTTCCTCGTCCACATTCACACCTCCTTGTAATAACCATGCCTTTTCTTTTTTGTTCCATGACACGCTTGGTGCTTTTTCTTGCCTTTACCTCATATTCATCGTTTTCTATCTTATCTTCTCAGCCCCCATAAAATCGATGTTTCCCTTTTCTTATTTCTGAACGTTCAAGGCAGCCTGTGGATGCTTGGGCAGCAATATCGGCTTCGTCTTCCATGCTCTCCACGGCTGGCCTTGACTTCAACTCATCCACACCAAGGTCCTCACCTCGGTGACCCCATAGTTACTCTCAGGAAATGACCCTGCCTCTAACTTCACAGAAAAAAAACAAAACACACACACACACAAAACCTAGAGGCACTGTTCTGGGCCTCCCTCAAGTTGCCAACCCCCTCATGAGTAGCTGCTACCTCACCTCCTGCTTTTCTCTTGTCTCAGAGGATCAAGTGTTCTGCACCCAAAGCTAATTCCTTCACCCGCACTCTCTGTCCCCACCTTTCCAAGGATGCAGCTCCATCAGTAATTTTTACCCTCACCCCTGTCTTGATTCCACCAGCCTTTGTGATGGGAAAAAACCCTCACATGGATTGGTCAGAGGATGACCTGATCCTCGAGGAAAAGGAGGGAAAGGGCTTCATGGAAAAGAGGTGAAGGTTGTATACATAATAAAGAAGGGGGGGTAGAGGGGAGAGAGGAAAGGGGGGAACAGGGCAAGGGGAGGAGGTAAAGGAGGGGCGAAGCTTGTTGTGAAGAGGACCGGGATGAGAAATGAGACAGTACCAGGGGACTGATTTCAATCTGCTTTAGAGTCATGGAAAATATGTCAACAAAGACACATTTCTCTGGATGAGCTTTTTTTGTGTGTTTGTGACATAAAACAAGCAATTTGTTGCTGTGTGAGATGTGGCTTCAATAAAGTTGTACTTATATCTCCCCATCTTTAAAATAAAAGCAAAATTTAAAAAGCCCCATTGAGCTTGCATCCCTCTCTGGCTCTATTGCCAAGATTCTGGAAAGATTTCTTCATTCAAGGTCTCTAATGGCTCACCCTCATTATATTTGAGAAAACAGCTCAAAATAGTTACTATTGATTGAGTGTTTACTACGTGCCTGACACCTGAGCTTCATAAATGTTATTTCCTTTAGCCCTCAAATAACAATCCTTTCATTTTTATTTGGCTAAAGACTCATTTCCTAGGCAAAAGGCAGAACTCAAAGCAGGTCCCTTGTCCTTTAATTTAGTGGCTTACACAGCGATGGCAGAGCCAGCAGATGCGAGTATCCAAAAGCAATCTTCATCGCTTCCTGCCGCCCCTCCTACTCAGAAGAGTATAACCGTGAGGAAACTTCATTTCTTTAATCAGAACTTTTCTCCTTCTTTCCTTTTTATTCAAACTGGCCTTGTCCAGCCTAAGAGCACCCTGACTCACCTGCTTCCTTCGGCCTTGTACATCCACTCCCTTCATCATTAAGCCCTCAGGACAATGGCGTCCTGGTCGGCATCAGATAATTTTAGAAACAAAGCCTCAGGTCTGTTGATCACAGAGATAGATTTTTAGTTAAACTAAAGATAACATCTAGGCCTCACTTGTATTTCAGCTCCAACCCAGAAAAGCGAAATAAGCCTACTAACCACACCCTAGGGAAACCAGACAGAGCAGCTCCATGGCTGACATCAGTACCCAATGCTCTGATCTACTACCCTACTCTTGGGTGGACCAATCAGTAGAAACCATGACCCCAACTCCCTTAGTCACTATGATTAATGATTTTCCCCTATATAACCTATCCCCTAGAAGCCGTTGGGGAGCCAGATGTTAGAACCACAGCTCACCTATAACTCTGGGTTTGGCACCATTTCCTTAAATAAATTTTTACTTTCTTTGCTGCAAACCCCAGTTTGCATTTAACTGGGCAGACTGAGTACCATTATGTTGGTGGGGACATCCACAGCAGCCTTAAAGGTGCAAAGAAATATCTTGTCCACCTTATTTCATGAGCACAGGGATGGAATTCATGGCTAGGGTGTCCATGTACACCATTGTATAGAATGGATTTGGGAGGCATGCTAAGTTTAGATCTCCAAATTCTCCCTTGGGACAAGACTAACCCCCCCCCCCCCCCCCCGTTGGCAGTGCTGAGATGGCTAATAAAAGACAATGGGGCCTCACCGATGTGGCTCAGTGGTTGAGTGTCAACCTATGAACCAAGAGGTCACAGTTCAATTCCCGGTTGGGGCACATGTCTGGGTTGTCACCTTGATCTCCAGTAGGGGGCATGCAGGAAGCAGTGGACCACTGACTCGCTTTCATCATTGATATTTCTCTCTCCCTCTCCCTCCCTCTCTCTGATATTAATAAAAACATATTTTTTTAAAAAAGACAATGGGAATCTGAGAATCAACTTGCAAAGTTTCTGACCCTTCTGCTAATCCCACAGAGACAGAGCTAAACCACTTTGCACTTAGATACCATTTGGGGAAGAAAAGGAGAGAATAGATGAACGTTATAAAGTGAAGGGAGATGACTAGAATACTATAAGGCAAGTATAAATTTCTTCACTATCTCACCAGCAGAGTAGGGGACTTATCAAGATTAAGTAATTTCATCAAATGATGTCACATTTTCTTTGCATGTGTACACTGGGCTAAAATCCAGACCCCACAGAAAAATGGAAAGCTCTTCAGCCAATGGTTAACCTACAGTAAATTTTCAGTAAATGGCAGCTGAGACAGTTAGTTCAGAAGTCACTGTCCCCCATAATAAATAATGATTTGGAGGAATGAGGGGCTCAACTGAAGGTAACTGAATCCTAGAGTTGGATGGGAAGGGATTCTAGAAATCCAACTTAATCCTGTAATTTTAGAAATCACAGCAGCAAGTTCAGAAGATCAAGGATTCCACGAGAATCATGCAGATGGCCTTCAGCTCTTCCTGATGCCAGGTCTACTCCCCCTTCAGGAGCCACAACATGCCCAGGCAGGATCTATTTGTGATGTGCGCCCAGCCCAAGCACGATGAATAAGCTAGTGAGATGGTTCCCTAGTTTTCTGCTTTGTCCCATTTTGTTATATTTTTATGGTTATCGTTTTATTGTGATTTGTCCCATATTTCAATCTGGAATCAGGAAGTGGTTGTGTGTACAGAAAGCATATACTTTGGAGAACTCCACATGTAACCAAACCCTTCAATACTATATTATATCTGTAATACATGGGAGCAAGCCTTCCACTGAGAGCCAAACCAAAAAACCTTGATAATAGAGCTTAGCAATTATGTGTTTTTATAGTGTTGGTGAACACACATTAAGTATAGGAAAATGAGACTTGTGAAATTTGGAATTTGGATGTGCGGTAATGGAAAGGGCCCTGGACTAGGAGTCTGAAGACCTACGTTGAAGTTCACTACTAAGACCTTGAGCCAGCTTATATCCTCTTTCTCTCTCAGTTTCTTCTCAGCTATAAAATATAGATGATTCATCTGCTCTGTTTCTCATAGGTGATCATGACAATCAAATGAGATACTTACTTTAATGGGCTTTGTAAATGACAAAAAGCTAGTCACACATGCAATGTTATTATTCCAAGAGTCTGAGCCACAGCATGCTATTTTTCCTTTTCATTACCCATAGCTATCCGTCCAACATGCCTCTTCTCTCTCCTTTGAATGACAGTGATGACATTTAGTAATTTTCTTGCTGGCACTACTTAGTCCTGAGAGCTGCCATTTCTAAGTCTGTTCCCAGGTTATTTTATTATGCATTCCCTCTTGTTTTAGATGCTGTATGGCAGATAAATCTTATTTTGCTACTTCTGAATTCCCAACTTTTGCTCTCTAAATCAGTCATTGGGGAAGTGCAGTTAAAGGATTTGCTATTGACTTTTATTTTATTTAATTTATTGGGGTGACATTGAGAAACTCGTGGACACAAACAGCGATTGACTTTTAAGTTGCTTTATTGTCCAGATCTGTTCTTGCATTGATTAAAAATTCCCACTGATCAGTAAGATATAGATAGCTTTGCCTATCTTAGAATTGCCCATAATCTCACTCCTTATTTGGTATCTGATGATGGAAATGGGTCATGCATGTCCAGAGATCAGAACTGAATCCAGAGCCCTTGTGGGAAGGAACTTAACTTTATTTACATAACCTATCTACCCTTCAAATTCTGGGTTTCGTCAAAACTGCAGCTGGATCCAGGGAGAGATTCTAAACTAGAGTAAGATTTTAAGATCTGCCTTCACATTTTAAATCCCACATGTACCTGTGATTGTGAGAT
Organism: Miniopterus schreibersii; assembly: GCF_964146895.1. Classification (NCBI taxonomy): domain Eukaryota; kingdom Metazoa; phylum Chordata; class Mammalia; order Chiroptera; family Miniopteridae; genus Miniopterus; species Miniopterus schreibersii. Next base: position 54,380,957 of record NC_138111.1, on the reverse strand, counting down.
ACATTTTCCAAAATTCAGGATATCGTACAAAATAGTTGATAAATTTTACATGCATTTCATGATTTTAAAATCCTATTTAATATAACTTTATTATCCTTTTGTGTTTAACAATATATGTTCAAAGAACGACATAAACCTATTACAATAATAAAACTATTATGCTTTAGCAAATATATATTTATAAAGCAAATAAAAATACACAGTAAACCTAAGAGTAACAACTCAGATAATATCAGATTCCATTAAAAAAGAAAACCTCCTTTTTGTGCCTTGTGTGTTTTTAAGGTTTAGTAATATATGCAGTTTGCAATGTGATATAAGTTTCAGATGCACTCCACCCTTATTAAAATACCAACTTCAGGAGAAAGATATTTGTTGTATAATCATAAAGTATTATTCTAATGATGGAATGCATGATAGCTATGCTGAGTTTTATATCAAAAAGCAAACCTAAATCAAGATCTTTGACCAAGGTCCGAGTGGATAATGCATATATACACATATGGCTCAAAATACAAAGCATCAGAACATGAATAAAATTCAAACCCAAGGGCCTTATTTTATCTGAGAAATGTATTGCTGAAAGTAAGAAACTATTTTCCAAATTTACATATATTGTTACCCAATTATAACAAATATAAAAAGAATCAGATATGAAGGTCAATCAAGAACTCCTATAAAAAGCTTTTACTCTTTAAGCAATGTCTTCAAAGTAGCATCTGTACCAACCAGACTATGTAGCAATGTCTATTAAAAAAGGCCCTATCTAGAATTTTTACATCTAAATATTTCCCTCAACTCATATACTAATTTTATGACTTGACGTAATAAGTTGGGATCACTGTACCTCGATTTCTCAATCTGAAAATAAAAACAAGAGCAATATCCTCTGTCTCCATTTATTCCAGTTAGAAAACAGTCTGGCTCACAGTGGCATTGCTGAGTTCATTGTGAAAGTGTTGTACTCTCATTCAAACAAATATGCTCGACAAATACATCTCATTTGTGTACAAAATACACACACACACCCCAAAAGAGGAAATATTGCTTAGATATATAGTAACGATAAATTTAAAAAAGAATATTTTGAATTCTATTATTAACATTATCAATATGAATATAAGCTGCTATCATTTATTAAGCCCTTAGCATGTATGAGGTACTGTGTTAAGTGCTTTACATGGGTTATATCATTTAATATAACAACCGTATGACATAGATACAATTATTATATCCATTTTACAGATAAGAAAACTGAAGTTTAATGAGGTTATTACCTTGCTCAAGATCTCATGAATAGTAAATGGTATTGAGTTCAACCATTGGATCTGATTCAAAAGCCCCAGCTACGATCTGGTGAACAGAGTAAGTAAGAACTTTTCCTGAAATGAGAACTCTCTTTTTTTTAAAAAAAAAAATACTAAATTTAGCAAATCCCCTTTCTATAGAAACTACAGTTAATTGATCAGTTTCTAAATTACCCTATAACATTACACAGTTTCAGTTCTTTTCATAATCATACTTAGATTTTTTTTTCCAACTGAAGAACAGTAACTCAGGAATGGAATTGTTGTTTGGGGAACAAAGTTAGTCAAGAGGCAAAGTACAAAGAATACATATTAGTTTCAACCATTAATGAAATATTGTTTTGTGTTTTCCCTGCAAAATTTTGGGCCAAATGGTAGTATCCTAAGATCTGAGTAGTAATTATTTTTTCATCCTACTTGAAGTCTATAATTTTATTATATACGTACAAAATAAATGTTACTGAAATACCACACAGCAGGGGCTTATACACTGATCATTAGTAGAATCAAACACATTCATCATTTGGAATTTTTCTTTCCATCCACAGGCCTGGCCTCATCCCAGAAGGCAGCACATGTGCATAAAGAGCAGAGACAAACTTTGGAGGCTGCCAATTCTGCACTCCAGTCCCGTCTCCATCACCTAAGAGCAGTGAAACCCTGGATACATCTCTTTGCCTCTCTGAGTTTCAATTTCCTCTTGTATAAAATGGTGAGAATAAAATCTGCCTAAATAAAATATGTAGAAAAATGGTCACACTGCCATGTATGCTGTACCTATGCAACAACTATGCGCTCCAAGGACCTTTCCTCAAGTCAAGGTCTGTGGGTATCTCTGCAAGGACATATTCCAGAACCACAGCAGACAGCATGGGGGAGGAGGCCCTTCCACTGACAGCAGTGCTTTGGTACAGCACTGTGCTCACCGTGACAGTCCTGTGGTGAAAATAAAATAATAACTGATGTTTCATACTAAGAGCAGGAATGCATGTACTGTGTTTTAGAAAGACTGCCTCATCTTCTAATCAATGCCCGCTTGCCTGCCCATCCATCCATCCATCCATCCATCCGTCCATCCGTCCGTCCGTCCGTCCGTCCGTCCGTCCGTCCGTCATACATCCACCCACCCACCCATTGCCTAGTTTCAGAACCTGGCTCTGACACTGAACTTGCACCTGTGTCTATGAAAATTTTTTACTGTCTTTGTGCTTTTGCTTCTGTATCTGTTCAAAATGGGGCCAATAATAATGCCTAACTCCTAGGGTTATTTAGAGAATTAAGAGTTAATATACGTAAAATGCTTGCAACAATAGTGATTGGTACCTTGTAACTGTTCATTAAGTTACTAATATTTTAAAGTGTTATTACTATTAGAGATTAAAACACAGACTCAGATATTATGGCTTCCCCAGAGTTTCACCGCTGGTAAATGGCAATTCTAGGGACCAGGTAGTTTTTTTTCATGCTAAGTTTTATTTCCTTCTATCATGCAATGCCATCTCCTTAAGAAAAAAAAAAAAAAGCTCATCTTCTATTACTTAAAAGATCCAGTTATCCAAATACTTTAATTCCAATAACTCAATCATTGTGGTTCATTATAAATGGATATACATGAACTTTATGCATTCCTGAGGACTATCTCCTGTAAACAAATCCATATGTTTATAAGTTAGAACTCACTTATTATATCCCAAATTTTTGGATGTTACCTTTGTCAGTTTGGACATTGGTAGAAACCTTTAAATGAGAAGATTAGATTGATAAGTAAAAATATTTTTCTGAGTAGAATGAACAGAGGGTTAAAGAGGAAAATGCCAGAAAGCAAGGGCTGCTTACATGAGAAAATGTTGACATTTCAATACTCAGCAAATCCAGGGAAAGGGAAATGCATTTGTCTACACTTGAGTCAAACAAATAAGAGTTAATTTTTAATTTTCCTACTTTTTTCCACCCTCAATGTTTTTTTAAAAAAATATATCTGTATTGATTTCAGAGAGAGGAAAGGAGAGGGAGAGAGAGAGCTTAGAAACATCATTGATGAGAGAGTCATTGATCGGCTGCAGCCCGAAACCCGGGCATGTGCCCTGACCGGGAATCGAACCCTGATCGCCTGGAGCCTAGGTCGAGGCTTAATCACTGAACCACGTCCGGCAGGGCCCACCCTCAATGTTTTTGATTTAAAAGACACCATCCATCAATTTAAAGAGAGGGTTTTTTTGGTTTGTTTTTTAAGGAGAAGTACTGAACTGCAATTAAAGTAGGTGCTAATTATGCAGTGCCTACACCTTTCTGAAGAGTTATACTGTGAAAAACCTGTGTCTCAGAAACGAGAAAATAGAACATGCTAATACTCAGAATGAACATATTATAGGATTATAGTACATGGAACTGTACAGGGGAGAGAACAGAAGTGAGACTTAAAAAAAAAGAAACATGACGAAATGGGGGAGCATGGTGATGTCTTCAGCCATGCACATATAAGTAGCTGATGGAGGTTCATTTTTTTCCTATCATGAAAATTATGTAAACAAAAAGAGGCAAAAAAGAAATCTATATAAATCTGAATGCCTTGTTTCTTGCCTGGTTGCATTCAAAGCGACTTCACTCTAACATCCAAAAATAAGTAGATTATATCATTATTATCTCTCAAGAAAATGCCAAAAAGAAATCACACTCAAAATACACAGCAATACTCCATTTTTTGTCTCTCAAACTCCTTTTCTTTTCACTTCAAGACTCTCAAAGTCTTCCTCAAAGTCAGCTTAAATCTTGATTCTATTGGCTCTTTCTTCGAATTGCTATTTGTATTTGCTTATTATTTGGGAATTACCACACATCCAAAGAATGTACACAGCGTGCATGTATGATCTGAATAAAACTTTAAAAATGAACACCTTTTACCTCCACTCAGACTACAGGCTTCTCCAAGATTGTTGTCCACAGTACTAAATTTTGCTCTACTCAGTCCACTGCTTGTTTAACAGTCATATGAATGAATTCCTAATGTCCTGCTTTTGAAATTTATATTAATAGGAACATACTTGATATAGTTTTCTATGACTTGCCTTTTTCCTTCAATGTCTGATACATAACCATGTTGATAAGCATAACTATATTCTTTTTCTTTAATTTTTAATGTTGACATTATTTAATTTCCAAAATATGTAAAGAACTTACACAACTCAACACCAGGAAGACAAACAATCTGATTAAAAAATAGGCACCCAGCCCAGCCAGGCGTGGCTCAGTGGTTGAGCGTCGACCCAGGATCCAGGAGATCAGGGTTCGATTCCCGGTCAGGGCACATGCCCGGGTTGCGGGCTGCAGCTGATCAATGACTCTCTCATCATTGATGTTTCTATCTCTCTCCCTCTCCTTTCCAATCTCTGAAATCAATAAAGATATATTTTAAAAAAAAAAAATAGGCACCCAATAGACACTTCTCCAAAGAGGACATACAGATGGCCAATAGACATAAAAAATGCTCAAGGTCACTAATTCATTCATTTTTAGGGGCTCACACAGTGACTATTTCATTGAATAAATATACCACACTTTACTTATCTAGTCTATTGTTGATGGAAAATTTAGGTTGATTCCAGTTTCAACCTATTAAAGAAATTGCTGCTATTAATATTCTTGTTCCTCCATCCCAGGGGTACATGCCAGTGCCTATCTAGAGTATGTACCTGAGCCAGAGAGTGTGGGCAGGTGATTCAGCACCTGATAATTTCCAATAACTGTCGGTCTTGAGGGTCTGTTTACACAGCTGATTGTTTTTGCTTACAGTACTTCATGGACACAGACATGGGTTTAGAGCCCTTTGATTGTGAACACATATTCCTTGGAGTTTTTTCTCTTTAGGCATTCTTTAAGGTCAGGAACTACACTTCATTATTTGAGGGAGAATTTAGGTTGACTCCAGGGCATTATCAGCATAGACCCACTTTAACTTGTCACCTGAGTTTTTATTTGGGGCCCCATATTTGTATTTGTGAGTGGGTATCTTAGGGAGAATTATTTTCTCCCACTCAATTCAGAGTCAAGATAAAGACAAGGAGAATTAAGGTATCTCTCTAAGTGGTTTTCCCACTTAGGGTACCATCATTTATTTGGTGGGTGGGGCTGTCTCGGATTTGTGAAGGAGACTCTACTCCCACCTCCAGCTCCTCTCTGGCTCTCAGGCTCAGTCTCACCTCCCAGTACCTATAGGACCATCAGGACTTGGCAGATGGCTCTGGCCCATGTTTTTCTGTCTGGATTAAATCTTTCTCTTCATTTTCAGCCTCTAAGAACTTCTTTTAATTCCAGCTCAGATATGCTTTAAAAATGTAAGGCTAGTATTTTCGTATCACTGGGCATTCTGTATCTAGGATGTCTAAACCGTCATGTTGCTAGAAACTGCAGTTCTTTTTCTATGTTTGGTGGTTTTAATTCTGCTTTCCTCTGTCTGTGGTTTCCAGAAGATACCTCTGCACTCTCTTTATCTTGTTTTTTACATGTCTTCACTTCTTCCTTCTTCAAGTTTCCTTTCTCATTTGCTCTTGAACCAACGCAGTTAGGTACTCCTTGGAGGTGTAACACGTTACACAAGAGGAGCTGTCAGCTCCGATTTTCTCCTTCAAGCATTCATCAGGAGGACTTGGTGACATTATTACCTTCCCTGCAATGCAGACTCGCCACAAGTACCACAGGAAGACTTGAAAGATCTGCAGTTAATTGCGGCTGTGTGCCACATTCTGTGCTAATAGGTCCATCAGCAGGCCTTACGAAAAACTCCAGGCATTATCTATTCCTAGTTTACAAATGAAAAAAAAACCAAACCACAAAAACGTAAGTCATTTAATTTAAAATCACACAGCTTGGAAGAGGCGCATCAGAACTGAAATGTTAATTTGATTTCTAAGCCCAGGTTCTTTCTATGCTGCCTCCAAAAAAATTAATTAATTCCTGTATATGTTGGTCAGCTCCTAACAGGCAAATAATGAGTTTATGATCGTTTACTTAGGAGAGGCCTCAGAAGAATCACAGTAGCTTTTGCCAACAGTTTGTGGCAGGATGCCTGAGAGTGAGCTGGTGAGAGTGTTGTGAGTCCTTTTAGTCAACACCTCGTCTAGGCAGGAAGGGTACTGACTTTTCTGAAGAAGATGGCTCGAGCTCTCATTCAACCAACTGCCCTGGGATGTTCTTGCTGGCATGGTCCCATCATCAGTTGCTCTGTCTCCAGTATTACTTTCAGGTGGGAGGCTGAAGAGAGGAAGTTCTGTTATCAACCTATGCACCCCTGGCTAGCGTGAGTCCTTTTGTTCTTAATTAGAAAGACGATCTGTTTAATATCCAGGCCAGAGCTTCTTGAAATGAGTTGAAATATCAACATCATGCTTAGTTGGGTTATTTTCTTTTGGCTACTTGGTTGGGTTTCTTTGCTCAGATCAATCAACATTTTGTTGGTTTTTATTATTTACGTTTTAATTAGTGATAATGCAAACTAGGGCCCATTTTAGATTACATCCAACAATCAACAAACTCTAGTTCCAGCATTTGGTTGATTTAGCCACTGATGCTGGGCTCATTCAGACAAGGAAATATTATTTTTTTCAATAGTACAACTCCCAGGCTGGATTTTACCTTGCTGCTCAGACCTAACTAATGAATGACACTGGATGGACTCTAATAGCCCAGTCTCTGATTATGGATAATAAATATTGTTCAGGAATCTAATTTTTTAGTCTTATACATAGTGCGCTTGCCAGTAAAATGCCAACTCCTTAAGAACTAGAGCACAAAGCAAGGAACATTTCGCTGTTCAGCATACTTCTCTCCAAATAATTAAAACAAATCCAAGTAGAATATATGGAATGTAAGAGGAGTGGACCATGGAAAGAAAAAGTTAATTGCTAGAATTTTCATTTCCTGAGTTGGCCTATGTTCAATCAAACAATTATTGTGCATTACTGCAATACTAGAAATATTTGAGATTTCTAGAGATTCATAATGTATTTGTTCCAACTTATTAGGCACCTCATCAAGTTTGTGAATTTTTTCCCCCAACTACCCTCAAAACTGATTTTTCATCCTTCCTGTGTTCCAAGGTTAAGTGAGTAGAACATTTTCCTGGATCTTAACTCATCTGTGCCAATTTTAGGTGGGAGAGAATCTAGGTCCCCATTTAGTGTGGAATTATCAAACTCTCCTGTTTGAATGAAGACTTAGAGTAAGGAATTTCAAATGCTAAGTACAGTTGACGTCCTGTACCCACTTATCCCTAGATTCTTTGTGCTTGACCACACTTCTACCCCTTTCCTTTCCATTTGTAACACAACCTTGACCTAAGAGAATTGCTCCCTCTAGGCACAAGAAGTATTCTATTCTCCCCTTCAGCCCCAAACAGAGGGCCTCTCCTAAGCAGGGATTGGAAATTGTGCCAAATTGCACATAATTGTGCATGATGAATTTGTAATACAGGCTAAAACTTGCTGGAAACTCAGCTGAGACCACCAAAATTATTTAGTTGGGTTTGGTTGGAGGCCAATCCTTTATTCGCTAAGCTACAAAGTCTCTGGAGCTTTTATTTGCTCACAAAAATATCTGAATCCAGCACTAGAATCTTTCTCTGCACGAAAACTGAACCAGTTTGATGTTGCTTTTTAGAGTTATGCTCCTTGAAGTACTCTAGGGGATTAAAGGTTGGAAAAAAGAAGTGGCTTTGGAGTCTAACACAAACAACTCTAGATGCTGAAAAATTAAGTTTCCCTTATTATTTGCTTCAAGGAGCAGCATATCGTTAAGTTCAAAGTCATTTAAATGGAAGAATCTACAATACTCCCCCCTAAATCCCACAACCACAAAAACATTTATCATAAATAACTTCTCATTTAAAAAGGAATTATGTAAATATTAGATGTAATGTTCAGTGAAAAAACTTTTAGAGAAAAATTGAGAATATATCAAGTCAAAAAATAATAAAATGGAACTACACCAACATTTTAATAGTGGTTATTTTGGAAGTGGACTGATTATAGATGATTTCTCTGTTCTTTTCTCTATTTTCCAAATTTTCTAAAGTGACTTTAATATCCTTTATAATAGAAAAATACATTTATTGGAAAAGAACTCTAGATACTTTACAGATGGTTTCGTTTCTTCTCATGCCATTCACATACTGCTGTAAAATGTAAACCTGTCGACAGTATGACTTGTGTAGGCAACTGAATTCAGGGGGAAAACAATACCATCTTGTATTTTCTGAAACTCCTGCGTTCCAAAGGGCAAGACGCATCTAAGAAGCTTAACTTCATAATTCCAATCACTATTTTTCTGAGATACATTTCTTACCAATTGTTAACTCCTATGATTTACTCAGATTAAGATTTATTTATTTACTTGGTGGCATGGAAAGCAGAACATGGGAAATTTAAGAATAGACATTCTCTTTTCCTTTTTTCCTAAGGGAAAATGAAAAGTTTACGGTTATGCCCAAGACTTGCTAGTCACAGAACATAGAAAGTGGAGCCCGTTTCCTGCCACATATAAACCAATGGGCATTAGGGTGACATTTTCGCGTTAGACGTTGGATTTTTCAAAACATATTCAATAAGCGTTTCTCAATACCAGAGCTGTTGACATTTGGATGGGACAATTGCTTGTTTCATGGGACTGCCCCACTGCACAGTACGGAGTGTTCCTGTTCCTTCCCCCTAAATTAGCTAGTGATGCTTCCCCCCCGGCACTGGAATAATCAGAATCTTCCCACTAATTTCACAGTTGCCTCCCTTTGCCTATTTTTAATATAGAGTTCCTCGCTCATTTATCCCAAAACGTGAAGTAGTTAGCAGCGATATTATTAGTTCCATGTCACAGAAGAACGAACTGAAGACCAGTGAGTTTAAAATCTTGCTCAGAATCTTGTATCTAGGAAATGAACCAGACTGGAACCCAGGTTCTGAATTCCTACAACCCGGTACATAGACACTAAGACAGGAATCTTAGAAAGGGCTTCGTATTTCGCCAAATGCTTTTGTGTATCCCCTGGATCATACATCTCCAAGTTACTATTATTTCAACCTTGTTTTACATTCAACTCAATTCAGTCTGGGGTTAAGGCCACAGAGGGAGATAAGCAGAGGCAGGTGCTTGGGGACTGGGGGGTAGAGCACATCCTAGGAAAGCTATACCAGACACACGGGCCACCCACGGGGGGGTAGGACCTGGGAAACCAGTCTAGCTCCCCCTCACTGAGATTAGAAGCAATAATAAAAGTTACTATTTATTGAGCATTAATCAATTGCTAGAAACCTTCCTAGATGCTTTAATCTCTAACTCTCACAATAATTCTAGAGGATTGATACTATTATGACAACTGCTTTAGAGCTGAGGAAGCTGGGGCTCAGAGAAGTTAGTGCCTTTTTCAAGGTTACGTAACAAGACTTGAGCCAAGGTATATCCAGTGTCAAAGCAGGGTGTGGATATGGGGTGTGGGGAATATGTGAACCCTGCTGCCTGGGGATTTTGGTATAATACCAACTCTTAAATGAGAACACCTTTAAAATAGTTAAAATAGTATAAATTATGCTTAATTCATATCATACATGTCCACAACAGCTAAAGGCACAGAAAAAGTGAAAAAAAAAAGACCTGAAAACATAATTCTGATGCACAAGAAAGCAAAGTGTGCTGTCACTTCCCTGAGGAAAAGCTGTGAGCAGTGGCAAGGACCCTGATTCAAATCTCTCTTTTGTGAGTAAAATACCATCATCGGTAACCATCTTCTGTGTCCTACTCTTTGCTCTTCTCTAGTATAGAGAAAAAAAAGGGCTCGGGGGAGGCGAGGGGGTGCCGTTGCACAGAAACCCCTTCACAGCTCAGTCCAGGCCCAGCCTTATTTTGTACTAGAAAAGTCACTACATCTCAATGGGTGCATGTACATGGGTATGTAGTCCATATAATGGTATGCAATTATTGTAAAAATGAAATAGTGAATGAGTTGAACTTTGCCAATTTATACTGATTAAGAGGTCACAGAAGTTTAACACTCCCCCCCATCTCTGAATGTCTGCTCTAGACAATGACAATAATCTGTACTATTTAGCATGTGATATTGGGAAGCAAATTCTTTTTTTTTTTAAATATATACTGATTTCAGAGAGAGGAAAGGAGAAGGAGAGAGAGAGAAATATCAATGATGAGAGGATCATTGATCGGCTGCCTCCTGCATGCCCCTGACTGGGGACCGGGCCCGCAACCCGGGCATGTGCCCTGACCAGGAATCGAACCCCGATCGCCTGGATCCCAGGTCGATGCTCAACCGCTGAGCCACACCTGGGACGAGAAGCAAATTCTTAATGGTCCTGATTGAAAACATGTTCACACAAAAACTTGTACACGGATGTTCATGGCAGTGGTTTTCATAATAGTCAAGACATGGAAACAAATCAAATGTCCATCCAATGATGAGTGGAAAAGCAAATGTAGTAGATGCATACAGTGGAATAGTACTCAGGCATGAAAAGGAATGAAGCGCTGACACATCTATAACACGGATGAACATTATGCTAGTGAAAGAAGCTAGATATGAAAGTCCACGTACTGCATGATTCTATTTATATGAAATATCTGGAACAGGCAAACCCATAGAGACAGGCTATTAACATTAGATTAAGAGTTGCCAGAGGGTAGGGGAGGGGAGGAATTAGGAGTGACTGCTTAATGGTTACGAGGTTTCTTTTTGGAGTGATAAAAATGTTCTGGAATTAGTTAGTGGTGATGGCTATGCAACATTGTGAATATATTAAAAACCACTGAATTTCATACTTTAAAACAGTGAGTTTTATGTTACGTGACTTTTACCTCTATAAAAATTGTAAAAAAAAAATATTCTTAATCATCCTAATTTCCCCAAGCAGGAACAAAGAAGAGAAAAAACGCTGAAGTCAACCCCCATTTCCTCCACATTCTAGTCTTCAATTTTGGGGAAAAATAGTTCTGAGGTTAACTAGCATTCATTAAGCTCTTTCTTGCGCCAGGCACCGTAATTACTAATACGTTTCTCCTTTACTTCTTACAAACACTCTGAATGTGCTGTTGGTAACCTCACTATACAGATGAAGAAGATTTAACCGATTTGACCAACCACAGTGCTACGTCTGGGAAGTGGCAGAGGCAGGGTTTGAACGCTGAGGTCTATTTGGCCCAAGGCGAACGCTCTCATTCAGGGCTCGCTCGGGCCTGCTCGGCGAGGGCGCGGGGCGCCAGGCCCAGCCGCAGGGAAGGAGGCCTCCGCTGGAGCCCATGGGCTGGCGCAGCGGGGGCCGGAAGGGTTAGGGTCTGCAGAGCAGCAGTGTCACTCTACTGCAATAATAAGCTGAGAGGCGCAGCCTGCAAGATTGGAATGACCATCCTTCACGTTCATGTTCTCCTGTCCTAGGCTATGGGAACACACATGACATGTACATTCCACCTGTAGTCGGAAATACTTACATTTTGAGCTTTTCCCATTATATTTGACTATATTTAGGAACACATACCTAACTAAAAGATAAAATACAGATGAAGAAAGATAATTAAATTCAGGTTCCAAAATAGTATCCTATGGAAACTCAAAATAGTGAAAAAAATCCAGCAGTGTCACAGGATCTCACAAAGCTAATCTCTGGTTGCAAAATACCCCAGGGAACTGGAGGAAGCATCTGAGGTATCCCTGGTTAGGAAACCCTGATCTAGAACTCCCTCCCTCGGGAGCCCGTAGGGCATAGGGACTCAGTTCTTTTTCAATTTTCTGCTGAAGTAAAATAGTATGTTAATAATGCTTCTACCAAAAGGATTACCAGTTGTTGGACCTCAACATATTTTTAATTAAAGCTCTTTTTAAAATATATATATATTGATTGATTGATTTCAGAGAGAGGAAGGGAGAGGAAGAGAGAGACAGAAACATCAATGATGAGAGAGAGTCGTTGATGGGCTTGCTTCCTGCACGTCCCCCTGCTGGGCATTGAGCCCACAACCTGGGCATGAGCCCTGACAGGGAATCTCCTGGATCCTAGGTTGATGCTCAACCACTGAGCCACACCAGCTGGGCTTAATTAAAGCTCTTAATCAAGACTTTCAGTTTTCTCAACAGGATTCTTCTGAATTAATTGAAAAAATCTTTGCTCTGTGTGGCCCTACTTATCTTTTCAATGGAAAGCCTCCAAAGGTGAGGTTTCTCATTAGGGCATATACTCCAGGGTCCCTTTAACAAATTAATTTTCATTAATTTGGATAGAAAACGACCTGGTATGGTTGACATGTATGTAGGCTGGGGACATGGGGCAATGACAAATTTAAGGTCTCTCAGTTCTGGTAATGGTGTTTAATATGTATGCAAAGAGCTCTATGTAAACATTACTAAGAAATTGTTGCCAGAATCACCAGGGCAAATTGTGCTATGAGTTGTGGATTTTTAAAGCCAGAGTACATCTCAGCTCAGATGTACACAATGTCAGATGCGTATACTATGTGAAAACTTCTATGTTTGTGGAACATGAATGAATGGGCCACAGAGCTTTCTTTCTCTATTGGGCCAATTAGTAGTTTGTAGTAAATTCTTCATCTATTTAGATCAACCTTTGCTGCCTTACCTCTCTGATGATGAAGCTTATTCCTTACCTTCTAACCCTAATATGTGTCAATATTATCAATTCATTTAATACCTTCTGGAAAGTGGTGCAGATGAAAATAGAATATTTTTTAGTGGGAAATGTGCAATGAGTAGATGCATGGAATTTTAGATAACAGAATTTTTTTTTGGTAGGAATATGACAGTGTAGTTAGGTAAAGTAAAAGAAATTAAGCTTAATCCAAGCAATGCTTTCAAATTCTGGTGCTACAAGGTGAGCTGACAGTGGAAATCCTAGCATTTATTGAATAAGCTCAGGAAGTGTCCCCTTTTTTTTGAAATATTTGTAGACTTATCTAAAATAAAATAGATTTTTGGATACTGTATAAATTTTTTACCACTGTATTTTCCTAAGTACAAAGACATATCAAAATAGCTTTAGAAACATATTTTCAATTATATTTGAAAAGGGACTTTATGATTTTAGGAATCTTTCAGGCTATGGAATGACAACTGAAATGGATGAAAACGCCACCTCCAATTTATGAGCCAATTCAGGTTCTACTGGTACTCCTCAAATATACATATCAATATATAGTAAGTCATCTGATTAACCTATTTTAGACATTTTATAAAAATTAAAATTATATATATTTCACATAAAAACACACACACAAAAACACACACACACACAAACAACACACCAAAAAATGCTTCTAGAAGTTTAAGGATCTTCAAATAACTGAATTTTGGTTCCTATTTATGGCACCACCTGAGAGAGATGACAAAGTTCTACCATATTACAGAGACAAGCAATCCCAAAGAGGTGAAACAGCTGGATTCAGAGATCACCCTAGTGAAGGTCTCCCAGGCCAAGCCTCTAAACCAGGGATTTCCAAACCTGGTCTCCTAGAGCTCCGTGGAGCCCTGCAGGCACCGGGCAGCAGTCACAGGTGCTCTGACTCTTTCCCTGCTCTAAACGCCTGTTTGTAATTCATCACCAATGGGACACACACCACTTCCTACCTTCTACATCTGTGTTGCCTCTGCTTTGCAATCGCTTTTTATTCTCTCTATTCCTCTTCAAAAATGAGTCAGGAGCCCAGCTGGGCGTGGCTCAGTGGTTGAGCATCAACCTAGGATCCAGGAGATGGCAGTTCGAGTCCCGGTCAGGGCACATGCCCGGGCTGTAGGCTTGATCCCCAGCAGGGGGCGTGCAGGAGGCAGCCGATCAATGACTCTCACATCATCGATGTTTCAATTCTCTCTCTCCCTCTCCCTTCCTCTCTCTGAAATCAATAAAGATATATTTTAAAACAATATGTTGATAGGAATAGTGAAATCTTGAATATTATAATGCAATAATCTCACTGTGTCAGGAGGAATGGATTCTCATTTAAAATAGACAGAAGTAACCATTCATCACAGTAGCAAAGTTTCTGAACTATCTTTCTCTATGAAGACATAAGTTTACTACTGGAAAATGTGCTTAGCCAACCAAATGTATGTAAAACTACCAGATATACAGATAAAGATATATGAATAGTAATACTTATTTATATTATCAAAACCTTTATATATAAAAAGAATATCAATAGATGATTAGTTAATTAAATTGTGACATATCCATACAGGGAAACAACTATATTAAAAGGTGATACAAATATTTATTTATAACAGGATCAGATGTATATGCTATATATTGTGAAGGAAAATTATGAGGAATATAATTCTCTTTTAGCAAAAAGAGGAAATCAATATTTATAGGTATATACATGTACAGAAAAAAGTATGGAAGGATATACATACACTAAACTATTAACAGTGATTTCCATTTTTATGAGGTTAGATTATGACCGTTTTTCGATACTTCCTTATATTTGACTACATCTTCTAAGTTTTTCTGCAATATGCATACATTACTTTTATAATAAGAAAAAATAATAAGGTATTCTCATTTTGGAGGAAAAGGAGATTGAATTTTACACACACACACACACACACACACACACACACACACACACACACAAAGATGGCAGCCACTGGTTTATGCCTCATAACCAGTGAAAATAGAAGCTAGGACTGTGACTTTCCATTGCCCCCTGGTGGAGCAAGATAAGAATTTTATGGACATCCTTACTAGCTAAATCTAACCCATGAAATATTTGAATCTAAGGTCAGGTAAGTGATAGCTTTATGACCAAGGGCACACTAGCCCATTTGCATTCTAACCTAATTGGGTGGAGTAAGCCAAGAACCATCCCCTCATCCTCAATGAACAATTATGGATATGCATGAACTAACCTAAAACTTATGTAAAACTATCAATCTTGTTCACTTGGGGGTAAATTCCTTATAGCAAGCATGTTAGGCCTTCAGGTCTACTCCAGATTTCGTCACCAAAGAAAAAGAACACTTGAGTCCAGGTTTAAGGCTCATTCTACTTTAGTTTAACTGAGTTAAGTAAAAGTAAACACTTGAAACCATGTTTGGTACGTAGCAAGTGCTGTGTATTAACCATTTTACTACTACTACTATTTTTACCTCTGTGATAAAGAAGCACCATGAAGGATACCTATGAGATAAGAATATAATGAGTTGAGTTCCTCAGTGTGTCTCTGTCCCCCTATATAAGCATGCCTGATATCCTGTGGTCAAGGAAGGCTACATTGAGTGAATATCACTACATCAGAGGAACCTAGAATACAGGACTTACTTTCCTTGGAGTGCCTGATGGACAGTTAAGGCTAATAATACTCAAGGGTCAATGCCACTACCATCTAAGAAATATTAGCTTGCCGTATTTTATTTCTCCCTGCATTAAGGGCCTATTGTGAGCGTAGTCACAGACTTTAAATATACATATTTGCTTATGTATATATAAAATGCATCATGGAGATAGTCACAAGAAATAAGATATCCAACAGAGGCTGCAAACTGATAAAGAAGTTAGGTGATTGACGGATAGGGGTGAAAGCTGACTTATTTTTTCCTGTGTACCCTTTTGTAACTTTTATTTTTTTACCTTGTGTATTTATTACTAATTCAAAACTTGTCATGGTTTTCTATGGGAACAATTAGAATCTGATTAATAAGGAATTCATTTTTAGATATAGTGGGCAATAGACTAATACATTAGCAAAGTAAAAAGGCAAAGGGACTTGAACACTTGCACATCAAATTATCCTAAGTACTGAGATATAAAGAAAATTTAAACAAAATCCTTGACCAGAAATATTGGCATCCAGAGGGAAAGCAGACACTGTAACAGTTATGCACCATTTGACAAAGCCTATAATATAGACGGTTGGAGTGGCCCAGATGAAGAGTCACCTGACTTGGGACCGAGGTGGTGTTCTCTGCATATTGATTTGTGAGATGGGTAGACAGAAGAAACAGATCAATATCCTTATAGAGTATTTATAAATAATTTCAAAATCTTACAGTGTGCACTTTTGGAACCATTTCTCCCACATAGTAAAAT
The DNA here is from genome assembly GCF_964146895.1 of Miniopterus schreibersii. NCBI lineage: Eukaryota > Metazoa > Chordata > Mammalia > Chiroptera > Miniopteridae > Miniopterus > Miniopterus schreibersii. The sequence continues at coordinate 54,364,570 of NC_138111.1, read as the reverse complement.
CTGCATCTCATAAAGTTCATTGTGATTTTGTCTCCCAAACACTTCTTATAATTTTAAAAGAGAATGTGGCTAGCATCAGTCTCTATAGTCTGCTATTTGTTTCTCTAAAGATGCACCTAAGACAACAGAACAGGAGATATAACTGTATTTTAAAAAAAGAATTAAGAGAAAATAAATATTTTGAACTTGATATTAAAAAAAATTATTGTGTCTTGGGTTGTTTTGTGTGTGTGTGTGTGTGTGTGTGTGTTTTAATATAAATCCATTCAGCCACTCTACATCTTTTGATTGGGAAGTTTAATTCATTTACATTTAAAGTTATTAATGATAAGGTTAGTCTCTTCAACAAATGGTTCTGGGAAAACTGGATATCTGTATGCAAAACAATGAAATTGGATCTTTTCCTTATACTATACACAAAAATTAATTAAAGATTTAAACACAAGACCTGAAACTATAAAACTCCTAGGAGAAAACATAGGAAAAAAGTTTCATGACATTGATATTGACAATATATATGGAACCCCTGCAACTCACTAGCAAAAAACTAATAACTGGGTTAAAAAATGGGCCAAAGCCTTGAATAAACATTTCTCCAAATAAGACACCCAGATGGCCAATGGGTATATGACAAGAACCTCAGTGTCACTAATGATCAGAAACATAAGTCAAAACCTCAGTGATATATCATCACACACCAGTCAGGATGGCTTTTATCCAAAAAATAAAAAATTAAAAAACGACAAGTTCTGTCTAGGATGTAGAGAAACTGGAAAGCTAGCACACTGTTGGTAAGAATGAAAAATGGTGCAGCAACTATGGAAAACTGTATAGATGTGCCTCCAAAAACTAAAAATAAACTGCCATATAATAAAGCAATCCCACACTGGGAATTTATCCAGAAAGAATTACAATCAAGATCTTGAAGAGATATTAACACTCCCATGTTCACTGCAGCACTATTCGAAATGGCCAAGATGTGGAAACAACTCAAATATGCACTGACGAACAAGTGAATAGACTGTGGTGTATGCATACAACAGAATATTTACTATTCAGCTTTAAAAAGAAGGCAATTCAGCAATAAATATGCAACAACCTGGATGAACCCTGAAGGCATGATGCCACGTGAAATAAGCTAGTCACAGAAAGGCAAGTACTGCGTGATTCAACTTCCACGAGGCACCGATGTCACCCCAATAAATTCAATTAAAAAATAAAATAGCCAAATTCATACAATCAAAGAGTGAAATGGTGGTTGTCAGGGGCTGGGTGGGAGCTGGGGGGTGGGAGGAGTCACTAATCAATGAGAATAAAGCCTCAGTTACGCAAGATGAATAAGTTCCAGAGGTCTGCTCTACAGCACTGCACCTACAGGCAACAATAATGTATTGTACACTTAAATGTAAGAGTGTAGATCTGATGTTAAATGTTCTTACCATAATAATAAATAGAAAGACATTGTTCGACTCTACCAAGTACATGGGTGCTAGGACAAGAAACCCGTCCATTCATTCCCACAGCTCTCACAGATGCTACGAGTACAAGACGATCATAACTGAACAACTAGAGAACCCTAGATGCTTGCAACCACTGCCTGGGACCCTGAGCTACCAAGTGGGATACGGAAGAACACTGACATAAATTCCTCTCCCCATTTGCTCTAACCTTACTGAGCATTTATAATTATGTTTCAGAAGTATAAAGTTCATGCCAACACCCCCGTGTCCCTGCTTGGGGAACAGACATTATTAAGTGCACCTTTTCTCTCTCATCAAATTTCCCAATACTCTTAGAATCAAACAATAATGATGAAAAACGTTCTTATTTATGTGTTTCGAAACTCGTCGAAGATATGACTAGTCACACCTTGCAAGTGAATCATTAAAACTTAAAGAAAACTATCACCATGAAGCTTAAACACCTTTGGCAAATTGTTTTAAAAATAAATAAACAAAAGCCGTTTGGACCACACAAAGAGTTTTTTTTTTCATCTTTCATCCTGAAAGTTATTTTTCCCTTCTCTCAAGGAACCTGACCTGCTTTAAATCTTCTTCTGCCAGATGATGTAGTGTCTTGCGTCACCTTATTAATCTAGATACAAGGCATTCATTTCAAACGAGAAAATCTGTGTTGAGGCAGGATGCTTATTACTTAATTTCTTTCTATAATTTCAGTTATTTCAAGGCAATGAGGTAACAAATGGATTAATAAGTCTCATCCCATGGATGTGAGATACAACTTGTTTCTCCATTGCTAAAAGTCACATATAAGAAATTTAATTTCATATATATATATATATATATATATGTATATGTATATGTATATAGATGGATATTTCTTTGCCAATTCTCCTCAGACAAAATTCTATGAAGTTCTCACCACCTTTCCTCCTTATAGAAAACTTTGAGAATATCACAGACTGCATTTTTGCCTGGAGACTAGTAAAGTGTTCCTGCCAATTCCATAAAAGAGTGAGGTGGAAAACTGTTCTTTCCAATTCACTCGTGTCTCTAATAATGTGAGGTCTCTGTCTGGCCGAAGTTAAAAATGTATACCCTCTTCAGGTGAAGGAAAAGTGGAAATTCCAGAATTTACCATTCTGTTACGATGGTTTCCAGTGTGAGATAATTAACGCCAAAACAAACTCTCCAGAGTTTTCTTTATTCCTACAAATCCATATGTGTAATCAAGAACACTCCCAACTTTCCATTCTGGCAAATGTCTTGTATTTCTAGACTTAAACTCCTGGGTTTTCGAAGAAAAAAGTTTTCTCCCTGCTCCTCTCCTTCCTTAAAATGCAGCCAATTCACCTTGACATTCAGTCCAGGCCTGCGGTGAGGGTTGATGGGACAAACGGCAAAGACTGTCTTCACATTTTCCCAGTAGGGTTTCTTTCTACTTTCTGATTTTTCCCCATTGAGACCAATTCCTCAAAGTATACAATTTCTTTTCTTTCCTCCTTTCTTCCTTTGCCCTCTGCAGCAGCAGGTCCTTCCACATTCTCTTAGGGCACTTGAAAGAATAAAGCCATTGTTCCGAGGTTCACAGCCCAGCTTCCACTGCACGAGTCTGGGCCACAGCAGCGGCATGAACAGCCTTGTGTGGTTCTTACGCACCTGGGGACCAGGTGGGGATGTATCAAAATAAACCCGGGGAGGAGAGCGTGTGACGGGCCATTTGCCACACTAGTTTAAAACTCTTTTCGAATCTGCTCTCCCTTTTCAACTCTTGGGGGTATTTTTCCATTTCTGGTTGCGCTGGGGCCCAGGTTACTGCAAGCTAACACCCACGTTGAGCTCTTTTGTCTTCAGAGGTCTAAGCTCAAAGAAAGTTCGAAAGCTTCTCTCAGACTCAATTTGGGCCCAGTCTTCTCCTGGAAGCTTAATGCCCCAAGGAGCTTGTAGGCAGCAATTCTGCGAGTTTAGTCAACCCCGTGAATGCTCGTGGTCTGCAGTAGTGCATACAGGCCTGTGCCCCAGGGCAGGCTGACTCAGGGATAATTTTACCAGGAGTGTATTCCATCTTGAAGGAATGGGTAAATTTGTTGCTAAGTTTAATTTCCTAAAGCTGGTAGAGGAAACTAGAAAAGTGTACCAGCCAGTCACTATCTACACTTTCCACCAAGGTGAAGGCCTCCTTTGAGGGCCATAATACACCAGGTAACTGCATCTACACCTTATTAAAGCCATGAAATAATACCTTGGGGGTCATCATTCTTACTTAACAAAATAGGTAGTCGAGGCTCAGCAAGGGTAAGGGTGCAAGTTCAGGCTTCTAGAAAGACACAGAGACAGGACTTGAATACAGCTTCTGACACCCAAACTTGATTTTTCTTATGAGCTGTAGCTTCCCATATATTCCAGGCAGTCATTGGAATGAAGCTGTAATGTTGTGAAGGACAGGACGTGGCTGTCCAAGTTTACCATTCTCTGTGATGTTTCGCAAGTTGCCCGTGGAGAAGAGCGACGACTATTCCTGAGTGTCTCATTTACGTAGGACAATTATCACAGCGCAGTCGCTGTGGTGCTGAAGAGGCCTGACTCCAGAGACAGACTTCCCACATTCATACCCTGCCTCTGCCACTGGAAAATGTAGGACTTTGGCAAATTATTTAAACTCTCTGTGCTAGGCTTTCCTTACCCGTGAAAATGGGTGCGATTATAGCATTTACCTCATAAGGTCATTATGAGGATTAAATGAGATAATATATGTAAAGATTTAATAGAATGACTGGCAAACAATACATGCTTAATAAGACAACTATTATTTTATAGAGCTGTTATAGTATATACAGCTATAATATATATTTTATATAGCTGTAAAATAATTATTTTACAGTAATTAAATTTAAAATAGCCTTATAGCTATAAAATAATTATTTTATAGTAATTAAATTTAAAATAGCCTTTTCTACTTATACAGAGTAGCCTCAATGGAGAGAAGACAAAGACCTGGGTTCTTAGGTTGCCTCTGCTCCTTATGGGCCGCATGGTGCCAGGCGAGGCAGCCTGCTCTATCTCAGCTTGTTCATGGGTAAAATAAGTCAGCTGGACTTAGTATTACTTCCAAATCTTTCTAAAGATATGCAATTTAATGTGCCCATGACCTATAGAATGTATTTACTATGTAGCAAGCATTATACTTTACATTCATTTGCTCACTTAAATATCACAAAACATTCCCATTTTAAAGATGACAACAGTGAGGTTGAGAGATATTAAGCAACTCGCCTGCCATCCTAAGTTCCCAGGTGGCGGAGCTGGAGGTTGTGTTCGAGCCTCACTGAGTCTGTGTGCTGGCCCCAATCACTGTGTTCCACTCCTGGTCTGTTTGGCCAGGGACCCATTAATAAAATAATTACAATGGTCTCTGTTTTAACCATCCAAGTAAGTAAAAGTCTATTATAAACAGAAAATACTAAATCATTTCCCTATTAGCAACACTGGCCATTTTCACTCCTAAAAAGATTAATAAGTGTGAGAAGCTCAATTTAAATCTACAATTGGCCAGAGATTAAACTAACACAGGTCTGTTTTGGAAGGAAGCTTTTAAAAGGCCAGAATTCAACTTTTCAAGTTAACGGGATTCAAGCTTTCAATGCTTTCCTTTCTCCTTCCCTTTAACTAAATTCAACTTTGTATTTTTCATCTTGTTTTTGGAGTCTTTCCAGGTCACCTCTGTTAAGAAACACAAGGCCCTTGGCACTGAACTTTTGGGAACATGCCCACATCTGCCTCTGAATGTCTGCTTGCCTACCTTTGATGCTGTGTTCAACACCTAACTTAAAACAAAGCAGGGTTTGAAACAAAAAGCTACTCAGAGCACGATGGGTCCAGCTCACCAATCAGTGGCCCCAATGATAAATATCATGAGCAAAAAGACCTGAAAACCCCCAAATTGTCCAATATTTCAAGGAAGGGCCAACCAATTTTCATCTAGGGAAGGAGAAAGAACAGTGCTACGATATAGAGGAAGAAAAGAATAAATGATGGTGACAGCTATGCTGATTCATTGTTTTTTTAAAATAATTCTGAAACATTCTAACTGTGTCAGTGTCATGTAGATCCTTCCCAGAACCAAAGAGGTTTTGTTCCGATGCATATGTGTACTTTTATTTATAATAAGGTTTTCATTTTGACATGATACTCCGACTTAAAATGTGAAATTCTTCTTCGCTTTAGTTCCTTAGAATCAAATATGTCATTCATCATCTTGGTGGTCCCTGGAATTCTCATCCCCGATTTCAATAGCTACGCATCCATCCATATGGTAACAATATTACTGCGACCAAATTCCTGCTACCAGAGACATCAAGTAGTTCAATTTCAGCCCCACACCCAGGAATAGTTTCCTCTTTCTAAGACGTAAATTTCAATCTCTACATTATCAGGAGAGAATAAAAGTGATCCAAGCTATTGTAATATGTTTTACTGAATGTACCCGGTTGCCCTAGAAGAGAGGTTGGGGGAAAAAGACAGAAGAGCCTAGAGTGTGTTTCTGTTTCAAATCAGATGACCCTCTACAAGCTTGGAAGAACTGAATCAAAGAAATCACTGGTGCTGAAAAGCAGGCTGCTACAGCAGGGGCTCTGTGTGTTTGCCTCTGAACAATAGCTTTCTTATTCCAGAAGCCCTAAGGGAGAGGCCTGAGAGAAAAAGTTGCTTCTACTGGAAATGACTGGAAGTAGAAGAATGCGTTGGAGCTTCCATGTTCTGACAGATCATCTCCAGTCTCCGGCTCTGTCAGTGTTAGGTTGAGCCCGTAAGTACACAGCAGGGTGTGGTTGTGGTTATGGACTCAGATAGGAATCAGGTAGCCTCAGTTCTTTTCCTGTTCTCTTGTTAATTAACTAGATGACTTCAAGATAATCTGAAGCTTTCAGGGCTTCAGTTTCCTTACTCAAAGAGGAGAGAACCCAAATGGCCAAAATCTAAGGTCACATTCACTTCTAAAGTTTCTGCTGGCTGCAGTTTAATCAAGGAGGACTTTTTCTCCTCTTAGGGAAATCAGAGGGACTAACAGTAGCTATTATTTCCTAAATGCTGTCTGTTCCTGGTACTCTGCTAGAGTTTCCTATGTGATCTCTAACCCCTTCCTCCCCCCAGGAATCCTCTGAGGTACATACGTTTTCCATTGTACAGATGAGAAAACTCTAACTTGCCTAGAGTCACTCAGCTAGTAAGTGGCAGATCTCAGATGCAAACAAACTGCCCAGCTCCAAAGCGCAAGTTCATTTGCTGCCAGACAATGGTCACTGTTCAACCCTGCTCTAAGAGAGGCACAGACAGGGTATTGATAATGCTGGTACTGGCTATCCTGGGTCCCTAATGGGCTGGCCATATGCAATGTCCAGGAATATGAAAATCAAAAGTGAGAACAAACTCATCTATAAAGTGGGGTAATGACAGGATGGACTCTTTAAAGGTAGTAGTTCATATTTGTAAAGTACTTAGACCAGTATATGGCACATGGTAAGAACTACAGATGTGTTCGTTAAATTAAATCAAATAAATAAGAAGCAGAAGACTAATGGATGTGTAGTCTTGAAGAGCCAAAGGCGAGATACAGATTGGAGGGAATTGGAAGCTGGGTGAATGCAAGAAGAGGGCAGGACAAGACAGCTCTGATGGAGAAAAGTGAGAGGGCCAGCCCAGCTGTCACCAAGTAGTCTGAAGTCCCTGACTGACTTGTTTTTGATGGACACACAGTATTTGGTTGGGTCTCCTTGCTATTTTCTCATCACCGATTTTGGGTCTCATCTGCCACTTGGACTTACAGATGGTAAGTCTTCCAGTACGAAAGCAGCTTCTCCCACCTCTGAGATGCATGTTCATTAACTTGTGTGTCTTCCTTATTTGAGCAGTGGCCGATATGCCATCTGAGCTGTGAATATTCTTGACAGGGACCCGGATCCATACAGTAACCTAAGTCAGGTTGACGTTGTACATGAAGAAAGTCCAGCACTGTCTCTGGCTGATGAAACTAAACCTCCAGGGATGGGGAAAGAATGTCTGAGTCACCTGGCCACTCTCAACGTGTCTGTCAGAAGCCAGGACCATGGCTTTGAGCTTAGTGGAGACATGTTCTCCGGGCCTTCAAAAGACGTCCTCCAGAAGAGAACTCTGTCTAAATAGCTCCACCAGGAAGACTAGAGAGCTTCCAAGCTCCCCTGCTAAGCTTCCTCCTCAACCCCCTGGGTTCTGAACTCAGATCAAGTCTTGGATGTTAGTTTTCAAGTATGTGGTGTGCTCAGACTTGGAACCTGCTGCTGTTGGTGTAGTTCCCACCCCTACCTCACTGTTACTCATTTAATCAGCCTTACGGGTCCACTTCTGTCTTCCCTGGCTCTCACCTTGCTACTCCTGTATCAGTGTTAATGACCAAAGGGAAGTCTGGGTTTCAACAGCTCCCCATTCCTTATCATCCCAAGTACTCAGCATTTGTCCCCTCCATGTCAAATGCCAAAGTTTATTCTACCATTAACATCAACAAAACCTATTTGTAAATCTCTCATGTGCATCATGCACTTTAAATGACTCAAATTTAAAAGACATATACAGATATGGTGCAAAAGATGTTAATGGAAGTAATTTAAATGTTATAAAATAGTAGAAGTCAGGAAAAGTTAAATTACTCCTTTGAGGATCTAAAGGGTTATTATGAAAAGGCTGCAGGGAACACATGAAAAATAAGTCATTATAACCTAATATATTTTAGTTGAACAAAATAACTTCAGTATTTTGAGGAAAAATCCTAAATTTTAGTGATTAAGACATTTTCTACTCTCTTAAACAAAGAGAGTGGGTTCTAGACTGCATGGATACTCAGGACTGTTATACAATGTTTCCTCAAAATATCTAAAGTAATTCTAGGCAGAAAGTAATGATTTAGTGCTCTGTACTAAAGATGAAGAAATAAAGTTGGGCTCCAACAAGAGCCACTCTGCTGGATCTCAGGAGAGGCCTCCATACAGGGAGTTATGAACCTTGTTTCCCAAAGAGAAACATTCTTTAGAGGTAAAGCTGTTTTAGTAACAGATGGAGCCTGAAGTACCCAAATTAGAATCTAGGTCTCAATAAATGGAATTTTTTCAAGCATCAATGCACAAGGATCCTGGGTCAAATCAAGTGTGTTACAGTTTATTACATCTTTAAGACAAATTCTGAAAAGCTTAAGGATCTCAGATGGGGTTACTTATTCACTACTGTACAAAGCTTTGAAATAAACTTTCAGCTCCTCACCCTTTCCCCAAACTGCCTACCTGTGGCACGGACACGGGAGACGGTAAAAATCCAAGGGAGAGTTTAGTATTATGAACGATTTTAGTTCGACTGCACAGACTATCAGTGACACAAATATATTCTCTGGGAGTAATCAATCAGGATTATATATTCTCTTGGTTTACCCTGGGAGGCAGATTTTAAGCCAAATTGGCTCCTGCTGGATGAGTGCTTGTAATTGATACTCACTTCATTGATCACTGCTGGGGTTCAGATCGAGGGGCAGGAAACCTCATTCCTAGATATTAACATGCAAAGGAGAGAGGGAGCAAAAGGAGGGCAAAGAATAAAGCTTAGGATCAAGTTTGAAAAATGAAAGGAGAAGAAACATTTTTTAAAAATTCATGTGGGGGGAACTTTATTAAAAGAAAACTAAAATTCCTAAGACCTACAAATCCATCCACCCAGTTGATGTACATATTAAAGGAGAAACACTTTTTGAAAAAGACTGAAAAATGTTGTTCATTCTAGAAAGAATTATGCTCACTTCCATTCAAGTGTAGTTTATCTCTGCTCCAGTGACTATATTATTACAGAAAGTAATTGATATGCTGGGGAGAAGTTGAGATCAGAAGTGTGGGATGCAATCGTCCTCGAGTCTAATTCTTTTTAAACTCAGGCTAGGGAAAGGTGTTGATGATCAGTTGATCCTGGAGGCAGTACTGGGGGTAGAAAATCCTGACACACTGCAGCTCCTTTTCTCGGGCTCAATCTTTCTCAGTCTTGGACTTTTTGTACATCAAGGCTTGAGACTTTTTCAAGTATTTTAACTTAAAGCAAATGAAGGCTCCGAAAAAAATATCAGTACACACATTTTCAAAGGTCTCAACTTCTCCGAACATGCACAACCCCTTGCGACTGGCCATGTTTGTCACCTCTCCAGCCACAAAATATCTTACTAAACCAAAGTCAGGTTTGTTAAAGGTTAAAGACTAAAAGCTCAAAGTACATAAAAATAATTGAGTAAGTAGGAAGTGATGGTATTGGCTAATATAAATGTTTAAGTTAAAGAGGGGCCGCTAAAACGAGATAAGCTGCAAAAATGAATGGCCCTCCCTGGGTCCCTTTTCCATGCCATTCTGATTCCTGTTTGCCCTTCCCATTAGCCCTAATGGTCACTACCAATTGAGGTGATATTTGTGAACAGTGTCTGACGCTTACTAATCCAACATAAAAGCCACGAGATAAGAGTTAAAGGGAATGATCTATATACACTGCCAATACTATTATAAAAAGTATTCAAAGGAAGATCAAAGAAACAAATCCTAATTTTTCTAGTTGTAATTAGCTTATAATTTCACTGGGTCTGTGCCTTATCCTCTCTCTTGCTTTTGCTGGGAACTGGGCTGATGTACAGATACTGGAATAAGAAGACTTTATAGGAATAAAGGGAATGGAAGTAAGATTGAGCATGGGCAGCAAGGGGGAAAAGTATGGCAGATAGAATTTTACCTAATTCATTATTTTGTTATACAATATGTATTTCACACTAAAGAGTTCACTACAGAGAAAACATGGCATCATATGGTTTTATGCCCCATAAATATTAACTGAACCAAAATGGACATCAACCAAGGGTATACTTTACCTAAATAACCCCCTAGTATGGATGTGTGTTTTTTCCATTCAACACAATACTTTGCTTTCATGCACACTTAAATCAGTTCTTTCCCCCTCTCTGTATATCTTGTTCTATACATACATAAGCATTGGAGAAACACTTATTCATGAAAGTCTATTGAACTATAGGATGAAAGTATGCAAAACTATATTTAGGGTTATTTTGTGAGATGATGGATGAAAGTTTAACCGACTTGGTTTCTAAAATAATGAGAGAAAATACAAAATGTTATTCAGTTTATGTTATTCAACTAAGTATTTATTAAATATATAAATCATTTATTGAAGCACAGTGCCAAGATACAAGAAGTCAAAAGGATTATGGAGAATGTGGAAGGCCAGGAAATGCTCTCCAAAGGAAGCCATTTAGAATCTGGAGCCTGAAGGGTGAATAACAGTTGGGAAGATAAAGAATATGGGGAAGAGTATTGCAGAGGCAAAGGGAACAGCGTAAGCAAAAGCCCAGATGAGAGAAACAGAAAGTCGCTTTCAAGGATGGAAAGTTTTTCAGTATGACTGGGGCACAGAGCCTGAGAGGACTACTGACAATGAAAGTGGGGAGGTGAGCAGAGACCAACTTGTGAGAAGCTTTGCAAATTGTGTAAGAATCTGAGTTTAATCCGGAGGACAATCTGGAGCTGCTAAAATATTTGAAATAGGGACTGAAATGCTCAATTTTGTATTACAGATGGATCATTGGGGCTGCAGTGTTGGAATGGCCCCTAAGGACCTCGGACTGTTGGGAGGCTGTAGCCGTCAGCCACCTGACAGATAGCGGGAGTCTGCTCTGGCATGCTGGCAGCAGAGGCAGTGGGTATGGAGGAAACGTGAACAGATTTGAGAGACAGGGAAGCAGGCTTGAAAGAATTTGCTGAATGCTTGGGGTACAGCAAACACAGGAAGAGGAAGAGTATTTAAAATGGTACCAGCAGATTATGAATTCAGCTTGGGATGTGTGAGTTTGGTGTATACCTAGAACTATGAGTCAGTGGGACGTATGTTTGGATTTGTAATTCAGAATCCATATCTGGGTTAAATATATAGACTCAAGAATAATAGCATCTAGATAATAATTAAACCTTTGATAAAACTTACCCAAGGAAACTGTGTACAGTAAGAAGAGAAGGGAGTCTAGGATAGGATCTAAGAAACTCTTCCTGAAATGGGCAAAGAAAAAGTTGCTGCCAATAAGAGGAGAAAAAAAGCAACCAGAAAGCCAGAATAACACCAAAACATCAGCGGTGCTGGGGAAGCCTAAAACTCCCCCGTTTACTTGACTACCCTCCAAGGTCACGGATCTATTTCAAGAAGGGGGTGATCAGCAACAGGAAGGGAAGATGAATAATGTCAGCACTGAAGTGCCCACTGGGTTCATCAAGCAGGAGCACCGTTGCCCTGGCCAGGCCCATCCAGTAACGTGGGAGAGAGAAAATCCACATCTCAAGGGGTTGATGACCGGTAGGATGGAGGATAGTGGCTACAGTAGGTGAGGCCAATTCTCTGAAGGTGTCTGATTGTGGGGGACAGATTTTGGGACATAAGATGGAGGAGGCTTTGAGGTGAAAGAAGGGATGGCTTTTTAAACCAGAGTCCTGAACATCTTTAAATGCTGATGGGAAGGAGCCAGCAGAGAGTAGGGATTTAGGATAAAAGAAAAAAAATGGATAATCAGTTACATGAGGTCTCCGAGGAGGCAGGAAGGAGTAGGAAGGAAGTAGAAAGCCAGGTGCTGACGGGAGGGAGGATATTGAGACGGGCGAGTAGCCGAAGGTGGAAGGATGTTCTTGCAGGAAATCTGGGGGTGGGTGGTGAGAGACCCAGGGAGTTTCAGGCTGACGGTTATTTTCTCTTTCCTGAGAATGAGGCAGGCGAGTTAGGGTCAGTAGTTTAAAAAGTAGAAAAAGAAAAAAGAGCAAGTGTTCACCGTGGGAGAGAAAGCCAACTACGGAAAACGAGAGTCACTAGGTAGCGTCCAGGGCCCAGCTGAGGTGGTCGACCACACATTTAGAGTGAAGGTAATCACAGAGATGTATGGTTATTGCTGTTGGGACTCAGTATCCTGCAGAATCTTTCTTCCTGTGCCCCTTCCCCTTGGCCCCACTCCCAAAACCAGAGCAGGCTTGCCCATCCCGACACCTATCAGAGCTTCTAGAACCCGGCCCGCGTGGCATCCAACTTCACATTTGGTTGGGAGGGAGTTTCGCCACTTCCCCAGGTTCAATAATATACTCAGCACATCTACCACTTTTCATGAATGCCTTCAGATGTCCCTCTAAGACACTGTAGTCACAGCAGATCACCCAGAGGGAAATTATTTTGTGAACTGTGGCCCCAGTGATGAGCACCACGCTACAATCTGGATGTCAAGTACACTCATCCTATAAAGCAACGTTTCTAAACTTCGGCTCACAGTGTGCTAGTGAAGAGGGCAGCAGACTCTAGAATTTGCCAGACTGGATCTAAATTCTGATTTTGCTACATTCTAGCAGTTGTGACCTTGGGTTAACTACATAACCTCACTGTGTCTCAGTTTCCAGATCTGTAAAATGAGGGTACTAATAGGGGAGAATTCATGGGGATAATAACTCTGCATTAATTCATAGAATGTGGGCATAAAAAGGAAGGGCTTGAAACAGTGCCTGGCACAGTGAGGCTTATGTAAGTGGTGGTGCTATCTTAACATTATTAGAGTTTCTTCTGCTCCTACACATTCCTGACAAGATGGATACCTCTACAAACACATTCTTCTAATTATTTAGGAATAGAAAAAGACAGAAATCTAAAAGCTAGTCCAATATTTGCATTAACTTGCAACTCTGGTCAAATCACTTTACCGATCTATAAAAATAGATCTTGAGCTACATTAAAAATTAAAGCTTCTTCGATAAAAAGATGGTATCATCTGCAGAAGTTGGTGTAAACCACATGGTTCTGCTTTCAAATATTTAGCCCTGCAGGTCATTTCTTGAATATTGTACTGTTTTTCTGATAATTCTAGAGCCATTTTATAACACTTAAAAAAAAGAAGAAATAGGTAAGTATCTTGCCTGAGTAACTTCAATTATCCGGACCATTTGTTTGCCATTTCAGCTTAGATCTAAAACTCCCCTATTTACTTGACCACCCTCCAAGGTTACTGATAAATTTCAAGAAGGGAGTGATCAGCAGCAGGAAGGAGATGAGTAACGTCAGCACTGACGCGCCCCCTGGGTCAGACAACCAGGAGCACCGCTGCCCTGGCCAGGAGGACTTCAGGATTTCTGAGTAGAAAAACTGGTGCTTGTGGTAAAAATATGTGAAATTATGACTTCCTCCTAAAAGCAAAATGTTTAAACATTGTGATTAATCCTTATAAGCTGCTTAAAATTTCCTATACCCTGTCTTAAAAAATAAAACAATCTCTCTCCAAAGGCAACTCTAAGTTATTTCCCAGGTCCAGCCACCTGGAACACAAATACTTTAGGAATCTCACCAGAATTTATTTAAACTCTGTAGCATAAGCTTTGGTTTATGGTTTAGGTAAATTGTTAAATTCCAGTTAATTATGGTACGTAAGATGTAATAAAACCTAAACCTGCTTATCTTATGAGACTGTGCCTTAGTGACTCACTTCAGAGACCCTCCTATTAACTCCAAGTTGACTAGTCTCCCTGATGGACTACACATCTATAGTCGGTTTCATCATTCTTACAGATGCTAAAATCAGGGGCCCAGAATTTTCTTTTCTCTTTATGGAATAATTTGTGTAACTTCCCAAATTTAATTAGGCAAACGTACCAGTCCACTCATATGTTACTCTATAAAAGTCTGAAGGAACTAAAAAAAAGCCTTTTAAAATACGGCAGTATGTCTAAATACTTTGAAAGTCTAACAACATTAACATATTTTTAATATCAGTTCACAGAGGTTTGGCATAAATAGTTTAGATTTTCATTTTTGAAGGTTTGTTTTTGGAATACCTGGTACTAAAATGGGAAAGCTATGAGGTTATTTAATGGTGATAGTGAACAGGAAGGTTGTCTTGAATTGAGTCTTAAATGTGTGAAGGTCCAGAATCTGTTCTTTTTATTATAGGGTCATCTGTCCTCAGAAATTGTAGTTACATTAACCAAACATACACAATACTTTTGTACAGATTACAACATGTGGCAACTCCATTATAAATACTGGAATATACTGCATTCCCAGTTTGGAATTAATCAGTAAGCAGTAGGTTTTTAATAAATGAGTAGGTTTAGTAAATAAGGGTAAAATGAGTCGAATATCTGCTTAGAATATTTTCACTGTGCTGTAGTAACCCATCTTAACCAAACAATCTTAGGGATATGCTCAATACAAAAAATATGTAAATATGCACCCCCTTTCCCATTAGAACTGGAGCTCCATGAGTAAGATTTTTCTTCCATAGGTCTGTTATGGCAATTGCCCCTTTGATTGTCATTACACTGAGATGCTGACATAGTTTCACAATGTGTTATACAACCTTCAGGTTATTAAGGGATTTAAGTTATCAAGAGCTTTTATTATATATTATATATAAGTAATTCTGTAAAATCTATAGACAGTGTTACAGGCATGAGGATTTGTCTTGGCTAATGGAACAATAGAAAATATTCTAAATAAAGAATTGGAGAAGAGAACACTTAGCAGTAGTAACTTTAAATAAAAAATAAAATAAAAGAGCAAAGTCATATAATTCTATTGGATTTGTGTTTTATAACTCTTAGTCTTGTGACATAAATTGATAACAGACACTATTTGTTAAAGATTATTCTGTCTGCCATGTGAATTAGAAGTAATGCAGAAATTAGCTAGATGAACTGGCTTATTTAGAAAATGATTTGCAAATATGTTAAATGCTGGAAAAAACAAACAAACAAAATGTTGACTGGATAATACCACTATCAAGACTAAGAACTTAAAATTTACAAACTAGCCAATGATGTAGGGTACAATTTCAGAACTAAAGTAGAAATAGCAGCACTTTAAACAGGCAGGATAGGAATACATTCTTCATGATTCATGAACATACAAGGACTTGTCCTGTGCATGTGTGTGAGCATTTGTGTGTGCGTGTGTGTGTGCATGCATGCATGCACACAAGCATTTATTAAGGAGGTGATAGCTCACAAGCACTTGTCTGGAGGGATCTCCAACAGAAGGACATATGGAGCCTCCATCAGGGGAATGCCATGGCATTTCTGGAACCAGAGGCAGACCATTTAGGTGCATTACCCTCCCTTTCATATATTTTGTTTCATTAAATGCTCATTAACACTCTAAGAAGTAGATATCATTACTCTCTTTTTACAGTGCTTTGAGAGCTTAAGCAAATATGCCCCAGGTTTCACGGAAAAATAGGTAGCAGAGCTGGATTTGAACCTAGGTTGGTTTCCCTTCAAAGCATAGGAAATCTCCACTCTACCACAGCATCTTTCCTAGGTTGGTTATGAATCTAATAGATTGAGAGAGTTAAGGCCTCCAATCTAGGACCTGCACAGAACCTATATGCGTCACTGTCTTGGTCTGGCTAACTGCATCAGCTGGAGTCTCAAAGGTATAAATTAAGAATATCATCTATCATGTTAAAATCAACAATGCCTCTAAGTAGCCCCAATAAAATTACCCAAATAAGAAACTTTTTAAATACCAGGCTAAATGCTGTCTCTTCTGATGAACTGTCATCTTTCCTTTTTTCTTAAAATGGAAGGTACACAGAATGGAAATTTCCAAGGACTTTTCCTGGCCAAATATTGTACTCAGAGCAACTGGGTTAGAATATTTGTTCCGTGTTGTCTTATCTTTTCTCTCTACTACTATTTTATCAAGTTTATTGCATGTCTTATTTGGAAAGCTGTCTCAAATCATTTTTGCAAAAGTGGCACATTATAAACAGATGGCAACATTTTAAAAAATCACGCTTGAAGCTCATTATAAATGTTAGTAATCAGGTCCCTTACTTGTTTGTGATGTAAATTTCCTGGCATTCTGTCCATTCATGCACAAATAATTATATTCTGGGGTGGAGAAAGAGAAGATGGGGGAAATTATGTATTATTGCGCTCCTGCCAGGTGCCAGCTATGGTTGCGTCCTTCATGTATATAATCTCATTTTACTCCTCACAGGTGATGAAAGAGACTCAGATATTCACTCGGCTCATGCAGCTCACATGTGCCAGCATCAGGATTTTAAATTCAGTCATGTCTGGTTCTTAAGCTTATGCTCCTTTCACTCTGCCAGCAGCCTCCTGACAGTCACAATGAACTCAGGTATTCTCATGGGCCACATGATGTCATAAGCATACAATGTCTTAAGGATTTGCCTATGGAAATAACTGTCTAGGCTCCAATTTAAAATAAATGTGTAGTCCTCAGCAAACTCTCCTCATGCTCTATGTCTTTACTGCAGCAAATATGTTTTTGAAAAAGAAAACTTGGACTGGTGATTATAAAAAAGATAGCAAGAGACAGCAAAGCTCCAAATATGTGATGGCACAGGGCATGCAATTTTTACTGTCATTTGTTTTTGGGGATCTTCAGAATGAACATCTCTATTTATATGGAATACACTCATCCCTAAATATTAAACCATGAAAACTTTATAGGGCCCTCAACCTTCTCCCCAAATATTGTGCAAAGTATATGTTTACACCTACATAGGATACATGTGCTGGGCAAGATCCAATCAAGAGTATAAAAGCAGAGTGAGGAGTGTGCCTTTTGTAGTTATATAATATATTGACTTTGGGCTTGGGCTA
Source organism: Miniopterus schreibersii (assembly GCF_964146895.1). NCBI lineage: Eukaryota > Metazoa > Chordata > Mammalia > Chiroptera > Miniopteridae > Miniopterus > Miniopterus schreibersii. The sequence goes on along the minus strand of NC_138111.1, from coordinate 54,347,409 downwards.
GAGGAATTGTTCCTTGCCTCCAGCTCCTGAATTTACTACAGCTGCCAAACACTTCCAAAACCTCTCAGTCTCAATCCCAGGCCTGGAGAAATTCCACAGCACTGGGAGATCAAGTTTCGCATCAATATTTTGGTGGGCTCCTTGCCAATGCCTTATCAAGGAAAAATATAATTATAGGCGCGACTGCAGCAAGCTGATTCTATAATATTCTCCCCTCCTGTCTCAGCTGCTAAAATATAATGTAATAAAAGTGATATAAGATACTGCATCTGCCCTTTCCATAATTCTATTTTCATTTCAGTTTCATTGCTAGATTGAGGAAGACTCCAAGCCATGCCAGAGCTACTGATGCTTAGCTCCTAAAACTCTAGCGTCTGATTTAGGAAAGTTATAACTTAAAATAGAACTCATGACAGAAAAACAAAAATTAGAAAGATGGCAGTGGGGGAGAAAATTTGGTGTCTTGTGGCAAATGGGGCTTTCTTGGTTTTCTTTCTAGGACTGCTTTAATGGATAGTTCAACTTCTACATCATAGATAAAATTAGCGCAGGGACCTCAATAATTCATTCACATTATTTATGGGTCCTTGGGGACGTATTCTTTATCACCATATGTAGTTCATTATACCACCAAGCCATGGTTCAGGCTAAGTCCTGTTGCTCATTTAGATAGAGTTATACCAAGCTTTTAGCTATGGCAGATCCAGAGAAAGGCATGATTTGATCTGTGGTATCTGAGAAACCACAAGCCAGCACAATGGGGTTAGATGACACTTACACAGAGTCATTATTTCATTTTTTATTTTTCCATCCTTATTGAGCTATAATTGACATGTAACATTGTGTAAGTTTAAGGTATGCAATGTGATGATTCCACACATATCTGTTCATATATATTGCACAATTATTACCACAATCAGGTAAGTTAACATATCCATCACCAGAATCATTATTTAAAAACAGACTTTTTACCACCGTTCACTGGTTATAGGCCCAAGTCTAGATGCTTTAATATAGCATCAAAGACATTTCTACCATCTTGCCTCAGCCCAACATATTCCTTAGTTTCATCTCTTTCCTCCCCATGAATATTTTGTTCTATCTAGCCACGCTCCTTCTTGCAGTCCTTCAGAGAGCTCCTATATTCTCATAGCTTTGTCACCTCGTGATGCTGTTTACATTTGACGTACCTCTCCTTTTTCTGCCTGTGAGCATGCTCCACCAAGGCCTACATGTAAATATGCCCTGACTATGCCATCCTCTCTCCAGGCTGAACTGATTGTGGTTGACTCTTCAACAACAGTGGGGTTAGGGGAGCAGACCACCCACGGTGTAGAAAATCCACATATAATTTAACTCAGCCCTCCGCACACGTGGATTCCCAACCGCAGACCAAAAATACAGTATTTCTTCTTCCTGTCCATAATCACCTGCTTATTCCCCCTACTTCCCCTTCCTCATTTACATGAACATCTTTTGTTAAGATCACACTTATCCAACTCTGTAAGCTAAACACCATAGGCATGCAACTGCTGTTCAACAAATGTTGGTTAATCGGCAATTTTATGAATTTACTTCTAGCAAGGTCATGTATTTCTTAAAATACAGTCCCTAACAATTTCCTTGCTAGTGCTACAGTTGTATTTCTTTATAACCAGGGTCACCTTGTCTGTAGGAGTCACTAGATGTTGGATTTAGCAGAAAGAGTTCAGATGCCAGTTTCACCACTTTCTATTGTATGAATTTGGGGTAATACCATACCTGTCTATAAAGTGGAAATAATATTTGCCTTGTAGGACTATTGTAGGGATAAAATACCTGGCATACACTTGGTGCTTAACAAATAAACCAATAGGATTTATTTTGGGATAATAATATCAGGCCTCTACACCCACACAGAAAACAGGACCCCAAGGGGATAGGATGAAAGACATTGGTTTTTATTGGAAAAAACCAAGAAGGCTATCGATGGAGTGTGGAATACTACATGGGAGGGCACACGGCCACAGGGTGGTGCTGTAGTGGGTGGCTGGAAGACCGGGGATGGCTAAGTAGATGCAGGGAGTGGCAGGACCATGGGGAAGAGAGGAAAGGAAAGGAGGAGGAAACCTAGGAAAGCTAAGAGTCCTCATACCTAACTCCTGGATAGTTCAAGATTCTGAAATAGCAGCCAGCCTTTACTGAAGGCTGAACTGTGTCAGGTGGTTTACAAACTCTCGCTGGTCCTCTCAAAGCCCCTGCAAAACAGGTGAGATTTGTCTCTTCTTAGAGATTGAAGAAATCGACACCCAAGGAGGTTGTGTAACTTGCCCAAGGAGACACGGCGTATGTGGTGATGTCTGAATTCAAACTCAGGCGTCATTCTCTGAAACACTAGGCTCCTTGCACTAAAGCCTGTGGGACATTCCATTGCTCCAGCTGCCACCATTATCTATTTCTGTTAACTGACCAAACAACTGCATTCTATTTCCGAGCTAAGTTTTACACTTAAAAAGGGGATTTCATGTACATTAAGTCTCATTTCATTAAGTCTCATTTCATTATGTGAGAAAGGCCAGACCAATTTTTAACCCTGTTACACAGATGAGAAAGCAGGATTCAGTAATGAAGTGCCTGAGAATCACGTGTGACACATATGTATATTCACTAAGACACATGTTTATATATGGACACGGCTAAACTCTAAACTCCAACACATCGTGGCCTGAGCCCCTCTGTTCACCACCGTGTACCCCTTGCCCAGCGCCTGCCAGGGCAAACAGGAAGCAAAGAACAGGAAGGTTTCTGAATGAATGAATGTATAAACATAAACAAGGAAATGAACAAATGAATTAATGATCAACATATTCAAAGGAAAGGCGCAGAGCTTTGGTTTGGGCCAGAGCCCTTGGGATCCCAACTAGATGAGTGTTGCTGATACAGACGGGCCCCTGCCTATTTGAATGAGGAGTTTTAAGCGCTGCCTTCATTTGGAATACTGTTTAGCTTCATATGAGAAAAACATCAATAAATCCTTAAGTGACAGTTACCTTATAACATTCAAAAGTATAAGTTCAACATACTTGTAGCAGACACATTTTAGGGGATTGCTTGCTACACTCCATTCTCTGGGAGCTGGTCTTTCCCCTACTCCCATAAATTTTCTTCCCTTGTACCCATGAGATTTCTCTTAATAAAGTTAATATTGAGCAAGTTTGAGGAGTTTCTATTTCTTGCAAAGAGCTTTGACTAGAGAGTCAGCCAGGCTCCAATGTAGGGTACAGTTATAGGAGGGAACAGAGGAGGGACTGAAAGTCTAAGGGCATCTATTGGTTGGGAACACGTTGCAATTTCTGGGGTGCATCTCTGTGTTCTGTATCCTTCAGTGGCAAGTGACTCTTTCTGGAATTGCTCCATTAATGTTTGAATTAATCCAGGTACACCTTTCCAGAAAATTTACAATGATAGAAATTATTCATCATCCACGTGTAAATCCAGCCAGTGATACTACAGCAATGATTATTTTAGGCGCAAATGATACTAAGACAGATGTGGTGCAGTGCAGGGCAGGGAGTAACACACGAGCTTGGGAACCAGGCTGCCTGTTTTCATATCTCAGGGCTGCCACATACACCTTCTGAGTATGTTTCTCATGCCTCAGCTTCCTCGCCTGTAAATACAGCGATAATACCTATGTTTTCAGGTTATTAAGAGGACTAAGTGAGTTAATGTATGGAAAGTACTTGAAATTTAAAATGATTCCTGGTATACACTAAGAGCTTAATAAAAGTTGATTGTTGTTAAGTCACAATTCATGTACTCAGGGTCACAGAGTAGAGAGAGACAAAATAGGAAAATAACTGATTATAATGCATTGTGCTCAGAGCTATAATAGGTAGCTTCAGTGGTTAAACAGATCCGCAAAAAACTTGTAGCTCATTATAGACTGCTGAGAGCACACATGTGCTTCCCACGGAGTGAAAACTCACACAGTGGTTAACTGGCTAAACCGACACCCAAGCAGGCACTTGTTAAAAACAAGATTCGGTTCTTCCAAGATACTCAGCTTCCTTCTCAAATTTTACACGATCATCTTAATCAGTGATAATCTTCTGCACATTTATTGATTTGGAATACTTCTTTACAGATGTGTCCTGTTATTCAAGTCTTGTACTGTTTCTTCATTTAAGATTTCCAGTGTGTATATTTTGTCCTTACAACTAGATTCTAAGTTACTTTAAAACAGGAAAATCATCGTAAATATCTGTGACCTCCCACAGTCTAAAGCCATGTGAATAATACTTGCTGAATGAATGTATGAGAAGTCAACTTGGTTAGATTAGTAAGAAAGTTATATTTCTTTCTATCATGTATTTTTCTAATTGCATTGCTTTGGAGTTATTTGAACTAGAAATATACCTCCTTTCCTTATCTTTTAATGTCAGGGTCAGAACCTTTTATAATTATTTTAGCATTAGCCCAAAGACAGTCATATCAATGGACTATAATACATTTGCCTAACAAAATGAACAATAAAATGCTGAGCAAGGACCAGGAAGAGCAAGTGTAATCGTTGTCTATCTCTGCCCTTCACTGCCTGTTGGCCCCTCAGCAGGTACACCTATAAAACAGAAAGAAAACTCCTGACATATCCTTAACCTTCCATAGATAAGGGGGAAAATGCTTACATGGGCTGACTGACTTTGAATTCTACTGAGGAAAGGGCCTAGACTCCCCTGCTTTCAGTTGGAGGGTTAGTTTCTAAATCCCAAAATAAAAAGAGAAAGTATGCCCACAGGGTCTGAGTCTACATGGTGTCATTAACAAGTCTCTTAGGTTCATTCTTTGGAACACGTCACTTAAGTCAAGAATTACACAACCACACGATGACATCATGCTAAACACCCATAAGTCTAATTGTATTTATGTTTCGGTCGATTTTGTAAAATGTAATACCAGGAGAGCAAAGGTTTTTGCCCAGTGAGTTATTACAGAAACAGGAGTGTCACTGCTGTTTAGAGAGAAGCTGCATATAATTAAAAATGACCTACTGTGAAACTCAATAAAAGTGGAGGATCAGTGATTTGAAGTTTTTATCAGCTTTAACTTTTCTCTCCACACCAACGCAAATAAAGATTCCTTATTTACTACGCAGATCTTAAATATATAATTCTGTTGGCTCATTTTCCCTCCCTTTGTATTGGCAAAAATAGGGCTTTTGGAAAAAAAAAAAGTAACTGGTCTCAATTTTTGGTTCAAGGTTGACTTTCCATTTAAATCTAACTGCAAGCAACAGGTCATATTTCACTTAAATAATGACAGGTAGCCCTATATTAGAAACATTCTTACATAAATATTGCACATTAGGAAAAATGCATTCTGGGAAATAATCAACCACCATAAAGAGGTCAAGTAGTATATTAAAAGTGGAGCTCTAATCTGCAAAATAGCCTCAATAGCCTTCACTTACTTAACTACCAACGTGGAAGGCATGAGTGGAACCATGTAGAGCCAATGTGTGAAAATGCATTATACAGGAGGAATGTGCTAACACTAATGCTTCTAAACCAATTTTTGATTAATATATAAGATGTTTGACTTATATTAAATATCCAATGTACAATAAAATGTATTTTATTAGAGCCAGTAAAATTCAAAGCACACTATGAACTTTTTTCTTAATTATCTAGCAACCAGTCTCAAATTATTGCCCCCCCCCCTTTTTAGGAGATAGAAAATTACATATAGGAAAAAATACATGTCTTTAGTGTATAGTTTGATAAGTTTTGATAAAAGAATACATGCATATACACATCACAATTGATACAAAATTTCTATCACCCCAGAAAAGTCCCCTGTGCCTCCTTCCAGTTAAGCCCCCCTCTTAGAGGTAACCACTATTCTGATTTCTATTACAATAGTTAAGATTTGCCTATTCTTGTACATCACGGTAGATACTATTTTATGTCTGACTTCTGTCATTCAAAATAATGCTTGAGATTCATCCATATTGTGGTATTGTAATATTATTTATTTTTTAAATTAAGTAGTATTGTATAGTATGACTATATCACAATTTGTTTATTCATTCTACTGTTGATGGACTACTGAGACGATTCCAATATTACTAAGCTTGAATAAAGATGGTTGGAACATTCTTGTGCATATCTTGTTGTGGCTATTATAATTTCTCTTGGGTAAATACACAGAATACCATCACTGTGTTTGATTTTATAAGAAACTGCCCAACCTTTTCCAAAGTGGTTGTCCGCATTCACACAGTCATCAATACGTCATGATTCTGGTTGCTCCACATTCTTGCCAACTCTTGGTGTTGTCTAAGTCTGTAATTTTATCCATCTACTAAGTGTGTGGTATATTTTATTATGGTTGTAATTTGTTTTCCCTCAAGAATAATAATGTCGAGAACTTTGTTTATTGGCCATTTGTATGCCTTCCTCTGTGAAGGGCCAGCTCAAGTCTTTTTGCCTTGACAACTGAGTGTCTCTATATTACTGAGCTGTGGAAGTTCCCTGTATATTCTGGATATTAGGCTTTTGTCAGATATGTATTGCAAATGTTTCCTCTTGGTACATGGCTTGCTTTTACATTTTCTTAATGGTGTCTTTTGATGATGATGAAATCTAAATTTTTTTAAAGTGTGGTTTGTTATTTCTTTTTACATTTAATATTGTTTGTGTCCCCTCTAAGAGATTTTCGCCTCCTCCAGGTGATAAAGACACTCAAGATTTTCTGAAATGTTCTTAACAGGAGCCTTATATTTTTAGCTTTTAAGGTTGTCTATTATCTATTTTTAATTAAGCTTTGTATGTGGTGTGAGGTAGTGATTGAGGTTCATTTTTCCCCATATATTTATCCAGGTGTTCTGGCATACCTGTTAAAAAGACTTTCCAATGCACTGCCTTAGCAACTTTGTCAAAGTCAATGTATTTGTGGGTCTATTTCTGGTCTCAGTTCTGTTTCATTCATTTACTCGGGTATCTTTATACCAACACCACACTGTCTTTATTATTGTGGCCTACTGGATGTCTTGAAATCATGAAGTATGAGTCCTGTCTAATCCTGTTCTTCTTTTTCAAAATTTGTTTGCCTCTTCTGGACCTTTGCAATTTTATAAAAATTTCAGAATCAGCTTCAAAATATCTACAAAGAAGTCTGTGCAAATTTAAGTGGGATTGCAATGACCTAGTATATATCAATTTGGGGTGACTTGGCATCTTTAACAATATTGAATCTTCCAATTTATGTACATGGAATATCTTCATTGATTTATGCCTTTCTTGATTTCTCTGAGCAATATGTGTGGTTTTAAGTGTACAGGTTTTACATATATTTTGTTAAATGTATGTCTTACATAGTTTGTATGTTTAATGGTATTACAGAAATGATTTTTTAAATTTCAATTTCCATTTTTTTGTTACTGGTATATAGCAATTACACTAATTTTGGTTTTCTATAGAGGCCTTTTATCAGATTAGAGAAGTTCCCTTCTCTTTCTAATTTGCTAAAAGTTTTTTTTTTTTTTATCACAAATGGGGTTGTATTGTGCCAAATGCTTCTTCTGAATCTACTGAGCCAATTATACAGGTTTTCTCTTTAATTCTGTAATTGTGGTGATTACAATGACTAACTTTAAATGTCTTGCATTGCATGGATACATTTACTGCTAATATTGCATTAATCTTTTTGTTAACTGCTTGATTTGATATGCTAATACATTTTAGGGAATTTTGCATTGATCCCCTGAAGATTCTATTTTGGTAGATCAGGTAAATTTGGGGTACAAGATAAATGATTCTCAAAGTGTTGTCCAGAAATACATCACCATTGCCTGAGAACTTGTTAAAAATGCAAATTCTTTGGTCCACCCCCAGACCCACTGAATCAGAAGTTCTAGGAGTGCAGCCCAGCAATCTGTTTTAGAAAGTCCCATGTAATTGGGCTGCACACCAGAAATTTGAGACCCACTGGTTAGGGAGCTGTGTCAGGTCATGGGGCCATTTGCATAAAACAAGATCCTTTACTATGCGGATAAAGGCTAAATTCCTTTTTTCTTTTTCTACATACGTTTTTATTGATTTTTTAGAGAGAGAGGAAGGGAAAGAGTGAGAGATAGAGAAACATCAGTTGGCTGCCTCCTGCACTGCCCCTACTGGGGATTAAGCCCACAAGGTAGGCATGTGACCTGACCAGGAATCCAACCAGTGACCTTTTGGTGCATGGGATGACACTCAACCAACTGAGCCACACTGGCCAGGGCTATAGACTATATTATTAATCCAGGTTTATGGTCAAAGGCAGTCTGAATGAATCAGTGCCCCTTCTTGCTACTCAAAAGAACAGAAGAGCATGCTTTGGTGAGTAGTGGCCAGAAGCAGCACATCACTCATATAAATATTAAAAACACTCTTTTCTCTAGAGGCTAACCTATTGAAGTGACTGCCATTTTTAAAAAAATCAATCACTCTTGCAAAATTTGTACATGGGGCACTTTCGAGGAACTTGAAGACAGTGGGAGACGCAGCTGTGTGGGGGCAGACAAGAGTCAACAGAGCTGAATCCTGTTTTCAAACTGAGGGTGAAAAATGGGTTGCCGGATCACACATTTTCAGGCCTCACACAGAAGCCTTGTTGCTCCAGGAACGTTTAAAGTACCCAGAGGGAACATCTTGGCATAGCATCTGCTGTTACTCATCTGGCTACCTCAGGTGAAACCTTGTGCACACTCCAAGCCACTGGCAGACAAAAGGAATTCAGGTTCAAGTCCAAGGCCAGTGCACAAGGCCACCACTTGGCAACCATTTTCCTGTGACTCCTGGTCTCACTTGAATTTTTCTCCTTTTAAATCTTCTTATACACAATGGTGTTGCATTTTAATACCCACCCAAGAAAGGACATGAAATCAGCTCATGGACTTTTGCTCAAGCAAATGCCAGGTTGAACACTGTTGAGCTTTTAGACACACCATGTGGTTTTAATTTTGTCCAAAGGAAGTCATCGTCAATCCTGGCCTCCAGAGACTAAACTGGTCAACACCCTCTGGGACCACCTATAGGTTAAAGTTGGAATTCCTAAGTTTGTCCTTCAAGACCCGTCAGATGGAAGCTAAACTGTATCATGAACCTCAGGTTCGTCACTGCCCTCATCCACACTAAAATGCCATTGCCTGAACACCGCACTCTCTCATTCTACTAGAATGTGAGTTTCCTGGAGCTAGGGCTTGGTTTTAATCGCTGTTTTGTATCAGAGCATTCAATAAATATGTAATTCTTTGTGCTCTTCCACATTCAGTTGTGAACCAGGAATGTACTCTGCCCACTGGCCCACTTGGCAAATGTCTTTGTGGCCTTTCGGTCCTATTTCTAGCCTGCTGTAGGCAGAGGTAGCTCTTCACTGCAGCTTTATCACATGTGTCCACATTTAACCTCCAGCACCGGCCTTCTAGGGTCCAAGGGCAGGGACCAACTCTTTATGAGTAGGGTACCTTCAGTGAATGACTCCACAGTGGGATCCCATTAGAGGTCCGTGGTCTGTGGTCTTCCTGGGACTTTGGGGTAATTCTTAACTGGCTATGGTGGTCAGCAGTTCAGAGCTGGGGAAACACTGAGGCACAGATCACCACTGAATAAACATGGGGTGCTGAGTTAGGTCGGAACTGAGGGGAGAGCAGGAGCTACCACTTGGAAAGCACCTACTATCTCTGGGCACAGTGATAGCTACGGTACTAGTTACCCTATGTGATCAGATACTCTGGATCGCTAAACACGCCAACATGCTAGTTGATTCCACCAGCTCCGAAAGAAGAGACTAATATAACTATACCATTCTGGAGGATTCTACTTTCTAGCATACATTTTGTTATGCATAAAAGAGAAATAGTTTCCTGAATCTTTCTTATAAAAGTAATTTACAATAAAACTTAATTAATTTAGATTCATGAGAAAATCATTTTTAATTAATGAAAATGTGATTTACAAAATATTTATAAAATCCATATAAGTAATAGAGATAAAACTTTTTTTTGGAATTGTAATAGTCATTTCAAAAAATATTTATAATTAGCATGCTAAAGAGTCCTCAGAAACAAAAGTTTAGGCCCAGTGTTACCAAGTTTAACTTTATTAGCAGCACCAAATGTGCCTGGAAGTAGTTAATTCTCTCACTATAGGTAACAATCGGCTTGCTGTTTTGTTTTTTTAAGTTGTGGGCTTTTAGAAAAAAATCATTTGCTTTACTGACAGTAAAAGAAATTTCAGCTCGATGCTTCAGAAAGGATTTTTAATTATTCCAAATTTCAATTGAGGTTTTGCTTTTTAATTTTATTTTTTATATATTTTTATTGATTTTAGAAAGAGAAACATTGATGGGTTGCCTCCTGCTCACCCCCTATTGGGGATCAAGCCAGAAACCCAAGCTTGTGCCATGACGGAGAATTGAACCTGTGACCTTTTGGTGAACAGGATGGTGCTCAAACCAACTGAGCCACACTAACCAGGGCAAAGTTTCACTATTTTTAATATCACATGACAAACAACCCTGGGCATAGTGCAGTGGAAATAAGACATTTCTAGAGTTCAAGGCTCACAAGGTTTTCTATTTTTAAAATGGCATTTTTATAAAACTCTGCTCTTTGAGGCCCCCCAGGGCCCCACTGGAGGTAGGGGTAGGAGTGGGAGAAGCAGGCCAACATCCAGCCCCCCTTCTTCCCACCAGCACTTCAGAGAACCTGAGGTTCATGTTCCTCTACCAACAAATTGGGTTCCATGTGAGCACGAGTTCAAACAAAGTGTTCTATAACGGGGAAACAGTGGGAAAGCCACTGTTTTACAACGGTGACAGATCCGTAGCGGACATCTAGACAGGAAAATAAAAATATTAAACTGATCCATAAATAGACCCTGAAAGATTTACATCCCCCACAGGCCAAGGTGAAATGCATTTTATTGGTGTGGAGCAATGTGACTGTCTGAAGGGGCAGAGAGCTGTGGGAAGCGAGCTGTCACCTCCCCGTGGATCTCCCCTAGAAGGCCGCAGAGGAAGGAAGAACTGAAAGGCTGTGGGATGAAAGGAAGGCAGCTTAGCAGGGGGTGGGAGAGGAAAGCAGGATATTCCAAGCCCAGGTCAAAACTGCAAATGGGCTCCACGATTATTAAAAAGTAAGGTCTTGCTGCTAAATCCATTAATGGTCATAAAAATGTCACAGTTCTCCTCATTAGACAGGATTGTTCTTTATTCTCTTTGGTATCAGCAATGTCAGCTATTTTACACCCTCCTTTGCCTCTCGAGTTCTTTCTCCCCCCCTGACATTGCCCCTCCTTGTCACTCACTCCTGTCCCATAGGGGGCTCCCTTGCGCCCTCCGCTGGACATTCCAGGAAGTACGCAGAGGTGCTTAAAGGTAAGACCTGCTCCTGGGAACTGCCAACCACCTTGGCTGGGGAAACCCATCTTGGGGGCTGAGCTGAGCAGAACCAACCAGCACTGCTTAGGCCGCAAAGAGGAGCAGCCAAGGCTCGCAGTTCACTGTGGATGATGCCAGACTGAGGAGGCCCCGGGGGAGCTTCTTAGGGAGAGGAGGCCTGTATCATGCCCTGGCAGCGGAGAGGGCCAGGGACGCTGTGCCTCCTGCGAGGAGGGAACTCTTGGGAAAAGATCTCTAAGGTAAGCAGTTCAGCCTGAGCTGGGCAACTTGGAAACTTTCTCAAAAGAAGAAATGAGCATATTTTTTTATCTTTGTACATGAACATTCCTGTATTGTTTCTTGGTCCCTTTAAATGTCAAACCTGGTATTCAACATTTGTTTTCTTACTTTCTTTACCTAAGTGCCTACTGACTACCCAGACACGCGAGACACTTCCCATACCCTATCCTTTCTAATCGTTTGAGGATATCTGGTGAATGGGAAAGACAAAAGTGTGAGCTTCTATGTATCTTTCCTCATGTATTAAATCGCCCTATTAATTCAACTTTCTATCGTAGGGAACGGTATTTGGAGAACTTCCTGTCCAAGACCTCTCATTAACCTGGATCTATCTCCTTAATATACACAGCACACACTCAATTACAAAAGTGAGAACCAAAATACAAAAGTCTTTGGTAAGCTCTAAAGTTAAAAATTAAACTGCTTTGTTTCACTATTTTCACATTATAAACTTCCAAGTATAGGATTTAAAAGATGCCTAAAAAACAAAGGCATTATTAATTATTAGTAATAAACTTGATACAAAGGCATTAAAAGGCAATATGAGTAAATAGTTTATCAGGCTATTACAGATGCAGTTAACTCTTATCAGCCTCAAGCAAGAAAAAAGGTTGAAATCATATTAAAATCAACCAGGAAATATTTATAGTGTACTTACTATGTGCCTAGCACTCTGTTTAGCACCAGAGCATTAAGGAGTCTGGGCCCTCAAATACTTTACTGTTTTATTGCAGAGGTAAGATCTAAATGTATGGAAAAAGGATAAATAGTTCCCTATTCATATATCTAAAAAGGAAACCCACATAATGAAGGGCTAAGTGGTATGGCTCTCAACTTTTTTCCACCCCAACATACTAAAGGAATAGGAAATACTTTTATCAATAACAGCGGCAGTGCCTCAAGAGAGCAGGGCCTTGATGGGGTGGGGTGGAGAGTCTCCTCTTGGACAAGTATTAATATCTCATGCGGGTAGTGTTAGAATTTGAAAATACTCCACAGGCAATCAGACGGCTCCCGCCAGTTTGCCCAAACTCTACCTCCCCTACTGATGTGGAGACTTGCTGAATGGCTGAGGAAAAACAGGGACTCAGAAAATGGAGAGGTCACATAACATCTAAAGTTTTGACAAGCTTTAATGAAATGGGACTTTCACTGAACTTTCAAAGACGGTACAGCCTTAACTCTTTGGAAATGAACGCCATTTTCCATATTTTTCCTTCAGAATATAATCTGAGGCCTCCACGACCATGTATATGAAGTTTAGGGCACTCGCCCAATAGCACAGAACAAGAAACTTTTCTCAGATATGTGGAATATAAAGCAGTCAATATTTAAATTATATTAACAAGAATAATGCCTGCGCACCATTTAAAAATACAAAAAGTGCTCGAAGACTTATAACCAAAGCCAGAAGGCTCCAGCATATACTTTCCCTTCATCTTCCACTCCCCCCAAATAAGGCAACCACTTTTTTTTTTAGCAATTTCTTCTGATATTTGCTCTATTTTTCTGAATAGTATGCGTTTTGCAACCTCCAGAATCATCAAATTAAAATAATATATATTGACTTCTGATCATGTTAGATGAATTTATGCTTCCTTCTCATTATTCTAAGAAAATGTACTTCATCAATTCTAAGATGCATTGTTTTTATACATTTTAATATCTCTGAAACTGATATATACTTTATAAAGAATGTGTGTCGTATTTTTTTCATACATAAAATATGCACTTAAAATAATGGTGCATTTTACAAGGTGTCTTGGATTGATAAAATAATTTTTGATGAAATCCATATTCAGTACTTTTTCATGATGACTACAAAAATAGTATTTGCTATGAAGCTAAGTAGTGACCTGATTACATTTTTCTTCTATAACTTTCTCCTCCGCTGAATAATTGTCCGATATTTTTTGTTTGCTTATTTTTAACCTATAGCTAAGTCATCCCAAACATCTGTAAAGTGCCTATCAATATAATTTCCCACAGGGCCTCAAATTATCAGGTAACCTTTTTAATTTTTTTGTAAGCTTCCCTCTGGAGCCCTGCACGCTTCTGCTCCATCCTGGGCTGGGTGCTCTCAGCTTACTATTCCGCTCTCATCCTGGGCCTTGTCTATGACTTCATTTGACAATTTTTCTTTGCCTTTCTCCTGTATTGGGTCACCTGCTCACTGGATCTCATGTCAGTGTGTGTGTGTGTGTGTGTGTGTGTGTGTGTGTGTGTGGCGTATATAAACTAATAACTTCTTTAGAAATCATCTCCATTTGGAATTTTGAAAGCACTGTTCTGCTGTCTTCTAGTTTCTAATGTTGCTAATAAGAAGACTGATATAATTCTAATTCCCAGTTTTCTGAAATACTTTACGATAGTTCCAATTTCCCTGTATTTTGAAATATCACCAGATAGTATGCTTTGGTGTGAATTATTTTTTTCATTTCATGTGTTCCAAATCTCTGTGACTCTCAGGCTCCTGGCCTGGCTCTGGGTCCATAGACCTGTTTTTGTAGCTTCTAGTCAGTCATCTGTGAACCCTGGAGATGCTCACACTGGCCTCTGCTCCATCACCCAGGTTTGGCTGCCTCGGCTTTCAGCCAATTTTGATGCAAGCTAAGAATTCTAGGTTTAAAAATAATGAATGCATACCATAGTCCCATGATTTGTCTTTCCCAAAGAGAGTGTGAACATGGCAAGAGTCAGAGATAAGCCAGTGTTCTGTCCCTGAAATCCCTCTTCTCATCTATGGAATTCACAACTTCTGAAGCTATGTTCCAAAAAATAATGGAGACTGTTAATACCTTTAATACTATTAATCCCTTTATCTACTCAGCAGCATTGATTTCCATTCCAAATGATGACAGTAGTTAAGTATTCCCTTAAAATCTAATTTTAGCATAAAACATCAAACACTTTTATTCAGAAGTCATTTTCTCTACCAATGGAGAAGATACAGATATTGCTGGGGGCAGGGGACAAGCTCAAATGTATAGAGTTAGAAACTACATAAAAACACAGAAGAGTGTGGTGGCTCAGAGGCCAGGCGCTCTAGTCAAATTTCCTGGGTTTGAGTTCTGGCTTTCACACTTACTAGTTGCAGGATCTCATGAAACTTACCTAACTCCTCTAAGCCTCAGTTTCCTCATCTGTCAAATGGTGATAATAATAATACTTACACCTTGCAGTTATCATGAGGACTAAATGAGGTCAGTAAGCACAAATGGCAGCTATCACTGCTGTCCCTGGCTGACACTAATTGCACAACCCATCAAATTGCTTACCCCTGTTTTTTTATTTGTTTGTTTATCCATTTGGAAAATGAGAATACACAGAGTGCTTGCTGCATAGGGTGCTTATGAAGAACAGACGTTTAAATGATCAGAAAGCACTTGCTCAGTGCCTGCACATTTATTAAGCACTTCGTAAGTTAGCTACACACAGCGCACACACACATGTTACTCCTTAGTCAGACGTTTTGAGCTGACCTACCCGGGCGCAAGATTGTGCTTCTGAGTCAAAATTCAGTGCCATGGGCCCCATGGTCATTGCTACTGTCTTCAAAGCATCTCCACCCTCCTTTTGTTTTGGATAATACCCCTTTTGTCATCTAATTTTTTTTCTGGTGTCCATTTTAACTGAAAAAGGGAATTAGTTTCTCTCAATGACTCATGAAGCATTTTTCTTTATTTTTACACTTTTTGTATTTGACCCTCTTGGTACCTGCTCTCTCCTTTCCCGCATGGAAGAAATGGTTGTTCACCCCGCTCTCACTTCAGTTCTGGCCTCTGGGGAGTTTCCTTTTTACACTAATCGCCGCTCTCAGCCCACTTGTTCAACCCTCTCTCTTCGTGCCCCTGGGAGCAGATCCCAGCACAGAGAGCGGGCCCTGGTCGAGGCCGACTCCGGCTGGGAAACAGCGGGCTGGCTGAACGGACACTAATTTAAACCTGCAGCGCTGTTTTTATGATGCTACTTTATCATCCCATGTTGCAGAAAAAAGGTAAAATAGTAAGTGGGACTGATGATAAATGCTGCCAATAAAACAATAGCATCAAGTCCCCTGCCCCCAAAGGATACCAAATGACCCCCAAAAGACTTTCGCCGAGGTTCAAAGAGTTGCCATTTCTGAAATACTAGGTACAATATTTTTTAACAGAATAAATAGAGCCCAAGAGATAGTAAGTCATTTAAACACTTCTCCCCCTTCCCCTTCAGTTAAGAGGAGCCAACTTAATATATTTTTCTTCCAATTGAGCCCAGGGGACCCTATTCACTACTGGGGGGCCATAAAAGGTACTTGGGAGCCTGAGCAACAGCAAAAGACAGATGGCAGCTTCCACGGCAATCCCAGGGTCATCTCGGGGATGCTTATTAAGCTCCTGCCCTTTCTCCAGAGCCTTTTGACACACACCCCTTTTGACTTTGACCCCTTTAATTTTCGTGTGGCAACTTGCAGCTCATGATGCCTTGGGGCTAGTTATAATAAGTTCATGTCTGAGATTATACATCTGATATTTATAAAAACACAAATGCTCCAGAACTTTCCCCAGGCAGGAAATGACAAATCTTTGGTAAGCTATTTTCAGGACTTAAAAAAAAAAAAGAAAAGAAAAAGAAAAAAGCTGGTGATGAACTAACCATTTGAGAGTAAAACGATGTTTCCTTACTTTATATTGAAACCAGTCCCCTGTAACAAAAATGCCAAAAGCCATTATCTGTACAATTTAATTCTGTGCAGTAAGTTCTTGGCAATCCCCAGTAATCTGCAGCATTACACAGTGCTGCACCGGACGGGGCATGAGATAATATGGGCTGACTTAATTAGACTTGGTGATGCCGGCAAATCGTGACTCTGTAAGTCCAACTTCCTTATTTCCCAATGAATTCCAGTTGGAAAATATGATCTCAGGTGATAACATTTCCTTAACTTTTATGTACACCATATCTCCTTTATTACATCAGAGGAGACTGGTGGTGGTGGTGGAGGTGGTGGCCAGTGGCAGTTCTGGTATGTTTTCTTTTAAAAAGCACTCAACTTTAGCATTTGCCAGGACCCATTATTTGAGCCTCTGAGATACAAAGTTCCCCAAAGCGATGCTGCATTTTAACGTTAGAAGTACAGATTTTTAATCACATTTACCTTTGTAAGAATGGGAGAAACAAAGTGGAGGCTTCGCTGTGATATCTTAGACAAGGATGACCTGTTCTAAAACGCTCAGCCTTGGCTATTCAGAACCAGCTATTCCTGCAAAAGATTTTAAGTTGATAAAGTACAAGACTGGGAACTATAATTGCTTGTGCTATTATTACTTTTTTAAAATGTACATTTAATTCTTTTCTTTTTAAAAACGATGTTTTTATTGACTTTAGAGAGAAAAGAAGGGAGAGGGAGAGAGATAGAAACACTGATTGGCTGCCCCCTGCATGCCCGCTACTGAGGATCCAGCCGCAGCCTTGGCATGTGCCCTGACGGGGAATTGAACCAGTGACCTCTTGACGCATAGGACAATACTCAACAAACTGAGCCACAATGGCCAGGGTTAATTCTTTTCTTTCTATTTTTATTTTGAAGATTTCAAACATATAGAAAAGTTGAAAGAATGATACGGTGCATTAAGATTTTTGCCATATGTTCTTTATTTCTATGTACAGGGTAGGGCAAAAGTAGGTTTACAGTTGTGGGTACATGAAACAGAGATTAGTCTTATACTATTATTTATTGTATTATTTTCCATATAAATAACTGTAAGCCTACTTTTACTCCACCTTGTATATGCTTCCATGTATTGAATAGTATACCAAATATATAAATAAAATATTTATATTTGATATACATAAGATATTAAACACCATTATCATCACACCTAAAGAAATAATAATCCCCTAATGTCAACTTATATGTAGCAATATTAAATTTTTTATAATTATTATCCAAATATCTGTTTGTTTAAAGCTTATTTATTTGAACCAGAATCCAGTCAAAGTTCATATTTTGCATTTGGTTATGTTTCTACAGCATCTTTTAATTTAGAGCAGTCCTCACAGATGTTTTATTTGTTTGGTTTTTAAAGATCTTGACTTTTTCAAGACGCCAAACTAGTTGTCTTTTAGAATGTTTCACGTTTTGAATTTGTCTGATTGTTTCCTTGAAATAAATATCCTCTACCTTTTTCATTTCCTGAATTTTCTGTTAACTAGACATTACGTCTAAAGGCTTGGTTAAATATAAACAAACATTTTTGGCTGGGATTGCTCACCAAGTGTGCAATAGCCTTTATATGGCATCCTTATCAGGAGACACATAATGCCAGGTTGAATCACTATTACTGATGCTAAATTTAATCATTTAATTAAGTGGTAAGTGACAGATCTCCCCATGATAAGTATATTGTCTCCTTTTTAGTACATTAAAAATCTGTATCTATTTTGATGTTACTTAATACATTGTACATAAGTCATTATAGATTCATATTGCTCAAGAATTTTTAAACTCACATCCATGAATGAGCATGGAGGATGGACATGAACGCTTTAAAATTGCTTGCAAAATGTTATATGTGTACATGCTTATGCCTAGGGAAGATAAGATCATGCAGTTTTCAAAGGGGTAAGACACAAAAGTCACTAAGAACTACTAAGTCAACATCTTCATTCTTGAATATGTTTTTATGTCATTCATTTTCCCCTCTCCTTATTCTGGCAATATGATGCTCCCAACACTGGGACCTTTAAATAAAGCCAATGATTTACTGATGTGGCCTTATGGCCAAGTTAATGAACTCATCACTTTTGGACTGTAAAGTTCTGTGACCCATTCTTATTGTAACCATGATATATTGTACAGCATATAGGCTGACATTTTATAAAAAAGACACTTAAAAAGCTTTATTGAAACAGGAATGTGACACACATGTATCCAGGGGAAACAGGGTGTGTGAGTGCATGAGAGGAGGGGAATGGGGAGTGGGAGAGTTGGCCAAATATTGTGATCTAAGCTGATCTTGGTACTGATCAGGGGAAGGGAGAGCTAGGGAGGGCGGAAGAAGGGGAAAAGGGGAGAAGGGGATTCCCAGAACACACTTGCTTAGCCTCACGCTATCATTAGTCTTTCACTGGGTCTCATTTATCCTGTGACTGCAAAGTTCTGCTCTTGGGATGTGGGAGAAGGGATGCAGTGCTCAGTTCAGATCTCCCTCTGGATCTTGCTGACTATTCCTAGGAGGTTGCACTAGAAAGACCTCAAATATTCCCACAGCCTTCTCCCTTCCCAACAAGTCCAAGATGGGCCAAGCCTTCCAACAGTCACCACCAGGCAGAGCTACCACGAGACCATGAGGCTCCTTTGTGCAAATGTGGAGAAAGGGAACCCACCCGGGCAGATGAACGGACAAAAGTACCCACCCTGGGCAGACAGTCCCACTGGCTTCCAATGTGGCCACCACAGCCTGGCAGGATCTTGGCTCTCCTCACCTTGGTGGTTACACACCATTACTGTTATTTTTAGCACACCAACCAAAAGACCGCAATAAGTAGATTCAGGGGGAAAATTCAAGGAAGAACTTCCCTTTCCTTCTGTTTTCAATATTAGTGGAAACCTGAAGAATCCAAGTTTATAAACATACTCCTGCTAAGTATCCCACTCCACTAATAAAGTGGATTCTTCTTGAACTTTCAGAAAAAACCTCTCCACATCAACCTGGGAATCAGACGACTTTTGGCGTGAAATTCCAGGTTGGCAATTACAGGAATTTCATTCATATTGCTTCATTTATCCCCAATAATGCCTCTGTGTTTTATAATGGAAACCTCAGCACAGGAACTCTTCTCCTGAGCCCATGCAGCTGGATGACAACTTAGATTCATTGTTCTCAGTCTGGTAACTGATTTTTCCTATTAGCTTTAAGGAAATATTTTTCCCGTTATTTCAAGTTTAGTACAGTTTAATATGGCTATTACAATATATCACCTCCTCCACTCCACCCCAACCCATTTTGGGCCCATTAGAAGCACCATATTCCTTTTTTAGTACTTGCAAATCCTTCAGTTATATAGTCTATATAAGTAACTCATGCAGTGTCTAGAACTGAGACCCACCCTCTGGGCAGAAGGCAATGCATCCTGACAATAACTAGTTAAGCAGAAGTTTATTTCCCTATTTCCCTTCCTACGTGGACCAGAGCCCATATTACAATCCTGAGGAGGGAAAGAAAGACCAAATACCACATGAGGTTCTCAGTATCTGATTTTCCCCATGATTCTTCATTTGCTCACTCTGGCAGCACCTGAGAAAAACTGTGAGGTCAGCAGAGTTCATCTTCCGAGCCCAGAGCCCTTCATGTGTGTGTTTCAGTGTTTCCCTCTGAGCCAGGCACCTGGGGCCCCAGGGCACTGCCCTGGTCCAGATAACCTTCTTTTTAAGACGATGGCTGCCTGTCTAGTAAATTAACATGACCTGACAAATTAACTAGTCCCTAGTTATTAAATGTGTCTGCTTCCACTGTGGCAGACATTGTAAGTTTTCTAGATGAGGAAACTATAAATTACAACCTGTGGACCAAATCGTTTGCAGTTTTTTTAAACAACAAAGTTTTATTGGAACACCCACTTGTTCACAAACTATCTGTGGCTGCTTTAATAATACAATGGCAGGAATGAGTAGCTGTGTCACAGACCATATCATGTGGCCTATAAAACCTAAAATATCTACTCTCTGGCCCTTTACGAAAAAAAAAAAATGTCAAGTGTGATCCGAACAACAGCTTCTCTTCCTTTTTGCTGAACCCTAGTCATCTGGCATTTTGCTACTTATAGTTGATTCTCTCCTCACTGGTACATCCTGCCCATTATATCTGTGTGCCACCTGCCATATCTCAACACAAAGGAGTCATTCCAGTGGCAGAAACTGTAGGCATCGTGGAATGCTGGTACAATGACATGACTATATAACCTGCTGCTTCCTGACCATGCATGTGGCCCTGTGAACCTATCCACTATGAGAGTGATCTGGCCCCAGTTTCTGGTGCCATTTGCATCCATATAGAATGAGAATCTATGGCATAGTTATTACCTGTTTTCATCTTTCTGCAGAATGAAGAAGTGGTAAAAATTCACTGTGGGGTCATAATGACCAGAATTCTATTCCAGGCTCTATAATTTTCTGGCTGTTTGACCTTTGGCTAGTTATTGACCTCTCTGGGCCTCAGTTTGCTCATCCCTAAAGAAAGTGCTTGGCATATAGTTATGCCATGTTTGGGAAAGGATATGAGGAAGAAAGATAGCACTTCCTTTACAGAGTTGCCAAGAGATAAAAATGAGATGTTAGGAGGGAATACCTGGCACTTACTATTCTCTCAATAAATAAACTTTCTCTTTTTCCCCCCAGGTGATTCTACTCTAATCCTGACACTTCTTCTTCAACAACAACTGGCCTTGAATCCCCCAGACTGAGCACTTGCCTGCTACCCTAGTTTCCTATTAACCACTTTGCTTACCATTTGATTATACTATTATGTACCCTACTTCTTTTTGGGAGCTCTAGCCCCCCAAATGGAAAGCTGTACTAGACCTCTGCTGGTTACCTGCTCTAGCCCTGCCCAGGATCTGAACTTAGTTTGAACTTTTAAATTAATGGTTCTTGGGGAGTTACTTAAAGATTCCTTAGAGACTGATCATCTAAATCCTAATCTTTCTTTGTATTAATATCCCATATCAAATTACCATTTCCTGCCTTGGGTAATGTTCCAGCACATGACACTGGCCTGGCCCAGGCTGTTTATCCAAGCAGACCAAGCCCTGCTTCTGAGTCTCAGCCCTACTGTTCTCTTCTATTTGTTCCAGTTTCCCTGGGCCCAAAAATTACCTCATGCAGTTCTCACTACTACTTTATGTATGTGATTCTTGAAATATGGGTGCGAGATCTTGAATGATCAATACTTATTGGCTGTAAAGAGTAAAGGCACATCCTATGTGAATCACATAGTTTTAGCTGAAAAGTAAAGTGATTCTTAGTAACTAAAGGTATGTGTTTTGGGTTGTGAAGCAGAATTTAAAGAGTTCCCACAGAGATGTGGTGTCTGTGTGTTAGAGGATGGGGGAGGTTGTCTTTTGGACTTGGTCATACCAGTAGCAAGAATCCAGCAGACAGATATTCAGTTGTGAGTATGAAGACAGGAAAAAGGGATGCTTCAAGCTCCTAGGGGCTAGAGTAGATGTTTCAAAATAACAATTTGATAAGGAATCCCTAGGAGCCATATTGGCTGCTATATCTTCACCTAAAACAGTGACTGGCATAGTATAGGAGCTTAGTAAATATTGCTGAGTAAGTAGATGAATGATAGCATAAGAGCCTCTACTTTGTAAGCTGGATTCTGTTGAACAAGGAAACACTTGATATTGAAGGGTCTAGAGTTGTTCAGGTATAAATGAAATCAGTTTTAATTTTCCAGTAACTACTCCCAATGGGCATAGTGCTTTATTTTGGTTCTTATAATTTAGCCTCCTTCATTTTAGAACTTGAGACTCATATTTAATTCTAAGCTCTGTTTTCCTCTTTCTAACTTCCCTTGCAGCCCAGCTCAATGACTTGGGGTAAATCTAAATCTTCTCTCTCACTCAATTCGCAAGTCAACTTTCAACTCCAGATCCTTACCAATCTGTACGATGGAGTAGGATGCCTGTGGTGACTTGGTTGTCATCATTTCTGGGTCTAATGCTGAATGACACAGGTTCTAGTTGTGTGGTTGGCTTCTAAATCCTAGCTCTTTCATGGGGTGCATGTATTGGTTTTGGAAAAGATCCTATTGTGGCCTTGTGCTCCACAGCTCCTGTATGAGGATCCATCTTAGGTTTGATCTCTTCCTTACCCTATCCCAAGCCTCCACCAACAAGTCATCAACAGTTCTTAAAAGCATGTAGGGCAGAACAATATACTGATATATTTATAAATGAAACAATGACACAACTAAAGCTCACTCTTCATCAGACATAACAGAGGCCAGAAGACATCAGTATTACATATTCAAAGTACTTAAGAATAAAATAACTTTCAATCAGCAATTCTATTCCATTGAATCCATCCGAGAAAGAGGAAGGTGAAATATAGACATTTTGAAATAAGATAATTTGTCACTAGCAGATCTATGCTATGAGAAATGTTGAAGGAATTTTTCAAAGTGGAAGGAAATTCAACAAACTGTAACTTAGACTCATAGGTAAGACTGAAGAGGGCCAGAAATGGTGTGTGTGTGTGTGTGTGTGTGTGTGTGTGTGTACACATGGATATGTATGTAAATATATATACATATACATGTATATAAATACATATACAGAAGGCTTACTTTAAAATATATTACTGTTTAATAATTGGACTATTGGGTTTATTACTTATATAGATGTAATAAAATAACAAAAATAATACAAAGTGAGGGAAAGAACTACATTGATTCACAGTTCCTGTATTTTAACAGAAGTCAGTTAACTTCAAATAAATTATGATAAGTGAAGGATGTAAATTGTAATCTCTATAGCAACCACAAAAACTAAGACAAAGAAATATAGTTAAAATGGTATACTAAAATTATTTAATAGAAAACAATGCTATAAAGGAGGAACAGAGGTACAATAAAAGAGAATAGCAACATGTCAAACTTAACACTAATAATACCAATATTAACATTAAAATGTGAATTGACTAAGCATTTCAATCACAAAATACAGATTATCAGACTGAATTTTTAAAAAACAAGATCCAAGTATATATGTTATCTAAAACAGATGCACTTTAAATATATAAAAACTATTTTAAGTAAAAAGTTGGGGAAATATACCATGTAAAGGATAAGCACAAGATAACTGGAGAGGCTATCTTAATATCAGGCAAAATAAACTTTAAGAGAAAAAATATTGCTAGAGAATAAGAGGAATATTTTATAATAATAAAAATGTCAACCAAACATAAACCAATTATAAATGTATATGCACCTATGTCTCTAACAAAAGAGCTCCAAAACAAATGAAGTAAACCAAATTAAAAATGAAAATAGACAAGTCAACTATTATAGCTGAATATTTTAATTCTCTATATGCAATTTTTAGAACAAGTAAACAGAAAGTCAGTAAAACTACAGAAGGCTTTAAAACTCTATAAACCACCTAACCTAACTGGCATCTATAGAAAACTTTAGGTAACAACAAATAGATATTCTTTTGAAGTGCACATGGCACATTCACTATATGCTAGGTCATAAAACAAGCCTGAATATATTTAAAAGATCTTCAGTTATGTTCTCTAGTCACAACAGAATTTAATTAGAAATAAATCTGGGAAATTTTCATATATTCCCACAATTCAAACTAACCCATGGGGCAAAGAAAAAATATTAAATTGACAGAATATAAAATATCTAGTCTAATTTGTGGAATTCAGTAAAAGCAGTGCCTATGGGGAAATTTATGGCTTAAATGCTTATATTAGAAAATCTTAAGGAATCCAACAAAAACTTACTAGAACTATCAAGTGAACTTAGCAAGGTCACAGGATACAAGGCTGATAAGCCAATTATAGTTTTACTCAGTAGCAAAGATCAATCTGATAATAAAATTTTAAAATCCACTCATAACACCATCAAACAAAAAACTCAGAAATAATTTAACAAATGATATATAAGACCTGAACACTGAACTCTACTAATCATTGATGAGATCAATTAAATAGAAATGTATACCATATCCATGGATTAGAAGGATCAATATTGTTCAGATGGCAATTCTTGACAAACTGATCTATAGATACAATGCAATCCCAATTAGAATTCCAGTAGGCTATTTTTTTTTTCTTTTTGTAGAAACGGACAAACTGACTCTAAAATTTTTATGTAAGTTTAGAAGACTAGAATAGCCAAAATAATATTGAAAAAGAACAATCAGAGGACTTGCACTAACTGATTTAAAGATTTGTTATAAAGCTACTATAATCAACCAGTGTGGCTTTATTTTATTTATTTTTAAAAAATATATCTTTACTGATTTCATAGAGAGGAAAGGAGAGGGATAGAGAGATAGAAACATCAATGATGAGAGAGTCATTGATCGGCTGCTTCCTGCACGCCCGACTGGGGATCGAGCCTGCAGCCCCAGCATGTGCCCTGACCGGGACTCGAACCCCAATAGCCTGGATCCAGGGTCGACGCTCAACCACTGAGCCACACCCAGCCGGGCAATTAGTGTGGCTTTAGAATAATGACTTCACACAGATTAATGAGACAGAAACTAAGGTTAAGAAATAGACTTATAGCCAAGCCAGGCATGACTCAGCTGTTGAGCGTCAACCTATGATCCGGGAGATCACAGTTCAGTTCCTGGTCAGGGCACATGCCCAGGTTGTGGGCTCGATCCCCAGTGGGGGGCGTACAGGAGGCAGCTGATCAATGACTCTCATCATTGATGTTTCTATCTTTCTCTCCTCTCCCTTTTTCTGAAATCAATAAAGACACATTAAAAAAAAAAAATAGACTTATACTTGATTTGATATATGAAATGTTTATTGAGAAAGATGGCAAGGTAATTTAATGTTAATAGGATAGTCTTTCCAATTAATGCTGCTGAGATAACTGTATATTCATATGGGAGGGGAAGTAAACTCCAATCCTTACCTCACACCATAAACATTAACTTGAAATGGAGCAGAAACCCAAACCTAACGGCTAAAACCATAAAACTTCTAAAAGAAAACACAGGGAAAATCTTAGAGACCTTAGGTTAGGAAAAGATTTCTTAGGACACAAAAATAAATAAAACATGAAAGAAAAAGTATTTATATATTGGACTTCAAATTTTAGAAATTTTACTCATAAAAAAATACCATTAATAAATGAAAAGGCAAACCACATTTTGGGAGAAAATATCTGCTAAATATACATCTGACCAAGAACTCTTTTCCAAAACATATAACTAAATGCTAAAAACACAAATATCCAATACAAAAGGGAGAGGATTTGAAAAAATAAACCACAAATAAGCACAGTGACATATCAGTACATACTCACTAGGTAAGCTCAAAGAAAAAGACTGTTGGTGAGCATGTGGAGAAATCAGAATTCTCACACATTGTTGACGGACATGCAAAATGGTATAATCAACTTTGAAAACAGCCATTCCATCTATATAAATGTAAACTTATCATAACACCCAGCATTCCTACTCCTAGGTATTTATCCAAGAGAAATGAAAACACTCCTACATAAGGACCTGTATGCAAATATGTACAGAAGTTTTATTAATAATAGCCCCCAATTGGAAACAGCTTCAAATGTCCATGACTCATGAATGGACTAACAAATACTGATATAGCCATATGATGGAATACTACTCAGCAATAAATAATGGACCATTAATACTTGCAAGGACATGAATGACTCTGAAAAATATCATGCTATGTGAAAGTCAGATACAGATTATAAAAAACTATATATCATTTGATTCTGTTTATTTAAAATTCTATAAAAGGTAAATCTATAGTGAAAGAAAAAAGACCAGTGGTTGCCTAGGGCTGGGGTGGGGCAAGTTTGGGAAACAACTGCGAAGTGGAACAAGAAAACTCTTTATGGTGATGGAATGGTTCTGAAACATGACTGTGGTGGGTGGAAGTTGAATGACTATGTACACTTACCAAAACTTAAAGAACTTTATACTTAAAATGGGTTAATTTTATTATATGTAAAGTATACATCAATAAAACTGTAAAATAAATGGATATAAAACTATGCAGGAGTGATGTGAAGAACAGTTTTTATAAATAGCTATAAAGTAATGCACACAATGATGGAATAAGTGACTAAGCTCTCTCTCACCCTCATTTCTTTGCTTTTAACTTCATTATTAGAGACTAAAAGGTCTTTTAAAATTAGTTTTTACTCTTTCTCCAAATACTCCCAACTGAGTAGTATTGATTCCTTTATAGGAAATACCAAGTACCAATTCTGCCCAGATGGACAAAAGATGTATTGTCTTCAAACCACTGGGTTGGCTTCTTATACTTAACTTCGTCTTCAGATATCCAGGTTTAAAAGCAACCAGATGAAGTTTTATGGAATTTTGTAAAAAGGAGGGGAAAAAAGAAGACAACAATGAAGAAATAATGAGAACAACTTTTGCTCATGGGAGGAAACTTTCTGTGCCAACTTTTAGTTCAGAATGATCTTTTATTGGCCAAATTCCAAATTCCTTAAAGCACAGGCTTATAATGGAAGTACTGACACAAACTCAAATGTAGCCCTGAAAACAGGACGACAGAATAAATGGTGGGTAGGTCTCCTATCTTTATGCCGGTCTCCTTCCTTTGCAACAATCCAACTCATTTTAGTTTTTATTGTTCCTGCAGAATTATACTAGAAAAGTGGCTGAAAATCACATCTTTTTCAAACTGTTTTTATGTACTCATTATATAATAAAAATTAACCTTGGGGCTGGAATTTTACAGACTTTTTTCTCTCTTCATTGGCATAATATATTTTTTTAAATCAAGCACAAACTTTCTTTTCATTTTGCCCCCTTTCTGTTGTCCCATTAATAACTGAAACATTGCAGAATTCTTTTGAAACTACCAGTTCCTTTCATGAAGATATCATCAATTTCTATAATTGAAAAGCATCTAGATGAATAACTGTTACTTATTTCGGGGAAAGAAATATTAGTTCGGTTTGCACATGTGTGCTTTTGTACTGCATATTTCATGCTATATGAAGAATTGGACCACTAAACAATGCTGCATTATTACCATATGTTAAACTGAAGCTGAATGTGTGAGAGGAAAGAGCACTAGATATCATGTACATTTTTTTCAATGCCTCAAATAAACCATGTTTGGAGATAAGGTTAATAATTCCAGCTTTTCCATAACTACCTGAAATAACTGGACTCAACTGCAAAAAGGAGAAGTCACTGCTCTTACTTTGGCAATATAAGTACAAGATACCTTAAACCCTTCACTCAAAGTTTTCCTTCCATGGTTCATCTTGGACTCACCATCCAAATTATTTAAGCCTAAATAGAAAATTGTCTTTGAAAATATGATTTGTATGTGTGCACACAGGGGCATGGCTATCATTATTGGGAGAAGCATACCTGAGAACTTCCTGAATTTAGTGCC
Source organism: Miniopterus schreibersii (assembly GCF_964146895.1). Taxonomy (NCBI): domain Eukaryota; kingdom Metazoa; phylum Chordata; class Mammalia; order Chiroptera; family Miniopteridae; genus Miniopterus; species Miniopterus schreibersii. The sequence continues at coordinate 54,319,568 of NC_138111.1, read as the reverse complement.
TATGGAAATCTCTCAGGGTCTTTCTGCACAGTTGACAATAATTAGGATCTCGTATGATAAACGGAGACATCCGATACTCAACAGTGGAGGACTGATCACCCCTAATTGGGTAACAGGATGTGGAGTGTTCACATTACGTTTCGTCCATTGAAATCTAGGTCCCATCTAAGGAACTGATGGGGTTTACGAAATGGGTGGCACCGTGGGCGGACAGACTCTGGTTTCAACTTTCAGGTAGGATCGACGCATAAAACTTGCCATCCTAGTGGTACTGCAATTGACACTCTCACTGGTTAAATAAGATTGATGCCAAGAACTAAATTAGCTAAAAATATGCTCTCAAATTTGTAAGATGACTGTAACCAGGGGGCCCACAGAACCAAAATTACTAGAGATGCCTACACTACTCCTGCACAATTTTCTTCTACTCTGCTTATGAATAAATGTCTTAATTTTTTGTGGGAAAGTAAAAGGCTCAGTAACTGCTATATCCCTTCTGGGATATAAGTCAAAAAGTGTTCCACAATGGAGGTCAATATTACAGTGAGGCATTTGTCCTGGAATTCCACTCCCTCCCCCCTGTAATCATCTTCTATAAACAAAAGGAGAAGTGTGTCTATCTATTTCCAGTATCTTACTTCCATTTTTAAAAAATGCTTTTCTCTCTCCCCTCCATTAACTGACAACCTAGACAAATGATGCCTGTACTCAGTACAAAAGGACTAAGTGCTCTTACCAGGCAGCATATGAGGCAGTGTGAAGATCTGTACAGATTTTAATTGCTATGAGCTCAAGAAAAGGAATGATCCCATTAGTGGTAAGGGAAATCTACATGGAGGAGACGAGACTTGAGTGGAGATGTGGGTTAGAGAGCGACAGGTAGGTTAAAGTGGAACGAGCATCTAGGATGGTTTTAAAGATTTCTAGGAAAACCCCTTTCTGGGAAGGGGCAGGTAGGAATGGATCTGCATCCCTGGAAAGGGTGCCGCCTCCATCTATAAACCCTGCAGTTGTGATGTGACTCTCAACAAATGCCTTCGCTTGTACAAATCCTAAACTTTTAGTGTAAGTAGAGAATAAAGAACAACTGTGCCATTTTACAGTGACCTTCTCTGAGGACATTTTTATCTCCTGGATTTGTTAAAGTGGAACAGATGCTGGAACAGATGTACCCCCTCCTCCCCCAAATTTTATTAACACGACAAACATTTATGTCTTGTTTATGATGGCCCAGTTGGGTGGTCTTCCCCCCGCCCGCCACATGGCCACTTTGAAACTTGGGCTCCATCCATCTTGTGGTCCCACCCCTTCTAGGGTCTTGGAGTCCTCACTCAGAACAGAGAAAGAGACCAAGGAAAAGATACATCTGACTCTTCAGTGCTTCCCAAAATGACGGGTGTCACTTCCACTCATATCTCCATTCAGTAGGACCAGCCACAGTGTCATAATTAGATGCAAGGAAGCTGGAAAATGTGGTCCCTGGCTGGACAGTTACTTCTCCATTCCAACTCCACCTTGCGGAAGGGGGGCACTAAACTCTGATCGTCAGCTACTTGTCCCTGCCGCCCCTTTAAAATGTATATATGTTTTAGGACATTATGATAATGATCTTGTATTTTTGGATGAAAGGCCCAATAAGGCAATAGGTCAATTTCATGATGATAAAAATATTATTAAGGCTTACCTAGGAGTCAATCGTTCTGAGATTAATACTCATAATTTCTTAGCTAGCATTCATTCCATTCAAGCATCACCCTATAAAGATCTTATCAAAGATTTAGCTCCCCAACAAATGCTTTCTGGCTCTAGGGAAGAAGAATAAGATAATTCTGTCTTTGTGGATTTTATTATTTCTGTGGAACTGTCCCATTGAAAGTCCCTCTGGCTTCTTATGGAAAAAGTCTTGCCCAGACAGCACCAGAATAGAAACCTCCCAAAAGCTGCAGTTCTGAAATCCTGGTCCCCTAGATTTTAATGTCCAGAGCAAGCAGCACATCCATGAAAAAGTAGGAGACGTCTAAATAGCAGTTTGAACACACGCACACACAAAGGTAAAGATGAAGTGGAAACAATCTCTTGTCAAATTTTCTCACTTTGGTTTGCGCTGGCACTTACACTTGTTTCAGGTTCTGGGAAAGGTTCAGGGTTTGGCTTTGAACAGCACCCAAACAAAACTGCAAGGGGCTTGTCCATACTCTTCTCCGAGGAAATGGCCCATTATGGTTCACCACGTTTTCAAGTAGCTCAATTATGAAATGAAAAGAGACATTTTTCAAAACCAATTAGTGACCAAGATGATTATGCTCTAATTGTTTCGGTGTTTTACAGAAAAATTATTGCCAAGTTTATCAATAATGAGACCACATTTATCTGTTCTTAGAAAACCATAATATAGTCTCATTTTGGTGGTTTTTACTGGTATTTAATTGTCAGGTAATTTTATTTGATGTTTTATGTACTTCCATAGAACTCCAAGTTTCAAATACATTTGAAGGACCTATAGAGAAGGTCTCTGGAAATCCTCGCAGAGGGATCCTACAGTTTCATTCCTTCATTTGGTACAGGTTTATTGAGCACTTATGACAGAGAGACTCTTTGCTAAGGTCTTCGAAAGATACAAAACTGAACTGACCCCTTGTCTCAAGAAATTTACAATGTAGCTGGAGAGATGATATTTATAGGAGTAACTGTAAAGCAGAGTCTACAAACTTTATTTGGCATGATATCCTATCACATTACCTCACTCTATACAATACTTTCCACAGCACAAGAAAGATTATTTATCATTGTTATATAAATGTTGACCTGAAGCATTTTAACACATATCTGGGTTCTTTCTTCCCTCTCCTATATCTCTGTGATAACAGACAGTCTAAAAGACATACAATGCATTACATAGAATCTCAGAACTCTAAAAAATACCATTTTGTAGGTGGTAAATTTTCTGGCTATGGGGTTTTTGGAAATTTTAAATGATACTGAAAGTTTTGCTTATTGAGGGATAGATGCTCAGTTTGAAAGAGTTTGATATTCAATTTTATGCACCACTGGAGAAAAAGAACATAAGAAAATATCCAGTGAACTATCACTCAATTGCCTTCTTTTCCAAAGTCAAGAATAGACAAAAGATGTAACTAGCACAGGAATCAGCATTAGCTATTTATAAAGCACCAATCCCAGCTTTCCTTCTTTTGAAGTGCACACTGACAATGCGCTGGTCTGTCAGCTGAAAAGGTATTTGGTGATTTAGAAAGGACTCAACTGCCCTTCTCTCTTCCTCTCTCTCTCTGGCCAACCCACAGCCCTAGAAGAAAGGACGAACACATCCCGTAGGGCCCAGAGAAGTGAATGGAGGCATTGTTAGCCCAGAGAGGGGAGCAATGCTTCACACGTGTGTCAGAGCTTCCTTGTCAATGTCCCCTCCCCTTCTCCCCCAAAATATTTCCAAATGACTAATATCTTACCAAGTGATATAAAAGAGCAATTCTGAAATCCTGTCTTCTGTACTTCTGTGGAGCTGCTCTGATTTTGTCATTTAAAACTGGTTAACTAAATCAAAGTATAAAGAAACTAGCAAAGGCAGGGGGGAGTCAGTAATCTTGGGACTAATGCACATCAAAAGAAGTTATTTCGTTCATGAGGTATGAGCTTGTAATCAATACAGGTACTAGTGACTCCAACCTCAAATTCTTAAATATCGATGACAGGAAATAAGGGAGATCGAAATAAACACAGTGACCAAATGTATCTAGTAAACTACATTGCAAATGTTGAGCAGAATATTCAGCTTCCAAAGCTTATGCTCAGAGACATAATTTAATGTGGCAAGTTATGCCAACAGAAGGGTCATATGTTTTTGGCCTTTTTATTTAATAAAAACATCTCTCTCCTATTTAAATTAATTTTGGTTCTCAGCACAATACATACATTTTTAAATCTGCACATTTGTTTTGTAAAATACAGCTTAGAAATTGCTAGATCTAAATTGTTTAAAAAGAAAATTGATTCCAGAGTTTACTTTGAGAGAGATGAGTGAGATTATGGGAAAGTAGAACTCAGGGCAAAAAGACTTCTAAGGAATGTTATTCAAAGAGGAATGAATGTATCAGACATCACAAGAAATATCTTGGCTTCTGGATTCAATGTCTTACTTTTCAAGGATTAACTTTTTTTAAGGGGAAGGTAGACAGCTTTTGAGTTATCTGAAAATGGCAACATATTTATAATTCATAATTTAATTTCCTACTACTTTTCTAAACTTGAAAAAACAACCATCCTTTAAAAGATGGTTTAGGAATTGAGTTCTTTACGGCTAGAACATATATAGATTGAATTTTGTCTGTCCTTTCTCTAGCTTTCATAGAGTGCTTGTCCCTTAATTTAGAACTCCTGTGGACCTGAATACAATGACAGGTTCATTTCTGTAAGCCATGCGCTGAAGCATGGTAATGCACAAATTTTACATTTCCTGCCATTTGTCCTCTCTTCTGGTGGCAAAAAAAAATGTGTTTCTGATAAATTTCTTAGTATGAACTAATCTGAATTCAATTTGACCACTTGTTAGACTCGGGTCTTCTGTTTACCAGCTCTTTTACCTGTAAGAACTATAAAAGATAAAAGCTCAAAACCTTACCTTTTAAATACCATCTGGAACTGAGCTTGGCTGATACCCATACAATGAGGTAAGAAATCACTGCATGACTGACTATATTGCCTCTGAAAATAGTCCCCAAATGACACTGCACCTAACTTGGCCTTGGGAGCCCAGACATGATTCAAAATAGCTGCAATGCACTTGGGAGACAAGTACTTAAAGTGACGTCACAAGGTCCTGCGTGGAAGGCCAGCTAGATGCCATTGCAATTTCTTAGGCATAGCACATAGAAGTCAGATCAAGTGAAGCAGTGGCAAGATGCCATGGCCTGCAATCCATCCCGTACCTGAGCAAGCTCATCCCTGATGTGCAAAGTGTATGCAGGTGAGGAACAGAAAAATGTTAGAGGCAGTCCAGTTCTGATGGTGAAGACCCGGGAGTAGTCATCTCAAGGAGCCTGGATCTGAAGTATAATAGCAATTTGTCAAGCTCAAGACTAATCAGCTATATTTCACACATTCAGAGAAAGGTTTAAGGGGGGAAAAAAGGAACCAGTAATGTGGAGCATAGAAATGAAAAAATTTCAAAGAGCTACAGGTTGGTCATGTTGACTCAATCACAGCCAATAGAGTTCATCACTATGGCCCCTGAAGTGAGACCATCACGATAGTGAAGAAGACAGTTGTATGTTGTCCTCCCTGAGGGTAGCCCCTTAGAGAGAACTGATTCCTCTGTTCTGGCTTCTTATTCTGTAAAAACTCAGCAAACTAATAACACTTTGCTTCTAATTTCAGCAGTCCCAGAGCTCACCCATAGGGAGAGAGCTTGACTTTCACTTGACAGTTTATATGATGCCCGGACCTTATGAAATATCATTTGTTTATTTTTAATAGATAGCCAAATTAATCTCTATTTACTTAAATCAGTTTGGTTACTAAGTCTCATTCAGTTCTCTTGGATGACTGATTCGGATTACGAGATATAACTGGTTTTGGACCAAGGACCAGACCGTGGTCCACGGTGACTTCACTAAGGTCAGACCTATCCTCTCACTGTAATACCCTTCCCCACAAACCACAATTTACCTAGGTAAAAGTTATGCTAGCAAAGACATACAAGTGAGAAAATATCAATCCTTTTAGGCAGACAGCAAGACAGGTAGAAGTGCACAACTAGAGACAGCAGTGGCTCTGACACTCCTTATCAATAATTTTCTGGGATGCCAATGCCTAATAAAATAATGAGATAAGCCAGGCTGTTCTATTTTCAACTTGAATGTTTTTAATGATAAAATTAGTACCTTATTCTTACTTTAAATTTAAATTATTTCCCTTCAATGTCAAATATGTTGTTCTAGCAGCACAAACATTCTTTGAGTACTTACTATGAACCAGGCACTATGCTAAGGACTTTGCCTTATTTAATCCCTATTATTGTTATCAAAACATACTATTATTATAATAGTTTAACAGGGAAGCAAAGGCTTGGCAAAATAAAGTCATACAGTTATACAGTGGGTGGTGGGGCCAGAATTTAAACCTAGGCAGTCTGAATCTGAATCCAGAGCCTCCTATTTGAATTAATATCCTATACCTAAGGAGGGTGGACATGTGCCTACTTCCCCCTTGGTATGGCAAGGCCGATTCTGGAATACATGAATAGGCTGTGATAAGCATTACGTCAAATGTCCACGAGTGGATGAATGGATAAAGAAAATGTGGTGTATACATACAATGGATGTGGGGTGCAGCCTTTACAAATAAGGAAATTCTGCAATATTCAACAACACGAACGAACTTTGAGGACATTATGCTAACTGAAAGAATGGCCCAGAAGAACAAAAGCTGCATGATTCCACTTGCATGAGGTATCTAAAATAGTCAAAAGCGTAGGATAAAAATGTAGAATGGTGGTTGCCAGGGGCTGGGGGAGGGGGAATGAGGAATTACTAATCATTAGGCATAAAGTTTCAGCCACGCAAGCTAAATAAACTCTAGAGAGCTGAACAGCACTGTACCTATAGTCAACAATATTTTATGAACACTTAAATATCTGTCAAGAGGGTAGACCTCATATTAAATGTTCTTACCACAACAAGAAACATTTTTTTAAAAATGTTAGTTAAAAATTTTACTTATTTGAAATTTAAAAATATTAACATTTTAAAAAAAATCCCAAAACATTGTCACTACATTACAGTGGAAATCCCCCAGGCCACATAAGTGCCATACTTTCTAATGTCTCTCACCTCCCTCCTGTTGGCTAAGAAATGGGGAATGTTCAGTTTCCTCAGGGTTCTTGGTAAGGGGGCTTCTTAGGCAGTGCTTCTGGCTTTTGACTTCCTCCAAGTCCCATCTGTGGATGTCAGTTCAACCCCTACAGTTTCTCCTTCTGGATGACACATATCTGTAGCTAAAGGATTTCCTTTATTGCACCAAGGAATTTAGACTTAGGTAGAAATGGAAGTGTTTTAATGAGGACTGGTAGATAATCAGATATTTCAGAAAGATAACTCTAGAGACAAGGTGGAAGATGAACTTGAGTCTGAAGAGAATGGCACTTAGTGATTAATTTAGAGAAATCTCAGGCAGGCAATAATGAGATTCTGAAATACAGATGAGGGAACTTTGGGCTGCCATAACAAAATACCAGGTTGGGTGGCCTTAACAACAGATATTTAGTTTATCAATTCTGGAGGCTAGAAGTCCATGATCAAGATTCCAGAAAATTTGGTTTCTGGTGAGAGCTCTCTTCCTGGTTTGTAGGTGGCTACCTTCTCACTGTGCTCACATGGTGTTTCCTCCACGTGTGCAAGGGAAGGGAGAGGGGGAGGGAAGGGGAGGGAGGGGGAGGGAGAGAGAGCTGAAACATGAGTGGGCAAGCTCTCTGGTGTCTCTTCTTATAAGGATACTAATCCTACTGGGTCAGAGACTCACCTTATGACCTATTTAATCTTAATTACTTCCTTAGAGGTCTCATCTCTGAAAACAGTCATATTGGAGTTAGGACGTCAACATATGAAGTAGGTGGGGGCACAACCATTCAGTGCATAATAGTAGCTGAAACTTTGGTTTTGGAATTTGAGTTCAGGCTGAAATGTGGGATGTCAACATATACATGGAAACTGAACCAGTAAGTGTTCAGTGCAGATCACTGCAAAACACTATAGAAAGAGTAGGGCTGATAAGTTCTACAACCTCAGGTGACACCATTGTTGAAGAAACACATAGTGGAAGCAGCAGGAGCCAGTAAATTAAAGGGAAAAAATTTTAAAACCCAGAAAGGAAAGGTAAGATTGGGAAAGAGGGATGCTAAGGCATTCAAGGAGAGGACGACTGCAAATGGAATAACATTAAAACTTCTCTGAGTAGTATGTACACTGAGAAGGAGCTGCTAAATCTGGTACCAAGTGAGTCATTAGTAACCTGTGTCTCCTTCAGCACAATATGTACTGTGACGTGGTTATGGTTTCTTTACTGAGAAGTCACTTCCTGAGCTACTCCTGTTCCAACCACTGTGATGGGGCAGCGATGGAAAAAGTAAATAACATCTGCCTTCAAAGATCTTAATAGTGAAACACTTAATACTTTACTGATATCAGAAAGCTCTGAGCTCCTATATCTGCTGGTGCAGTGCTTGTACCCAGTGTCTTTGGTTTAACTAGCCTAGCATAGCCTAACTCATTAATCAGATGTGTAACAGGCTGTTACTAATATTTCATTTTCTAGTTCCAAGCTTTGCTCTTAACTTGCTCAAATAAAATATTCTTTCAATATGGATCCCCGTTGTACCCAGGTTAAAAGCACTCCCTCTCGAGTCACCTGAATATTCCATATGGTCTCTCACTCTCTCACCTGCAGAACTTGACCAGGACCAGCTTGTCTTTTGAGTCTGCATACCCTGATGAACTCTCCTGAGTTTCCTTTCTTTTTCTATTTGAAATATTTTTGGTGGATTTGTTATTTGTGCACCAATGTATTGCTCTTGTAGGTGTTAAATGAGAATCTCTGGCTTGTATCAAATCATCCATTTCTCCCCTGCTTTGCAGATTCTCTACTAACCCACTTCCCCAAGCTCCCGTATTTCACCACATAAATCGTCACCTTCAAGAGTCAAAAGAAATTCACTAGCTGCCTACTCACTGAATGTGTCTTGTAGAATATGCTTTCTTTGGCCAACACTGTGGTGTAATTTTTTTAAAAATTATTTCTAACATTTAAAAATTGGGATATTTTTACATAAATATCGAATTTCTATGTTCTTTTGAAAAATCAGACAATCTGACCACACTGTGCTTGACAAGCATTGGTTAGAGCTGTGGGCACTGTACCCTTTGCAAGCATCGTAGATGCTCTAGTTTGCCAGTCTCCACCACTCCCTAATAGAGGCACACAGCTCCTTTATACTCCACCAGCCTCTACTCATATTTAGTTTCTTACTGGGTTCTTAACATATTTGGATTTGTAACCCTCATTCTGGAAAGACCCGTTCAAAATGAAGTTATAGAATTTGCTAGACTATATCTATCACGCAACACATTAGTCAAATTCTCACTTTTTACAAAGTCTGGCATGTCTAAAACTACTATATATATTGTAATGGCATCTTTCAAGCCAGATGGAAAATTCACATATTTTTCCGAGGATGAGTTTCATAGGTTTTATGTTAGAGACCCACAAATCCATGTTTCCTTCATGAAGTGCTCACATTTACCCACCATGGGCAAGCTGTTTTTTTTATCACCCTAAGGCGGCTAGTTTTTGCATGTTCTGCATTCCATTATTCTTGATTGAGGGTGTTTCCAGAAAACACATTTTGCTTTTGGTAAATGTGTGTTCTGCTCGGACCGCAGTGTAGGCCCCTTGGAGAGCGGGGACAGCTGCTAGTCAAACTGCAGCTACATGTTGATGGATGGCAGACTCACGTCTACAGCACTGTTAATCCAGCACCTTCCACTGCGAAGGTTAGAAGATGATTCCACCCTAAAACTCCCCAGAACCAAATATTTACTTGAAAAACATATGTGCTGATTTCTAGAGTAAATAAAGACAGGGAGATGGGGCCATGGCTGAAAGGCCTGAGACTTAGAATTCACATGGTGTGTTCTTAGATGTGTCTCTAGCTTACTCCGGGATTTCAGGAAAAGCACTTAACTTCCCTGATTCAGCTGGAGAATGGAAATGTTATTATTTGTCTGCCTTACATTGCACAATCATGCTTGATCTTTGCAAAGCCTTAGACGTGGCACGATGCAAAGGGAATCCTCTGACATTCCAAGGATCTTAAAACACGCCAAGCAGAATGAAACGCAAAAGACCTCTCTTAAGCAACCACAGTTGATTTTCCTGAAGAAATTCAAGATAAGGTGTGACATCTGTCCTGTGGCCATATAAATGGGCTTCCCCCACTCCTGTGTTACTGGAGAGGCTGCCACTCTTGTCTCACTTTCTATTCTAGTCAAACATCAGCTCTCTCTATCTTCGCCCTCCTACCTCCCTCATTTAATAAGAAACACATTCTCTTTCCTTAGGACACACACACACGCACACAAGGAAGAAAGGAAGAAAAAAAATAAAGAGATTTAAGTAGAACAGCAGAATCTCTACCTACATACAACTTGCTAAATATATAGAGCTGAAAATAGCCAGAGCTGAGAGAAAGGAAAAAAAGAAGAGTGTTTTAACAGTAAAGTAAAACCACAACTAATGACTTCAGGAGACAGGAGCTAGGTGGACAAGCAAAGCATTACAGTTTTAAATATATGGGGTTTGGCTTCACCTCCCCAGTAAGTGGCCTGGCACCAATTCAAATAGGCTGGTCTGGCACGCTAGTGCCTCTGAGAGGGACCACACTGGCGGATGGAAACGACCACAAAAGCCACAGAGAAAGTGCAGGCTTCCAAAGGCAACAAGGAAGCAACCAGACTGGCAGTAAAAGCAATGCCAAGGCCCCGGCATCAGCAGGGAGGGGCCGGCTTCGCCAAGTTGGATTTTCTCTCTCCTGAAGCTGGGATAACCAACAGTCGGTCCAACTGGTGGGAAGATGGGCTGCGAGCGATCAGGCAGCGTGGAGGGTCCTGGACCCAAGTAGCCTAAGAGCTGATGACAAAGTAAAGAAGGCCACAACGGAGGAGGAGAAGGACTTCCCCCTTTCGGGTGCCATATTGCAGAAAGCTGAGAGAGTCATGTTTGTGGAATATGTCTGTGTACTAAAAAGAAGGCAATAATCTTTATGGGCTTCTAGCTCTGGAAAATATTTTGCTGTACAAACAGTTGTTTTTTTTTTATGCCACTGAAGACTGCCAAATGATTTGATACTTGAAACATTCTTGCTTTGTGCTGCATGAAAGAGTAAGGAATCCAGTTCAGTGGGTGGAAGCCTCAGCAGGGGGCTTTCATTGGCCAGTCACCATTTTTAGCATCTGTGGTAGTGTCTACACAATGCCAGCATTGCTCGCTGGAAGGCTGAAATGGAACCAGAGCTTTTCCCAAGGCTAAACAATACATAATAGCGTGACTATTTGCCCTGACTTGGCTGATTCCTTTGATGCCCTAATTGCCAGCCTTAGTTTTCTCAAATTTAAAATATGGATAAAATCTGATTTCCAAGATTTTCAGAGGGGGTCGTATGAACAAATTATTTCAAACTCCTTGAATGAGTTAAAAATGCCAAGTAGTTATCAAGCATATCTGTTCTCTCAGTGACTAGAAAACAACCCATAATTATGAATTTGTATGTTAATTGTTCTGCCTTTTTTTTTTTTTTACCAGAGTAGATCAGCATGAATAATACTAGTCATGATTTTATCTTTTCCCACTATTCTAAGCTCCTCTCATATTATCTTATTTCATCTAACAAAACCATACAGGGTAGGTGTTATTAGACCCCATTTATTGAGAAAACTCGAATTTGGCACATCTGGGGGTGAGAGAGAGTGTGGCGGCAGAAACCCAGGGAGCCGAAGGAAGTGTGACGGAGGAGGAGTGGGGCAGAAAGGCCGGCTGCGCTCACTCGGAGGCCTGGACCCTCGTTACCGGAGCCTATTGAATCTGAGGTGTTAGCTGAGGAATTAACAGCGAGATGGGTAGGAGGCAGTCTGGCTATTGGGCTTCATCGTCTAGCAAGGTTTGGGCTGGGACTATGACTTTGGCAGGCATATGGATGGTATTTTAACCCAGAGATAAAATTGCCTCTGAAGTGAATGTAGAGAGAAGACATCATACTGGGCCAGGGGAAACGTGCAAAACCAGAAGCCAGCACTGAAGACAAGAGTGAAAGAGAGGAGGCTTCACAGGACGCCAAGGACAGGGAATACTTGAGACTGGAGTTAGCAACTGTGTTGATTGCTCTTGGCGGTTTTGATAAAATAGGGACTGAGGAGTCTTCACGCCACTTAGTGAGATGAAGGTCATTGCTGACTCAGGAAACAGTAATTCCGCTGGATGATCACGGGAAAAGCCAGGCTAGAACAGGTTAAGGGCTACATAAAAATCAAGCAAGTGTAGACGGCAAGCGAAGCTGCCTGGTGGTGAGGGGGAGGAGAAAGATGCGAGAACCGGGGGTGGGAGCCAGCAGAGACGTGCCAGCTCTGCTGGCCTGTTCATCTGAGAGCGCAGCCTGGACACGAAAGTGCAGGCGGGAGAACCCAAGAGCCGGGGAGAGGCTGTGATGTGCGAGGGAATCACGGGGGCCCAAGGTCCGACGAAAGGTGTGTGGACATCCAGGCCACGTGAAGGTGCTTCTGTTTGCCAGGTGGGACCCCTGCCCTGGATGGCAAGAGGCAATGACGGGCAGATGAAGGGAAGGAGACAGACACTGGGAGGGCTGCAGATGAAAAGTTCCTTGGCCAGTCCCTCCATACATTTCCCAACCCCATTCTTTTGCTTAGATATCTGGCGTGGGACCACCTCCTCCTCGGGGTTCTGTTTTGTCTCCAATTCCTTTTCTTTCTCTCTTACAGACAATTACCCATTTACCTCATTTTGCATAAGAGCATACTGCCTCGCCTCTTTATTTAATTTTGTCTTCGGTATATATTATGTTTGGGAAAGGAACTCCTTGCCTTTTTAGCAAATTGTGGTAAAATATACATAATGTAAAATTTACAATTTTAACCGTGTTTAAGTATACAATCCAGTGACATTAAGTACATTCACCCACGGTGTTGCACAACCATCACCACTATCTATTTCCAGACATTTTCATCCCCCAAAATAGAATTCCCTCTTTCCACCTCCCCCAGCCCTAGTAACCTCCACTCTACTTTCTGTCCCTCAGAATCTGGCTAATTTAGGTAGCTCATCTATGTGGAATCACAAAATATTTATCCTTTCATATCAAGCTCATTTGACCTAGCGTAACGGTTTCAAATTTTATCCATATTATAGCATGTATCAGAATTGCATTCCTTTTACAGTCAAATAACATTTCCCATGTGCCTCTGCCGTATCTGCCATATTTCGCTTATTCCCGTTGATGTTCCCACCTTTTGGCTACTCTAAATAACGCAGATATGAACACAGGTGTAGAAGTATCTGTTTGAATCCCTGCCTTCAGTTCTTTCGGGTACATACCCAGGAGGGGAAGAGCGAGATTCTACGGTAATTCTAACTTTTTGAGAAACCATTAAACTACTTTCCATAGTAGCTGCACCACTTCACATTCCCACCAGTATTCCAATTTCTGCCCATCCTCACCAAGGCTTATTTTGCTGTCATTATTATATGTTATTAGTTTGGAAAACAGCTACAGTACTGAGCATGAAGTGGCTTTCCGCTGTGCTTCTGATTTGCTTTTCTCTGATTATTAATGTTGCGCATCCTTTCACGTGCTCAGTGCCCATTTGTGTAGCTTTTCTTTGGAAAGATGTCTGTCTCTGCCTTTTGCCTTTTCTTCCTGGATCCTCTGTAGCCCATAGCAAGGTGCTCTTGGTAAACGACAGAATTAAAAAATGATTCTTCCAAGATGTTATGAAAAATGGCAGAGATTCAGAAAAGTTGAAACAATTACATTGTGAACATCACGGTACCTAATACCCAGCTTCTATACTTGATATTTTATTACATTTGTCTTCTCTCACACCTATCCATAATCTATACCATCTTTTATCAGTCAAGCTTATTTCGTGGGTACATTTCAAAATAAGTTACAGGTATCAAGAAGTAATTTTTAATGAGTAAAAAAAATGCTGTCTCATAAAATGTATAAGTAAGGTTGAGACTGGGTACAGCTGTCTCTGGGACTTCTCTTGCAGATACAGTATAAGCGCAGACACGGGTTAAAAGTCAGTGGGAGGTGAGCTCCTTTACTTTGAACATGCCTTAATGAAGTTTCTTGGGAAAATGGATCAGAGAAAATACTCCCAGGGAACAGGCAGTGCTGGCAGGGGGATGTCACCGTCACAGCCCCCGGGCTGTATATTACTGTGGTTGCTGGACAATACCGCAGGCTCATCTGGTGCACATGGGAGCAATGAATCCTGGAGCTAGAAGGAAAACTGCCTGAGGCTGGGAGCTTCTGTCCCTCCTCTCCCACTGGACTGACTCTCTGGTCTTACCCACTGAGCTGTTAACTCCTTGGAAGTCAGGGACCATGTTTTCTTCATTTCTACACCCATTTCGTTTTCATTATATCACCCACCATCTAGAACAGTGTTTTAGACAGATAAGGTACCTTGTGAACTTCCAGAAACCCCCTCAAGCACCTATGTACTCCAACCTTAGGGCCCATTTCACCTTGCACTTGGCTTCTTTTCTTGTATTCACATCCTGCCTCTGAGGAACTCCTAGGAAAGCCTGTCAAGACCTCATGGGCTCAAGCTGTTCCTTCTTATTACAACCAATCTGTTGCCTGTCTAGTATCTTCCACCTTTATCAAGCTCCTCATGCTCAGCTAAGCCTCCCAGCCCGCATGATGCATTTGGACTTTGTCCCAGCTCAACAAAAACCATCTTCCAGGCCACTTATGAGATGTTATGGAAACTGGGAAAGGCTGGAAGGGGACAGGACCTTCAACACAAAGATACAGAATGTAGACTATGCTCTGAGAAATATAGTGACACCAGGGGAGGTTTAAGAAGTAGAATCTCATAAGAGTAAGAGCAGTCATGCTTTTTGGTTGGAAGAACATGTCAGCATAGGAAAAAAGAAGACTGCCACAGAGAATGTTACAGTCACCCAGACGTGAAAAGCCAAAGGGCCCTTTGATGAAGCAAAAGTCAGTGGCATCTCAGAAACAAGTCCACAAGTGGATATAGAAACAGATTATAATTTCTCCTCAGTTTTGTTGTCAAATACTCAACGGGTTCCCTGACAAATACAGTCTGAGGGTCAGGCTAACCAAGGCCTGCTGGAGATCAGAAAAGAGTCAGGGAGTGCCAGAGAGTGGGCAGGGAGACGGTGGGGTTTTGACAGAACAATGAATTGCATCCAAATAAATAAGACTTAATAGCGGAACATGAAACGACAAAGTCTTCATTTTCACCTGTCTCTGGATTTGCAAACATAGGTATTTCCTTTAGCGAGGAAACCATGGTAGTTATGATTGGTTCATATTTCACACCTTTATTCATACATATCCTGTAATGTAAAAGGCCTATTTCTTATTACTTAGGAAATGCTAAATGCACTGGGGATTCTCAGAAAAGCTCGAAGCTTTTCTAGGAGAAGTTAACATAAGTAGTTGGTCACAGGAGTACAGCCTAAAACACAAAGCCTTCTTTCTGACTCTGCAAAAATTAAGTACTGACATGTGAAACCTGCTGAGAGTTTCATCTGTTTCTACTCTGAAAGCCTCATTCTTTTTGTCTGAGTATGTGCACACACATCATGCTTTAAGCTTAGCGATGCCAGCTAGCTCACTCACACACGCGCCATGCAGGCTGAGGAGGGTAGCAGCGCCCCCTAGTGCTCGCTGAGTCCAGTTACAAATGTGCAATTAGACGGGACCTTTCAGTTTTCATCCTTACGCTGTCAGGACACCAAAACACCAAACACTTGGACTTGTTAATACTACAGTTCCAAACCAAACCTCAAACAATGTGAAGTTTTATTCAAAGGAAAAAAGTGATCACAAGTCAAAAATATGAACTGTCTGTTAAACATTTTAATAACACTTTTTATTACAGCAATGATGACCAATGCAATGTCATTTGCAAATACAGTAGGGTTATGCTTGGAATACAGAACAACATATAGCTCAGGGAAAGGTGAGTTCATTTTTAGAAACTGGGTTCCTGGTGCCAGGGTAAGGAAAGTTAATTTAATTCTTGCTCTATACAATGTGACAAACTTGACTTTTTTATACAGGAGTTAAACTTATTAAAGAGTCAATCAGTAGAGATAATTAAGCTTTCTCCTTTTTGTCACATAGATACTAGCATTCTATCTTATAAGTGGTTCGTTTTTATTTTTAAAATGAGGCATGCCGATAGGTTATAAAATGCTGCTCTCACATTTCTCTTCTTCCTGTACTTTCACCTTATTGTAAGTCCACTAATTAAATTAGAGTGTCGAGCATAGGTCCACAGATGTGGCTGTTTAAAACACTGGTTAAAAAAAGCATACTATCTGTTAATGGATGTTAGCCCTCAAACAGTGATGATGGTGATGGTGATGATGATGACTGACTAACATATTATCTATCAGGAGTTTTATACAGATTATCTCATAACAAACCAGTAATGGAGGCATTATTATCTAGCCTGTTTTACAGGGGAGGAAATTGAGGCTCAGGCCATGAAGCTCACAGGGGTAGCTGAGATAAGATTCAAACCCAGGGAGTCTGACTCTAGAGCTGAATCGCTCTGGGATATCCTGCCTCCCGAATGCAATGATACTACATTGAGTCTGCAGGACAAGGCTATATAGGTAAGTCAGCACATGAATTGATATGTAATTTTGGTGCCAAGGACCCAAGACAGGGATGGTAATGTGTTTGAAAGTTGTGTATGAACATCAACCTAGAAAAAGGAGTGCCATTACGTACACTGGCACTTGCCTCATTCCACCACCTATGAACTGCAGCTGCAGTCTTTCCCCTAAGGCTCAGCTGAAGGTGAGTTTCCAGTAGAGTGGTTATCTATGGGAAGATATATGTGGAAATTTTGGGGCTGCTCCTACAAGCTATCATTTTTTAAAGCATAACATCAGGTTGACATGAAAATCCTGAACAGCAGTTCCACTTGTTAGCTAGAAACAAGTGGCCAGAGGGATCTATGTTGAGAAGACTGGAGCCCTAACTACAGAGAGGCTTGACAGCCTCAAGAAACAGGCATTTTCTCTGGATTTGTCACAGCAGCCAGAGATAATGACCTAGATCATTGAGAGAGAGGAAGGGAGGGTGGGGAGGGTGCAGAGAGAAGAGAGGGAGAGGGAGAGAGAGAGAAACATCAATCTGATTGCCTGCCTCCCATATGGCCCTGTACCGGGATCCAGCCAGAAACCCAGGCATGTGCCCTGACCAGGAATCAAACCAGCAACCCTCTGGTGCACAGGACCATGCCCAACCAACCGAGTCCCACTGGCCAGGGCTGAATTTTCCTTGTAAGCCACTTCTGTTCTTAGAATTTAGAGAGTAATCCTTGACAATTCCTATAGTAATGGAGAAAGTGAGAGTTTTAGCTCTAATTCCAGAAAGGAAACTGAGGACTGTTTTTTTATATTAGCTTTCATAAAAAATGGACAATTAGTTTTTTTTTTTAATTTCTTAATTGTTATTTTTTATTACTCAACTAATACACGGTCATTGTTACCAGTAAAATCATCAAAAGATGTATAAAGGGAAAGCGGGTCATCTCCATCTACTCAGAGTCCCCATTATTTCCTGAGATAACCAATGTAAACATCCGATGACCATCCTCCCACTCTATACAGTGCAGCCATATACGCCCATACACAGACATATGCAAGATCTCATTTTCCGAAAATGAAATGTACTATACATAGTGTTCACTCATCACTACGTCATGAGCATCTCTCCAAATTGACAGATATCAATAAAAGATACTTTTGAAAGAGCTGCACAATATTCCATAATATGGACATACCACAAGTAGTTCTAATAGTTCCCTGTTGATGAAAATTGATTTTGTTTCTGGTTTATAGCACTGGAAGACACTGAGGCAACTGACCTGTAACATACACCTTTACCTCATGGTGCTTTCTAGACAGTCTACAAAGTTGGATGGCTTCGTCAAAGCATATGGATATTTTAAATTTTATTTAATATTGCAATGATAACTCAAAAATGGTGACAACTGAATCTCCAACGAGAAATGTGTAAGAGTGGCGGTTTCCTAATATTCTTGACAGTAATGGATACTTTATACTCTTTAAGTTCTGTAAGTGTGATAGACTTTAAAGAATCTCATTTTTTATTTAACTTCCCTTTCTTCTACAAGGTTGAGCATGTTCATGTCTATAAGCTATTTGAATTCCACATCCATATACTTTGACCATTTTTTATTGTGTTATATGTCTTTTTTAATTTTAGAAATTCTTCTAATATTGGGGATATCAGCCCTTTGTCTTTCATATACATTGAAATTTTCCCCCCAGTCTGTCATTTATCTTGTTTCTTCTTATAGTATCTTTTAGCATACAATATAAAAGTCACACAGTCTAATATTTTTTTCTTTTGCCTTTATTGTTTTCTGTCTTGGCAGGACAAAGTTTCTAACATTTTAATTATTTTATATTTTACATTTATACATTTAATTAATCTGGAATTCATTTATTTAGCTTTTGTTTTCTCCAATGCTGAACAGTAAATTATGTCAGCAATGATATCCAATTTTGTTTAGCTGAATGCAACTATCCACACTGAACTGAAATGCCATCATTGTCAAATGTAATGTCTTACACATGTTTGCGTCTATTTCTGGACATTTACTATATTGTACTAACATCTCTGTCTGTGCCTGCACCACATCTATTTGTTTTATAGTAGCTTTATAGAAACATTTAATGTCCAGTAAGACAAGTTCCCTCACACTATTCTTCTTCCATAATTTTCTTGGATCTTCTTATACCCTTTTTCTTTTATGTGAGCCTTGAAATCATTTTATCCAGTCCCTTCCTATAAATGAAACAAAACAAAACCCCAATTGATGTTCTACTGGAAAATTAATTCAATTTAAACAATAATTTTAAAAGGATAAGCACATATAAAAATCTCCTATCATTTAGGAACACATCCATTCTTAGTAACCTATGATTTCTGTCTGGAAAACTGTGATACACACACACACGCACACACATACATATATATATTTAAAGTTCTGTGGAGTTTAGAAAGTTACTAGCAAATGTTTAAATATATCTTCCTTCAGTACTCAAAACACCTCTCTAGTCTAGACGTTCAATAATTCTTCAGCTCAGGAAAAATTTTTCCTATTATTAATTATTTCTCCTCTATCACCGTCCCCCCCCCCGAACTTCTATTATTTCGTGTTATGTCCCTGAGATCTGCCCTCCAACTTTCCTATCTGTTTTCTCATGCCTTTACTTTGTTTAGGTCTTCACTCCATCTTGGGTTATTTCTGCCTCTTCATCATCTACATCACAAACTCAATTCTCAGCAATAATCAGTCTCCTAAATCAGGGTATTAACTGGTTTGTCTGTTTATTTTCTAGTGTTAGAAAGTAATTTTGGTGTTCTGATGACCTCTTCCTGACAGTTCTCTGCTGTTTCTTCGTTAAGGGCCCTTCTATTTCTCACCGAGGCTCGCAGTTCTGAGATGGCCACACGCTGTCAAGGTCCCTTTCTCTCCAGCGAGCTGCCGTTTTCTCTCCTGAGGGGTTTTGTGCTCCTTCAGCTCTCGCGGGGCTCAGGCTTTTAAAGTCTCTCGGGCAGTGGCCAACCAGCCAGGAAGACAACTAGCTTCTCCCCCTACTTTCTGTCAGTGAATCGGTTGCAAACAGTCAACCCGAGGGCCATGAAGCACCGCCGCTCCGGTCCCCAGGCCCCCGGGGCAGGCAGCCGCCTTCCCAGTGGCAAGGCCCGGCGCCCGTCTGCCTCCCGGTGGGCGTCGCCTCCGGCAGTGACCATGCGGTGCGTGCTTCCCAGGTCCCGCGGAGCAGCCGGGTGGGTGAGGGTCCTTCCCAAGGGAGGGGATCCTCAGGCCCAGAAGGGAGTTTCTAAGGCTGGTCTTTGTTTTGTCTTGGGAAAGGGCAATCTTTTCTTCTGCGTCTGTCTTCCAAGTGGGCATCAGGAACAACCATGTCCCTACCTGCCTAGTCCCTGCAGATCCCAGGAAACCGCACCCTCCTGCCTGCCGTCTGTCCCCTCCTGAGGAGGGCGGCAGGAATGGCACTCAGCTGTTTCCTCGCAAGGCCCATTATTGGATTTGAACAGAGCGCAGAATGAAGACGGGTGCTGCTTGTCAGACAGGTATCCTCTAGATCAAGGAAATCAGAACGGTCACTTAGCCGGGGACATTTTTCTACCACATGACTGCTTCACACTTCTATGCCAAGGGACAGAGACTGGATACTAAGTAGTTAATGTAGATAAATCTGGGTATGCTGTTTTAGTTGCAAGAAGTATATCTATTTTGAGAAGCCTCACAATATAGATTCTGTCAAGGAATATACAGGGATTCCAAAGAGCTCAGCAACTGGCCCTGAGAGAATCCCGTCCATGACCGTGAACCGCATCCTCACGAGGCCCTGAGTCCAGGCCAACCTCTCTGCCTCAACTATTCCTTCCAAGGAATATTTCAGCCTAATAGTTTCTGAGGCATGCGTTTTGGTTTTGGCTTTTGGTTAAGGGTAACATGAGGAGCCTTGAGACCTATATATCCTTAGGGTTTTCAAGAAATATCATGTTCGATTACTCTTGATTCACAGCGCTTTAGCAATACCACATAAGAATTTCCAGTAAATATAAAATCTTCTAACTAGGCATGAAACATTAGCAGTAGGCCAAACTGCCCTACATTTTTTCTGGAATCCTTGCCTTATTAAAAGGGAACCTAAAGCAAATACGACAAAATGCTAAGGTTTATTAAAATTTAGAAACAGCCAGGTTGGTGTTTGTAATGTCAGTCCCTCTGTTATTCTGTAGGTTTCGAGTATTTTTGTATTAAATTTAAAAGGCTGTTACTGACAGAAGTGATGCCTTTCTGTAGACTCGGGTAACAAGCTGAGGATCAAACCACTGAAAATGCACCTAGAGGCTGTTACTTTCCACTCCGCAAGTTCAGAGCAGGCGTCTGAGGTGTGAGCAAGCAGGAATATTTTCAGTGCTCTCCCTACACTCTAGCATGTCTATTCTTTGGCTGTGACTTGCTCTTCTTACCTGAGGATTAGTGGAACAACCACTTAGGTGGTTCCTTGTTCGTGCCTGAAGATGAAGGGGGTAAAGCAGGCTCTCTGCCCTGTTCACAGGGCTCTCCAGGGGGCCGAGAGCTCTTGTCCTTAGGTGCCCAAGCTTCCTCTGAACAGGTCATTCTCCCTCAATCCAAACTGACACTGTGCCAACACTGATGATATAAATGTTTATTTAGGCAGTGTAGATAAAGGTGACACATGCATAATTTACCCTTGCTTTTATCACATAGTACTTTGTTTTTTTTGCTCAAAAGTTGATACTTATATAACCATGTAGGAAAAAAATACATACAACATAACACATTCCTAAACTATTTTTCAACAAGAAAGAGAGAGACAGAGAAACCTGAGAGGAAAGAAAGAGAGGGAGGTGGGAGGAGAGGGAAAGGGAGAGGAGGAGGAGGAGGGGGAGGGAGAGGGGAGGGAGAGAGGTGGGAGAGGGAGAGGGGTGGGAGGAGGGGGGAGATGGAGAGGGAGAGGGGTAGGAAGAGGGGGGTAGAGGGAGAGGGAGAGGGGTGGGAGGAGGGGGGTAGAGGGAGAGGAATGACAGGAGGGGGGAACAGGGACAGGGGTGAGAAGAGGGGGAGAGGGAGAGAGAGAGGGAGGGCGGGAGGCAGTGAATAATATGATCTCTGCAATGACGAGGCCCACTCATCAAAGCGGGGTTATGAGACCCTCTAATGGACGATGTGTTTGCTGCAGCTCAGGAACCTAACAGAATGTTGCAAGAGTCCAAGCCCTGTAGTTGCTCTGAAACCTTCTGATTGTGATGTTTACATCCTGCAGCTTCACTTTCTCTCCTTTCCTGCTCTTGGCTTAAAGAGTTTAAATGCCACCATTTCCTTTTTTATACTAAAGGTCACCACTGTAAGATATTTAGGCCATTTCTTAACGTTCAGACTTAGCGTTTCTGAATACAAGATAGAATAGTGTTTAGACACTGCCTGGAGGCCCCTGGACTGGTTGCATCCACCTTGGCTGACCGGTCCCTGTGCAGCCCCCGGAACAGCCAATGTGGAAGCCGAGATGTTATATACGACGGCATCCTTGGTCCTGCGTTTCTGACGGCCTGATGCTGCTTTCAGAGGGAAGGGACAGGGTGCCTGCTGCCTCTGTCCCCAGCTGCTGCAATGAAAGCTTTCATGCGGTTTTGCTACTTTTAAAATACTGAAGTGACAGCATCTAGAGATTTTCAAAGTTGCATCCCTCTGATTTTCTATTCAATTAAACTGAGACTTACATAAGGGAGATTCTCACTTTTAGCCAAAACACATGAGAAACCTGTGACATATGATCACCTTTGGAATATCTTCCCCTGTCCATGGACAAGAAAAACCAAAACACCACTTAGTCTAACAGGTCAAGTCATCCTTCTGCACAAAACTCTCCATGTCCTTCCTTTTTCAGCATAAAATACACATTTCTTAACCAAGCCCACAAGGCCTACACCGCTTTTCAGCCTCATTTGCCATCCCACTCTGCACCTCACCTGTTCAATTTTCATTTTAGCATTTCCCACCACATAAGCATTAGTTGTGTATTATATTTACCCGTCTTTTCTTTCACATTAACGTCACAAGAGTGGGAACTCAGAACTGCTGAGCTCCAAACGCCTAGGACATCAGCACTCGATAAATGTTTGTTAAACAAATGAATGAAATATAGACAAATAAAGGGCATTTTCTTCCTGTTTCTTCAAAACGTAGGGAAACAATATAATTATTATATCCTGCTCCTCACTAAGGCACCCAAATACATTTTATAAGGGTCTTAGGGAGACAGCTACTTTATATTAATGTTACAACAAGGGGTAACTGTGCGATGCATCCCACGCCTCTAACTCTCCACTCTTCACAGCTGTTCTTACAGCTGCTCTTCACCTTTTTGCCGTCATGTATCTTTCTGAGAATCTGATTAAATCTATAGGATCCTAGACCAGAAAAATACGTGCACACCTACATTCTCTAGACAATGTGTGGGCTTGTGAACTCTCCTAAGCCTTCCCATTGCTTAGGTAAGAAGTTTCTCTTACTGAGCTTTAAAAAGAGCTCTATGCAGGGCAGGGCAAAAGTAGGGTTACAGTTGTGAGTACAGAAAAAACAGTTTGTTCTTGAATTATTATTTATTATTATATTATTTTCCATACAAACAACTGTAAACCTACTTTTGCCCGACCCTGTACGTACTGTCTTGCGGAGTTACAATGAGAAAGTCTCTTTCCACTACCATACACTCGTTACATTCAACCGACTGAATGACTCAATCCCTTCTGGAGGTATTATTTTAATTCTGATGCGGGTGATGGTGGTGGCAGTGGTGGTGGTGCATAAGTGTTGGCGTGTGTGTGTCTTCCCACCAGGATTCAAATATTAAAACATATGGGAAAGGAGTGGGGGGACCTTGGGTTGCATGTCAGGTCACTTTGCAGCTGTCAAGCTGCAGGCAAGTAACTTCATTTCTCTTGGATTCATATTCTTTTTTTTCTTTTTTTAAAAAATATATCTTTATTGATTTCAGAGAGAGGAAAGGAGAAGGAGAGAGAGAGAGAGAAACATCAATGATGAGAGAGTCACTGATTGAGCCCGCAACCCGGGCATGTGCCCTGACCGGGAATCGAACACCGATCGCCTGGATCCCAGGTCAATGCTCAGCCGCTGAGCCACGCCCGGCCGGGCTCGGATTCATTTTCTTATCTTCAAAAAGAGGACAACAGCCTGTACGTTAGAGCACTGTCACCTGTGTCCCTGACACAGGTGAGCTCACAGCTGACTATGACCATCCTTGCTCTGATATCATTTCCCTTTCCCCGATGTTCTCATCTCCCTCTTACTGGGGAACCCTCAGGCCAACAAACTAGGTGAACATGTTTTTAAAATCGTTTTGTGTTCCCATATAGTAACACACATTGGCCTTTCAGTGTACCCTCTTCTCCATGACTTTTCTAAAAATGGAACTAATTCAGAATTTATTGCAGCTCACAAAGAATGAAAGATTAAATCACTGTTGGGTTACATGCAGAAATTAACCCAATTATCCTTTAAAATGGCAATATATCTGCTGTATAACATCAGTATCATTAAGCAAGAGTAGAAATTACATTACTCTAAATATACACCAGATGGCTCTAGGGTGACACGGTTATTAAAAAAAAATTAGAGCCCTGATTGTTTATACCTTCCCCAAGGGCAAAATCTGTGTCTAATCTGTGTCTAATCTGTGTCTGTAATTTACCCTCAGCAACCAATTGAGGGACACAGGACTGAAATGCAGTTTAATTTACGGTAACAGCAACAATTTGCCATTCTTTTCAAAACAAAAGTCTGGGTTTATCAGTCTAGAAAGATTTGAAGATTTCCACGTAGAACACACACCAAAAAATGGTGACACTCAGGTTGCTAATTAACGTCAAAGGACAAAAAATAAATAAAGCTTTTGCTTGTAGGTGCTCAATTCAAAGCTTAAAAACTCAGAGTGATAAATTATGCAGCTCCTCAAAATGTGTTGAGAAGGAACTTTAGGTTCGACTCGGTGCCTTATTTTGTTATACATACACAGACATATATGTGTGTATGTGCATAATACATATACATATATACACACACACACCATACATATATATACACATACATATATATATACACACATACATACATATACACACACACACACACACACATACATATAAAAAGTTGTGTTCTTATTTGTGCCAGACACTGTTCTGGGTCCTGGGACTCAGTGAAGAACAGAACAGACATTCTCTGTCCTCATGGAGGCAACATCGTTCATTGTCTTGCACAGGAGGGACAGGAGGAAGAAAGGGATATTAATGAAAAAAAATGAAGGTTTTTGTTTTTTATTCCCCTTAATGACTTTTCTTTTCCCTTAATTTTACTTTCAGTCACATATAAATGCATGCCTGCAACCAAATAAATAACTTAATCAAGACACCAAATCCCTCCTTTAGAATTCAACCAGTCGACCCTAATTTTTGGCCAAGTTCCCTTGTAAATATTCCCTGTTCTAAGTTCCCTGAAACCCTTAAAATGATCACTTCCTGAATTTCCTTAAGCTTCCAGCAACAGGCAGGTACTGTGGCATTCTTGAGCCTGAGACTTTGGAATCAGGGCTTGGAATCAATTTTGTTTCTTGACTCTCGAAAGTTAAATGAGCTGCTGCTGTGGTCACTATAACAATTCTGGAACAAACTGTTACACAAATACCACAGCTGAGCCAGAGAGGCCCTACTCACTTCTCCCACCCTCACTTCCCAAAGGGACACCAGTTATATCCTGACCCATTCCTTCATAGCCCCAGAATTCTTGGATTCCTAGTTCTGAAGTCCAGTTTCTATGTTAAACTTTGGTTGGATGGTACCCTAGAGCTGCACTGCCCAATAAGGTCGTCATAAGCCACATGGGGCCATGGAGCAATTGAAATGTAAATGGCCAAATGGAGATGTGCTGTTAAGTATAAAATACACACTGGATTTCTAAGACTTACTGTGACAAAAGCGAATATAAAATATCTCATTAATATGTTTTTATATTGCTTAAAAACCAAAATAATATTTTTTAAGTAGATTAAATAAAATCTACTATTAAAATCCATTTCACCTGTTTCTTTTTACTTTTTAAAAACATAACTAGAAAATTTCAAATTACATATGTGGCTTGCATTATATTTCCATTGGACAGCACTGCACTAGACTCCCTTAATGATATTTTGGATTTCAGCTTTCCATATGGTTTAAGGCAGCTTGCTTCCCTGGTAGGAACTCCCTGATCCAACTCCTGCCATTCACCCAACCTCAACTTTTCACCCCCACCTTGATGGTCAGGCTCTTTGCCAGATACAAGCTCCGTTTCAGATGTTCTCAATGAAATGCAAATAAAAAGCAATACACAGCATTATTTTATAATAGTTGTTTGTGACAGTTCAGCCCAGTGGCATCATGCAACAAGCTGAGCAGGACACCGCACAGACTGCAAGGAAGCAAGGCAGGCACAGGCACAGGAACTGCCCCTGCCTGCAATGAGCTTACCATCGAGTGGAAGGGGAAGGGCAGGTGAGCTAAGCCAGGAGAGAGAAGGGGAGGTGGGCTTCGTAGGAGGAGCTCTGAGTAAAGAGGAGGAGGCGGGGAGGTGTAGGGAATATTGGGGAAAGGGGCATTGAGTTTGGCTGAAGCAGACAGCCAAAGTTTCCTGAGTATATGAATTAATGAATGACTGAATCATTGTGAATATTAATTTTTACTCTATAGTACTTTAGATGTAGAAGCTTTAGGTAAATGGGCAACATGTGTATTAATCACTGGAAATATTATTTAATGGTTTCTCCGTTTAGCAACACACAGCTCCAGGCCTATTCAGGCTATCAGGTGGAAAGGCCTGACTGACCGCATGTCTGTTGGTCGACCAGCACCCTGAACACAGCTGAGTCAAGCAAAAGCATGTATGACAGGCTTCAAAGTGTGGCAAAAAGGCAGACTAGGGGAGTTTAGTTTTCTAATTCCTCTGGCCTCTAGAGGGCGGTACAGTGCGAGCAATGGCCCAATCCCGCCATCTAACCCCTTACGCTTTATAATGTGCCTGGGACAGGTTCAAACAATGCGTAGGGGGAAAATATCAGGGCTTCAGCAGGATAATTATATTTAATTTTGCTTTATCTTAACCAAAGGATGCATCAAATACAAGTAAAATAAAAAATATAAATAAAGGAAGAAAAAGGTATACCAGTAAGTGTCAATGCCCTATATAAAGTGGGGCAGAGCAAGTTATTGGGATGATGGAATCTTCAAACACAGCAGGATGCAACAAATAAAAAGATTCAATTGGTTACTTAACTTTTCCTAAATACTCCCGCTTCATTTATATGACATACAAGTAAATCAAATATATGTATCTCAGAGGTGGTCTGTATTAAGTTTCTTTACAAGAGGATATTTTAGATTTATTAGATTTACATGGTGACTTTTCTCTGAAGGCTCAAAGTGCTTTCTTTATCCATAACATTTATATAAAGGATACCAAACAATATATAAAGGAAATGCCCAAAGCAACTCAGGTAAACAGCAGAGCCCGGAATAGGAGAACAGCACGAGAACAAGAACAGAAATGTAGACGCAGATAGACCTAAACATGCCAACGTGGAGAGAATGGACCCTTTCCGCACACAGTTCCCCACATGTCTGTAAACACCACTGTCCTGTTGTCACTCCTGAGCTAGTAAACAGATAGTCCAAGCCAGATGACTCTGCCCGAATATGTGGTGATACAAGACAAATGGTGCCATTCTTGGGATGTAAATGGGCAGGTGGCCCATTGCCCACATTCAAGGGCTCATGGTCTGCCACTCAGGATGCACCTTTCTGGCACATGACATCTTTTGGGAAACCTGAGGGGTATAAAGTCAGAGATGAGCACAAAGTGGTATTCATTTATTATCTGGATCTGCTTCCACTTGGAGACAACAGAAATGTTACTAAATATTTATTAGGCAGTTAAAAAATGTATAGGTAAGAGTCAGCCTCTGGAAGAAAGATTAACTGTGTGAAGATTGTACTCCACATACTGGAGTAAGATATAAAAATTTTAACAACACGTGATTATTTCTGTAAGTGTAGATGCACGTAAATCTGGAAATTTTCTGAACCATATCCTTTATGATGTAAGGTAGGAGATTTATTACATTATGGGGAACAGAATAGCACTGGAATGTCAAGAATATTGATTATTTGCATTGCATTTTCCAAAAGAATATATAGGAATGAGATGTGTTTATCTTCATAGTCCTCTGAAAATATATCAAAGCTTTAATTTAATTCCTGTGCTGCTGAGATAAATTAAATTAATACATCCAATCTTGGCGATATGAATAGGTATTGAATTTAGTAGAGAGACTTGTAGCGTCTTATCTCTTTCAGCAACCTAAAAATAACAACTGGATGGAATTTCTCCCCAAGTTTGACGAAAAGTGCAAACACATTTTTCCATCACTATCACAGGAAAGGGAAGCAGGCCTGCATGCTGCTAAGGAAGAAATAGCACTGATGTGAACAGTATGAGCCTTTTCATTCAGAGACATCCAACTGGGTCCTGGAATCTGACATGTACCGATGTAGCTAGGCACAAGACTGTCAGTGACACAGTCAAAACACCACTGATTGCCCAGGTACGTCTCAGTGGTTTAGCGTTGACCCATGGACCAGTAGGTCATGGTTCGATTCCTGGTCAGGGCACATGCCCAAGTTTTGGGCTTGATCCCCAGTTGGGGGCATGCAGGAGGCAGCCGATCAATGACTCTCTCTCGTCACTGATATTTCTCTCTTTCTCTCCCTACCCTCTCTGAAATAAAAAACAAAAAAACAAACAAAAACCCACTGATTATTTGGAGTGAAGGTACTGATTATTTGGAATTTGAATAGAAAGGCAGCAATCACCAAGAGTAGAAACCTGAGAAAAGTACTATTTTCCCTACGAATGTACCTTTTTGTTACTTTCTATCAATGTGCCCATGAACAGCTAATGCTAGAAGGGAAGGAACAGAGAACGAAAGGCTAAGACTTCCTCAACGACAGGGAGAAATTCCCAACAGGAAGATGGTGAAGTCTCCAGGGCCTTCAGCTTGGCCTTTCTACTCTGTCCTGGGCTCCGCTGAGATCAATGGAGGAGGCAGAGTGAGGGGTCCGCCCGCCCCTGCAGGGTGGGCAGAGTCACACAGGCTGCAGCTGACAGCTGTGCAGCAGTGGGCAAGCTACATAACCTCTCCCAGCTTGGGCGGGGACTTTTCCTCACGCGTAAAACGGAAATATAAATACCATCTAGGGGCTCATTCCAAGGTAAGCCCAATGCCTGGTGCTTGGCAAGTACTCAATATTCTGTTAATTATTAGAGCTAATACCTATGGGGGTGCAACATGTTAGCCACAGAAGCGCATGAAGGAAATCCAAGACAATAAATATATGCCCCGTGAGAGGGGGGTAATAACTTAACAGTGGAGAAACCTGGAAAACACTGCCTCTGCCTCGTGGTCAAGATTAACATCGTCAGTGAGAAGTCTTATTGATAGCGGGTCCTCTTGATAGGATGTGATGAAGAGGGCACTTCCCTCTGCAGTCTTCTTCCAAGAACCCCAACACCAGTCTAGTCATGATAAGAACCCCAGACAAACCCAAACTGCAGAAATTCTATGAAATACCTGACTATTCCCCTCAAAGCTATTAAGGTCATAAAAACAAGGAAAGTCTGATAACCTGTCTCAACCAAGAGGAGCCGAAGGAGACAGGATGTCTAAATATAATGTGGTATCCTTGCTGGGATTCTAAATAAGAAAAAAGAATGTTAGTGTAAAACTAGTGAAATGTGAATAAGTTTAGAATTTAATAATAATAATAAACCAATGTTGGTTCCTTACTGGTGACAAATGTACCTCAGTAATGTAGGATGTTAACCATAGGGGAATCTGGAAGCTGTGTATTAACTTTGTAACATTATCATAAATGTAAAACTATTCTAAAATAAAGCATTTATTTTAAAATAGGGCCCATGGGACAAGTTGCTTCTCAACCTATTGAAGCAACACACCTGACGCCTTTAATAGAAGGCTAGGAAGTGCAATGATGAGATTCCTGAGGACAAGTCTGTCTCTAAGTCATCCACAGGCTGACTTAATTTGCTGTGTTAAACAAATAAATACACTGTATATTCTTAAATATTCCCATAGCATGGTTAATTGAATGCCCATCTAGCCAATTCTAGTTGAATTAAATGTTAATCAAATCAAAACAACTGTCAATCTTGGTGGGGTGGAAACAGAGTAGATTTGGAGCCAGGCAAACTGAGATTCAAGTCTTGGCTCTGGCATTTATACTCTTACCATTTAGGACAAGTTAAGTCAACCGCTCTGATTTTCAGTTTCTCCGTCTGTTATAACAGGTTTACTTATCTCACAAGGTCCTGAGGAGTACCAAAGAACACACATGCAGTGTCTAGCATTGCAGATGCTCGAGAAATGTCTGTTTTCTCCCTTTCTGCTTCTATTTTCAGCGGCTGCCATCCAACCGCCTCTCTGCCATCGCTGCCTGGATGTCTTCCAGATATCTCACATTTCACGGGTTTCAGACTAAAGCCCTGATTCATCTTACACCTCCTCGCTCTCTCCTTCTCCTGCCAATACATTTTCCCCCTCGACTTCCCCGGTTCAGAGAATGGCACCACCAGCCCACCAGACACCCGGGTGCTCATGCCAGCGAGGTAGGAGTCATCCTTCCTTTTGGTCACTCTCACCCCGCACAGCCAATCCTTCAGCAAGCCTGCCCTTCTTATCCGGGAGACATTTCTCAGATCTGTCCCCTTTTCTCCATCTGCCTCGCCACCAGCCTACTCCAAGCAGTTAGTGCCTTTGCAGGGCTCGTTTCCACTTCTGCCTCTCGCGATCAATCTTCCAGATACTGGCCAGAGCACAGCTTTAAAAACATTCACCAGGGCATATTAATTCCACGCTTAACAGATTTCAAGGACTCTGCATTACTTTTGGAGTAAAGTCAAACCCCTGCCCCCTGGCATGCCACTCTTCCTCTCACTCGCCACCCAGGGCCACGAGGACCTTTCTCAGTCTCAACGCCCTTCCCTCTGTTGGGAGAGCTGTTCCCCCAGCGCTTCCCACAACTGCCCACTTCTCAGCCCTCAGGGATTGACGGCTTCTCTTGTCATCCCTCCAAACAAGATTTTCAAGGCCTGGTTTTCCTGTTTAATTGTTCCATGTTCATTTTTCTCATAGTAGTTTACACATCTTATCATGCTTTCTTTCTTTGCTGTCTGTCTCACTTCACAATTTTGTGAGTTTCTAGAGGGAAGAGAATAGTCTTTTCATTCACTGATACAGGCCCAGCACCTAGAAAGCTGCCTGGCATACAGCAGGTACCCAGTTTACGAAATAAATGAATGAATCAGTAAGTAAGGTATCTTTCAATTCTCCAGAAAAGCACCATAAAAAAGGTAGACATGTAGAATGATCCTAATTTAATGTAAATAAATATGATACGTATAAATAAAGATAAAATTTTCCAAAATTTTTATGGTAATTAAATTTTACTGATGGAATTAGAGGTACTTTTTTCACATTTCTGTACTTTTCAATTTCTGTACCATTAATGAGTAAATGCCTTGATACCAGGGGGAAAAAATTAACTTATGCTAAAATATAGAATAATTAATTCACAATAAAAAGCACAAGGCTCTCTACATGAGCCTTTGTATGGGCTGTAATCTAAAGAGGGCCTTGTTATTTTATTGTGTAAAATACATGGTTTCTGCAGTCTGCAGCTACTGTTTTAATTTTAGCACTGATATTTTAGGAGTCTCAGTGTATTGATCATATTTTGAGCCATGAGAGTGGCTGAGATCCCAAACGCAAGAATGTAGATAAAGAAACAATCCAAGCTCTGACTCCTGGATATGAGAAAGAAAAAGAAAATTCAAAGGCACAGCCAGAGGTGGGAGAATAATCATGAGAATGTGTTATCCTGGAGCCAAGTACTAGAGGGCTCCAAGGAGGAAGGACTATTGGTCAACCGGTCAAAGGGTGCCGCCAGGTCACAGAACACAGACCTGAAACTCACCATCGGGTTTAACAGCGTGGAGACCATTGGTGACCTCACGAGGATAGTTCTGGTGGAACGGTGGGGGTGAAAGCCTGACTAAAATGAAATTAAGAGAAAAAGGAAGGAGTAGAAATGGAAATAGCAATTGTAGAACATGTTTGCAAGGTGTGGTATCAAAGGGTCCAGAGGAGTAGATAGGAGGCGGAGTGGGCCATGGCGGTTTCCAAGTAGTTCACTTGAAAGGAAAAGCAGCACACTGGTCTGGGAGTTGCA
The DNA here is from genome assembly GCF_964146895.1 of Miniopterus schreibersii. Taxonomy (NCBI): domain Eukaryota; kingdom Metazoa; phylum Chordata; class Mammalia; order Chiroptera; family Miniopteridae; genus Miniopterus; species Miniopterus schreibersii. The sequence goes on along the minus strand of NC_138111.1, from coordinate 54,287,770 downwards.
GAGAAATCAAGGAAGGCAGAGCTGGTGACGGGAAGTCTGCTGTGAGAAAGCTCCGCCCAGCCTCATGAGGAGGTATAAGAAAGGGAGTGGTACATTAAGCAGAGAGCTACTTAAACAAAACTGATTAATGGTGTCCAGTCGAACAATTGAGAAATGCCCAAAGAAGGATAGTATTACACAGAAATGTGTATTCCAGATTAATAAATTTCATCAACATACAAAAGTCAATTGCTGTGACATACGACTTTAACAAAATGAAAACCAAAAAGCTACATGATCATTTCAATCGATGCAGAAAAGCAGTTGACAAAACTCAGGACCCTTTCATCATAAAAACTCTCAACAAACTAGCAATAGAAGGAAATTACCTCAATAGATTAGTAAATTTCAGCCTTTCAACTCCCATTTTAAACAAAATATATCCCCGGTCACTTGGGGGTGAATGATGTAATTTTAACATCGACTGCCTAAAAATTTATGACAAAAAGCTACTGTGGGTTCAGTAATCCTTTTATTTGAATTTGTGTTCTACTAATCACAATACTGTGGAGGAAAAAAATGTAGTCCACAAATGTGTGAGACATTCTGGATTATCTTTTCAGTCTACAGATAGCATTTGGTATGCACATGGCTCTAAGGATCCCTCTTGCAATGACTCCTCCTGAGGTTTTAGTAAGGCGGATTTCATGGTACATCATCTCTTTCATATATTCAAATATTTATACTCATATATTAGTATTTACTGAGCATCCATCATGTGCCAGAGCTCTATCCATCTCTGTTTTCTCCCTTGCATTCTACATTTGGCCATGTGAGGGCAGTTCCCCAAGTACTGACGCTCTCTCTCCGGCTTCCAGATCTTTACTCACATTATTGGTCAGCCCAAGGAGCCTTTTCTCCACTCTTCTCCCAGTCAGCTTCCAGCTGTCATTCTGGACTCTAGAAAAACATCACCAACTCTGGAGAGTTTCATTTAGGATAACTGAACTTGTCTTTGGCATGGAGAAGAGGGATGGGGTGCAAGCCAACAAGAGGCACAGGTCTCCATCATTTCCTCCCTCCCAAGGCCCTCAAGTTAGTTCTCGTCCTTCTAGCCTTCTGTGCCCATAACCAACTTTTCTATAGTTTGAGACCCAGAACACATTAAATTTTAATATCTGGGGCACTTTCCAAAGATGGATGACAATACAGAATACTGCAAGTGCTTTAGGATAAATACAAAGCAGAAGATGAAGTCGAAAGGTACAAACTTCCAGTTACAAAGTAAATGAGTGCTAAGGGTTTAATGTACATCATGGTGACCATAGTAAATAATATGTATTGTATGTTTGAAAGTTGCTAGGAGAGTGACTCTTAAAAGTTCTTGCCACAAGAAAAATAAATTTGTCATTATATGTGGTGATGAATATTAACTAGACTTATTGTGGTGATCAAGATATACAAATAACGAATCACTATGCTGTACACCTGAAACTAATATGTCAACCATATCTCAATAAAAAAATAAATTTATAAAGCAGTTGAGGGATTAGGGAAAGTTTGGGGGGAAACTGACATTTGTCTGGGAAATTGACCACTGTCTGTGCTTTGAAGTGAGGATTAAATGTGATGGTACACTTGGGACTCTTTGCTAAGCACCGGCATCTAACAGATGTGTCACAAATGGCAGCTCTAATGGTGATCGCAATGACGACGACCACTACATTCTCTATGGGACATTACAGAGATAGGGGGGTACATAATCAAGGGTGAATATATAGAACAGACATGGATTTAGAAGCATAGAAGGATGACAGATTTGCAAAAAATACGCTAAGAACATTCACAAGGTTTTATTTGCTCTGAAGAGATCAAGGAAGTAAGCCAGTAAGGAGGCAAGTGCTTACTGTTCGAGGCAGATGGTTTCATCTTAAGGCAAGCATGGAAAAAATGAAGCTTCTGTTCTAATTATACCTCTGTTTCTTGAGAGAGAGATAAAGATGGAAGGAGGACAACTGACATTTACATGAGCACATAGATTTAAGCAGAAGGGGAGTTAGTTGTCCATTGCCTTTGTTGGGCTGTGAGGATGGGGATGGGATTTTTTTATAAACAGCAGGAGTCTCAGGTCTCACCAATTCCTCCTTTTCAAGGCTCTAGAGTTCTGTCGCTTCTATGCCCATGTTCCCATAGCCAATCTTTCTAGAGTTTGGGATCCAGACCACACAGAAGCCATCATCAAACCTTAAGATCTAGAAGATATTCCTCTTTCTCCACCAGCCAGCAAGTGCTGAGGCCAATGTCCTCTCTCTAAGGAAGACGGGCTTTTTATATTCTTCATCCATGTTCTGAATAACTTCTGCATAGAAACTTGTGTCACACAATCCATGATATTTAGGCAGAACATGACAATGTTGTATGACAACACATGCCATATAACATACTATAGGAATGGAGGAGATGGAATAATCACTGCTATCTGGGGTGTTAGGGAAGGTTTCAAAGAGACTTTCAAGCTATATCTTTAATAGGCCACAAAGGACCTAACGTGTATTTTAGGCATCGTTTCCTGCATGAAAAAACACAGAGGTTTGAATTGCAGGGGTATTTGCTGCCCACTCAAGAGATAGATGGTCACCTTGCATAGAGTCAGGGCTAGTACAGGAAGGAGGTATGAGCTTAAAAATAACTTGGAACACAGCTTGTGTTTCCACGGTAAGGACCATCCTCACACAAGTGAGTAAGATGGGCTTATCCCCAGCGAGTTTACAACCTACAGAAAGCCTTAGAGGAACACCCTGAACATCCCTCTGCTATAGCATTAGCACATGATCTTCTAATAATCACATGCTTTCTTGTCCTTCTGCTCCCATAAGATGAGAAAGCTCTGAGGGCTGGGTGTCCGATCCCTCTTGAACTCTAGAGTCTTGCATAGAGCCTGATGCATAGTAGGTGTTCAAGAAATAACTGCCAAGTTAAAATTGGATGACAGTGAAGAATATTTATGACTTAGGATTGATATAAAACAGATAAGAGATTAGGGAAGATGAAAAGAGTTATTTGTGCTTTGAAGTACAAGTACAGCTTTTTTTAGTAAAAATATGACAGGTTAAGCCTGGCTATGACATTCAGGTCAAGAGAACACGGTGATGAAAGCATGGAAGCAGAAAAGGCGTAGAAAGAACAGTGAGAAATCTAACCGGGCTGAATTTAACGTACGGAAGGAGAGATGCATTTTAACTTTCACAGGCCCTGGGGACTTTCCCATTTGTGAATCCCTTCCTCCACTAACACATATTAAAAAATATGTTGGTATGAAGCTAAATACATTCAGGATGGATTCATAATCATTCATTATTATTATACTCATTTTTTTTCTTCTGGTTTTAAAATGAATGAAAATAAGATATTTTCATAAATCCTTAAAAATATCTTGGGCCCTGGGCACTGTGCTATCATACATGGTGGATAAGTTGGCCCTGTGGGTAAAGAGATCGGGGAAGAGAGATCTGGAAGACAGGTGAGGGCTGAATGACCAACGCCATGCTAAGGTCAAAGGAGGCAGGTAAAGAACAGTAAGGGAGGAGTGACATGATCAGAGCCATGCAAAGAAAGGATCGAGACGAAAATATCTAGGAAGAGATGGAAGGTTCTGGAAACAAAAAGGCTAACTAGGATAGGATGGCAACCATCAGGGAGTGCGTAAAAGACCCTGCCCTGGCAGACAGCATGAAGGGGCTGAGTAGAGGGTCACGAAGGAAATAGAATCTGGGAGAACTGAAGCCCGACTGAGTGAGGAGAGAAAGGGCAGAAGGGCAGAAAGTAACTGTCATTTAAAACCTGGGTGACCAGAGAAATGGCAAGGCCAGGAGAGAAAAGACAAGAGGTGAGTGGACTTGATGGATCTGCTAAGATACAGGGTCTAAATTTATTTCTAAAATAAGAAACTACTAATTTATGTTGCCTCAAAAATGAAACTCTCTTTAGCACCCCGCTGCTACTTTGCCCTCTCTGCCACTCTCATTATAAACTGCAGGCACAGCTGAAGAGAACTGCTATATGCCCACCACACATCAACTTTTACTCTCAAAACATAAATTTTCCTACGAAATAGGCACTACCTAGATGGGATAGTAAGTAATGACAGACAGAAAAAGAGAGAAAGAAGATTAATCAGACATAAACAGAAATGAAATATATTCCTCCAACTCACAAATATTTATTTAACACATACTTCATGCAAGAATGAAGCCAGATATGTATCTAGGGATTTTATTAAACTATGAAAAATAATAATTATTCCATAAATGATCGTATTTAACTTTACCTGGGAGCCAAACTCAATTTTTTTCTCCATTAATTATTCTCAGCATTATTAAAAATGTTTCTGAACAAGGTAATATTTCTACCGAGCTAGTAGTCCATAAACTCAGTAATTAGAATAATTGAGGATCATCTGAATGGGTCATAGTACAGCATTATTACTATTTTAGAAAAATGTGATTTTATTGCTTTCAAATACAAAAAAATAATTCAAATTGTGCTAACAAGTAATTGCCTAGTAGAATGTTTTTAACAAGGATATATCTAAGGGATAAATATGTACCTTTTGTAAATACTAAGTTTTAGAAATGCTCACTTATAATATTTATTTCCATTATGAAGATATTTGTTACGAAAAGGCAAATTTTTGCCTAGGATGACAATACATAAATAATGACCTAATAGGATCTCCACAAATGAGGTTTTACTTTATGCTTATGCTTCTTCTAAATTACATTAACAATCTGAGCTACAAAATACCCTTTGCTTTTCAACCAGGTATACAGCAATTTCGTGTCTCATTTGGGGGGAAGGTATTTTAGGCCACACTCACCATGTGGACCAGCCTGAAAGCTGGAAAAAAAACAACACAAAAGGCTTCTGTGACATCAAAATGCACAAGGCCTTTGGGTTTAATCTTCCCATGAAGCCTATTAACTTTTAGGTTTAACTTAGGTTTACTTCTAACAAGCTTCTTCAGGTTTCCTATCCCAGGGTAGTTTAGAACTACAAAAGGGTAGTTTATAGAAACCATTTTATGTGCTTTTTTACAGATCAGAAACTTAGAGAAAGCTTTATGTATGAAGATGTTCATAATGAGATATATACCACAGTAAGAAAATGGGGGGAAATTCAACAAAAAGAAAGTGGAAAATAAATTACAGAACACCAATATAACAGAATGCTATGTTTGTTACAATAATTATATGGTAATAGTCTTATGTGATATGTTGTTAAATTTAAAAAGTAGGTCAAAAGACTGTCAGTGTGATAAAATTTCAACTATATCCAGTGTCCAGGAATAGGAATGTGACCATGCATACACTCTGCTCTCCCCTATGGTAAGAGTATAATAGTCTAATGAGATAAACTACATGCAAATAAGGCAGTAATTGGAGGAGTGACCACTTGTGTCCTAGGTAGCCTACTCTAGGGGGCGATCTGAAAAGTTTAAGTACATTACAAATGATAACGTAAGGGAGCTGGAGAATTTGAATTAAATATAAAAAGAACTTTTGAACCTGCCAGCACAATAGTCTACTACTGACTTTATTTTTCCACTAACTTATAAATTTTATGATGAGTGCTTTCTGGAAAGAACCATGGCTTCAGAAAGGGCAGAAGCTCCATCTCCTGGTATCCTTTGTTAGTTGACAGGAGCGCTGCGTAATCCTTCAGCCTGCTCTCTGAAGTGCTCTCCCTTCCCTTTTGCTCACCCAAGACGTCAATGATATGTAGACAAGGAACCCACAGACCAGAAGGCTAGAGGAAACCATTAGAGGGTAAATGATGGTTATTTTCGGGAGATGAGATTTCAAGTGCAACCTATTTTCTTTTCAAAATAATCGAGTATTCAAAGTCATTACAGGAAAAATTAAGAAACGTTAATAGAAGATATAAAATTATTTTCATTAAGTGAATATATATGGTAGGTTAATAGATAAGAGAATAAAATATCATAAAGATATCAATTATCCATAATCTATAAAGCCCATCCTATACTAAGTCCAACAGGGTTTTTATGGAACTTGAAAAGCCATATCTAATCCATATTGAACAGTAAAGAGATGAGACAAGTTTGAGAAAAAATAATATAGCAGGACTTTATAAATGTATAGCTATCAAAACAATGTAATGCTGGTATAAGTATAAACTAATAGAGTGATGAACCTAAATAGAGAATATATATAGAACTAATTTTTGACAGATATAGAATTACACATCAACATGGACAGAAGATGGGAAAGTTGGTATCACATATTACAAGAGGTAAAATAGGTAAAATTAAATCTTTATATCAACTTATTCATTAAGTAAATTCTAGATTAATTGAATATCAAAATATAAAAATCACTCCTTTTGGAAGAAAATACATAATATTTTTATGAAGCAAAATAGAGAAAGGTTTTTAAAAACTGCAAAACAGCTTAAGTAATAATAGAAAAAGGTAACAAATTGAATCCATTACATTTTAAAATATTTGTATAACCAAATGCTACAAAGACAAAAGTAAATAAGCCTCAGCCTAAGGGAAGGTATCTTCATAATACAGACAAATGATTAGTGTGCAGAATATATAAAGAGCAGATGCAAATCAATAAGATAAAGACAACCAACATAATTTAAAAAACAAGCAAAAGATAAAAACAAGCAATCAATAAAAGGGGAAATGGTTAATAAATTATATAAAGATGCCCAACATCATGTGTAATCAAAAGAAGTCTTTACAGCTGCCCTTTTCATTTCACGCCATTCTGTAACATTTGAAAGTTTTTTAAAAACTGCAAGAATAATTAATTTTATCATAAAAATTATCAAGTAGTTAATACATTTGTGACAGAAAAATGTTTACTATAAAAATTAGCAGCTAAATAGCGTAAACTTACTATCCAAAATTAAATGAAATACTTCTTTTGATGGTGATGCCTGATAAACTGTGTATGCGGATATAAGATACTGGTATTTGGGAGGACTTTTTTTCTATAAAATATGTCAGGAAAAAATGAAAGTATCTTTTTTATATAAGAGATGGATCTTCAGCCTATGATTCAGTTTATGAACATGAATAATTGTAAGACAACAGTAGCTGGAGAGATTAAAGAACAAAAGCCTTAAATTCCCCTTATATTAAGCAAGCACTTTGAAAATGTCAGAAAAGAGGCAAGATGCAACTTTCTTAATTTTTATATTTCTCCAAACTAGATTCCTTTGCCTACTTCAATAAAAAAAGCTGATTATGATTTCACTTGTTGGTTGCTAAAAGAATGTCAAATTCTAGCCATTAGCAATTATGATCTCCTGAAGCTGAGGGTCTCCACAGGCCTCTCAGCCCTGCATGTCAGGGTACAGGGAAGAAAACTTTCCTGCATCTGAATCAAAGGGAAGCCTTTGCTGTGGTGAGGAACTCAGCCATCAGCCACGTTTTCTGGTAACCTCACTTCTTCTAGAAAGCCAGCATCCACTTTGGCCAAGATCATGGTGAACAGTGACCAAAGGGTCAGGTGCAGGTGGTTAAGCAAGAGAGCAAGAGTTGAATGGCTATGAACCCAAACTACATCGTAGACATGGCCAGTCCTGCCCGCACATCTCCTCAGAGACAAGCGATGGTAAGAAGCAGGGTGGTGGAGATATCAGCTAAGTCTTTTGAAATGAGAAAGCCATGGGATCCTTCACTGGTTCCCCCAAACAGGAAAGACAATATAAGATCCCAAGATTTTTAAAGTGATAAAAAAGGGGAGGGGGAGTGAGAGTGAGAGTGAGGCTGCTTCCTTAAAACCTGAAGAAGCCTTTGCATGAACCATTCACAATGAGGGACCATGGAAATGTCACAGAAACAACATATGCGAAACAACTGAACTACTCCTCTAAACATCATAGGATTGTTACGAAAAACAAATGGTATATGGATATAACATGTGAAAGGCACCTTCATAGCTCTCATGACTGTCGCACCCAATGACTAAATTTCTAATTAAAACAAAACAAAACAGTAACCTCACATGAATGCCTCTCAGGATAGATGTAGTAACTGGCCTTTTCTCTCTTCTGTTATGACCCAAATGAAATGTCATTTCCCTAGACAGCCTTCCCCATCACCATCTAGAGTAAGTGTCTGCTATTCTCTACTGGGCCTTTTATTTGTTTTCCTCATTTCTCCATCTCAACAATCTCATGAGGAGGTACTAAAGTACTCCCATTTTACAGGTAAGAAAACTGAGTCCAAGAAAAGTTTAGGCCACACATTTAGTAAGGGGTAAGCCAGGATCTGAACCCAAGCAGGGTGGCTCCAGCATCCTTGCTCTTAACTACATGATCTAGAATTTGAATTTAAAACTGCAATTAACAGAACAAAAAATGTTAATATCTGAACTCATCAATCACCAAGAGGGTGGGATAGAAGGGAGTGGAATGTGAGTGAAGGAAAAAGAGAATTATGAAACGCTTGTCTTCTTGAAAGAAAACAAAAATTTTTTAGAAAGCGAGGGCACACAGGATTGAGCACCCGTGGGCATCAGTAGTGCGCTGCTGCATGCCCAGATCGGCCTGGGGGAGTGCTGGCTTGTCCAGGCTTACTGTCTTGGCTCTAGAGTCCTAACTGTCAGAGTGAACTTGATGTTGCCGCCAACCTTCTAATCAGCATGGTGTTTACTCCTCTCATGCCTATGCTAATATCTTCTCCTCTTAATACTCTATATGTGTTTCTTTTAGAGGCATGCAACGCAAGTGTAAAAGAATTAGCAGTGATGAAAACTGCCTGCCCAATCAACAATTATAGAAACCTGGCAGGGTGTCTATTTCCAGCCCTACCTGCCAATTACTTAAAATGAAATACTATAGGACTACACCTCATGCTGTGTTCCCATCTCAGATTAAAGTCAACCTTTTCTTCAAAACAGGGCACACCTAAGGGTGTGAAAGGAGTTCTGAAAAGTATAGCAACCAAAGTTGGATCTCATTTTTTCACTTAGTACAAGCCTAGTATTTTTTTTTATGTAGTTGCCTTGAGGATCCTTTCACTAAAGAGATAAACCTTGGTTCAATTAATCAATGCAATATGTGGGGGGAAATGTATTTAAATATAAATTAGGATGTTACCAGGAGTAGTAGTGTTATAAGAGGAGCTATCACAGAACTTTGTCAGAGGACTTTTTCCTACTATATATTAAGGTTTAAGGTCCCACCTCTGTTCTCATGATCAACTCTCCCTCATTCAGGAAGAAGAGAATTCACAAGCCTGAACACTCAGTGAACTGACAAAACTGACCTGTGGAGTCTCTCATTCTGGAGACAGCTCCCCTATGCAGACAGCTGTGAATCTGAGTTCTCTGCGGGGACAGCAGGTGCAGCTGTCCCGACCCTGGGGTCACACCCAGAAACTCCCTCTACAGCTCAGCCCTGCATTTGCAAGAGCAGGAACAACAGAACACAAGAGCGCTCTCACACCCCGAATGGGAAAAAAGGGGACATCTGTAATACATTCAACAATAAAGATAAAAATTAATAAAAAAACAAACAAAACACTAAAAATAAAAATAAAAAATAGTTCAAAGGTTATTAGTCAAGCAAATAAACCATTAAATAAAATATTCTACCTTCTCACCTTGATAAATAAACCTCCATGAAAACAAAACTGAAAAAGGTTTAAAGCTATAACTTTTTTATGCATGACAGTCAGTAGACATCAAAGATGACAAATGTTAATTATAATTGTGACTGTCCCAGGGTTCTGTTGATAGGCCAGCAATGTTTAAACGACTCATAAAATAAATAAATACATAATGTATAGACATTATGTACTTATTTTAAAATTTAATTTTCCCTGCCTTTTTATACAATTATGTTATTATAGTTAAGATTTTCACATAGTCTTATAATGACAGTGATGCTAAATTAGTTCATCTTTCTTAAGTCATCATAGTTCTTATATTTTCTCATTAATTTTAATTTAGACAAACTTCCTTTTGCTGAGGCAATAATTATTACAATTATCAATAAAATTCTTAAAGAAAAACAAATTTAAAAATTATCCAATAGTTTTACATATTGCTTTAATGTTCAAAGAATGTAATGGAATCATATGTGATAATTTTTTATTTGTGTAGGAAAACAATATTTTAATTTCATAATTCAAACCACCATCTCATATTCAACTTTCACTGTTTCTTAAAGCAATATTTAGATCTGAAAAGCACTTAGGATTTCTTCTTTAAATTTTCCAATGAGGACTTAATATAAAGAAATCCAAAACACCAGTATTTTACTCAATTTATTAAAATATTCTTTCAATAGACTATCCCTTGGTCCATGGTAGGCAGAAAAAAATATCTACAGAAAATAGTTTCAGGATTACATATACATAAATGTTCTTCTTTACAGTGTTTATGACATTATTAGAATTCCACTTTTGTTGGTGTTTCCCAATTTCTTTTTACTTAGTAAAACCATTTTTTCCCTAAAATGTCTTAAAACATTTTAAGTCCTTTATCAAATGAAGTAGCCAAGCTTTGACATTATTGGATTTTTATGGAATAAAACTTTTGCAAACATTGTTAACAGCAAGCAACCAAATGGCCATGGGTGGTACAAATTCAAATGTAGTTTGTGCAAAAGACCGTGATTCACTCTTCATTTATGGGTTTTTGTGATGGCAAGTAACTGTTTTAGTGTATCTTTCCTAAATTTAATCTAAATATTTTCATAACATTGAGTTGCACTGCCAGACATCAGGTGCCCAAAGTGGCTATAAAGTTCAATTTTGGTATGTATTTCATCAAGATGTTCTGTATTTGAATGGACCCCAAACCATGAGACATAATCTCTGAATTGTTCCAAAGAATATCATCACTATGAGCATATTAGAAGCTATACCTCCCAATAACAAATACTCTAAGTAATTTCAAATAAGCTACCTGAAAATAAATTGTGTTTGACTTTGGGATATATTTTATGATAACATGTAGTACAACTATGGCTTACCATTAATTTCATCTAAAAAAGAAAATTTAACATCTACTTTGTACACATGATGTGGGGTTGATTGATGGAAATAATAGAGGAATTTGGTTGTTATAAAGAGAAAATAGAAATATGGGTTGATAACTTGACCATGAAAAATTAGCCTATAGATCACTAAAAGTAAAGTATGTCTCTTATGACATTATCTAAATATATTAAATAAATTACAATTTTAAAATTACAATTAAATTTCCTTGGACCCAGATTCTATATTTTAAGTCTCTCGAGTACAGCCTTCTCTAACCTTGGTGTTTCCTTATGTGTTTTCTTAAAACCTCTCAGAGGCATAATGAAGGCTGTTTTACTCATTAAAATTTCAAAAAAGTGGACCCTCATTCTCTAGTTATATATATATATGGAGTTATATATATGGAGTAACAGAAAATTAGAAGATATCTCTATATTTTATTGTCAAACCACTGGATCCAAGAGTTGGAGCCTGCATCTCCTTTTCAGCGTCTTTTCAAAGCAAAAGCTTCAGCTCTTGCAGAATTCGGAGGGAAAATAACACTAGAGGGCGCCGGCAGTTTGCAACTTAAAGGCTTATCAGACAGACATCAGCTCTAATTCAGCCCCTGAAAATGTCCTTCACTGTCACGGCCCCAATGAGACAAGATCATGGACCTATAAATGTGGTGCGGCCAGAACTCAAAAGGAGAAAGGACAAGAATGATACTGGCTCGGGTAGTCGGTCATCCAACCAGGTGGAAAAGGTATTAGATTCCAAGGGGAGCAAAGGGGCAGTAACAGAGCTTGTAGTTTATAGTTTCTTTCATTCAAGTTGTGCAGGTGAGTCAATTTTTGGTGTGGTGGGGGGGGGAAGGAGAGGGGAGGGAAGGAGGGAGGGAGGTGGGGGGTTATTGCAAAAATATCAAACACTCATTTACCTTTAAAAATTTTTGCAAATGACCAAGTACTGCACTATTTAAAGTCAGGCTGAGTTGATGTTTCAAAATACTGCTAGCATACATAGAGAAAATTCCATATAATAACCTCTCTAAGGACAGGTAATTTGCATTTAGGACCAGGAGCTGCAAATTCTATAAACAGGCAAAACTGAAATACGATTTTCAGGTATCATTCTGTCCAAGTCTTTTTAGCGTTATGACTGATGTGAAAACTTTTTTTATTTTTTATGTTGAAGCATGTCTCAGCTGGTTTCAGCATTCATTGCCTGACTGGACTGGCATGGTCCACACCACAAAGGTGAAACTCGCTCTAGAGCCAGAAGTGGTCCTATCTTTGGATGGAAGACAACTCATATTAACTAACTACATATTATAGGAAATGTATAATATATATCTCTTGTGCTTTCAATATGTACACGTTTTTTTAAAAAGAAGTGATACCAATTTGCATATGTACTTGCAGTTGCATATAAAATTTCAAAGAGAAGATTATACTGTGTGATTACAATAACGACTTTTTAAATCACACTGCAGGCTGATCAAGCCAGTCTTCTTCAGGACCAGCAGAATGAACCTGACATTTGACAAAACCGATAGGTAAAACATGACTTCTAAAAATTTGTTTCGGTTGGTCAACAAAACAAATAAATACACATGTAATAAATACACATGTCAGACATGATCTACACTAAGCTTAAAATCTTGGGCACACTTGGAATTTAGTCACCTAAGAAACATTCGTCCAGGGTGGTCAAATCACTGTCTCAACACACAGACATGTCATAAATGAAAAAGGGGAAGAGTAACAATAATAATGTTTCTTATCCTTACCCTAATCCTTGCTTCCTGCCCAACATCAGGTTGATGTGGTCTATATATTATTCATTTAATCACTCAACAATATCTCCCTGTTAGGAGGTGAACAGTGGCCTGGCCCACTTCTACTTTTTTTTTTTTTTTTAACTCCTACATCTATTTTCAAAAATAAATAACAATAATTTAACAGTGTAAAAACACAATACAGTATGATTTGTGCTATTTTTGGGATAATTATAAAATATAAAAAAAGTTTATAGAACCTTAAAAAGGTCATGTAATCTAGTAAAAAGACACAGATCTACAATTACATAATTAACACCTTTCAGTTCCCTGTGTATAGAATTATGAGATCCTAGTTAATTGTGAGATCATTTGAAGCCCTTTGAGCATGTGAGGGCTCGACCACGGGGCCTTCATCCCACCCCTCTCCCATGATATTGGGAGACAGATTTGATTCTTGCCCTCAGAAAAGTTGAATTCTTAGCGGGAAGACAACTTTCCCACAGACATTTAAGGTACAAGATTAAGGTGAACCTGAGGCTCTGCAGGGCAGAACAAGCATCCAAAAGGGAGCCCCAAGTCTTGCTGGGAGAGTCTCCTGAGCTGACCTTGAAGGATGGAGTAGAAGTCGTCCAGTGAAATGACAGGTGGAGAGGGTCTAGGAGACTGGAAGGGCCCGTCCAAATACACAGGTATTTGAATACACGTGGAAACTTGGAAACTAAAAGTTAAAGAGGGTCTTTTTAGCACTGAGGTTCAATTTTTAGTCTCAGGGTACAGAACTGTGGTATGTTCCTGAAAGTTCTGTTTCGCAATCCAGGCTGGACACTGGCCAATGAAGGATCAGGAGATTCTCAATCCCTGAACCAGTGCACAGAGTTCAGAACAGGATCCTAGAAGGGTTTTTGTTTTGTTTGCTGTTCTGTAATAAAACATCCTATGTCAGAGATACTGAGGCTAAATAAATACAACTTTTGTTTTAGAACAGTGGTTTTCAAAATTTAAATGGCTTTATGAAATCAATTTAGTAGGTCTTCAAACTAGTATCTTTAGAATGAAATACAGAAAAAAAAATAGAAAGAAAATATCTGAGAACATCCCACATGCTAAGGGTGTTGTTATTTTGTGAAATACCTATTTCAGTTTGCGCACGGAGGGGGCTAGGGGAAGCGATGTATTTCTCTTTGGATTGGTCATGGTATCAAAATTTTTGAAAAAACTCTGATCTAGAAGTTAACCAAAAAAAGCTACAGAATTAGAAAGTCTTTAAGAATAAAGAGATATTGGTGACACGAACATTTCACTGCTTTGGAGGAAAGGAGAGAGAAGATGAATTGAAGGATTTAAAGATTTGGGAGTATCCAATGGTATTCCAGGGTTTAGACCTGCAGCCTAGGAGTTGATTCAATGGTGCTGGTCTGTGAAGCTGGGCTGTCCCCTTCTCTGTCTGCCCAGCCAGCCCTGGTTCCTCCTAAGGTGGCTTGAATATGACTCCCTCAGACCCTTCTTGCTGCTCCTCAGGTTATGATCTCTCATTCTGCCTTTCACCTCTTCTTGATAGCACTTACACAGGGCGTCATTATATATTGATTTGTGTTTCTCTAATGTACTTTGTTCCTAAATCAGCTTTAGGCTCTATGATGGCAGGTTTTTCTTCTGTCTTTGATTGCTCCCTAATGCCTGGCCAGGCATTCAGCTAATATTTAAGGAACAGAGAGTCAGAAGAAATTGTGAAAGATTTAATAAGTGAGAAAGTCCTGGGTGTTCTGTCTAGGGCACCATTCTGGGTCATCTGAGCAGTTCACCGTCTGAGTTATTTTCAGCTTTGTAAAAGTTGTAGAAAACTGATATAAGTGATTCTTATCCATAAAATGTAAATGGTTTGGGTGAATAAGCAATTATTACTCAATAGATACGACTAGTTTTGCATCTATTAACAAGTTCATCTCAGCATTCCTGAATGCCTTTTGAAGTTCTCTTTTAAACCAATCGTAACATTTTACAGATTCCTCTCATTAATTGAGTTGCATGAAATCTTTGGAATGTCTTCATCTTATATTGTTTAAGAGCCATGATTTTATTTTTTTTAAAATGTATACCTTAATAGGAGGAAAGACGGGAGGAATGAAAGAAAATGGAGCCCCATGCTAGAGGGCTGGTTAACCTGGCTGGGGTTATGTTAAGAGAAAGTCTGATGAAGGGAAGGGAAGAAAGACAGCAGGAAGGAGACCCGTTTTACAAGCTTAAGATGAGAAGGCAATGTAGCACTCATAAAACAGAGGTTTCTTTAAACAGACATCAACATAAGCATAACATTTGGGACCAATAATGCTCTTCCCATGTATTCTGTGCTGATGAGGCCTTTTCATCTGTAGGATCCACAGCCTAGAGAACCTGACTTCAGAGGAGAGTTACATTTCCCCCACTGCCTGTGTGCACACTGGCATATGTCCTACGCACTTACCACCAAAATCACCAACCAACGAAGTGAACTACTTATCTATTTTGTGTCACCCAAATGGAGCAAAGAGGAAGCAACAGAGTGAAAAGTCAGTATTATCCAGCAAAAAGTAATTGGAAGTGTTTTTAAATAAACAAGGGTATCTTTCAATTAGAAAAATTACATTGGTACAGCTAAAACGTGCATTTCTTAAAATTCACCTATTATGTTAATTAGAATGGCTAAGATAATTAAATTGAATTCAGGTGGTTTATTTAGATTCAAGAATTAAGTTAATCAGGGCTGCTCTATAGCTTTATAAAATTAAGTTTCATTTACTAAATCTGGACACAGAGTTTGAGCAGAGTTTGGTTTTAGTTCCATGGTCTAAATATTTATAATAGGTCTCAACTGAGTGTTCACATACCTCTGAGTAACAGGTACTAATTCAATAACAAAAGGCCTTATGCTGCACATCCCAGCAGTAACAAAGAATGCATAAATGTGCCATATTAAGCAGAACAATAGTGAAGGCTCCAATAAGGACATGATGCATGATAATAAATGCAAGTGCTTTCTCTCAGTCTATCCTCTAAATGTAACTCATCCAGGTAATACAAAAATTATCAAATCACAATCAAGTCTGTCTGGCATGAATTTTATATGCATTTTTATCTCAAAGATTCCTTTCAATTGTAAAAACAAAAAAACACAAATATTTCAAAAAGGCAAAAAAAGGGAACTTGTACAAAGTTCCTACAAATTTATACCATGTAGATTTGAATTTGCAATATACACAGACACACACATCTTTGCATAACAGAAACCTAAATTATAAGTAGTAAGTAATACTTTATATACCATGTCACAATTCACAAAACATCTTTGAGCAAATTATCTTCCTAACAAGCCTAACAATCCATCCACTATTATCAACCCCATTTTACAGATGATAAAATCTAAGTTAGAAGTCTGGTTTGCAACCACAGAACTGAAAAAAGGCAAAATTATACATCAATCAAGGCATGTTCTATCCTCTAAATGTAACTCATCCAGGTAATACAAAAATTATTATGATATGTTATTCATCATTGCAAAGAAAACCATTCATACCCCCTGGACAAAGTCCCAGCTCCACCACTTACTAGCTATGTCATCTTAGTCAAGTTGCTTAACCTCTCTGTGCCTGTTTTATCGGCTATGAACTGGGGATACTAATATCACCTATCTCATCGCATTGTCATAAGGGTTTAAATATTAATGAAGCACTTAAACAGTGTCTGCGACATAGAGAATAAAAGTAAAATTGTTCAGATTTCAGCTTAGCAAAGTAACACATTGACCCCGAGGGCCTAGTGGCTGTCCTGGACACTCACATATGGCCATGAACCCGATGACTTCTGGGCTGCAGGCGCGACCCCACACTTCAGCAGGACAGAGCTTCCAGCATCCATGCCCACACAGTCCTCAGGAATTCTGCCAGGAGGGGTCTCGGGGCTCCCTTTTCTACATTTCACTGAGCAATTTTATGGTACCCTCCCCAAGGACACAGAGGAACTCTGCCTCTTGGATTCATAGCCTCCTTCTAACATGGGGTAATAATTATATATTTCAAGAAGCTACATTCTTTTATATTTTGATTTACTGTAAATAACTGTAGCTGCTACTTATTGAACACCTACTATGTGCAAAACCCTGTGCTATGTTTTCAGCAATTTTTGTACTCCTTACAAGGTATGCATTATTTCCATTTAATAAGTGAGACCCCGAGGAGTTAGTTTTTCCAAAGACACAGAGCAAGTCGTGAAAGCAACGTTCAAATGGCTTACAGGTGCTGTCTGATTCCCAAACTTAGGCCCATGACATCACCCAGTGCTTCCTCCTAGGGCCCATTCATGCAATATTTATTTATCCTATCTTGTTTTATCCTAAAACCAAACCAAATTTACCTTGTTTTTGTTTCACTCTATATTGTTTCAAAACAAACTGAGACCTCTTAAACAAATATATAAACTAAATAACAATTTTCTAAGGGGATGAAAAACAGGAAAGAGAAAATAGAGTTTTTGGCCAGATAAAAAGTTACCCTAAGAAACATATGCTATAAGGGATGTGAAATGACTAGAAGTATCTAACTTCTTACCCTGTACCTGGGGAGAATCATGCACTATTAAGATTATGCACAGTGCCAATGGGATGCATATGTAGGCACATGCTAGTTACTGTTGGACAGGGTGGTATTGAACTACTCAAAATCCACCATTAATTGGCCAAACCAACCTGAGTTTTAATCTCTATTTGGCCAGTAACTAGCCAGGTGATTTTAGCTAAGTTACTGAACTTAAGATATAGTTTTTTTTTCCACATGGTGATTGAGAGCATTAAATGAGATTCCATATTTTAAAGAATGGTGTCTAACAAATAACAATAAAGACTCAATACTTGACAGCTATTGTTATCATGATAATTCTTGCAATTCCCTCTTCCCTCTCTTACCTTCTTCCTTTCCCTTCCTGCTGGCTGGGCACCTACAGGATTCATTTCAATTCTGTCCAAGTGAAGAGATTTCTAGATACTTTAGGAACCAACTTTTGAGTACTGCCAAATACAGTCAAGTACTATCTAAGGAAAAGTTGGGATGCAAAATAAGTAAATATGCCTTCTCTTTAAAAGAAATTAATATTCTTAACAAAGGTGGAGATATATATATATATATATACCTAAAATATGAGGATATGAGAACAGATAAAGCAGTATAAAGAGAGACTCTGGGGAACAGATCATCCCGACAACTCAATATGATGAACACAAGGCTGGAGTCTGCACAGAGTGTTTCCGGAGCATGGAGATGAGAGGGACAATATGAAGTAATAAGGAAATATGGTAACTTGAACTGAGTGAAGTAAAAAGAAACTGAGAGAGGAGGAAAGAGAGTAATACGTGGACCAGTGACTAGGGAACACACCAGGACTCCCAGTCCCCTTGGCTCCATGTCACCCGTATAGCTCTGAGGAAGTAAATGGAATAATGCACATGGCAAACGCCTCGAACCCAAGAAGGCAGGAGTCAAGGACAGAGGGTGTGCTCCAACACCTTCCTGGACAGAGCTTCCAGGTTTTGGCTTCTGCACTGCAAAGATGATCCTTAGCGAACACTAAGATATCACAAAACAAATGCTCGGACATTTCCATGCAAAAATCCAAGAACTTGGCTTTTATGAAAAAGCCTCTTGATTCCAAATCTCATGAGACGACGATTTCATAAGTGAATGTTAATATTTACTTGCTCCAGAAAATGTAAGTACATTCACAAGAGAGAAGAGAACAGGGTATGGGGAGAGTACAGCCTTTGGAACCAGAGAGACCTGGGTTTGTGTTTTCCCCTGTGGGACCTTGACCATGTTTCCTGACCCCTCTGTGCCTCAGATTTCTCAAAGTTGACATAAGAATTAAGCCCAATAATGGCACATCCTCTAATAGTGATGAAATGTGAGAGACACTAGGACATTTCATTGAGGCTAACTCAAAACAGAAAAGGGGGACATAAATCCATTATTGTATTTATTTAAAAGTGACAATAGAAGATAAGTTTGTTTTGAAAATACAAATTCTGAGAACTGTAAAATTATATCCTCAGAAGTCACTGTGTATTTTCATTTTCACCTTTCTTCGTTCTGAGATCAATTAAACTGGTAATTCGTATTTCTAAGAGCATTACAGCGTATATAATTATAATTAATGCTTAAAGTCTTTTGATGGCTTTTTAATTGTTTTAAAAGAATAAAATCAGTGTTTATATACCACCCTAAGCAATTATTCTGTCAGATCTCACTAAAAAAACAGGACTGAGCTTGATCTCTCCTGGGAAGAGAGCCCTGTGATGAGACACAAGGCCAGTCCACCACTCATGTTGGTGGCTCCCCTGTGGATTTGGTTCCACACTCCTCAGCCTGTGGGAACCTTACAAAAAGATGGTAGTATGACTGTGCTGTGGCATTTTGACTGTTGTAATCCCCAATTCCAATCTCAACCCAATCACACTCATTACTCCTTACCAGGGCCACAACATACAGTGGATAAAAATGAACAGAGATGTTCTCATAAGCTTGTTCTAGAACAAACAAGTCTGAACAGAGGGAGCTTCTCGAATCTTGCTAGAGTTATTGTCCAGGGCAATCAGACTGCTGGCTTTGGACATCATTTGTTTTACTATAGCCCACAGATTCTCTTCCCCTTGTGATTCTCTAGGTGAACACACATACATCATGCTGAGCAATATAAGGCTTCTGGTGGGTCCACCTGGAAGCACTATGATATGATGGTGAACAGGAAGGTTAAGAGTCTTGCAGGTCTCTGTACATCTACTGACTATGCATGGAAACCACTGGGCTTCTCAATTTTCTCAAGTTCATATTGTATCCATTGCATAGGGCTGTTTAAGGCATACATGAGAAAATTCCAAAGAGCAGGTAGCCTACAGCCAACACTAAATAGTATTATTAGTATTGTTATATGTTCTATTAAAATAATCAGACATGACACTTAGTGCCCACCCCAAGATGACAGGATCTCAGATTCTCCTATTTACATCTATGAAACACTTCAGTAAGTCACACTGCTCTCCCTCCCTCCTGCCAAAATCAATTCTCAGTGTTTCTTTTGCTCATGTGGCAAACAGGGAGGACACAAAGGTCTTCTTTCCTCTCAACTGCATTTCTGACATGTACATATAGGACAGTGTCTCCTTACAGATCAGATCCTTTCACTGACAATGTGTGTCTGTGAAGCCTGGGCCGAATCTGAGTCACACTTGTACTAACCACCTCTGAGCCTATGGCCTACATAACTTCACTCTATTTCCTCCAGACTTACCTTTCAGAATAATCTGTATTTTTCCTGTCCATTTTCTATCGTTTCATGTTTTTCTATCTTATTATATGTGAACTTGTGAGCTTCCTCAAATCCTTTGTGAATACAAATGTATATGCGTAAGTATATAATTTAATATGTTTTATTTTCTTGAGGGCTCAGCTCTTGGACCTTATGTTTTCGGAATTCCAATATCAAATTTCTATTCCAATCCAGTTTTTATCCGAGCCTATGCTTCTTTTGTACAATTATCTGCCTGCCTTTCTATATCACCCAAACTCCTTAATCACAAAGACCTTATATTTTTAATTGTCATTTATTAGATGTAATACGTATGCCTTTGTCAAACCAACTTGTCCATCTTTAAAGGGACTTGGCAAGAGCACCAACAGCATCACACAGTACCGCCTGGAATTCATGTCTGGCAAGAAGCATTGGCGGGTGAACACAGTGTCACTCCCATTCTCCTGGCACCCCATTAGAGGTGCCTGGGGCTGAGGTGCAGCTGGGTGCACTATGGTGCTAGGTTCCAGGAGGGGACCTCCAGCTGAGTTCACTGTCCTCTTTTTATAGAGCAAGGGCTGGTATGGCCTTTTGAAATTCATGGACTACTTTGGACCCAAAGTCTGAGCTTATATATAACCTGGTCGGAGGAGAGCTGACAGCTGGAGACCTTAGCAGACCTGGAGACCTTAGCAGACCTGGAGCTTTGTGTACCATGAGAAATAAGTCTGTGTACAACTACTCCTGTTGGGAGGCAGCATCCTCGGTTCCATTTAGCTAATTTCTAGGCACTCTAGAAAGAGCTCTCCGGGTCATTTATCTGACAATCTGCTTATTTCTCTTATCCATCCACTTAACCCACTCAACAGAAGAATGAATGTCAGCTCTGTGCTAAGCACTTGAGCCCAAACCAGACAAGACATGATCCTGGCCTCCAAGGAATGCATTTGGCCTTGAAGAGGGAAGCATATATGCAAATGATAAAGGGACAAAAGTGCTACAAGTGCAGGATAAGGGTATATTCAGTGAAGGTACAGAGGAGGAGTCATCATTCCAGTGGGAGTCAGGAAAGCCTTAGTCTGCCTCTTGACAGAGGAGGTAGGATCTGCAGGTTGGGCATGAAGAGAGGGTTGGGAGACAGAATATATTCCAGTGGGAAGATGGGTGTAAAACAATATATAAAGTCCAATGATGAGACCACGCTGAAAGATAATTAAAATATTTCAGGAATCGTCATTTGTAGGACTGGATACGGGGTCCACTGAAAATTGAGTAGGTGTGTTGAAAAATATTAACATTAACTGAGTTCTATATGAAGCCCCAAACATCACCCAAACACAGAGTATTTAACATATATTATCTTTAAACCAATTCTTTGAGTTTCACATGGCTTTATTCTTTTTGTTCTTTCAAATTGAAGAAACCTGTTGAAATGTCTCTTGGTCACACAGCTTTAATATGTTAGAAGCAGAATCTTAATCCAGTTCTATCTGAATCTACATTCATGTTTTTCCTCTATAATTCATGTTTGTCTGGGAAACACATGGATTTTATCTATTTTTTTTAATAACCTGCTTTATTTCATCTATCATAACAATCACTGCAAATTACCCAACAATCACAATCATAGTCCTGATAATATGGTAACAGCAAATCATGCTGAGTGACTTTCTTATATTCTTAGAAAGTATATAAATTTAATATATGAGATTAAAAAAAAGACAAAGTCCACATTTGCTAAATTAATACATCAGGTATTTGTAGGTGCTTCTTCTATATTGTCCACACTAAATTTGCAAAGCAAAATAGTGATATGTATATTATTATTCCTATTTCACAGGTGGAGAAACTAAGGGTTATTAGGTTTAATAACATTTCCCAAGGCACACAAGCAATAAGTTGCAAAGCCAGATTTCAAATTGAGGTTTCAAGATCCCAAATCCCATACACTTACATATTACACTATAAGAACAAGATTAAGGAAGATCAAATTAATCTTATTATTATTAGTTTTACATATCCTGAGCCCTGGGCTATTTCCTTAAATTCATGCTCTTATCTCAATAAAGGAAGGTGAAAAGGTTTTTAGTCCACTGCTCTTCCTAAGGACATAAGAGTGTATATTCTGCAGTAGGGAAGGTGATGCAGGGAAAAAATGAAGGAGGAATGTTCTTAGGAACCTTCCAAATATGTCTGGCAAAATCCAAGTTGACTCTTACTATTAATGCGAGAATATCAGGAGAATACATGAAAGCAGCTAAAAAAATGAATGATGATGAAAGCAACTTAGCATAACGAGGCATGTTCCCCTTAATCAGAGATAAGTCAACATCATCCAACACAGTAGACATACTGGAAGGTACATGGCTAAACCACCAAATTTATTGCTCAAGGAAATTCCCAAATGAATACAGCCAAGCATTTCCTTAACAGAGCCAATGTGCTGAATTCATTTCTGGACCAAATTTTACTCTCTGTGGGAAATCAATTTCTTTCCTCAAATTCCAAACCATTGTTTGATAAACTGTCTATGCTTTCAGTAAAAAGGAAAAGAAAAAAAGACATGTTATAGTACACCAAGCAACACAGATGAGATTTCAGAGGGACACAATCAGGAATTTTTCCAGATTAAATATTTCACAGTTTGATAAAGTTTCTCAGTGTTGAAAAATATCAGCAGAGGTGACGACTAAAACTCTAGCATCAGGGACAGCACTATTCCTAATGCATGCAAATTAGGTGGTTCTGGGGCCATCACGTTTATTTCTGGAGAACAAGAAAAGTACATTGAAAGAAGACTTCATGACTGCTCCTCCTTAATTAGCTCTTCTATTTTCTTATTCTATTGCTAGGATCACATGAAGAAGGGGAAAAGAAGATATGTGAATCTTTTTATATTCATTGAACCTATTGATTTTCAACTTAAACATAACTCATTTGGAAACTGTGCCCTGAAGCAATGCTGTATTAATCTACATTTATTTATATGTTGCGATGTTTCCCTGAAGAGCAAAAGCATGAGGGGCAGAATATATTACCCGAGTGAACACTTACTGTAGCACGTCACTCCAAGCCATCTCTGCTTCGTCTAAGTTAGGTCATATACAGACCAAGGAAGGCATATGGGTGTGTTTTCCTTGGTATCACTTTTAGGGGTTTTGATAATTATTTCTCGGGATAACTTCCCAGCATAAAATTAACATTTATTATAATATATACACACTAATCAATATTTCAATGGCATCTATAAACTTCTTAAGAGGATTAAAGAGATTTTGACCACTGAAGAAACTAAAGCTAAACATACTTTTTTTTTTTTAATTGTTTTTTAAAATATATTTTTATTGATTTCAGAGGGAGGAAGGGAGAGGGAGAGAGAGATAGAAACATCAATGATGAGAGAGTCATTGATCGGCTGCCTCCTGCCAGCACCCTGCTGGGGATCAAGCCCGCAACCAGGCATGTGCCCTGACCAGGAATCGAACCAGGATCTCCTGGATCCTAGGTGGATGCTCAACCCCTGAGCCACGCAGGTTGGGCTGTACTAATGTTTTAGAAAAGATTTAAAAGCATCTCAGAATCACTCATGCAGATTTTTTCCGTAATCTCAGAGTTCTGCATCCCTACCCCACCAGGCTGCTTTTCCTAAAATTTTATCAAGGAATCCCCAAGGAGGCCCATCTGCTCAGTTCGGTGGCTTCAATAGCCAGGTTTCTACGACCGAGCTTGACTACAGCTATTCCATAATATCTCTGAACTTAGCTTCCCAGAACTCTAACTTCACAA
The DNA here is from genome assembly GCF_964146895.1 of Miniopterus schreibersii. Classification (NCBI taxonomy): domain Eukaryota; kingdom Metazoa; phylum Chordata; class Mammalia; order Chiroptera; family Miniopteridae; genus Miniopterus; species Miniopterus schreibersii. The sequence goes on along the minus strand of NC_138111.1, from coordinate 54,263,909 downwards.
ACTCTTCTTTCATGCTAAGGCAAAGAATGAAACACACATGCACACACACCTGAAAACACAAATAAACTCATGTTATTTCTTAAATTATTCACATCCATAGTTCATCTGTTTCCCAAGCCGTCTGAATCTATGTGGAAACAGTTGGCCGGCGGGGTGGGGTGGGGAGGGGAATGCAAATCTGGAGAGCTCTCTAACTTCACAAAGATGCAACTGAACTAAAAGCTCTATGCTCTAGATGAAAGGCAAAGTCCCTGAGACTGGAGTTTTGTTACAAAACTTCCACTCGGGGCATGTTCCATTCAATGTCCTAAAATACACAAACTTACTTGACTGGTCCTAAATAGAAAATGAAAAGTTATATATGCATTTTTTGTTGTTGTTCTAAGGTTCAAAAATGTGCTTTTAACTTTTTATGGAACAATGTGAATCAGCTAAAACTGTTTCCAAGAATAAAGACAGAAATATATGGAAAAAAACCACCCTGTATAGACATCCAATTAAAAATCTGTTAAACATCTTAACAAATGAACATATGACTTCCATTTCTGCAAAGGAAATAGAAATAACTTAAAAGGGTATTGAGATAAACAAGTTTTCAAGTGTGAAACTAATGTCTCATGCCCATAACAAATAAGGCTTACGACTCATGGCATTTGCTTGTACATAAATTGTCTTACAGTGATGAATTTTAAACTATCAAACAAAGATCAACAAGTGCCAGCCCTTTTGAGATTATGAAGCCAAAGTAAACACCGTGAAGACAAATGTCTCCATGAGAATGCTCACTACTTCTTCAGAACCATTTTTAAACTTTCAACCGTGTGCTTAGAAATAGCATCAGACTTGGAGTCACAAAGCTTGTGTTGGTTCCCAGTCCCGCCACTCACCAGCATGTCACTTAGCCCTTCGACCCTAGCTCCTCATCCCTAAAATGAGGCTGTGACGGCCTGTTGTTGAGGTTGTCAGGAGGGTGAAATGAAATCGTGGGAGTGGAACTGCCCGGCCCACAGCCTGGCTCATGGAAGGCCTTCCCAGGGGCAATGTGGATCCTGAGCACCACTGACAAGGTGATGGTGGGACCACACCGAGACCTCCCCACGTGGGCGCTTGAGTGCTGCCTGTTCCAACCACAGAAAGGACGAGACACAGGCTACTGGGGAGGAGGACCACTTCAGTGGAGAACTGGGCCACTCAAGTATTCTATGTATTTTACTTCTGATGGACTCTGGTGGCTAAGATCCCCTCCTTTCCAAAAATAAATATAAAATAATATAAATAATAACAGCTAACTTTTACTGAGTGCTTCCTGTATGCCAGGCACCATATTAAGTGTTTGTGTTATTTATTTTAACCCTCACAACGAACAGGTACTATAGTTAAACAAGGACTGGTGACTAGTATTCCATGCATTCTTAAGTTGGACACTGTGAAGAGGTAGCAATGTCATTTTGTGGCGAAGCCAATCACTCCTGAGAAGATTAAGCTCATATGTCACCCACTCCTTAGTGTGAAATATCAATCAGATAACACCCCCATGGAGGGAGTCACAGGAAACTTGAACTTGTCAGGGAGTAAAAGAGTACAACTTGGAGAACTTCGGTTTGAGTGAAGTCTCAGTGGGCCTGGGGTGGGGCGCCGGGCTGTGGAAGAGGGCAGGGGAGACACTGCTTGACCTCTGTCATTTGGGCTCAGGTGCTGGGGTTCTACAGCATCAGTTTTTTTACAATCCTTGACAGTTGGACCATGAGGAGGGAACACTGCCAGGGCTGATGGAAAAGCATGGGGAAGAAAGAGCACAGAGAGGGTAACCTCTACGGCAGGGATAGCAACATCATTGCTCCTCAGCAATCTTTGACCCCTTGGCACTAATGCGTCCCACCCCTTCAGCAAGCCCCATCCACTTGGGCTGGGGGAGGGGACACGGGGAGTGAGAAAGGACCACGTATCAACATTACCACTGGCCCAAGGAGGGGGACCATGAGATGTGTGGAGTCAGAGGGAGAGAACAGCGCCTTACAGGGTGCACTTGTTGCTTTGGTTAAATTTCTATTTGGTTCACCTCTTGACTTGAGAATTCTGCAGTGACTGGTACGGTTTGAATACAATCTTGCTATTAGTTTGAATCTGCTGGGAGCGTGTTGTTAGAGGAACAGGAAACCTGCCCAACAGCACCCTTGGAAAAGGTGGTCTGGATCTGGTATAATGACTCAGTGGCCACTGACCTACCTCTCACTGCAATTCCTTCAGCACATTTTGTCTAAATAATCTTTATATCCTTTATTTCTCAGGTTATATAATTTTCATGTACATTATATATATCATTAAAATAAGAATTATAGAAATCACGAACAATCTACTGTTATAGTTTGTGCTTGAGGTAAAAGATGCTCAATATATGTATATTGAATGAGTAAAACTCTTAGAAGTGGAGTTATATAAATAGAAAGCTTTTTCTCCTTTCCTTAAAACCCCACAATGAGTATTTTTATTTGTTTCCATATTTTCTTTGGTATTAAGTACTCAAAACAGTACTCTAAATATTTCCTCCGTCTTTTAAAATGAAGCACTGAACATTTGTGAAGTAATCCATAAGTTATACCACGAAAGGATATAGCAACGCCTTATCCAAGAACCATAGGTCACTATCATTTGCCATGGGAGAGCATTGGAGGATATTATAGCTTCCAAAATCTTAATTTCTTTTCTCCAAAACTCTTTATGAAAATTAAACCTCAAAAGGGTTCAGCAAGCTTAATACCCTACTCAACATTAGACCCATATGGCAGGATGAATTTCTGGGCACCCCCCACTGATATGTTCAAGTTGTAATACATGTGATCTGTTAATAATTCAGACAGTCAACTTGATATTATTTCTTTAGTGCATTTGAAGGAACTGGAATATAAACAGTTCTTGCCCAGATCAGAAGCAACTCAATTTACAATTTAGTCTCCTTGATATGCTCCCAGTGGTAGCATCAAACAAATAAAGCCTGAGGAAATTCTTATTGGAAAACCATTATTGGTTTATTAAAATATAGAAGGATGCTATGTAACAGAATAAATCTTGATAAGAGTAGAAAGGGTAGAAACCAACAATCCAAGTATTCCCATTAGGAAAGCTAAACAGAATTAATTAATGTTATGCATAAAGACAGCAAGAAAATAAAATGACCATTAAAAATACACCATTTTCAGGAAAGACTAAACTATCAATATCATGACTCTACTACCATGTTTACTTCATCACAAGTAGATCTTAACTGCATTGATTATAGGGCCCATTATGCAATTATGAGTAAAATAACAATAAAGTTTCCATGGCAAAATCCTAAGAATCCCTTTTATTACTCTCTTCTTTCAAAGCCTCCCTTGAAATGGTATATTATAACCTCAGAATCGGAAAGAAAATATGAGTATAATAAAATATGTCAAGAAACAGAGTAAGACAAGTCCCTGGAATAATAATCTTCACAAAGCCCTCTAAGAATCGATGTCAGTTACCACTGCTATTTGCAGTCTGAAGTGACATCTTAATAAGCAGTCCTGGAAACTCAAGAAAGCTGGGTCTTCGGGCTGGCCAGTGTATGTTCAGCCAGTAATTAGATTCAATGAAGACGTCTTCCTGCAGAGCCTTTAAGGAGCTTTCGTTGAGCTCAGGGTCCCAGGTGACGCCCAGCTAAGAGCCCCTGTTCTGTCCCAGGTAACAGGCCGCTTTCTGCAGGCTGTGGGCTAAACTCACACTGCCAGACACTCGCATGAGGTCTGTGTCTCTGGGGATGGAGAGAAACAGTGGCCTTGGACGAATGCACTCTGTTGTCAGAGGGGTCACCATTCTCCAGCCTTGTTGGGGCTTCAGGAGCAGAGACTTGAGCTCCAAGGCGTATCATCAGAAGCTCCTACTAGCAATTTTTAGAGGGCTAATGGAAGGGAGGGACAAGCTCATTTCTTTTTCCTCTCACCCTCATCTGTCAGGCCAGAAGACTGCCTGGCAGGCAGCAACCCAGGCAAACTATCAAGTCCTGCTCATAAGCATTCCTCACTGAGCCCAGTCCCCAACTGGCACCTTCCAGCAGAAAGAGATGACCTAAATATTTCTTTTGGAGTCCCCTCCTGTTTCCTCTACCACTGTAAAAACGATTATAAGAGGATAATTTTCATCTGCTTATTTCTAACATCATCCCAGATTTCATGTGGAAATTTGGATTATTTTGACACCTGCAGGCAGGTTAATGAGAAAATGGGAAGGCGTGTTTTCCCTAGGGTTGCGTTAGAGCAAAACCCACCACTCCGGGACGACAAAGGCATAGCGCCATCTCGTGGTAGGTTATCAGAACTGTTCTTTTCAGTCTTGCCAGGGAATTTAAGAACATTGATGAGAACACGCCGCAGTTTGTTTAAACCAAAGAGATGGGCCGGGAAAACTGAATAGGGTAGGCTTAATTTAAAAATTAACATGCAGTAAAATTTCTTTTGGCCACATGTCAAATAACAATTGTAATTCTTCATCAGGACCCCCACCATTTACTTAATGAGGTCAAATCTAGAGAAAGTTGTTGCTATACTCGGAGCCAGAAATTAATTCTTAGTTTGTAAATAGCTTAATTTTCTCCCTGTTTGGGAACAACCGATAAAAGCCTGGCTTGAAATCTGGTTGCAATAGCTACTCTAATGAACAAAATAAAGGATAACATTCAGGCAAGCGTAATCACAGCTCTCTGTTTAAAGCGCAAGAGTATGCTGATCACAATGACAGTTCCTAATCTCCCGGACTGAAAAGTGACTTCCATGGAATAAAGTTAGCTTAGATGGGTTTTCCATTTAAATGGTCAAGGATTAAAAGGAGTTGGTCGGACAAGCGTAACTCATTCATATAACATTCCACTTAAAATACACATACACATCATGATATCCCTATGAAAATAAGCTGTCTTCTTAGTCACTGGAATTTGAAAGCAAAAGCTGACACTAAACCATTGTGATTAATATATGACATAGTTGGAAGACTATGCCGCCCTTCAGTGGCCTGCATTTCTGAGCTCCTATGACTATTGTATCACGTTATGCAATTTACAGTGCTGGAGCCCCTCTGAGATTACTTACACAAAAACGTACATTTCATTTGAAACCTGACCAGGCTCATTCCTGTTCTAGGTAGATGCATTATGACAACCTTTAATTGGGCACACTGCCAAAATGCAGCCAGTTTAACAGGCCCGGTTAAATGCGACACATAGACTAATATGCTTATTTGACTTACTTGTTGAGAATGATTTATTGAATAATACTTGATAGAGAGAGAGTACAAAACCTTTCAAAGGGCAGTTCTCAGAGAGTTTAAAAGTCCACAAAACTAGCCTGCATTAAAAAGAAAAAAAGAAAAAAAAGAGAGAGAAATTTGAGAAGTTAAAAAAAGTACTTATCTTGCCAAACAGGTCTATAATAGAGTAAAAGCCCTGGATACTTCTGGGAGCCAAAAGTTAATTCCTAACAAAAATTAGTTTACATCAGGCTTTTCCTCTTACAGTTGCAGGGACATGTGTGCAGGGGGAATGAGAAGGGCATACGTATTTTGAACTATGTCATATCCATAACTTTTTTTTATTGATTTATAAAATAAAACTGGGGAAAACAGGCATTCAATCCTGCCCTCTGGAATAGTATAAAAAGACTTCTTAGTTTGCAGGACCTGGCTCGATGTAAAGACTTGTATTCAGTTGGCATCTAGAGAACAGTCTTATGTAGACATCGCCTGGCCTACTATACAGCAAGTGTAGATCAATCTGGAAGTCTGCTGCTTTGTGAAATTAAAATGGCAAAATTTACCTAATAATTTTGCTTTGTAAATTAAAGTTATATCAAATTAGATTTCAATATAGCCATTCACAGCCCTTTCAAAAGCAGTTTCCTCTAGGATCTCAATTAGAACAATATTCTCATGCCCCTACCCCCACCTCCGTTGGAGGCAATACAGGGCTCAGCCTGGAACTGTGGAGTGGAACTAATTCCTTCCTCTTAACGCCTGTCTCCAATTAGCTGGTGGGAAATAGAAATGATTTACTTAAGAGACAGCTTTTCCCACTTATTCAAGCCTATTACAATTCTCATCCAAGCATCACTCAGCCACTAATCGTCTTGGGAAGCTGTACTGTGCTGTGGTGGAGAGCAGAGTTGCCAACATCATGAGCTAAGCAAGTTACTTAACCTTCTTACGCCTCAGTTTCCTCACTTGTCAAACAGGGATCATTTCTGTTTCATATTCTTACTATAAATGTTAAATGAAAAAAATAGGCCATCAGCACATAGGGCTGCCTGGCTCATCAGAGTGTTCAATGAATTAATCGTTACCATAGGCGAGTAAACAGATAAGCAATTAATTACCAAACAAGGAAATAAAGAACGCATAAAGGACATGTGCTCAACACAGTGAAAGCACCGGGGAGGGTTAAGCCATGAGTCACTTCTACAACTTCCCTGGCAGTTCCTCCCCAGAATCCATTAGAATAGCTTTGGCAAAAGAGAACTCACTACTTTACAAGCCAGCTCTAATTATTTCACTATTCTGCTTAAAGAGAAATCTTAAAATTCTCTAAAAGTTGTCTTCCATTGACTTTTACCCATTTACCCCCTTTTTTCATCCAGGAACGTCAAATTCATCTGTTACAGCTGTTTTGTGGACCGTTATCATGTTCCCAGACATCTTCTCATGAAAGACCACTTATATAGTTTATGTTTTCATGTGCCCGTGAGAAAACACAAGGGGAAAGCCAAACAGAAAGACTCTGTCGACTTCAAATTCTTAAGAACTTTTAAATTCTACAACAGACCGAATGCCAATGCCAACCAAGTCCTAATGGCTGCTCCAGCCCAGGGTGGAGAAGGAACCTGAAGGATGCTCTGGTTCAGCAGCAAAGAGCAACATAGTCAGTCAGAGGCTTTCACATGAGGGGCAGAGAGTATGGAGGTGGCGAGAAAGCCACCTATTCACCATCCCTGTTAAATGCCTGGGAGCCCTCCTAGGTCTTTTTCCCCTGAAAGCTGGGGTTGCATTGTGCTCATGCTATGTTCCCCTGCACCTTGCTACAAGAATCAGCGAGTGAATGGCTTTACCGTACACTTGACACATGCCCCAGTATCCACCAGAACGTCACGTTCTGAAATTTCAGTAATATCAGCAATAGATATCACGGGAAATGTACGGCATTTAAGCAAATTTATTGCTAGACAGGATAAAGGCACTGCCTAATGATACGCAATTCTTATTTCCTTCATGACAAACAAAATAAATTATATCTGAGTTAGCAAAGGAGGTTCTTTTTCCTTCCTTTCTTCTCTTTATTTTTCTCTTCTCTGCATCTCTTTCTTGTTATTTAAATCCTTTAGGTCTTTAAATAAATAAATTAAGCCCAGCCGCGCATGGCTCAGCGGTTGAGCATCGACCTAGGATCCAGGCGATCGGGGTTTGATTCCCGGTCAGGGCACATGCCCGGGTTGTGGGCTGCAGCCGATCAATGACTCTCTCATCATTGATGTTTCTATCTCCCTCTCTATCTCTCCCTTCCTCTCTCTGAAAGCAATAAAGATATATTTTAAAATAAATAAATACATACATACATACATACATACATACATACATAAATAAATAAATAAATAAATAAATAAATAAATAAATAAATAAATAAAAGTTAAGGAATAACGATCTCCAATATGAACAAATGGGCAGGTTGTGTTTAAACTTTTTTCTTTGTTTAAAATCTAATGCAGTTTTTCCTGGAGTAGCAACACTTCAAATGGGAGTGAGTGAGCTTCAAGGTTCCAGGGACAAGATTAAAGAGCGTGCTCTGACCGTCCCCTAGGCGTGGCCCCGCCGAGAAGCACTGCTAGGAAGAGGAAGGTGACGAGGGCTTCCTTGGCTCCCCAGAACTCAGCGTGGAAGAGCAGGCTGCTGGCTGAGCTGCTGCGTCACTCCAAGGGAGTCAGTCACTGGGGGCAGGACATAATAGTTGCTGATGAAAAGGCAACGCAGTGACTCAGAAATATCTTTGCTCTCGAGAGATGTCTACTTCTGCTCCTAGGTAAGTGATATCTTCCCATCGAATTAGTGCAGAGTTAGATATGGGATTTAGAGTCTAATGTCTTTGGTCTCGGTCCTGGTTCCATCATGCACCAGCGGTGGGACACTGGGCAACTCCAACCTTCCAGCACCGCTGACACATAAACCTACCTCCCAGGGTGACCAGGGAGATCAATGATTAGATGCGAGGAAAACTGATTTACAAATTGTGACATGAAATCTCAAACCCAAATTACATAAAGAGAGTCTTCTCAAAACTCCTCATCTTATGCATCTCATAAACATGTTAGGCAGCTTTTTATTTTTATTTTTATCAGCACCAGTCACAAAAAATATTGCAAAAAAATGTTTCTACAAATGGGCCCTGGCTGGTGTGGCTTAGTTGGTTGGGCATCAGTCCCGTGCATGGAAAGGTTGCTGGTTCAATTCCCAGTCAGGGCACATACCCGGGTTGCAGGCTCTATACCCAATGGGGTACGTGCAGGAGGCAACAGACCGATGTTACACTCTCGCATCTACGTTTCTCTCTCTCCCTCTCCTTTCCTCTCTAATTCAATAAAAATAGTTCGTTGTTTTTGTTTTTTTTTAAATGGGAGTTAATGGTACACAGTCTGCTTTTATGGTAAGGAATATCATTCCCATTTTACAATTGGTAAAACTAAGTCTCAGGAAGGTGACATGAGTAGTATGTGCTTGAAGTAGAGCTAGGTAACAGGGCTTCAAACTTCTGCAGCACCCAGAGCATTTCAATATTTACTCACATGACCTCTCCCTTCTCTAAACTTCATGAGATGCAGAGAAGACCATGAAGCATAAACCTTAAGCATATTTATAGGATGGTTATCAGCAAGTCCTTGTTTCCAATTCCAGGTGGATTTCCTGCTCGGAAACAGAGGCCATGCTGTTACAAGCTGCATGGAAGTGATACATGAACTTTCAGTGCACGTATTTATTTATAACTCAAAATTCTCACTCCAGATTCTATAAGCATTCTAACATTGTGAGAAAGGCATGTGTAACCTTTGATCATAGATATTTAGTTATTTTTGGATCCTTTTGAATTTTATAGGATAAATACCAAAATTCTCAATTCCAAGATACAAGGTCAAACATGTCTAATGCTATCTCAATAATTATGATCCCCCCCCCCAGTTTTTTACATAGGCCTCTACCTTCTGGCACAGACTGTACTTTGACTGATATATCCACTGCTTGTGGACTCAAGTCATAATTATAAACACCGTTTATTGTTCAACTGTGCTTCGAGAGACTATACTGGTGTATAAGGCTACTACTTTCTATGCTGAATCGGTTTAGACAGCTATGTGATTTTTGTTTTTACAACATGCCTATCTCCTTGTCACCAGTATCTTCTCTCATTGCTATTGATACCTGATTCAAGTGACAAGAGCTCTCTTTTATAGTTTAAGAAAGCAATGTGTTAGTGTTCTGTGCTGCATAATAAACTACCACAAACTCAAAGGCTAAAAACAACACACACTTGTTACCGCACAGTTTCTATGGGCCAGGGGTCTGAGTGCAACTTATCTGGGTCTTCTGCAAGCCGGCAGAGTGCCAGCCAAGGCCGGGTTCTCACCTCGTGGCTCACTGGGGAAGGGTCCACATCTGAGCTTACAGGTTGTTAGCACAATTCATTTCCTGTGTCTTTAGGATGCAGTAGTTTATCTCTTCATACCCAAGAGAAAAGAGAGCAAGACGCTCAAATTTTCTAACAAGGTGGAGTCTAACATAATGTAATTACAGGAATGACACCCAATCACTTTCACCGTACTCTATTGGTGAGAAGCAAGTCACAGGTTCTGCCTAAAACTTAAGGCCATAAATACCAGGAGATGGGGATTTGGAGGACTGCCTTCCAATCTGTCAGCCATACCAACTAATCCACTTAGAACTGAATGAAAGTTAGAGTAATAAACCCAGAACAAGGGACCAAGGGGCCTTTGTGAGTTAACTGTAACTATTTTTATGACTTCCATTTTAATCACTTGGAATCTTGACATGTTCTGGATAGTCCAAGCTATTCGATACGTGATTTTTAGACACATGGATGAGTTCTCAGGTCACACTCCACAACTTTCAAGGAATAACAAGGCTGCCTCCTCTTTACATTCTTCTCTAGATGGGTTGTGAAAATGCTGGTCAATTCACTGACATTCCTACGTTAAAACAGTTTGTTATTAAGTAGGTTGAGTCTGTCTCTGGTTACTGCTCAGTAACTAACGACTGTCTACACCCTGGAGTAGGCCAGGACTAAGCATTTTCTATGGTGAAATTCCTGTGATTATGGGCAAAGTGAGAGTGGGCATCTTCCTTCTTCGACTCCTGGGAGAGAAGCTTATCTTCTGAAGCCCTGTGCTGTTTTTAACTGCTTATAAAACATTTTGATATTGATGTGTGTGTTTTTAAATCCTTGTAAAAGTTCTACGTAGGAAATACTTCAACAATCCTAGGTAAACTGGAATAAAATTGGTATGTCCTTCACTATACCCACTGGTGTGGAACTTGTTTAGTTCCTTCTTCCAAGCATTAAAAGTTCCACTCCCCGACTGGCAGGTGTGGCTCAACGGTTGAGCATCGACCTAGGATCCAGGAGATCCCAGTTCAATTCCCGGTGAGGGCACATGCCCAGGTTGTGGGCTTGATCCCTAGCAAGGGTCATGCAGGAGGCAGCCGACCAATGACTCTCTCATCATTGATGTTTCTATCTCTCTCTCCCTCCCCCTTCCTCTCTCTGAAATCAATAAATATATATTAAAAAAAAAAAAAAAGTTCCTCTCCCTATGCTTTCTTTAGTACCATGAGGTAGAGGTCATAGGCATCATATGGAGTGTGCTTAACTACTTTAGACCACCATTGCGATCAGAATTTGAACTCTTTTGGAGCAGTTATTTGGAGAACAAGAAATGTATGCACCAAGTGGAATGAACTTTGGAATTCATTCAAAGAAAATCAAATGCTTGTCACTTCTGTCAGCATTTGTTACATTTAGGAATTGTTTTTTGGGTGATGACATAATCTCTCCCTCTTTTAGACAGCACTGGGAAATAAGGCAACAGGGTGAGTTTGTTCTATGACCAAATCTTACTTGAAAAACAATAGCTCATATTTTAAATCACAATTAAAGCTTTTTTGACCTAGTCATGGTATTTAATTACCTTGTGCTTATTACAACTGTGTAAAATTTAATTCTGTAGTGCAGATTCAAAATAATAAAAAGTTTAGCAGTACATGAATCTTCAAAACTGCAACAGTGAAACTATGCCCAAGGTCCCTAAATCTGTAAATAAAGGCTGGGTTATGTAGCACATAAATTAGCATGGTAGAATAATTATTTGAGATATTTACTGATTTTTTCATTTTCTCCATAAGATATGGGGTCACCTATAACCACAAGTAAGAGATTATCAGACCAGGCCAGAGAACAAAGAAGTTGAATTACTGAGTCCTAAATTCAAATGCCAAGGAAGGTTGAGAAATCAATTATTTGATAGCAGACATAATATATCACACTATTTTTCCTCCACGCACACTTCTCCTAACTACCTCCACATTATAAGAACCTAGAGAAGCTGAGGAGGTAGAGTATGGAGAGAATTCAAGATGGACATGTTTAGAAACTGTATGTCCTTCTCACTCAGCAAAAAGAGTCTTGCTTCGGAAAAAGGAAGCATGTATATTTACTTTAAGTTTTATGTTTTGGGATCTTGGAGAAGAAAAGACACTGTCTACGTTGTCTTAGTGGAAGGGGAATCAAGCTTTGGAGATAAGTCCACACCCTTAGCTCTGGATTCCCTTGGCTTGAGAGTAGTCTATGGATTCCAGAGGAACTCAGGAATTATCAAAGAAAGCGAAAATGATGGCCTGTCTGCCAGAATGTTCATTGCTAAAAATGTTTGGTCAGATGGACAAGACCTAGAAAGTTGCCACCAGGAATCTGATGAACGAGGTTGCTCCCGCGCCCTGGTAAAACCTTGAGTGAGAGGCCGAGTTAGAATCACACACCTTTCCCCCCTTCTCTGTGTGGCATTTCCATTCACTTCCCAGAGCACTAGGGAGTGGGGGCGAGGAGCACATACAACAGACAGACAGTCCTACACCCAAATAACTGATGGATTAAGTTTACCTGGAAGGAACTAAAGTAACTTCCCGCATCAGGACAAATGGGACAGAGCATGAGGTAAACCAAAAATTATATTTGATTACAAAAAGGAACCGAAGTCACTCTTTTGCATACCTAAGTGTGTGACTGTGACATTTATATCTACCATATTTATGTTTGAGTGGGAAAAATGATAAATTCCGAAATACAAATTTTCAAAAAAACTTTTTAAAGTGTACGATAACAGTTCTATCTCTTTGGAGATCATGGGTATTCATTAAACTTTAAGAAGCCAGGTAGATTCTTACTGTCTTCCCATTAAAACCAGTCTTCATTATATCTCTTTTGAGATCACATGTTCCTTTGTGTGATTTTTTGGTCTTGCCATCAAAATATTCAATTTTTGCCCCAATATTTACCCTAACATAGACACAGAGTAGGTAAAATTATGGTGTAGAATCAGATATGCCATAAATACGCAACACATCCTATTTTCATGGGTATAAGGCAGAACCTGTCTAAAGAGGAAGCTCAGGGAATTCCTACGAGTGTGAATTTGTCCACATTTTAATGTGTGCTGCACGCATCACGGACATTGATTACATACAGCAGAGCTTCATGTATACACACATTTGAAAGAGAATATTTCTGCTCTAAGGTATGACTGCCCGAATTGCCTTGAAAAATAAACTCTTCAGATAAATATGTATTGTTTAATTATAACAGTAAGAGTATAACAAACCCGAATTTTGAATTGCCTTGAAAAATAAACTCTTCAGATAAATATGTATTGTTTAATTATAACAATAAGAGTATAACAAACATCTATACCCCTAAATGGTCAAAAACAACAAAGAGCTTCAACCTGTTTTTTTAAAAAGGTGCCATCCCTGTCAAAAGCCACTCATACACTTACCAGGACCATGTGGGATCACCTGGGGGGGAAAAAGTAAATCTGTCTATTGCATCACATTAGGTTTGACAAAGGAAATGCGTGCTTTAAATATCTGAGTAAAAGTCAGCTTAATAAAGCAGGTCACTTTCTTCAGCTGTGTGTGTGTGTGGCTTGACAACTGACATCTTGTTTTCAATTAGGCCAGGAAAGCATTTTAGTAAGAATGAGGCAGTTCGGAACAGAAGATATCCAGTCCTACTTCATAAAATCACTTGAAAAACTACAATCAAACTTAACTTTAAATGTATATATTATAAAAACCACAAAATCCATAAAAGATGACCTTTTCTTCCAAACCAGAGCAATCACTTTTGATAGCAAGTTGCCTGTTAGCGTAGCAGTTAGGAGCATGGATGGTGGAGCCAGACTGTTGGATTCCAAACCAGGCTCCACTATTCAGGAAGGGTGTGACCTTGACAGGTTAGGTAACCAGTCTGTGTCTCGGTTTTCTCATAAAATTATCTTGCTATTATCTCAAGTGTTCGCCGTTATCATCATCAGCTACGCAACAAACTTAGCCGGCATCTGGGAGATGATACGTTTGCTTCTGCTGTGCTCAGTGCCATCTCCGCCACACCGGCTGCCCGCAGCTCACCCAGGCGCCCTGCGCGCCCCGGACACCCCCACCTCAGGCCGAGGGCGGCGGGGGGGGCAGCTCTCTTTCCGTAAGAGCGAGCCACTGAAATACGTCCTGATAACCTTCAGTCTCTCCTTTGAGCTACCCTCCTTACATCCGTCGGAATAAACGTTTTCGCATCTTCGTCTTCTCCTCTTAGACTGAAACATCAGACTACAGAGCTGTTTTTTAAATTAAAACGTAGCTCATATACTATAGAATTCACCCTTTTATAGTATACACTTCAATGGTTCATAGTATCTTGTGCAACCATCACCACTATCTACACCTCGGACATTTTCATCACCCCCCCCCCATCCTAAAGCCACTGGGAGATGCGTTCCGCATCCAGCATACAAAGTTTGGGGGTTGAGTGCAATTATTGTTACCACGCTGGGAGAGACTGCCAGCTGCTCGCTCCAAACTGTGTTCCCCTTTCTCACTTCAACTAGGTATGCGGCTGCCCAGGATACAAACTGCGCGGCCCAGACACCCCTGAGCCCAGCCAGGGCTTTGTAACTAAGGTCATGCCAAAGCTATTAAAAGATATACTAAGTGGCAGCTTCTGGGAGAGTCCTCATGAGCCAGCTGATGTATACCTTTTTCTCCATTACCACCTTACAGTTTGCCCCTGCCTCCACCCCATTGCCTGGGATATGGGTTGTAATGGCTGGAGTTCTTGTAGCCATTTTGGACCACAAAGGTGCCCTTGAGAATGGGAGTCAGAGGCTGGAATGATTTATGAGAAAATTAGAATGAGCCTGGGTCCCTGCCACCTTTGATTACACTGGCTCTGAAATTTCTATCTCTGGAAAATGACTTTTACATAGGAGAGAAACAAAGGTCTATGTTTACGTCATTATTTGGGGAGGTTTCCGTCATATACAGTGGACTTGATACTAAGTGACATAACCTTTTAGTCATATTCCCACCCATGCCATACCTTTTGAGTTGCCAAGAAGGTAGGGTACTTGAAAAGCTTAAGCCAATTTCTTTCGCTCTTCTTGAGAATTATACCCGATTGGAGTGCATCACAGAGCACCGTAGTTTTCAGCAACTTATGTAACTTAGCTTCCTACATATACGCTCCACACGCTCCCTCATTTATACTTTGGGGCACATGTAATACATGAAAATCAATCGTCCCCATAGAAACTTAGGGCACTTGCCTACAGGGGTAACTGGTCATACTTTCAAACCAATCTACTAAATCGTACTTTCAGACTGGTGACAAGCGGCCATGTGAACGCACACACAGCCACACTTAAATCCACTAAAGCTCATTGGAGTGTGCAAAGCAGTAACTCACATGGGATTCTAATCACAAACTGAAATGAGGTCCACCCAAAATGTGCTTAGCAGCTCCTTTGAACCTGCTTCATGTGTAATCAAGTTCAACCTTCTAAAAAAGAACCAAAATAAATCAAGTGCTGTTTCTGAAGACTTTCCTATTAAAAGAATGAGCTCTCCTTCTAGACTTTGGCTATTGTAAATAATGCTGCAATGAACATAGAAGTGCACGTATTCTTTCAAATTAGTGTTTCAGGTTTGTTCAGATAAATTCCCAGAAGTGGAATCACTGGGTCACAAGGCAGTCCCATTTTTGATTTTTTATGGTAACTCCATACTGCTTTCCACAGTGGCTGCACCAATCTGCACACCCACCAACAGAGCCCTGGGCTCCCTTTTCCCCACACCCTCGCCAACACTTGTTGTTTGCTGATTTATTGATGGCAGCCATTCTGGCAGGTGTGAGGGGATATCTCATTGAGGCTTTAGTTTGCATTTCTCTAATGATTAGTGACATTGGCATCTTTTCATATGTCTCTTGGCCATCTGTATGTCCTCTTTGGCGAAGTGTTTATTCTGGTCTTTTGCCCATTTCTTAACTGGATTGTTGGGGGGGGGGGTTGGTGTTGAGTTGTAGGAGTTCTTTATAAATTTTGGGTATTAACCCCTTATTAGATGTATCATAGGAGAATATGTTCTTCCATTCAGTGGGTTGTCTCTTCATTTTGTTGATGGTGTCCTTTGCTGTGCAAAAACTTTTTAGTTTGATGTAGTCCCATCTGTGTATTTTTTCTTTTGTTTCCCTTGCCCAAGGAGATATATCAGAAAAAATATTGCTATGAGAAATGTCTGAGATTTTACTGCCTATGTTTTCTTCTAGGATATCTGAAGTGCCCATCAGTAGATGAGTGGATGAAACAGCTGTGGGACATTTACATAGTGGAATACTACTGAGTCATAGACAGGACGGACATTTTACCCTTTGCGACATCATGGATGGACCTGGAGAACATTATGCCAAGTGAAAGAAGCCAGGCAGAGAAAGACAAGTACTGTATGACTTCACTCATATGTGGAATTTAGTGAACAGACTGAACTACCAAGCAAAATAGAGACAGACTCATAGATTGAGAGCAGGCAGACAGTTCTGGTGGGGGTGGGGGAGAGTTGAGGGAATAGAGGGATGGAGAAAAAAAGTAAAAAAAGGAGAAAGAACTCAAGGACACAGACAATAGTGTGTGACTGTTAGAAAACTAAAATGTGGTCCTTTTCAGAACTGTCCATTGGTGACAATGCTATTACTTTTTAAATTGAACCAAAATATGACATTCTTCTTCCATAAAAGTTACTATTAACAACAGTAACATGATATATGGAATTTTAAAATTGACATTTAGATATTACATCTACTCAGTAATACTATGCTGGTAAATAATGCCCTTCTAATGTTTTGCTTCAATTAGCCAACCCTATTGCAATCTCAGTTTTAAAGGCCTAAATTTCTACCTACTCTGAAATAGCACCTACTCTAAAAAATATGTCTATCTAAATTAGAAGACTAAAAAAATAAACTCTAAGAGGATGTGCTGCCTCAAGGGGACATTTTGCCCATGCCTACAACCCACAGTATCCTCTTACAGTTTCTTAAATCCAGGTGATAGAAGGCTGGTGCCAAATGACCTTGGCGAGCTGCTGGAGTCAGGGGCAACCATTTCTCTCTAGCTGCCTTCACCTACTGATGGACAGCGCCTCCATGCACAGCTAAGCCATGAATGTCTATTAAACACAGGCATTTAAATTCCTCACAGAGGCTGATCGTTTCAGCTCCGCCTTACAAACAACTAAGGAACTCCTTTGAAAGTTATTTGTCTTTCCATGAGATGAATTAATTCTTTATAGTAAAGGACATTTAGTACGAGGAAGCAATCAGTTATTCACTGGTGCCCCACATGACTTTTGGAAGTGTATTATTATTATTTTTTTAACTTTTTGGACTTTTTATCTAAGTATAACATGCATAGAGAAAAGTGCATGAATCTTAAATCACAGTCTGTAGAGTTAGTTTATGCTTATTAGGAAAGTTTGAAAGTTAAGCAGCAAATAGCTCCTCACATTTATAACTGTTGCTAAAGATATTTGATATTCATTTCGAAGTATGCTAGTTTACTTTAGGATAACTATAAGTGGAGACTATCTCAGGAATTTAAATGGTAACTCAAAGGAACAAAGTCGGAGTTCATGTCTAGGAAGAATTTATTCAGTATTGAAATTTCACCATTACTGACAAAGTTCTCTTTGCGCAGTGTGAAACCTGAAAATATGTTCAAAAAGTCCTAAAATTCACATTTTTTTCAACTATTTCTAAGCGATGTTAAATTTCTGTAACAGAATTATATATTTTGAGAGGCTGTTTGACCTTAAAAATCTGCTTGTATGAGTGCTGGGATTTTTAATGTTTCCCATTTTATTACTTCTCGTGTCTTTTAGATAATTAATCTTGATGTCTATTTGTTATCTGGACTAAGTGACAGAATCCTAGCAAACAGCGGACATCTCATAAACAACAGATAGGAACTGTATAAGCTGTAAGGAAACTGGAACTTGATAAAGAAAAGGAATTTTTTTTCCCCTTAAGGATAATGGTTTTCTCAGTAAATTCTAAAGGTCAAGTGTAAAAAAGTAGTCCCTCTCCTTAAAGACTGAGATTCATCATCCTGACATTATTTACCAGAGTCGCAGTTCATGAACTGATAGAAGGCCTCAGGATCGTGTGTTCTGTTGTCCTACATTTGACTACTCCTTAATTGCACTGTGAGGCAAAAATGTGAATAGTGTATATATTACATCTTGGGCACTGAGCTTTGTCACTTTATGCCATTTCTACCACTGCTAATAAAAAGAGCATTGATTTGGGGCTGATGATTTGCCAGCCATTAACCTGAAAGTTTTATTATGCATGTATTTAAGAATATTTCAATCATAAAAAGTTCAGCAAATAATAAATTTCTCTGTAACCACTAGCTATTTAAACAGATATTAACATTTAATCATATTAAAAAATAAAATGTTATAGATATGCTTAAAGTGAACTATGTACATCTCCCTGGTCCAGTTTCCCTTCTTCTCTCCCTGTCTATTAAGTAACCAACATTACAAAGTTGGAACATATTTTCCACATACGTTTTTATAATCATTTTCTCTAAACTATCTACAAATATGTAATATTAAAACTGATACAAATGTGTCATGCCATAAAATGGTATAATCTCACCTTCAACATTGTATTTTTGAGATATATCTATACTAATACATGTAGATCTTGTTATTTACTTTAATTGCTTCTATAATATTTTATTATATAAATAAACCGCAAGTTCATCCATTTACCTTCTAATGGATATTTAAGATTTTCTTTCGATTTATGGCTATAACATTCAATACTTCATTGAACATACACATACGTGTAAATGCTTCTCTAGAGTAGATTCCTAAAGTGAAATTGGCGGTATTTAGGACATATATATACATATTCAGCTTTATAGACATTGGTAAGTTGTTTTTTAAACTGGTTATACCAATTTATACTAAACAGCATCATAGAAGTGTCTCTCATTACCTTTCTTCCTCACTGCCTGTCAGGTGGCCATCAAATGCCATATCCTTGTTATTTTAATTTGTAAATCCCTGATGGTTTAAGATTAAACATCTTTAATTTGTCTGAGCCATCCATGCCTGCTGACCCTGCCCCCCCCCCCCACTGGGCAGTTTGTCTTTTTAAACATAATTTCTAGGAGCTCTTTAAATAGTATAGATTTTTTTGTGCCAGTTATATACATTGCAAATAATATTTCCCAGCTGTGTCTTGTATTTTTACTTTGTTCATGGAATTTTTAGACATTAAATGTTTAATGACATATTAAATTTTTAATATAATTTAAAGAATCAATATTTTCCTTTACAAGTTGGACTCTTTAAGTTTAAGAAAACCTTCCCAACTCAGAGCTTATAAACAAAGTCTTTTACATTTTCATCTGTAAGTTTTAAAGTCATGCTTTTCACATAAAGGCTTTCAATCCATCTAGAATTTATTTTTATGGATAGTGACCATTTATTTGTAACATGACCTTTATCATATATCAAGTTCTCTTTTATGTGTGTGTCTATTTATAGGTTCTTCACTCATCTATGTTGGCCCATTTGTCTATATTCTAAAATCACATTGTTTAATTCTTATAGCTTTGCAGTAAATCTTTATTTGTAGAGCACATCTCTCTTTTTCAAAATTATTCTGCTTATACTGGATATGTGGATTAATTTGTGGGGAGATCGGCACCTTTATGATATTGACTTCCCATTCATGAACATTGTCTTTCTTCATTTAAGTCTTCTTTAATCCTTCAGTCAAGATTTAGCATTTCACCCTGAGATATTTTGATAGGGAATATGATGTAGTCTTGGCATAATGAAAGGGAGGCACTAACTTAGAAACCTGACTGGCCATACTACAGAGAAAGCTTGCCATGTGCACACACAGTTAAACTCTCAGCTCTCTTAGAGAATCCACAGGCAGCTATTGTTCACTCTGATGACCCAGTGAGTTATTCAAGGCAGGAGACTGATCAATCTTTTTGGTAGCTGCCAACTAATCAACAACTTTCAAGCATTAAGAAGTGGAAAATGTGATTTGCTATTGCAAACAATCTGTGGTTTTCCTTTCTCTTCCTCTTTTCTCTATCTCTTATTTAAATCTTATTGCCTTTCTTAGCGAAAGTCACTTACTGGTTCCATTGCCTTCTTTTATATACAAGTAAATAACAGGTTATTAATAAACTGTTTATCTTTGATTATTCATTGATACTCCATTAGGATTTTCTACCTCTTTCAGACCTACATCCTTATAGTTTTGTTACAATTGTGAGTGCAATCTTTCAAAAATTATATCTCCAATTGATTATTACTACTGCAAAAAGAGCTATCATTGTCTGCCTTGGGTTGCTCTGAGGAATTTCCATAAATTCCTTAGTAGATGCACATTGGGCCTTCTCTAAGCTTCCTCTGTCCTTTCCACAGAAATCTAGAAATGATGAAAAGTATTAGTTTAGGTACCAAAAGATAATCAGGAAGTGTAAAGCTATAAAAAATCATTTAATAAAAAATATAGTAGTCACTAATCAATAAGGCTTTATGAAGCTATAGGCAGCTTTGAGCATGTGCGCTTCTGCAATTAAATGTTAATTCCTTCTCTTTATTCCACAAGCGCTTATGAAGAACAAGCATATCACACTTTTGTTTGAGGAAAAGGTAATTCTGAATTCAGGTTAGAAGATGCTAATGAGAGAATGACAAGGGAAGTCACTCTTCAGTGACATCAATGTTCTTGACACATTGCTACTTCCTTGTATTTACATCCACTAAATACTCCATAATAGTAGCCAACATAGAAGTATAATTAAGCTAATTATCTTCAGATGTTATCAGTTAAATTTTAATATTTCCTTTCCATTGGCAGGGTTGGGGAAGAGGTTAGTGAACACCTTAGAAACATGTGGAAATGATTATATTCCATTTTGCATAAGTGTATGTGTGTTGGTTGAACTAATTTTCAGTTCATGGAAATAATACTTGCCCCCAACCATCTCCCACCCCTGCCAAATTGAGGGAGAAAAAAAATCGATCAAAGGCAGAATCATTCTTAATAAATTGCATGTTTGGTTTCAGTTGAGCTTCAGAGAATTGCTGACTTGACCTAGAGAACAAACTCTATCTTTTCACACACAATCTTTAAAGACAAGTATTTTTGAGGATCCCACCTGAAAGCTCACCTCTATTCCACAAAGGGCTGCTCTATTTTACCAGTCATTAAAAGGACCACTCTACCCTCAACTGGAATAAATATTTAAATAACTTTTCTTTTCTACCAAGGTACAATAGTGGCCTAAATAACCAGTTTGTGAACCACAAAGCTACTGACAAATGAGGTTTGCACTAATTACATACTGAAGAAACTCCCATTCAGTAATGAATTTCATGTTAATTATTATCCTGATTTTGTATCTGGCTGACAACCAAAAACAACTGTGATCTGTTCCTAGACTATTCCAAGAATGAATAACAGCCTTTGACAAACATCCCATTTCTGTAAACAATGCAAATCACATACATGCAGAGTTCCCGGCAATGATTCCAAGTTTAGTTGCCTGCTGTGGATTCTGGACAAATGGTTCACTTGGACTGCTTTTCAGTGTGGTGAATGAATGGAATTAGCCCTCTGAGAGGAAGCTAACTAGAAAGTTTCTCTAATGCAGTGTAAAAGTTAATTGTGCCAAGAGGCCCTAATTGAGAAGGAGTTGAGGAAATGTTACTTAAAGGTCAAAAATGACACCCCCACCCCAAATTAAATTTTTAGGTGGAAGAGTTTCACAAAGAAGTTGCTGTTCTGTTTTTCAAAAATTAGGTTGAAAAAAATAAAGGTAAAAAAGAAGAAAAATTAAAGACCTAAAAAGATAACAATAGTTTTACCCAAAATGTCACAAGATGTTTTCTACAGTTAATGCTACTCCTGTTCAAAACGCTATATGTATTGGGGATAAACTTGTTACTTCCACAACTATAAATTTACATTCTTTACTATAAACCTATGCACTGACTTGAAAGGACATCGTGGAGATAATCGCCAGTGTTCCTTCCTCACCTCATTCAGAACAAGTTATTCATACTATTTTAACAATAATTTGCATTTAGAAGGGTTTTCACATTTATAAGGCCCTTTTCACGCATAGTCTGTGATGGAATTCTCAGTGTCTTCAACATAAAATACTAAGGACAGAGCAATAGAGAATAGTCATGGTGGGTTTTTTCCATCAACAAACACTTAGCACAACTGAGCACTTACTATTTTCAAGGGCAGACTCTCGATGCTAGGGAGGGGAGAATCCACATGGATCCCCACCGCAAGGAGCAGAGCTACTAATCCAGTAGGAGAGGTGAAATAAGTGCATAAATGTTTAGGATACTAGAGAGGACTTACTTGAAAGCAGACGGAGTTGTACAAACAGATTATGTTGCTCAACTATTTTTCCTCTCACCCACCTGCGCTTGCCAAGTGGCGTGTGTGACCTATACCAGGAAGCTCTCTGGATGAGTCTCTCTGCCAGGGCCTCCTCCCAACACAGCAGAAACTCCTAAGTAAGGGGCACCAGAGGAATTTCCACTTTTCTGGCTATTCATGCAAGTAACAACTCATGTTTAAATTCTTCACCTTAGACAAACACAGAGATGATGGTGATTCATCATTTCATGTCTATTTAGAACACAAAGTTACACTTTAAAAGTTTTATATCCTCTGGCCCAAATGAAGTGCTCAGAGAAAGAGACACACCTTCCACAGAAATTGTTAGAATTTCACAAACGAATTCGGAGGCTGAAATAGCTTCTGGTATTTAGGAAGCTTTGATCTTTCCATTTCCCTCACATTTTCTTGTATAACCCCAGTTCTCGCTGTGTTGGTAGGGAATTCCTCTTTCAGGTTTAACGCTTCAACCCGCTCGATTAATCATGACCTCGGTAGGTTTCAGGAAACTCAGCAGCACACACCGTTTTTATTGTGATGTAAATCAACGTAACGCCATGTACCGATAATGTTCGTGACACCTCCAATGCTTGCCAAGTGACAAAAACTGTTTCAGGTGGCACCACCATAACAATTCCATTATGTTCATAATTAGTTCACATTATTCCATTCCTTCATGGTGTAAATTATGCAATAATTAGACTTGCTAATGAAGTTTGAATGCAGTATCCACATAGCAACACTTTCCAGGACTTTCTATAAACCAAATCCAAAATCGGCTAACACATTTCAGATTTTACGTAGTATCAAATGGGGCAAAATTAAAACATAACTACACGATATTGTTCATAGAAAGGAGGAATAAAACTTAAGCGGTAATGTGTGTGTACCAGAGGAGATCACACAATAAAAAGCCTTGAGCAAACAACAAAAGTTTAGAAGGCTTAAAGCTCTGCATTTTCATAGTTTACTGGGAAAAAGATATACACATATATACACATACACCACATGAAAATTAATTATAATACACTTGGGAAACTTTGCCACTGTTCGGCCATACTGGGCACAAGCTCTGAGAAGGGTGTGAATGTCCACTATAGAGAGGGTGGGATGGCGAAAACGGCAAGAGGTGGCCACTGAGTGACTGAGACAGCGAATTTACTCAAAGTCTGGAAGAGAAGTTTAGAGACAAATATGCAAAAAACACTCTTGAGAGGGGGCTGTAGGGGACAGAGTAGAGGAGGCAGGAATAAAGACACATATGTGTTTGCTTTGCAGGTGTTCTAAGGCATTTTTTTCTGCGATCCTACCATTTTATGACTGGACAAGAAAGCCACTGTCTTGTGCATACAGCATCCTCGAACTACAGTGAGAGTCCTTCTAAGCTCAAGGTCACCACCACGAAGAGCCACACTTAGAACTTTCTGAAGTTACCAATCCAATGCTCACAATAAAATACAAATTACCCATCGCAGTTCGATCTGCAAGTAAGAGAGACCTGCAGCTTGACTTCTCCCATCAATACTACTTGTTTTCAATTGAGAGCTCACTTTTCTAGACTTTTCCCCCTCAAAACCACCACCAGAGAAACAAACTTACATAAAATAAATACGACTAACACTCTGAAGTAAAAATATCCACAAAGAAGCTAGGATTGGAAGACGGTCGAATTTCCATTGACCCATAAAACAATTTGGGCTTTAAATATAAACCTTTTTTCTTCACTCATTTAAATTATTACCATTTCATGTTTAGACTCGCTGGCAAAACATCAGTTGTTTTCATGTGAATCTTCCACATGCTGCCCCAAACAAACCTTAGCGCTTCAGTAAGATGTCTGAAGCTTGCCAGACACAGAAAAAGTCGAAAGCTGCCCCATGCAGCCGGTCCACGGCCCTCTCACTGCTTCCCTCTCCCTGTCACAGATATGAAAAATGCCACCCAAACCTCTTCAGATCTGCTAAAACCAACCACCACCACGAGTCAGAATTAGCAATTGAACTCCCGTGTTTCTAAGAATAAATAGGAGAGACACTGTACCGAGTCTTCAGTTTTCTGAGTGTTCAAGAGGTCAGACAGGAAATCTTCGTATAAGTTCGCTCTTCCAACCAGTGGGAATTCCCTCAGGAAAACGAGCCCGTCATTTTGGTCTCCACATACCTAGAGAGATAAGATAGCTGAGTTAAGCTTCAGACAGAGCCTGGGGGGAGGGGGCACCGAGGCACTGATGGCTCAGGGTTGTAGAAACTTGGCTCCCTGTCAAGTCTGATTAGAGCAATCAAAAACAACGCGTGCAAATACATATTAATGTGAGAGCCACTAAAATATTCTGACATGTGGCTAAGCCTTGGTTGAATGCCAGGAAAGTCCCCTGCTAAGTTGGTGCCTCTTAATTGACTGGTGTGCATGTCAAAATTCGGTGATTATAGGTTATCTGTGTGGCAAGGTCCATTGTGGTCAGGCTCCTAGACTCATTCCATTGGGCTATCCATCTGTGTGTGGCACATCGGCGGGGTCTTGGACCCACGGAGATCTATCCCTAGTCCCATAGATCGGAGTCCCATAGATCTGAGCACCAGGTGGGTCCTGATGTCCTATTAAATATCTAGGATGAGCTATCTGGGATTGGAGGGGTTGGCCTGAGCCCAGAACTGACTTCCTGGGTTAATCAAGGGCTTTAGAACCAGATGCACCTTAGCTACTCTAGAGGGAGGTCCTGGAGAACTTTTATCTTGAGCTTATCACATACCAGGTTCTTTACACGTGTTATCTTGTACCAGCCCCACCAGCCCCACCAGCCCCACCAGCCCCAGGAGGTGTCTGCTATTCACCACACTTTACAAATTAGGAACTGGAGGCACAAAGGGTTTCAGGAATTTGCCAAGTTGGTGAGTGTTGAAATCAGCACTCAAATACAGGTC
This sequence comes from Miniopterus schreibersii, assembly GCF_964146895.1. Classification (NCBI taxonomy): domain Eukaryota; kingdom Metazoa; phylum Chordata; class Mammalia; order Chiroptera; family Miniopteridae; genus Miniopterus; species Miniopterus schreibersii. The sequence continues at coordinate 54,238,865 of NC_138111.1, read as the reverse complement.
TGACTCTAAAACCCTTTTCATTGTACCGTTTTGCTACTGAACTACTCAAACCTCCTTTGGTGAAGGGCAAATTATTAAGTACCTCCTATGAATTCAAGGAATAATCAGTTCACCCAGACCCTCTACCTTTCTGAGCCTCAGGGTACCGATCATGAAATAGGAGTGACACCAGCAGTATTGGATTACTGAGAAAACAGGAGACAATACATGCGAAGTACTTAGTGCAAGGACTTGCATATAGTAAGCATTCAATAAATAACAGCCATCATTAACAGAAGCACATTCTGCTCAAGGAACAAGTTAAAATCTAAGCTTTTCACATACATGAAGTTCTTTTAGCATATTTATATTTGTCATGGATATTACAAAATGGGTATTATATTACCTTCACATTATCTTTATTGTTTTAACTTTCAACTTTTACACATTTTGAATTTTATACCTTTTCATGGTATTGGTAATATCAGTAATGACTATGTGGGTATTTATCACATTAATTTATACTGTCTTGAAAATCTGCAATAATTAATAATATTTTAAATCATTTTAAGCCCTAAGTCTTTTGGAAAAGATTATCATTTTCTTTAATTTATATGTAAATGGCCTCTGCTGATATATAGTATAGTTGGTATTGTTGTAGTAGACCAAATCTTGGGCCCCTTTTCTCCCTACTAGCACATTGGTGACTATATTGCTTAATATGGTAAAAGGGACTTTCCAGATATAATTACATTTACTTAATTGTTGACTTCAAGATAGGATTAGTATTCTGGGTTATCCACATGAGCCCAGTATAATCACCTGTGGCCTTAAAAGTAGAAATTTCAGTGGGGTGAGGGCAGCAGAGGAAGTCAGAGAGATTCAAAGAATGAGAAAGATTTGAATTGCTATGCTGTTGGCTTGAAGATGGAGCGGGGCACGTGGGAGCAAGACAAGGAAATGAGTTCTGCCAACGAGTGAGTTTGGAAGAAGTCCTGAGTCCTAGATGAGAACTGTATCTTAGGCCACTAATTGGCTTTTAGCCCAATGAGACTCTGAGAAGGGAATCTAGCCATGCCCTGCTAGACTGTTGACCTACAGAAATGGTGAAATCATACTTTTGTAGTGTTTTAAGCCATTAAATCTGTGGTAATCATGGTAGCAATGGAAAACTGATATAACCATCAAGAGGCAGAGTGACATGGGAGGTTACCTTGTTTCTTCTCCTACGTTAAGCTTCTTGAGAATTGACCAGCACTAAACAAGTAGAGGTAGAATTTGCAAGAACTAATTCTTGGAAACGTATCCCTCCAGGTAACTTAACTTACTCCTGTTATATTTAAAATTAACTTTCTCTTACTTCTTTGTCATTAAGGTCAATCATCCCTAAAGTCTGTAGTTAAATATGCTATCTGGGAAAAAGGGGTGTCCTTTTTCCCTCTGGGTATGAGGGGTGGGGTCCTTACAATATCTTGAGAAAAAGAATTTTCTGAGACTCGCATGGGAGGATGAGTGATTTTTATTTGCATGAAATTATATCCCTAGGTTTCCAAAGTCCCATTCCAGTCATAGAAGTGTAGCTGGGGCTTCAGTAGAGCTAGAAACAAAGCCAGTGTCTGGAGTGTCTGTCCCATGTTGCAGCTGGGTCCAGTTCAGCATCAGGCTAGTTGCAGCCCATGAGTCCATTTTGTGTGGGGGTCCACATGGCCGTGGCCCATGGGGCGAATACAGGAGAGTGTGCCAAAGCAACAAGAGCCCCAAGGGCAGTAAGAGTACAAGAGCACAAGAGAGAACTCCTTTGTTTAGGGGATTAAATATCCCAAATTTTGCAGCCTTGCAGTGGCTATGCCCATTCTGGCCAATGACCTGTCCGCAAATGTGACTGACAGACAAGTACCTTCCTGTCATCGCTCCAGCTTTCCTGGGCATGCGTCTGTTCTCCTCCCTGTCCAGTCCCTTCCCCCAGCGATCTGCAGGGAACAGACCAGTGGCTCCCTGGGGAGTGTAAAGCTGCAGCTTCCTGGTGAAGCTGCCCAAATGACATGCCTATAGTATTTGGCCTTCCCTTTGCTCCTTTCCTGTTATTAATAACTAGGTTGATTGCAATGGTATCAAACACACCTCAGAACCTGTCTTGACCATGTTATTTCGGGGACTCCCCACTTCCTATTGGGTACATTCTAAATTCACGGGCTTGGTGGTCAAACCATTCACCACTCTTCCAGTCCTAAATAAGGACTGGCAGCACTTGTGAAACTCTCTAAAAATGATCAGCAACTGAGTTTAAAGTGACCTAGAATCGACGTGCTTTAATTTATCGTTTTCAAAGGAACTAATGTATGGTGATTGCTACTGAATCTCACATTTTATGAATCATCTCTCCAAAATAACTAGGCTATTTTGAATTCTAACTCTATTCATCAAAATGGTGGTCACCGTTAGTCATCCAGTGCCAGAGTTCTTAAAGTCTGAAAAGTAGACAAATAAACTTAGGTGTGTTTTCTTTGTGCCTGTGGGAAACTTCTTTCGTTGAACTGATTAGAGAAACAGACAAAAATGACTCAAATCTCTTCCGGGAGAGACAGTAAGATGTCAAGTAAAAGGACTGAATGCTCACTGACACTCACGATGGTGAAGGACAATCAGCATTTTGTCCATTTGGTTTATACTTTAATTCTCAATCATATTATGTATTTGTTTAAAAAAAGAATTTCTGCCTGTTTGTTTTCCCCAAGAATGTTGACATTTTATAAGTCTCACAATTCTCATCAAGATACTCAATTTATCAAATACTGTTATATGATATCAAGGCAGAAGGTTTTAATTAAACTAAAATTCAATTTAATCCTGAAAACAGATAAGAATGTGAAAGTTAAATGAATGTAATTATAACCATTTTACCCCTATAGATATCTTGTACATATCTGTTTCTAATTTAATTTCTATCCATGAACACTATTACTAATTAGGCAATTTAAAATACCCAAATTAGTTTGGTCAATATTAAGTTAGTTTTGAATATCTGTATCTACCAACCATGAATAACAATTATATTTTCTGTGTTTTAGAAACACTGTTATAATGGAGAGATATCAAGATACATAAATATGTAAATCTTATACTTAAAAATTTATTATTTAAATCCAAAGTAGTACTTCTACTCATTCATTATTTTGTTCACTCCTATGTACAGTGGTCCCTCGGTTTTCGAATGTACTCCATTCCAGAAGACCGCCCGAGTTCTGAAATGTTCGAAAACCGAGGGATCGACAGCCAACAGCTACGCCTCCGGATCTTGTCCTCAGCGGAAGCCGTGCGGCATGTTCGACTTCCGAGGCGTGTCCGAAAACCGAAGCATTTCCTTCCAGGTTTATGGCGTTCGTAACCCAAAATGTTCATCAACAGAGACGTTCGAAAACTGAGGCACCACAGCGTACACATTTACTCAAGTCCTATCAATTGCCAGGAGCAATTGATACAATGTCCTATCAATACAGGACATATTTCAGGTGCTCCCCAAAAGCCATCATTTCTCACCATCTTTGGTATATACCCAGAATACATGTCTAAGCTTCCTTTCCAGTTAAGGTGCTCAAGACTGAGTGTTAGCTGGTGGAGCAATGGGTGCTACTACCAGGCCTGGCCCATAAAAATCTCCCACATCCCCTCCTCCTCCATGCTCTTTTGCCCCCAGGTCTGTTTGGAATGGAGACAACCTCAGGGAAATGCTGGAATCAACTGTGAACTGTGGAAGAGGTGATTAGCTTGGCTCCCTGAATAACTGCATACGGGAAGGCCATCCCATGACCTATTCACTTCCCTAATACTGTTAAGTGCTCAAGGAGTAACAGTCTACTGTGTTGGAACCATTATCTATTTTAGAGACAATCTGTTACTGTGGTTAAACTACCCTAATTAATACAATGGAAAAATCCAGGAGAGCACAGGACCCTACAGGAATGCAGAGCAAGGGTGATTACCTCTCCCAGAAAGGACTATGAAAGGCTCTAAAGTGGGGTAAAGTGAGAGCTGGGATTTGCCAGCTGGACAAGGAGAACAGGAGTGAAGAAGGGAGGATTTCTGTTCAGGAAGAAGTTGATAGCCCGGGCAGAGGCATGGAGGCTGGAGACATTTTCCTCTGTTTGGTGTGTCTCAAATAGTTAGTCTAAAATGGCAGGAGCGTGGAGTACATGAGAACAAGTGATGGGAACTGAATCTGTACAGTGGGAAAGAGCCAGATTATGAATCATGGTCACTGAAAGACTTAAGCCAGAGTCTTGCTTGGGCTTGTGACTTTGGAAGAATACTCTAGTGGTTCTGAGGAGGTGAGATTGGAGATGAGGTGACCAGCTTTCTGAACACTGCAGTTATTCAGATGAGAACATATGAAGACCCTAGGGGCTGACAGGGTAAAAAAGGATGAAAGGATGAAAAGATTTGGTGGCCAACTGAGTACAGGGGTAAGTCTCAGGTTATGTCTATATTTTCTGCCTGGGTTTCAGTAGAAGAGCAAAGTGAACAGTAGTACATTCAACAAAATCGGAAATATAGGAGGAGGGTAAGGTGTATGGGTTAGAAGAGGAGTTTGGTTCCAGAGAAGTGGAGTCTGAGGTGCCTCGGGAAGAGAAAGGTGAGTTTCATGCATAGGAAAGAGACTAGTATACTAGGAGATACGTGGGTATGGACATCATATGGGAAGTAGCTGATAGTTGGCATGAATAAGTTTGCTAAGGAAAAGAAAGAATGAGAAGATATGAGAGCTGAGATAAGAACCCTGGGGAGCACTGATGTTTAACACGTAAGATGGATCTATCTCTAATGGCCCATTTATGCCGATGGAACATATTAACAAGAAGAACCCAGACTTATGTTGATTTTCATCAATCTTAGTCTTCTTTTTATTGTTTTCTATGAAAACACATTTATGACAGCATTATATCAAATTTATTGCAGACAATTAGATCCTTGCACACAGAGACCATGGCTTATCGGGCTATCAACCCCCAGCCCCAAATTCAACTAAACTTTGACTAAAATTTGCAATTTTCCATGATAACTCAGATTTTAAAAGTTCTATGGTCAGATCAGGTTTCCTGACTTCTGGTTTGAAAGCACGGTTACTTTACATTTGATATGTCAAAACTCCCCTTGCAGTTATATGGTAGTTAGCATACCATAAAAAGGCATCAAAACAAGCACCCCAACATTGTGTCTTACGGTTCAGTGGTGTTAGTTTTGCAGATAGGAAAACAGAAATATGAGAACTGGTGGAATTCTGTACATGGCCAGTGGCTAGTAGGAACCAGAGACAGTGTCTCTTAAAAACTCGAGTCTCTGCTGAATTCAAACCCGAATATCCGCCCACAGGAATACGGCAAGAAAGAAGTAATCATTGCTGAGACACCTATATGTTCCTATAGGATTTCTAGACTCCCAAGGCCTGCTCCCCAGGAATCACAAAGACTAATTTGCTAGAATCTGTACCCTCTGACGAAGGTTGCTTCTCCAATTATAGTCTGATTTCCTGCTTCAGCCAGTGACTCCTCTTTGGTGTACTTGGCACACCAAAGTACTCCTTAGAGAAACCAGGAATGTAGAAATACCTGCTCTTAGAATAGAATCTCAGCCCCAGGAAGGCATGGGAGTGATTTATTGTTGCGGTAAACATTCTCTCTTGTGGGGCAGAGCCATCAGCTATATAGAGATCTTGGAGAAGGAGGTAAGTAAATGCAGGTAACAAGAGAATCTTCCAAATAATTCTCTGTTTTCTACCCCATTAGCAGGAAAAGGTAGTTTAAAACCAAAACCAAACAAAAGCCACTGGATAGTAAGAAAAGCTTATGCATTTGGCTTTGGGGACAGTCAGAACCTCAAGCTAAGTGTACAGTACACTTTCATCTTCTATTTCGCACTTGCTCCCATCTTGACCTGGTACCAACCATTCCCTCCTCGATCTGACTTTCAGCGACTTCAGAGAGACTACTGGTTAGGATTCGGATTCACCTGTTCACAATGAACTTGCCTGGTGAAAGAAAAGTGAAAAATACCCCTTCAGAATGTCTTACTTTCTTACAAGTTGGCTCTATGATTTGTGGCTAGAATTTGGAAAGTTCAAATACAAAGCAAATAGTTCACATTTTGGAATCTCTACCATCATTATAGAAGAGTCATAATTTTTAGGGAAATTGTAATGGTGACAATGGGAATGGATTATCGCTGCAGCTTTCAAGCAGCTATAATGTTCTTATAACTCTGGGTGAGGCAGCCATTTACTGCCAGACTGGGTGAAAGGGCTACAGAAATAATAGAAACTTAAACATACAAACGTGCCCTCATATTATCAGTCCATTGTTCTTTCTTCTTCATTTAGTTTTTCTGTGAAAACTGAAATGTAGCCAGGCTTATGTCCCCTGGGTAGGATTTAAGTTTCAATATTACTTACAAACTATGGTGCTGAAAACCACATCATTAATTTTTTTAGGATTTTGAAAGGTATATTTATGTCCATATTTTGGTTCATAGTTTACTGAGAATTAAGACAATAAAGGTGCAAATGTTCATGACATTAGAAAAATAATTTAAACAAGTTAAATAATTGGCCACTGTGTTATCTAGATATACACCTATAATCAAATACCAGTGAAAGTGAAATGATGACTGATGTCAGCGTTATAAGTTTAAGGAGACACTCAAATGTTTATTGAATAATAACTAAATAGAAAGTTTTCTTGGAGCCAAAGAAAAATAAAAATCTCTAGCTCCAGTTCTGAGAATTGCTACTAATAAGAGGAAATGATGAAAACTTACATGGATTCAAAGAGCTCAAATGTAGCCCTGCCCTTCAATATCATTGTCTTCTGACCCTAAAAGTCAAAGTGACTCAGAGACCAAGCGGGAGGAAGAGAGAAATCTGGTTCCAATGTGGAAGTATAAGTAACTTCTAGTTTGAAGGAAATCGAGCCAAAGGATCAATATGCTATCATTAGCCCTTAAGGTACTGATATATTAAACCAAAAATGAGAATAGTCCCAAGTGAAATTTTAAAAATTATCTAAACTACTTTAAAAAAGATTCTAAATATAAATAATAAATATAGATACTTTTAACTTTATTAAATGTCCTGATATTTGGTACCAACAATTGATTTTGCCTAATACCAGTAAATTACACTTGGCAATAAAAATGGATCTCTGGTTTTTGGAAGGGAATTAATCATTTGACAGTTTCTTCCTGACAGAGCTATTCTAATGAACTCAAATGCTATGAAAAAACGAAAACAAAAATCCAGTCTACTCTCAGTGGCCTCTTTTCCATCAACCCCAATGACCTCACTCCTGGTTGGAATATTCTAATGTAGCGAGATGGGGGAACAAGTGAACAGCATTTCAGTTGTGAAGGATAGGAAAAAGCTATGAGCATACAATCTTATCAAGAAATTTCTTCATCATAAAGCAGAAAGAAACACATTTCAGAGGCTTATGAGAGTAAGTACTAAAATAATATTTACAAATGTCTCCAAACTCACAGTCACCAATCAGAAGAGGCTCAATCAGCTTCTCATATGTGAGAATCAGCAAATATGTCTGCACACATTCACAAATTTATAGAGAGCTAGGAGGCAGGTTCTCTGAATAAACTGTTTTCACTTTTGAAAGGGTCCACTTAGAAGACTATCTGCTAATCTTTAAAGTATTTTTGGCTGTTGTATTGGTGAGTGACTAAATCTTTCTAGACAGAGGCTCTGCAATGCCAATATACCTATCCATACCTACTGCTTCAGCGGGCTTGACTGGGGTAACAAAATGATCCTTGAAGTAGCTTCAGGTGTCCCTAGCTCATGGCTGCCAACTATGCGAGCTGATTAGCAGTGTTAGACTCCCTGAAGGAAAGTCTAAATGTGATCCCCAAGAAGATCGGTGGGGGTTGTTAATAAAAACATTCTTATAACCATATTTAAGCCACTGACATTTATATACCTGGTGTTTGGAGCTTGAAAACATTTCAGTATTCTGTTTGTTCTTCTACCAACTTTAATTACCATTTCTAAGGACTGTAAAGATAATTGCTAAAAGGTTAGAGCAGAAAGAAGTGAGATGGAACATGCTGGTCCAAAATGTTCAGCTGGGCCTCATAATTCTTGGTACAGATGTTCCTGCTTAGTTCAGGTCTGATTTAGAGAAACAGCTATAATATGGTTTCAGGCAAGGTGACCAGATGTAGCTGAATTTAAAGATCTGTCCCAGAATGTCAATGAAAAGAAACTCCATTACCCCAGCAAAATAACCTTTATGAGGGTGGAGGAGGAGTCATGCTTAAAAAAATATCTACTTTATCTTTCAAGTAGATTGATGGCTACCTGGACAAGAAAAAGATTCTTTAAAAAATAATAAAAATGAAATAAAATTTAAAACAAACAAACAACATGTAGAGAAATTTACCCTCATAGAACAATGTATAAAGAAAAAGCAGCGAAGGGGACTCCATCAGAGGGTATGCATTGTGTACAGCGTGGGCTTGACCTATAGGTCAACTGTGGCATTTCCATAACTTGTTATCAACACAGGCACTGAAGTGAAAGTGCTTGGAAGAGCTTTCCAGACCATCTTCACCAAGCTCTGACATCTTCAGATGACGGAAAACAAAAAAATGCCTTCTCTAGGCACAGGGTAGAGAAACATGTGGGTTGTAAGACATCACCCTTGACATATATAAGATGGAAAACAGCCAACTAACTCAAGGAAAGCATCAGCTTTACCAAAATATATACCAATTCTCTTCTTCCTTACCTTCCTCAAATATTTTAGGACACATTTTTACACCATTCCTATAAAGAGAGGAACAGTACAATGCCAAAGTTCTAAAGACACCCAGCTTCAGAAAGCTGACAACAGCTGTGATTCAGATCTATACTTAGGCAAAGAAAGAACATATGAAACAGAAAAGGTGGAATCCTTTGTGCTCTGCTCCTAGATGAATGAGCACATTATTGTCACATGTTCTAATAACAAAGGGAAACAGAAATGGTCTTTAAATTGCTCACGTGTGTGCGAGCTTTAAATCTTACATGAAATGTTCATTAATGTCAAAAATTAAGGGAGAGAGTTAGGCAGTTAGTGAATTTTAAGATGAAGAAAAAATGGAAGAAAGACAAAGTTATCTAGGTACATATGCAGTGGTGGAAATTAACCTTTTTTGATTGTATAGTTGGCAAATGTTAACATAGATCAATATTATTATCTAAGCTTTTCTAAAGTGAGTTGCTTAGCTAAGAGAAATTGGAAGTCAGGATACCTCTCATATTCTGAATTAGAATGGAAATTAATTAGGGCAGGAGACTTTTTCATCACCCTTGCTTAGTATACATTAGCTTCTTTGGGGCCATAAAGATGTGCCACTGAGGTCTCTTGCTGCAGAGAGCTTAACTGACACATGGGCTACCCAGTCTTCATGATGCCAAAGAAATGGAACACTATTAGGGCTTTTCTCTCCTCTCTTTGCATTGAAGTCTCAGTTAAATCTCTAGAGTACTGGGAAATAGGGATCAGAACAGGTAGATGAGAGACAGCTCCGATTATGCCCACAGGATTCTCACCAAGACTGCCGATACCTAGATCCAAGTTCACCCTTATTTTAGCATGCCCTTCATTCTACCACTGAAACGCAGAGGTACATCACACACTAACTCTGTTCAGTTGGTTCAATGGTTTTAATTACACATGAAAGAGTTGAGGTAATAAATTATATCATTTTGAGGGCAAGTTAGCAAGTTAAGCCTTTATTGTTTCACAAACTAGAAGTTTCTTTTATTCCTGGCTAGATCTTGCCAACATGTGCCAATATTTCAGGGGGGAAAATAGGATAGTCTGGACCCATGCAAATTTATCCCACCATTAAAAAAATATCCAAGCACAATTCTATAGATAGTGCTTTAATAGGATCAATAGTATAACTCAGATATACATGAGCTCACCATGCCTGCCTTCCCACAGCACACATACCCCATGGCCCAGTCTCTGAAAAATATAAACATAAAAACTTGGGAGGAATGTAATCAGCATTTAAATTTTATATGTAACTTAAAGAATTTCAAATATTTACTTGGTATCTCAAGAAAATGCCCAAGAAGTGGGGAGGTTTATACTTAATGCATAGCAAGCATTCTTAAATGTCCACTCTTTTCTCCTCAGTCATTTCTGTCATTCTCTATATACTTCATACAGGTGGCAGCTGGTTCTTCAAAACTTTTTTGTCTCTTAACTCCCAAGTTATTTCTGAAATCCAGCCCATGTATTTCTTGTGCAAAGAGAAGTGGAATGCTGACTATACTTGTGCATTATTAGTCATTCTTTTATATTAACAATAATTTGTTCCTATTAAAGAAGCATGATCTTTGTATGGAAATGAAAGACTTTATAGGCACATGTGTATACTGATCTATGAATTTATATGTGTGTGTGTTTGTATGAGTAGTGGAAGTCCCAATGTGCCCCTAAATTGTGAGACCTAGGCATGTCTCATAGATGTTGGTCTATTTGCATGAGGGATGAAGGAGCCTCAGAAGAGAACTCACGCCAGCTTAGACTAGTCCAAGAACTTTAGATATCAAAGAAAAAAAGAGCAATCCTACTCAGCATAGTGATTATTGTTCAGATTCTATCTAGTGAAGAATTCTTTAAGTAAAAACAAACAAACAAACATAAAAAAAACCCACAAAACACCCATGTGTGCTAAAAACCCTTCTAACAGAGCACGGAAGCCTGCTTTTCCATCCAGGGAGGTGCTCTGACCCCTCAAGTCTTGGAGGATCAGTAGCATGGACCAGCAAGAGTGCCCAGCTCCTAGCTAACGAGGCAACCATGTAGAGAGGCCACAAGGGACAGGAAAAGTCCTAAGACTGTATAGAGAGGGACTCAGGTGTTCCAGCATCCTAATTACGCCCAGCCTTCTGGCCATCCTCGCTAAGCTTCTAGACATGTGATTAAACACCTTGGACAGTCTAGTCCAGTTAAGTTCCCAGACAACTGTAACCCCAGCTGGTGTCACATGGAGTAGAATAATCATCCAGTTGAGCCCAGTCAATCCACAAAATTATGAGAAGTAATATTAACATTAAGTTTAAGTAACATTAATAATATAAACTATTAAGTTTTGGGTTAGTTTATTACAATAGCAATGGGTAACTGAAATACTGTGGTACCATAGGTTGGAGAGGGAAGGGAGAAATTCATCTTCATAGCCTATATTTGCTTTCAGAAGCACACAAAGGGAGTCATTTGCATTTTAGGTTGCCCATATACGTTGAAAATTGAATTTTAATATCAACATAGGTGCTGATATCCAATTGACACTCTCTGGGAAAAATACTGATCATTTAGTAGACCTCTAGAATTTTGTGTCTCATGCTATAAATTGCAAGATCGCCTGCTTGTATGCTTCACTAATTTTATGTTTATCAAATTATCAAAACCAGGTAATTATGTTGCCATATCATGGGTGGTATATTTATTAACATCTGCTTCCTCCACATACAAATAACTATAGTCCCTGTAAATTCTAGGTCCCTGGAAAAAGTTTCAGTGCCCTACTCTTCTACTCTCCTGTTCACCATGGTATTCTATAGATAACTTTTATAGCTACAAAATGATATAAAATTATCACTTCCTGGTATAACTACAAATGTAGAGACTTTATTTTTCATTCCACATTTTGAAAGTCCTCAAGGCCACTGCCTTTCCATGCACCTTTTGGCAGGTTATAATTTGACTGCACTATCTGTGTCTTGGCTCTTCACTCGCTCTTCCCTGTATTTAACCAAATACTTTTCAGCCTGAAAATGTCACCACTTAAGCCCCATGGATCAGGACCACCTCTGTTTAATTTTCCACTATATCCTGAAATCCTAGACATGCCTGGCACAGCATTGAGCTCTATAAATAGCTGAGTAGTAAATTGATGAAGCCTCTTTTTTAGTTGTTAATTTCAGAATTTTTAGAGCTAGAAATAAACTTAGAAATCATCCAATCTTGCCCCCTCTGGAGCCTAGAGAGAAGCAGACTGACTTTCCCAAGAACATATATTTAATAAGTGTCAAAGCCCAGACTAAAATGTAGATTTCCGGATGCAAGTCCGGCGCCCTCTCCACCTCATGGCTCCAGTGTCCTTCTCCCCTGTTTGGGTTGTCTCCCTAAATATTGGCAAGTGCAGGAATCATGTGGAATCAACACTGACTGCGAGCTCAATGAACCAGCGGTGAAACGTGGCGAATTTAAATGTGAGCTGCTAATAAAAATACAGAACAGGAAACAAAACATACGACAGCTTTCTTCTCCCGCATACTCAACAGACCATAAACATGAGGTCAGAGTTCATTTCTAGATGATAAATTTAAGAGGACAACTGACAAACCAATAATTCCTACAAAAAGAATACATGACGGTTATTATCTGGAAAGCATGTGACAGTCAGCTGAATCAGTTATGAGCATTTTGCCTGAGAAAGGGAGGGGGAAGATTTGAGAACTGTCTTCAAGTACCTGAAGACTGGCTTCTGAGACAGAGGAAACTTACTTGCCCAGGTCCAGTCCTCAGCCCCTTCATGATATTCATTTCCTTCCCGCACACTTGCTCCTTACATTCCGACTTCTGGCTTTCCTGCTCTCTCCAGGCTCACCAAGACTGGTCTTCCACCCACTAGTCCTCAGTCTTCATCCCTAATGATCACATGTTCTCTCTGAAAGTCTCTTCCTTTGGTTTCTATAATAACCAGAAATGATTCTAACCCTCCGGCCATTCCTTTAGTTTCTCATTTGTTTCCTCCTTCTGTTCTTTCCACCCAATAACCATAGGTGATCCCAGGGCTCTGTCCGTGGGAAGCTTTTCTTCTCTCTCTTGTTTCTTGCCCTGGGATCCTGGTTACCCCTCAGAGAGTCGGCCATCACTTCCAGACAGATGATCCTAAAACCTGTATACGGAACGGGGCTGCTGCATTAGCATGTTCTTCACTTCCTGCATCCATACTTTGGACTTTGCCAAGCCCTCTGCTTGGAACGCCCACCTTCCATCGCCTGGCACTAAAATTGCAGCAGTCCTTAAACACTGCTTCTTTCATGAATCCTCTCCATCCCCCTAAGCACCTATATCCCCACTGAATCCACAGAGTTCCACTCCTGTAGTTTAGATACGAATCATGGGGCCTGGAGGTCTTAGCTTAACTCTCCCGCTATGTGATTTGCGTAAATTACCTAAGCTGGGACTTAGGTCCCTCACGTGTAAATGGGGGAGAACATTCCTACTTACTTAACTGAGTTCTGATGATCACACGGACTAACACAGGGAAAATGACTTGTAAGCTATAAAGTGCTATACAGAGTTTGGTAGTATCATTACTACAAGTTGTGTGTGTGTGTGTGTGTGTGTGTGTGTGTGTGAGAGAGAGAGAGACAGTATGAGCTAGCAGAATATGTCCAGTAAATAAATTAACACTTTCATCTTGACTGACTCACTTGGCTGGAAAAACATGTGGACATTCCAATATAAACAGGATTGGGGAGGGGGTGTAGGAGACACATGTCATAATTTATTGAGATACGAGTGCTGGCACCTCATTTTAAACAAGGACAGCATATTAATACTTCTGTAATGGCATGTATCTTCGTTGCTCTTGTGGTCACTTGGGAACTTGTCTTACATCTTCCACTAGGCTAAAGATACCAAGGTCAGGGGTCCTGACCTGTTGATCACCCTGCAAGTCCAAGAACAATATCTTAAACTTAGTATGTGCACACTACTTGTTGAATTGAATGAAAAGAAATTTGGCACATCCAGTTTCAGGGGAGTGAAATTCCTCTATAACTTATCCTAATAAAATAGATTTTCCAAGCAATTAAATATGGTGTCTTGAGCATGAAGTTGGCTCCTTGGTAGGTAACAAAGACTCGCGCTGCAGGCTCTGCGCTGTCAGGAGCTGAAGAAAGCAGTTAGACAAATTATGAGTCTTAATGAGAATCTGTGGATTAATTAGCTAAAATGTATGCTATTATTTCGGCTATCATTCCCCACCTCCTCTATAATAGACATAGATGTTCAGCAATTGGTGGCACCATTTATTTCCTTTAGACCACATCTGTGCAAAGGTCTCTGTGTTTGTTTTTGGCATCTTTGGAGCAATTTCTATTTCCCTGGCATCTAAACAATGGACTCTCTGGTCACGCCTTAGTATCACAGATGAATCTGTATTCATAAATACACGGGCTAGACAGTGCAGACTCTACCATGATACATCTTCTCCACTCAGAGAATCTGAGATGAGCGACTTAGTGCTGACACCCAAACCCACATTTCATTTCTGCTCAGCTTTTTCCATTCTCCTCTGCGGCTCCCCTTTCTACTAGTCACTTTCCCTTCTATATGAATGCCATTGTCTCCTATTTCACAGCAAAAAATTAAGGCCCTTAGATGTGAATACTCTAAAATGACTGGTTTCCCAAAATTACATCCTTCTGTCCCCATGCTAACCTTGGTCTCATTCATTGACATGTCTTTCCTCTTGGCTAAGGGGATTCTCCTCCACCTATACTCTGAATTCCATCCATGGATGTCCCCACAGGTATTGTGTTCCCTTAGCAATTTCTCTCTCTTCTTCCCTCTCCCCAATGTGTTGTCATTATTTATCTCTTTTCTGTGTTCAAAGATGTTTGAGAGACAGGAAAAGAAAGGGAGAATGAGAGAAGAACAAATATGTCTCTTCTTGATGCTGTGCTCTTGTATCTAGTCTCCAACATTTTCATTCCTCTCACAGTCACTTTTCTGTAAGTTAAGTCTTCACTACACTTAATGGCTCCACGAGCTTTACAAACAGCAACCATGAGTTTTGATATCATCCAACTGAAATTTCTCAGGCTAAGGTCATCAGTGACCTCCTAGGTACCAGGCATTTTCCAGTCCTCATCTTACATTCATGAACCATGATCTAATTAGATTAAAAGTATCTTCTGCTTTACTTTCCATGACTGCACACCTTTCAAGTTCTTCTCAGTCTCCCCCATGTTTTGATATTCATCTGCCCATCCCTTAAACCCTGGTGTTCTCTAGTGCTCCACCCTCACACCACTTATGTCTTATTCTACAAGTTTCTCCTGGAAATCTTTTCCATGATCATGGATTTAGACAGCACTAATGAGATGACAACTTTTAAACATATGTATGTTTTTATATATACACCTATATCTGTAGCCCCAACTCCAGACACATATACGCAGTTATTAAGAATCTCCAACCACAGGTACCTCCAACTGAATATTGTGAAGAGAATTCATCAGTGCCCACCTCTTCCAAATATACTCCTCCTCCAGAAGACTCTGTCTATACTGGCACCACATCCTCCCATGTATCCCAAGCCAAAAACCTTTTAGTCTGCCTAGCATCTGTCTTTTTTTTCTTCCCCCTATATTACATTGATTGCCAAACTCTGACGTTGCTCTCTTCCAAACGTCTTTACCTACTTGGCCTCTCCATCTCCAGGTTTGCCCTCCTGTCCCCTACACCACCACAGCACTCTGCTCAGTAGTCTGTATTTATAATCTTATCCCTTCTTCAGTCCAACACCTGCACTGCTGCTGGAGTGGGTTCTCTTTCTTCTTTTTAAATATATCTTTATTGATTTCAGAGAGAGGAAGGGAGAGGGAGGGAGAGAGAGAGAAACATCAATGATGAGCCACTGATCAGCTGCTTCCTGCACGCCCCTGACTGGGGATCGAGCCCGCAACCCGAGCATGTGCCCTGACCGGGAATCAAACCCTAATCGCCTGGATCCTAGGTCGATGCTCAACCGCTGAGCCACACCTGGCCGGGCTGGAGTGAGTTTTCTAAAAAACAGTTCTGAGCATCTCTCTCTCTGACATGACATGCTTCACAATTCTTTATCTTCCACATGAATTTCCTCAAATTTTAATGTTAATCAGGGGTCTCATTATAATATAGGAGGTTCAGGAGATCTGGGTTGGGGCCTGAAATGTGCATTTCTAATATACTCCCTGAGGATACTAATGCTGTGGTCCAACAACCATACTTTCAGTAACAAGGTTCTACAGATTATAACCCAACCTCCTTTTAAAGTCCCATAAAGCCTTTCCGTTGGTCCCCCAATTACCCCTGCAGCCTCTTCTCCAACGCGTCTCTCTTTGCTTTTAATGCTCCAGCAATACTGAATGGCTTGTGGCTGCCCAAACACACCACAATCACCTGCTCCTCTCTGCCTCTACACTGTCCTTTCCATCTGCTCTGCATGCCCACCTACAGCAGGCTGTTGGTTAATTCCTACTCAGTTCAACTCTACCTTGGCAAGTCTGTCTTCCCACCAGACCATGAGATCCTTGAGAGAGGGGGTCCGGTTCATATCCAAGGCCCCAAACTAGTAGAGTCTCCTGGCCCAGAGGCGTAGTCTCTAGTACTCAATCTATTTGTCTACAGCAGAAGCCTCTTAAAATTCCCATTGCTCCTTCAACAATTCTTAGTGGAGAAGATGTTGGCTAATAATCATAAAACAAAAGCCCCAATGAGATAAGTGTAATTTTTTTTTTTCCTTTTGGAGTTTAAAACAAATTCTAAAGTGGGAGTAGATGAGGAAAAGATCTGTAATATAAACACATACTGCACATAGACTTAGATCTTATCTTACGTTTAATCAACTGGAATTTAGACAAATTTATCACTAATAAAAATATCTTCATGTTTTTCAAATTGCTTCACCAAACTCTTTCTTTTAAATGTGCCCCCTGAGTATATTACTGAATGTGCTAAATGTGTCACCCATTACAAAATGGATGATGATGCAGGATTAGCTAATGAGTCATTTGAAGGTTCTGCTTATTAGTTGTTACGGCCTCATTGCTGGGAACCTAATCATCAAATGTTATCAATATCCTGGAAAAAGTAAATATTTATTTACTTATTAAAAGTAAGGTTCCTTAGAGCTTCGTGACTGGCCCCGCTTGTCTTTCCTGGACAGAGCTTCTGGATACTTCCAGCATTTTGCTCGCTCCTCCTAAATGTTGCATATTTTAATTATATTTTTGCAGATCCCCATTTGACTTAACTTTAGTATCTGATCTTGACTTTAAGAGGCATTTTTGTTTTATAACTACCAAATAAATTCCTGTGCTCTGTTAATCTTTTTTTCCCCGTCAGTAAAGTGTGGGTGACTGAATGTTAAATAAACATTCTTTTTCAAATGCAAACTGAAAATAGGATGTTCCCTTTGTTTATACTATGTAAACATGAAAAAATGTGAGCCTTGTTTCCCTTTAGTTTCGAAAAGCCCACTCCCTCCATTACCAAAACTGTATTTTTTAAACTCAAAGTTTGTCGGGTTTTCTGCTATGATAATATTACTGTGTTTCAAAGGTTCTGAAGCCTTCATTCCATTGATGAAACAGGTTTGGGTTCTTTATGACCTTTTATTTCAACAAATATTTATTTAGCTTCTTCTATGTTGTGAGAGCTGTGCCAGGTGCTGAAGGGGGAGGACCATGATCTTCATAACCTTACAGTCCAGTAGGCGAAAGAGAATGTAGGTGACCATGGTAGGCAGGTGTGTAGGGGTACTTCATTGGGTGTCATCTGCATTTCCTTAAGGCGCAGTAATAACAAGATGTCGAAAAATAAAAAGAGATTATCAGCTATATGGAGATATAAGCACCATGCCTCAGATCTATGTAAAATAGTGAAATAGAATAATTTAAAGAATGATGACACGTCCTCTGAGAACTGTTCATTTTCAGGCCTGCTCATGTGTATGCCTGGAGCCCAATCAATGAGGAGAACAGCCTTTAAGTAATAATTGCTTTAGTTACTTTGGTCTTTTAGAACAAACTCAGGGATGGGTCAATCAACAAACAGCAACAGAGCCTCTACTCTGTGCACAGGCTGTATGGAAAGTTTTATTCTACACGCTGGATACTTGTGAAAATAAGACCTATAAAAGGCGAAGCACATCCATTTCTACTAAATCGCCATAAAAAGCTACACACTAAAGTCTATGTTTTAATACATATAATATATGATGACATTGTTATAAGTAATTTTCAATAATATAGAAGCATAGCTTGGCCAGTGTGCCTTAGAGGTTGAGTGTGGACCCAGGAACCAGGTCACCGGTTCAATTTCCAGTCAGGGCGCATGCCCAGATTGCAAACTCAATCCCCAGTAGGTGGTATGCAGAAAGCAGCCAATCTATGGTGTTCCTCTATGTTTCTATCTCTCTATCTTTCTCCATCCCTCCCTCTCTCTCTCAAAATCAATGAAAATATTAAAAATTGAAAAATTAAAATAATAACATAGAAGCATATAGAGAGTATAAAATGAAAGTTTCCTCAAGACTTGAATCCTATATCTTCATCATAAGGGCACACTACCACATTCACTGAAGACTAAAATGTTCAATAAATATTTTTGAGCACATGCTTTGCAGATAGCATCTAATCAAAATATATTTGTTCTCAACATAATTATCCTCCATTAGAGTATTATATAGAATACACCACCCTAAAATATCCCCTGTGCTTCACCTACTCAACCCTCCTCCTTCCTCCAAAACCCTTGGTAACCACGGATTTGTCCACCAGTTTTTATAGTTTTGCTTTTGGGAGAATGCCATAAAATTGGAATCATACAATATTCAGCCTTTTCAGATTGGCTTCTTTCAGTTAGTAATATATATTTAAGAGCCATCAATGTTTTGGTATGGCTTGAATGCTCCAATCTTTTTATTGCTGAATTGTTTTCCATTCACCTACTGAAGAACTTACTCGTTGCTCCCAGTTTTTGATAATAAAGCTGCTATGAAGATTCACTTGCAGGTTTTTGTGTGAAAATAAATTTTCAAATTGGTGGGGTAAATGTCTAGGAACATGATCACTGGATCATACAGTAAGACTGTTTAGCTTTGTAAGAACTGCTAATCTCTCAAAATTGCTGTTATAGCCTGGCTGCCGTGGCTCAGCAGTTGAGCATCTGCCTGTGATCTGGGAGATCGAGGTTTGGTTCCTGGTCAGGGCACATGCCCGGGTTCCGCGCTTGATCCCCAATTGGGGGCGCGCAGGAGGCAGCTGATCAATGACTCTCTCATCATTGATGTTTCTCTCTCTCCCTCTCTCTTCCTCTCTCTGAAACCAAAAAAGATATATTTTTTAAAAGTTGCTGTTATATTTTTGTTTCCTACTAGCATAGAATGAGAGTTCCTGTGGATTCACATCCTCCTCAACAATTGGTCTTGTCAGATTTTAGGGTTTCAGTCATTCTAATAGATGTGTAGTGGTAACTACTTGGTTTTAATTTGCATTTCCGCAATGATAAATAATGTTGAACATCTTTTCATCTGCTTATGCCATTTGTATATATTTCCTGTGAGTTGTGAGTTCTATATATTCTCTTCAGAGTTTTGGCTCATTTAGTTGTTTTCCTATTGTTGAGTTTTAAGTGCTCTTTGCGTATTTTAGGTTTAAGTCCTTTATCAGATGTATATTTTGCAAATATTTTCTCTTAGTCTTTGGCTTGTTTTTAGATGCTCTTAGCGCATATTTTGCAGAGCAGAAGCTTTTATTTCAATAAAGCTCAGCTTCTCAGTGCTTTCTTTCATGGACTATGCTTTTTGTGTTATATCTAAAAACATATCACCAAACATAGGTCACACAGATTTTCTTGGAAGCTTTAATCTAGAAGTTTATAGTTCTCCATTTTACATTTAGGTCTTTGATCCCTATTAGAGTTAATTTTTGTGAGGTTTGTGTCTGGGTTCATTTTGCTGAATATGGACATATAATTGCTCCAGCTCCATAACTGAGCAATTTTAGTATCAGTAGAATGAACAGATTGCTGTAGGTTATATTGGTTATTAATGGATTAATAAATAATACTAACATGATGATTAAAATGCCGAGTTTGTAAAGCACTAGGAGGCGTTCACATGAGCCATTTACAAAGAAACTGAAGCTCAGTAAATATAGTAATTTATTAAAGTCAGCCACACACGGTCCTCAAAAAACTGAAAAAAATGGTGAAAGTAACTGTGCATAATACATAGTACCTATCGACTATTATTCAAGAAGGCTCAAGTTTTTTATTATTACTACATTTTATGGTTTCTTTGGGCTTCTAGAGTCCTTTCTGCCTTCAACAGTCCACTTTTAACACACACATACCACTGAGAGTTGTTTCACCTCTGGTTGTTTGAATAATCAGAATCCACCTGAACAGCAGCACTGTAAACCTCAGCTAGAATGAGGCTCGCTTCCCCCCTAACTCGAAGAGGGGCTCTCACAGCCTCTGCTGGGGCACCCCTATTACCTACAGATCTGTCTCCTCATGGGGCACCCTGCTGCCCTCACAGCTCCAGGGGGGATCTCTTCATTAGTCAGAGCTCGTCTCCAGGTAATGCCGTCCGAGCCCCATCGTTTTTAAACACAGATAGCATTCTCGGCCTGGCATCTGGAAGGAGCACCGACTCCATGAAAGATCCCGAGGCACCAGTCTGAGCTGGGCGGTTCTGTGCCAGGCGCGCTGTCCCCATACGCCTGAATTCCTTCATTGAAAATAAAGCTTTCAAATCCTCTGCTTCTAAAATTGCTAGTAAATTTGCAAGAATTAGTTTTAAATCAATTAAAAATAAAAGTAAATAATGGGAAAGCACCTGGGGAGTAAGAAAACAGTAGGAAGGAGGAAGCAACACTGAAATAGGAGAAATAGGGTTTAACTAGCCACCCCGCCTAAGTTCAGCCATAAAAGATACATACAATATTCTGACACGTTAAGTCGCTTCCACAGCCTTCACAGAAACGCCATTCTCAAAATTCACCTTTGTAGTGAGTCTTAACTCTCAGACGCAGGAGGAATTCTATTCTTCATCTGCTCGCAAGATAGTAAGAAACTGCCACAAAACGCAGATCCGAAAGGCACTGTCCTTCCCCAGGGAATGTTTTACTCAGTTGTTAAATGTTCCCACCAGAAATCTTTTCGAAAGTCCTGAAACATATTTCATCCACCCCCTTCCCCATTTTCCTACAGAAACAAAATTAATTGTTCCCTCAATGGCAGTTCCCTCACTTCTTTTAAAACTTTGTGAAGGAAATGTGGCTTTGTGCGGGTTATTTTCATTCCTCTAACATCCATAATGAAAGAGTCTGTTTAATGTATTCATTGAAAGAATTATTTAAGCTCCAGTTCAGCCCTTCATTATTGCCAGAGATAAAAGAAACAAAAGGTGATTTGCACTTGAGAATTTGCAGCATGAAGTGTCTGTTAAACAAAACCAGCAGCAACCGCCCCCTTGAGCAGGCACCAGGCAGGAACGGGGCCCTTCTCTAAAGCACGCGCACGCCTACACTTGACCCCTGGGCTCTGACAAGGGACAACGCCAGAATGATTCCATGGGCCAGGGTGACAAAACCCGGGCTTGCAAAACACAAAAGCACACAGCAGCTCCGAGATTCGCTGCTAAGCAACCTTGTCCTGCTTCCCCAGCCCCTATCCCCAACCGCCATAAAAAATAAAGTGAAGTGGAAGTTACTGACTGTGGGAAAGGAAGATGAACTCAGGCTGGAGAGAAGCTGCAAACCTGCCCTTTAAAATCCTTCAGTTAGAGCCAGCTGACCCCGAGCTCATCAGTAATTGCTAAATGAAGGAGAAGGGAACCTGCTCCAGAGGCCCCCTGGGGCTCCTCTGAGCACACCCTGTAGGTGGGAGACTGCAATCTTGAGTACTAAAGTGATAAGTGTGTCCTTGTGGCCCTGGGTGCATTCTCCTGGATGGCAGCTGAGAGTGGAAGGTGATGAAACCCTCTGATGACAAGCTTGATTGACCACAGTTCTACTTTATCCAGGCTCAGTGCCACCCAAAGTCGAAGTGAAGCTGCCACCTGCAGACCATCACCATCCTCAGTCTAGCTGGTGTTTACTGAGCCCCTGCTGGCATCCAGAACCCAGACGAGTGCTTTGTGGACCTTAGCCTTTTTCATCTTCAAAACTGTACCAGAAGTACATATAATTCACCCAGTTTTATAGATTAGAAAACTGATGCTCAGAAAGTCTAGTGTGAGAACTGGCTAGGGCAGGATTTGAATTCATGCATATCTCATTCCAAAAGTTGGAGTTTTTTACACTCTTATACTCTACTGCATCAACACCTGTCCTTGGTCACTTGTTAGGAAGGTGGCTTTGTGATGTGACTTTGTTGTGGTTTCCTTTTTAGAGATGTAGTACAGTGACATAGGTAAGTTCATAGATTCTGGACTTCCTTGTTTCAAACCTAGCTCGGCCTCTTGCTAGCTGAGGAACTATGGCTAGTTATTTACCTTGTTTGTGCCTCAGTTTCCTCAGATACTCATACTTCATAAGTTGTAAATGAGACTGGAATGAGTGGCTAAATTAGAAGCAATTAGATGGGTACTTGGCACGTAGAAGGCACTCAGGAAATGTTTATTCTTATTGTTTGCCTTACATGAGTCTGATGAAGAAAGGGCATGTCATAGCAAAGCAGAGAAATCACTCCTGATGCTCAGAGTTTTTTGAGAGAGAAGCATTAAAAACAGTCCAGATTTTATAGAGAAAGTTGGAAAATACAAACATCAGCTCTGAGTCCTGTCATGTCATTGCTTTGAAGGTCTGACAGTCCTGAGCTGTGCTTGTGGACAGAGCCAGTCAATTTGGAGTCAGTCAATGGTCTTGCCAATTTATTTTATGTTGTTGTTAAAACATCTGTTAGTCAAGAATTATTATACAAGAGATGGGGAAGAGTTCCCGAGGACAAGAGGTTAAGTAACTTGCTCAGAGGTTAAATCAATAGTTAGACTAAACACAACCCATAATTCCCAATGCTCAATCACTCCTCTTCCTCTTGAGTCATGTCTCTCTTTTGACTGCATTCCCAGCTATGCTTGCAGTCAGTCAGTCACACTTCAAATCCGGGGGTGGGGGGGGGTGGGGGGGTGGTCCATAAAAATATACCTGTTGAGTCAGGACAAACCAAAAACAATTCATGCTAGTTTGTTATTTAACTCTTTATCATAATCAAGATAAACATGCACACAGCCTCTCAAATATTACCAGTGTGGCTTTAACTTAGTACTTGCTCTTCCCATTGCCTCCCCCACCTTGACCCCCACACCAAACAAGGATTGTGATTAAGCGTGATTAAACACAACCATTCTCCAGGATCCAACCTGCTTCTCTGGGTTATACAGAGAACCACTGCAGGGCAAATGAACTAGGACTGAACCATTTGTTAACACCCCTGCTCATGGACTAGCTGGTTGTGTTGGCAGCAAGTGGGGCAGAACACAACTCTAGCAGTGTTTGGGAAGAAGGACTGCACTGTGTCATAAGAGAACACCATAATCCTAGCTTTAGTCTGCAAGACAGAGAAGAATTATACCTATAGTGCGGCCATCCCAAGATTTCACCATGGGTTTACTTGACCCCCTGCTGTGATAAAAGGGCTTGCGGTGCCCCAATTGTTTGTACAAACAATGTGATTTATGCTGAATACCTGCTTTCCTTCTGGGAATCTGGAATCCTGGTATGTGCTAGGCAGAGGGAGCCTACGTGACCAGCCCCCAGTAAGAACCCTTTGGCGCTGAGTATCTACTGGGCTTTCCTGGCAGACAACATTTTATATGTTTTCACGACTTGTTGCTGGAGGAATTCAGCTCATCCTGTGTGAGTCCACTGGGAGTGTGGACTCTTGGAAGCCTGCTCCTGGCTTCCTCTGGACTTTGCCACATGTACCTTTTCTCCTCATTAATGTTACTTGTAATATGGCTGTGAATATGATCAAATGCTAAATTCTGTGAGTTCTAGGAAATCATCAAATCTGAGAGTGGTCTTGGGAACACTCAATACATGGGGTGAAGGAAAAAAAACACAACTTTTCTAAAATTTTGGAAACTCTTCCTAAGTCAACTGTGTTCCTCTTTGGACTCAACACTTTTACTTTGTATTTTGGTTATTTTTGTATAAGCCTAACCTCACTATAAGGTTGTTAATTTCTTAAGAGTAGACTGGGGCTTGATTCAGCTCTGTGTCACCTAGTCCAGTGCCTTATACAAACAATATACCTATTAAATGTTGGTACATGAATACATAAATACCACATAGATATTCCTCTCAATTACAGTGCCTAGTTCAAAATATTGTATATTTTTATTTGATGTTTGAATGTGAGATCATTAGCATTCCCTAAACTTACAGAACTAAAAATTCCATAAGTCTCTGGAAATAGAGAAAGATACAAACTTTTATGATTAGCTTTAGACCATAAGAAACCAATAAGGAAGAATCACATTTCGATTTAGAGGAAAGAATGCAAGATATACTTCTGAAATTTACTACTGTAGAATTCAAATTTAAAACTTCAACCCAGTCTCAGTAGGGAAAAATTGTGATTTTATGCGTAGAGCTTGTCTTGAGTCATGAAGTTGATATGATTAACGTATCACTCACACACACAGCAATTACGTAAGATGACTATATTTATAATTTTGCATAAGGGTTATGTAATGTATATTCAGTTATCTATTAATTCATGATTTCCTGGTCATGTAAAAGTTGGACAGAATTTCTTTCCTTAGGAGGATTCTCATTTGGCGGCCCGGAAAACTCTCCTGTGAATTTTCAGGGGGTTTATCAGAATACGGAGAGAATAGCAGAAGGCAACAGAAGAAAGTTGGCTCCACCTTTATTTGACTCTACCCTCTATCACCAAGTTAGGAAGCTTTTTTCATCACAATGAAGACAGTGCTGATGCTTTGAAATCTTCTGAGAAGTGATGTGACTGGTTTTGCTTTAAGGCACAGGGGCTGTGTAGAATCAGGTGTAGATGCCCCAGTGCGCCCCCTACTGCCTTGGAGGAAAAAGAGAGACCTGAATACTAACGAAACAGTCTATGCCTTTGAAACTGAGCGCAGAAATCAGGTAGACAGAAGTTTACCCTTTCGACACTGCATTTAGAATGAAAATACCATAAGGTCCAAGGTTTGCTGAATCAAACAGTGAGTCAGTTGGTCACAAGACCATAAAATGTTACATCATTTTATCCAGCCCTTTATCTTCCAGGTAAGAGAAGAACTGAGACTCAGACAGGTGAGATGATTTCCCCCAAGATCTCAGAGTTCCTTAGTGACAGATATTAGAGTAGGATCCATGTCTCCAGATTCTCAGTCTTCCTACTGTATGCACATACATGCACATGCATACACAGACACTCTCAACTACACACACCATGCTCATGGGGACATAGAAGAGGCTCATGGCTATGGTGCCAACCATTTGAGGCAGAGTGTTAGATCTAGGTTTTGGCAATGTGACCACGCAAGACAAGATCACTTTAAACTAAACAATCTTATTTGGATGCTGGCACTCTAGCGGGAGTTAATGAGAATCCTGCAAAAAACAAAACTCCATGCTTCTTTTCACTCTGGGACTCCTAACTGGCTCGCTGTGTCTCTCCAGTGCTTCCCTTTGCATCCAGGCATACTGAAAACACTCAAAATATGAGAACACTTGTTTTCAGAGTGAGTTTCCCATAGGTGGAACCTCACAGCAGAAGCTATGGTTCACCTTAGTAGCCAGACACATGGTAGTACATCAGCTTGTTTGTATACTATCATGCTGGAGGTTGCTAAGTTATATTGAAAATTGCAAGTAACTTATTTTGCAAATGCAAATAACACAAACTGAAAGCCTGCTCAAGTTCATTATTCCCTAAATTTAGCAAAAAAATCAAAACATAGCTGCTAGTTACATGGGTGAAGAAGAAATAATCTGGGAGAAATCTATCTAGAAAAAACACTTGCAAGTATTTTAACATAAACACTATTCAGTTTTAAGAAAGTTCTTAAACTATAACTACAATTGCATAAGTCTCTCTGATTTACAAAGCAATATGAACACATTACCTCATTTCATTTAATAGTTTTGACAATACTCCCATTAGTCAAGTTGTATCACCCTTATCTTACAGAGGTAGAAAATGAGGTTAGAAAATTTAAGTTGATTGCCTCAGATCATGTAACCAGCAAGTGGTACAGCAGGGACCCAAGTCCAACTCTAGTATTTTGAAACAGAGCCATAGGTTTTGCATGTCAGGACTTCTTGATTTTTGGTCCAGCTGTCCACTAAGTGATCCTACCTCAAGAACTCCTCCACCCAACAGGAAAGATCCCCCAGTCTGTACTCACTTGAGTACGTCTCAGACCAAAGATACCTCTCTTGTGCATGTTTCTCTCTCTACATTTGGAAAAAGTTACTGCTCCCCACCAGTGGAATTCTTAGCACCCTAGAATAAAGTGCTTTAAAATGGGACTTCTGGTTACTAAAGGGTCCTTTTGTTATTAAATAGATATTGAAACAAAATATAGAACTCTACAACTATAGGCATTCCATCATTTCAGGTGGGAATTCTTTATAATTATTTTTTCTTCCACAGGGTTTTATTTTATACATTGTTTTAGCTTTCTCCAAAGTCATTATATAAACCCCAGTGGAAAAATTCATCTATTGCAGAGCTATAAAGTGTTTTCTTAAAAATTCCATCACCCACTTTATTACTGGAAAGCAACTACAGAAAGACTTACACATTAAGAGATTTAAGTTTGACCACTGGGACTAATGGAGCCTGGGCTTTCAATATTAATCTATCAGAAAATATTTTTTAAAATATTTTTTAACGATCTCCATGTGTTTTTCAAAGATGAATATTAAAAGCCCAAGACTTTGACAGTCCCAATTTAGCATGAATAAAATTATAAAGAACCACACTTCTCTTTCTATAAGTATTATAATTATTTCTATAATAAAATTGTTTATTTTTTCACTTGTGTTCAAACTGACGTTAATTTATTTTCTATTTAAAATTATAGACTCAGCCAATAAGATAGAAAAAAAAAAACCCACCTAGGATTAGACTTAGCATCTCCAACAATAGGTGTTCCTCCCAGAAATCAGGGCTATTATCATTGTCTGGACTGATCTAGAAATCCCTGTCTCATCCCTCACTCCTCCTTATTTTTCCCACTTCCCACCCCACCCAATTTGTTTCATTTTCTGTGTATGTCGTCTCGGATGTGTTGCTTTAACCCTCTCCCTTCTCTCCATACCCATTCATCCTGCCTCGGTTAGAGCTTTGTCCTACTTTATCTTACCTACTGCTTTGCCTCTCCTCCAACCTCACCACCTTTAAGCCCTCCCACACTTCATCCACAGTGATCTTTTTCAAACATAGTCCTTATGCCTTACAACCTTGTTTGTTTTTTATTTTTTACTTTTATTATAAACTTTTTTTAATGGGACATGGGAGAACAAAATTGTTTTTCTTCTTTGTTTTTGCTTTTTTATCTTTATTGTTGAGAGTATTACAGATGTCCCCCCCCCCACTGTCCCCCTGCACCCAGTTCCCACTCCACCCCAGGCTCTCACCGCACCACTGTCTGTGAACATGGGCAACCTGTACTAGGAAAACTATAGGACATTGAAAAAAAACAGAGGAAAATGCAAACAAGTAGAAACACATACAGTGTTCATGCATTGGAAGAATTAACATCATTAAAATGTCCATACTACCCAAAGCAATCTATAGATTCAATACAATCCCTATTAAAATACCAATGGCATTATTTCACAGATCTAGAACAAATACTCCAAAAATTTATATAGAACCAAAAAAGATCCAAATAACTGCAGCAATCTTAAGAAAGAAGAACAAAGTTGGAGTGATCACAACACTGGATATCAAGTTATACTTCAAAGCCACTGAAATCAGCCTGGCCGGCATGGCTCAGTGGTTGAGCATAAACCTACGATACAGGAAATCAAGGTTTGATTCCCGGTCAGGGCACATGCCCGGGTTGCAGGCTGGATCCCAGTGGGGGGCATGCAGGAGGCAGCTGATCAATGACTTTCTCTCATCATTGATGTTTCTATCTTTCTCTCCCTCTTCCTTCCTCTCTCTGAAATCAATAAAAACATATATATATATATATATATATACACACACACACATGTGCATATATATATATATATATATATATATATATATATATATATTAAAAGCAACTGTAATCAAAACAGCCTGGTACTGGCACAAGAGCAGGCGTATAGATCAATGGAACAGAGAACCCAGACACCGGCCCAAGCCATTACATTCAATTAATATTTGACAAAGGAGGCAAGAGCATACAATGGAGTAAAGACAGCCTCTTCAATAAACAGTGTTGAGAAAACTGGACAGGCGGGCACATGCAAAAAACAAAAAGAAAGTAGACCACCAACTTACACCATACACAAGAATAAACTCAAAATGGATGAAAGACTTAAGTGCAAGTCATGAAACCATAAAAATCCTAGAAGAAAACATAGGGAACACAATTTCACAACCTTGTTTAAATATGCCAGTGGCTGACGGCCACTTCGACAAGTTCTCGCTTCTCGCCACAATCCGCAGGGCCAACCACGCGACAGCTCCAAGCTGCAGCCCGAATGTCTGCTCCAGCCTTTGATCTCACAGCGTCCTGCGTGGAGCGCATCCCTTCCTGCCCTTTTGCCCTTTAGAGCGACAAGGCCGAGTTCCACTTAAATGCTCCCCCTTCCGCAGAGCCCCTGCGAGCTTCCACACGCGCTGCCCCTGGTGCCTACCTCGGTAAGCACTTCACCTGGGCACTCTGGGTACCTGCTACCGACCTGTCTCCTAACACACCATCAGTCAGGGGCCGTCTCCAGGATCCACTTCCTACCGCTAACACCGACATGACTTCTGAATATAGTGTTTTCAGAGAAGGCAGCCCCCTTGCCTGAACGCACTTTGCTTCCGTGCATTACCGAATCCTGCGCTTTCTGAATGCCCCGGGGATGACCTATGTCTGAACCACCTGGGAGCCGTTATGAAAACGATTCCCAAGGCTTACATCTGACCTTCTTAATCGGACTCTCCAAGGGTATTCCCCGGAAATCTTCGTTCTTAATAAGCTCCACAAGTCATTCTGATGTAAAGAGATTTGCGAACCACTGCGCAACTCGATTTGCTGAGTCTCGTAAATACTCTTCCTACCTTTCCCACAGTGTCATGCCTGAGAGGGAGGCAGTGCAGGCATGGAGCACGGAGTAAGACAGTTTAAATCTTGGCTCTGTACGTCCCAGTTACGTGATCCTGGGCGAATAAATGAACTAATCTGTGCCTCTGATTCTGTTGTAAGTGAGAGAAATGCTCTCTCGGGACTGCTCGCGAAGGTGCAGCCCGCGGTGCAGCATCTCGTGAACAGAGGGTACCGCTTACATGTGAGCTGCGATGACAACACTGCTCCCTCCTTAGGCGACAGCGTTGCCTGTTCACAGTTAGAGAAAGAGAGTGGAAGTCGGAACAAAACAACACATCCTTAACGTTTTAATGGACAAACACAATGACCTTTTCAAATGCATTATTTCCTCACACTTTGCAAACAACCTTGTAGAGACGGGCTATGCCCACCCTCGCTCCCTTGCGGAGGGTCTGAGGCTGCTGCTCTCCCGTTGGTTGTATATGCATGAAAGCTCTGTCTATATAAAAGAAAGCCCTGCACTCTCGACGTGTAACTGCGTGGTAACTGTGCACCTCCTGGCTAGTGAGCACTGCCCTCCTTCCTTCCAGCAATACAGCTCAGAGTAAATAAATTTTTTCAGAAGCATGAAATTTTGAATCACTGGTCTTACATTCCACAATAGTTGCCTTCCTGACAGTCTCATTCTGTAACATTTTCTGTAAATCTGACAAAAGTTGTACACAATACAAAAGCTGGAAGAAACAAAGACAGTGACAATAATAGTGAAAGAGAAAGACAAAGGGGTGAAGCAAAAAAGAGGGAAAGAAGGGCCATATTGTCACCATCTCCCAGCTGCCATCGTCCCCTGCCTGTGAACAAATACCTCTGCAAAGTTACTGTTAGACTGTAGGAAAATTGAGGCTCAAGTAAACACACGTTAATAACCTGCAGAGTGTCTACAGGACAAGTTGAAATTTAACAGCCTGCATCAAACTGAAATACGTCTTAAATTTTTGTAAGCAATGATTAGTGCTTTGCACCTCAATGGAAAAAATATCAAGTGACATGCTGTTAATAAGCAAGGCATTCTTTAAACTGTAATCCATTATTTAAATGATCACTATTTTATTTTAAAATTATGTTTCTTTGTAACCATCTCACTGATAGCTGATTTCAAATATTCGCTTGTTCATACTGTTTTGATAAGATTTTCGCTAGTGGGCACTGCCCTCCTTCCTTTCCCGCAGCCTAGCTCCTTAGAAAACAAAATTTTCAAAGGCACTTTTCATTCTGAGTCTCCGTTCTTGTATTTTGCAATAGTTGCTTTCCTGATAGTCTCGTGAATCTTATTAAACACTGTAATTGTGTCGAAGCTGATCACAGAAAACTTGATCTGAATGTACAATATGTATGAAGTGCTCCGTTATAACAATTCAGTTGTGACCCATTTCCCTCCTGTACTGTTTTATTTTCATCACTGAACCAGAGCAGATGCCATATATGGAGTTATATACATGCAGGCCAGCTTTAAGTCAGATGTTTATAATCAGCAATATTGAAATATCTCATTTAACAGACAATAAACAGAGACAGAATGTGCCCCAGGTGAAAACCAGGTGCTCCCAGTGATGACAATAGGAAAAGCAAAAACAAGCATCATTGCTTCCCCTGCCGGCTCAGGAATTTTCTCTAAGCGACGAGACCAGTGTAATTTACTAGATGAAATATTGATGTGATTTTGTATTGACACTGCCTTCCCTCCCATTTTTGGTGTGACTGTGGCAGGCTTAGTCTTTCCGGTCATCCTCAACAAGTCTCCCTAGGCTGTCTAATGCCCTTGCTGTCACTGCTGAAAGAGGGGCCTTGTCTTCACAACAAACCCTGCCATTCTGCTTCCTATTCTGAAGATCCAAGTATCATTTCCGATGCTTGGGCTTCATTTCTCTAATAAATTCATTTACCTGTATTCTGTACTGACTTTGGTAAATCCCAGGCTGTTTGTTTACTTACGGGAAAAGCTACCACACCCACTGACAAGATTTTAGTACATTACATAGAACAGTACTTCTTCAGTGTCAACTGTGTGCTTAAATTGAATATCTAGTCCTATGGGAAGAATCTGTAAATGTCAAACATTAAAATGACTGCCACTTAACTCATCTCAACAAATTATACAACTGCCCTTTTTACAGGGCCCTTGGAGACATCAGACTCTTTCAGCCTCTTTCTTGCAGCAGTCAATCTGCTCCCATCCCACCATTTGTCAATAACCAGAATTGAATCTGAAGCCAAAATAGGATAATGGCTGAGCTCCAAACACATCAGCTTAATGATACGAATAATCAAGTGGTACCCATGACATACAGCAACAACAAACTTGCCTCTGCAGAAGTTCAAACAAGTAGCCACACACTGAACGTCCTTGTCAGTTCTTGCATTCAGAGCCTCACAAATCTTTACACTAAAAGCTCTTGGGTCATAGGCTGATTTCCTTTCACTACGGATACTTATTTCCATATGTGGAGTTCCTAGTAAATGATCAGAATTGCATTGTGCCAAATTAGACTTACAAAGATAGGGTTTGATGGGAGTTTATTTCAAATAATGGCTTGCAAATGTAGGCTACTTAAAGAATTACAGGTCCCATATTCATTCCTTAATATTGAACAATCCAACATCGTTACTATTATTCCATCTTCCCCCAACCCTTTCCAACATGCCACCCTACCCATAAATGCCTTTTATTCAAAGATGAGGAGATCATGCATTTGTTTAATCACATCCAAAGCGATGTAATATTGCATCATGGCTAAGGCCAAGTTCTCAGTTTCAGTTGACCTTTAGAGTCATCTAAGGGGTCATTTTTGTTTATTTAATTTTTTTCTTAATCTTAAAGGTAGCTCTTACCCTACACCTATTGTAATCTCTCCATATATAAAATTTACAGATTCACAGGTGGTTCTGATCCACAACTAGGGCTGAGAACCTAGAATGAAGAGCTTGAGTTCTGCAGCCACAGTGACCTGGGTTTAAATGCAGGTTCCACCATTTACTGGCTGTGTGGCCTTGAATAAGTTACACTGCTTCTGGGTCTCATCCCAGACCAACAGAATCAAAAGCTCAAGCAGTGAAGCCTGAACATTGGTAATTTTTAATAGCTCCCCAGGCAATTTTAATGTGCAGCCAGGAAGAAAAACCACTAGTGTAATATTTAGTTGTTGGATTTGTAAAGTGGAGATAACTATGAGAATTCAATGAAATACCTGATGAAAAGGGCTAGCCTGGACCCCTGGCCCATAGCTCAATAATGCTAGTAGTTATTGTTGCTAGGGCAGAATATAGAGAAGGGGCAGTGGCCGGAGCTGGACTGACCATCTGGAGGGAGAGCAAAGCTGACTGAGGTGGCCCTGCCCAGCTAGTCTTAGTTACGGCCTCTCTGCATCAGATGAGGTACAGGCTGAACGGGGCCCTCTGGGAGACAATGGGAACCCTGGCTCTGAAGTTCCAGGCAAGTTCCTGAACCTGTCTGAACCTAAGAGGACAGAAAATAAACATGTTATGCACACCAAAAATTAAAAAATGTGTGTATGTGTGTGTGTGTATGTTTGTGTGTGTGTGGGGGG
Source organism: Miniopterus schreibersii (assembly GCF_964146895.1). Taxonomy (NCBI): domain Eukaryota; kingdom Metazoa; phylum Chordata; class Mammalia; order Chiroptera; family Miniopteridae; genus Miniopterus; species Miniopterus schreibersii. Next base: position 54,206,208 of record NC_138111.1, on the reverse strand, counting down.
GCATTAACCTGACCTAGTAGGGGGTATGCAACAAAAATTGTGGGAGATCAGACTGGGTATGTGGGTGATGTGACTGTGAAGCTTTCAGTTTGGGAGAAGGGCATGAAATGAAAAGAGAGGGTAATAGGTAGATTCAGTTTGAAGCAATACGCATGATAGTTGGGAAGCTGGAGTTGCCAGTGGCAAAGAAGTCAGCTAGGAGAGCAGTGATGCAATCCAGGAGGAGTAGAATAATAGCCTAGTGCATAGGTGAGTTAGCCCATCTGGGCTGTGAGTACCTTGTGTCACCTGTCAAATAAAGGGTGATGGTAGATGATCCTGAAGAACCCATTTTGCTCTGACATGCTAAGGTGCCCTAACATACCATTTAAGAGCAGACATGAAGATACTGTTTAATGGATAAAGAGTTTCAGTTAAGATGATGGAACAGTTCTGGAGATGGGTAGCACTGATGGTTACACACAGTGTGAATTTGCTTAATGCCAGTTAACTGTACATTTAGAAAGGATTAAAATGATAAATTATGTGTTACATGTATTTTTGCGCGCGCACACACACACACACACACACAGAGTAGACAGGAAGAAATAAACAGAAACAGGAGGTATTTTAAAGAAAAATATGGCAGACAGGGTAACTGATACGATGTAGGTGATAAAAGAAAATGATGGTTCAGAAAAGACCATGAGGATTTACACTGGATGCCTGGGGATAGCAATTCTGGGAAATAAGGACTGAAGTAGGGGGATCTTGTTCAGTGGGAAGACCGTAATTGCAACGGTGGACATCCCGCACTTCAGGGTTAGAAGGACAAATTAGGGAAAAGATGTCTTTCCTTAGTAGATGAACTCAGAAGTAATTCTATAACTTCAGAAATTATCACTGAAGTTACAAAATGGAAGCCTAGAGCTGAAGCGCTTCCCTTTCCTTCTAAAGAACCCACTGTGACCATCTGATCTGGTCATTTTTATAGGTGAAGAAACCAACCCTGAAGGAGATGAGCTGGCTCACACAAGTTCACCCAGAGAATAAACGAGGCTTCCTGAAGCCCAACTCAGTGGTCTTTCTACTTCATTTCATTTATTCAGGACTGACCATCCTAGATTTGCTAAGAACATAAACTCCTTGGGAAAGATGATAAAGGGAACAGATAAGGGGGGTGACAATTACTACATAGAATGGCCACAATAGGGTGCAGTGAAAGAAAAGGAGAAATGAGAAGCCCTAGAGAATCTATGGGAGACTGGCAGAGAGAACTTCAAGAAGAGAGTGATCTTGGAAGCTCAAAGGAAAGCTCAGAAGAGAACCTCCTGCCTCATTTCTCCTAACTCTCTAGTCACTTGATGTCCGCCCACATCACATGACATTGACCTTCTCCAAGAAGCCTTCACAAAGGTGACCACACCTCTGCTCAGGATCCCTCAGTGCTCATACAATCCTTACTTCAATAATGCTGCAGTCATGTTCTTGGAGATGTCAGTTTATTTAAAACAATATTATTCAAAGACCAATTTCCCATAGAAATATTGGTATAATTTTGGGTTTTGTTCCCAGAGAATCCCCAAATGACCTCTACACCATAAAATGTGGGGAGAAAAGTTAAAATAATTTATCAAAACGTTCTTAAATAACTTAGTCAAAATAAATAAGACCCCAGAATGGCCAGACACGAAGACTTATGCCTTAGGCAGAGTGATGTTGTGGAAAGAAGACAGGATTTAGAGCCAAATGGGGCCTTTCTTGACAAGAGCAGGGTGCTAGGCCAAACTCCCTTTGGAAGGCATTTTCTAGTTCTGTGATTGGTTATACTTAGATGACATTGGGTTCTCTGGTTTCTTAACATGCTCATGGGGCTTCCAGGCCACCCACGTTTTAGTTTCTGATGGAACTGAGGAAAACCATGAGCTGAGAATGGCAACAACTTTTCCAGAAAGTCCAGAAAAGTTGATGATGGATACGTAAGCTGCCCAACCATAGGGGGACTGCCCTTGCTTGTGCCATCTCTGCTCATGTTCTAAGATTGTGGTAGATAAAGGAATTATTCACTGTACCTAAGGGAGCAGGCGGAGACCACTGTCTATTGGAAGAAAAATGTTCCCTACATGTCTAGTGATAATGCTGAGTTTTATATCTTACTTAGTAGTTTATATTCCTAATTTCCTCTAAATACTTTAGTAATATATTTTCCTGACCATCTAAAATGGTCACTTAACCAGTGTCATTTAAAAACTTGATAGCTTTGCCCGGCCAGGTGTGCCTCAGCGGTTGAGCGTCAACCTAGGATCCAGGCGATCGGGGTTCGATTTCCGGTCAGGGCACATGCCCGGGTTGTGGGCTCAATCAATGACTCTCTCATTATTGATGTTTCTATTTCTCTCTCTCCCTCTCCTTTCCTCTCTCTGAAATCAATAAAGATATATTTTAAAAAATAAATAAATAAAAAATAAAAATAAAAACTTGATAGCTTCTCTCTATAAACATAAATTGTGATATAGAAAAAAAATCCTGCAGTTAGGGCTATTAAAGTCTTGACCCTCACTGGACAACTGAATGATTGCTCTAGTCCAGCCCCCACCAGCCTGACTCTACCCAATAGGGCATGGCAAATGTGTATACAAAAGTATACAATTGATTAGGTTTTCATAAGAAACATCAGCAGGACAACTAGTTAAAAGGATAAAGGAAATCAAAGCTTCAGAATAAGAGAATGTAATAGCAGCACCTGTTAAATATTACTCTGTTTGAAAACCTCTTTTCTCCATTTCAGAAAGATGACCAGGAAGCAAAAGCTGCTTAATGGCCATGGTGCTTCTCGCACTCCCAGAGGTGACGCCAGGTAAAGATAGGCCTCAGGAGGCACAAGGAGGCCTGTCAAGCAAGGAGAGAGAGAAGCTGTAGGGGCTGCTGTGATGGAAAGAAGTTAGCAGGAGGCTGTAAGTCCCACAGGAGGCGGGGCCCTACCTTCCTGTCTCTGAGCCAGTGCCCTGCGGTGGAATGAGGGTGCCTGCACCTTACGTTCAGGGACACGTTGCCTTGTCAAAGACCTCCAGTGCATGGGCCCTGAAGAAGCCTATGTGAGCCTGCAATGGGGGAGCTCAGAGTAATGAGCGTACACAAAAAACCGTTCCTGGAAGTATCTCCTTAGATAAGCATTCCCTTCCTCTGTTTCCTTGGGGAACAGGAAAGATTTCTCAACCTCAAATTAGTTCCTCCAGGCTGTGGACCACATACCAGATAATGCCCCGTACTCCAGCCATTTGACAGTTCTGACTCAGAATTTCAGAATCTCAGGGCTAAAAAGGAACTCAGTCATCACCCTCTCTCGAAAAAAGATGGTGCTATCTATGGAGGACAGATGTTTTTCTGCTTATGGTGTATTTAATATTCTGTTATTTCATTGTAAATATAATTAAATTAATAAAACTATAAAAACTTAAATAATGTATCTTTCCTATGTCTTCCTGGGTATGGGCCCAGCCTTCATCTATGAATTGGTACAAACAAAAGACAAATGCCTGCAGAAAAGGGATGGGATTGAAAAGATGAAGAAAGACATGAGGAAAGAGGTCTCTGCGGGTGTTTTGAGTTCTTTCAGGACACTTTAGTGCCATCCCAGCTCTGCCCCAGAAAACCATGTGACCTAGGATAAACCTCTGTTCTCCTTTGGACTACAGTGTTCTCATCTGTAAAAGGGGTGTAGTGCAAAAATGCTTCTGAATTCTCCTCCAGCCCTGCCAGTCTATGATTCTGAATCCCACGCCTGTGATAATACAAACTTTCGGGAAACATATTTCTTTCTTTTTTTTTTTTTTTTTGTCTTGAGTTCTGGCTAGGAAAGAATTCAGAGCCAAGACTCAAACTATAAGAGAACATTATTTAGAAAATCACAAAGGTAGGAGAAGTAATTCATAGAAGAAATGGGCTTAGGAAATAAGTTATAGAGGCAAAGTAAGGGCCCTTGTATCTTGGGAGTGAGGAAGGTAAAGGTGATGTCCTGGGGGGATAGGGACAGGGAAGGGAAAGGCTGGGGCATGCTCCCTGGAGGGAGAGCACCAGGAAATATATTCCTATTAGAAGCTTTTACGATTTCACAATTTAACACCAGTGAGAACTGCATTCAAAATAAAAAGTACATTTAGCAGGTAAGCTTTCTATCTCCTTTAATCATATTATACTAGGCTGACCAGAGTTTATTCTTTCCTGGATATAGATATAAAACACATTATACCACTAGTAAAATAATGCAATATTAAAATAAGACATTTCTGCACATTATTTGGACAAAACAATAGGGAGATATACATATAATCCTAATGTATTTATGGTCTGTTTTATAAAAACTTTTATAGATTATGTTTTTATTCTAATGCATGCAAAATATAGCCTCCTCCTTTTAAAAAATAATTTTATACCTTGGTATGTTTTTAGTAAGATCCACAAAAGTCTTCTAAGGTTACGTTCCTTCTGCTCTTGTTTGTCAAGGTTATCTATATGTTAGGGTTTTCCCATAGCCTAAATACCTACGCTCTTAGTTATTTGCTGGGGCAGTAAAGGAAAGAGAGATAAGGATAGGGAGGGAGAGAGGGAGGGATCCTTAACTTCTGTTTACAGCAGAATTGCTGAATTTGTGGAATCCTAGTGATTCCCAATTTCATTAGGGATGGTGATTTATGTAACACATTCAATATTTTAATTCAAATTCTACAACTTGAGGATGTTTCTACCAACACAGGAGACATCCAGAAATATCATTGGTGCTGTGTTTATATAAATGCAACTCTCGTTACCCTGGGGGCCCATTAATAGCTTAACAGGAAATATAAAGCAATTTTCTGATTTTCCATGATTGCATCCCACTAAAATCATAGCCTAATAGAATTCTCCCCAAATTTAAACTCTATTTGAGACCCTGTATACTAAGAAGTCTTTCTACCTAATTAAACCTCTCCCATGACACACACCACTGGATGACTTTACAGATCTAGTCATCTGGTAGACGGCAAATTTACATAAACCTCAGCAATCATCAGGCAACTTGTCAGCTCCTAATGGAAAACATCTCAAATCGATCATCTGCTTAAGCCCTAATCTATCTGCAGATGCGTCTTCTAAACAAGGGGAAGGTCCAGTCCTTATGAACTGGATTGCCGCACCGTTGCCATAGAAACTTGAGAGAAACATATGTGGGGAAAAAAGGAAACTACACGATGCTGTGCTTAGAGTGTCTGCTTTAAACTGCACTTCTGAGACCCTGGAGCGTTTCCTGGCGACCATGTCCATACTCTGCATCCAGCCAAACTGACAGGCACCTCTCCTTTCTCCCCACCCGGCCGCGAGTGCTCTGCCCCTCCCCGCGGTGACGGTGAAGGCTCCTTTAAACAAGGGTGACAGAGGGCCCAGACTTTCCGCACGCGGCATGCCAAACGTCTGAACGGGACGGGTGACTTTTCAAGCCCACCAAGCCAGAGAACATTTTGGCTCTGGTGAAAATGTTTGTATTCTCGTGTGTGTGTGTGTGTGTGTGTGTGTGTGTGTGTGTGTGTGTGTGTGTGTGTGTGTGTGTGTGTGTTTTCACACACTCCACACACTCAATTTGTTAAGAATTCCCTTCCATTTGTCCTCAGTCCACTCCCACTCCATTCACATACACCCACACCCATTCCACATTGCTATTACATCAGAAAATGCTGTCTCAGGGAAGAAGTACAGTGTAATCCATCTGGTGGCCCAGATCATGAATCACAAAGTTATTTCCCGGGGCTGTGGAGGAAAATGGCTTTATCACCTGTTTGCTTCCTACAGGCAGCACAGGCCTCTCTTCAGGCCTAATGGTCTGGTTGCCTCCGCACGCTTTCCCACTAACTCACCCTGCCTGGCGCAAAAACCCACAGCTGTGCCATGTGTCACACACTGTTCACAGTGATGGTTACACACTGAAATGCTGCCTTTACAACTCAGAGGCCTCCCTGCTGGCTGCACTGCACTTTGGTGGACACAGTTTAGGAGATCTCCCTTGTCACTCCTCCTTCCCCACCCAGGTTGGCAAAAGTCATCCTGGTTGTGATCATGGATACTGCTGCTGATAAACTGAAATCGCTTGTGTAGGAAACTCCCTCTATCTTCTCACACCGCAACTATTCGTTGCAATCTGGGTTTTCAACACTCTGTTTTTGCTTCCAGAGGCATCATCATAGACACATTTTTTTAAGATTCAAAGATAACTAATTAAAACCCATGTTGACTTGTTCAGATAACTGCTTAATATTCATCTTACCCAAATCATTAATTCATCTAGTCTTCTCCCATTTCTATGTTATTCTGCCAAACCGTTGTTGCTTTATGTTTTCTAAAATATTATAATAATAGCTTGAAATTAAATAGTTTTTGTCTTCCAGGCTCAAAGTGACATCAGTTGATTTCACTTCCCAAGTGTTTACTGAATAGCTACTATAATGGGTGAACGATGTAATTTAATATTGATCAGAACCTTATGAAAGTTATAATAATCTTGATTCTGTTGAGGAGGAAACTGAGATTCATTCACCACTCAATGAATATTTTCTGAATGTGGGCGATGTACCGGGCTCTGCGATCATGCTAGACTTTTAGTGGTGAGTTCAGGGAGGATCCCTGCCAGTGTGAGGTTCACACTCCAATTGCAATTCAGAAATAAGTCCCAGGTCAAACTTTTCATAAAAGGCTGAGCCAGATTCAAAACTAACTATGTCTATTCCACAGCCCCTGCTCTCTTCTAGCACACTGCACACAGCCAGATTTAGTCTTTTTCTTATAACCTATGGAAGTCATTGAAGACATTTCAGTAGCAGAAAAACATGATCACATCTACAGTTTAGAATAACCACTGGCAATAGTGTGGAGAAAAGATTCAATATAGAAAAGCCATTACATTTATGAACAACGGATTTTCAACAAAGGTGCCAAGACCATCAAATGGGTTAAGAACAGTTTTTTCAGCAAATGGTGTTGGGACAACTGGATATCCACATGCAAAAGTATGAACTTGGAACCATAATTTATCATACAGAAAATATAAATCAAGTGGATCAAAGAACTAAACTACAAAACTCTTAGAAGAAATCATAGGGTAAATCTTTATGACCTTAGATTAGGCAATGATTTATTATTAGATATGACACCAAAAGCACAAGAAAACAAAGAAATTAAAACACTGCACTTCCATTTGATTTTTTTTAAGAAGAGACAGAACCTACTCTGAGAAGTTTAAACATTTTCCCCTCCAAGTAATACCAAACTGGACAATAAGTCCCTCCAACAGATTCATAAGAAAGAAGAATTCAACCATGTTTTCAGCATTGGACACTAGGAATTCAACCATGTGTCTGGAGTTCAACCATGTTTTCAGCACTGGACACTAGGAATTACTCTTTACATATTCAGAGGAGAGAATATTTAGAAAGAGGACCAGAAAGCTATGTTTTGAAATCATTAGGAAATGTTTGAACTTACTGAATTGCCTTTTGTGTTGCAAAGGAGTCAAGTACAAATTGCCTTAAAATGGTTTTCCATTATTTTCTCTGAAATAAATTCTGAGCACCCAGAAATTCAATTCAAATAAGTACTTTCCTTAAAGGTCCTAATTTTATATACATGTGTGTACGTCATCCTTTGCAATATCACATATATCAGGCATACGCAATTGGTCTTTATCAAGATGTGCAAAGGGCACTATCAAAGTAAAAAGACACCCCACAGAATAAAAGAAAATATTTGCAAATCATCGATCTGATAAGAGTCTAGTATCCAGAATATAGTATAAGGAACTATTACAACTCAACAATAAAAAGCCAAGTAAAATTCAGCAGAAGGTTTGAATCAGTATTTTTCTAAAGAAAATACACAAACAGCCAATAAGCACATGAAAAGATGCTTAATATTGTTAGTCATTAGGGAAATGGAAATCAGAACCACAATGAGATACCACTTCACACCCAATAGAATGGCTATAATCAAAAACATAGACAATAACAAATCTTGGCAAGAATTTGGAGAAATAGGAACCTTCACATACTGCTGGTAAGAATGCAAAATTATGCAATCACTTTGGAAAACAATTTGGCAGTTTCTTAAAAAGTTAAACATGAAGTCCCTTTAAAGATGGAGTTTAGTATGACACAGTAAGCATACTTGTAGGCCTATACACAAAATAACTAAAAACCTATATCCATACCACAACTTGTAAGTGAATGTTCATAGCATTATTATTTATATAGCTAAAAAGTGGAAATTACCCATATGTATATGAATGGATATATGAAATGTGGTATAGCCATACAATGGTATACTATTCTTGTATAAAAAAGACTAAAGCATTGAATCGTGGTACAGCATGGATGCACCTTGAAAACATTATGCCTAGTGAAAGGAACCTGACACAAAAGACCACGTATGATATGATTCTCTTAAAATGAAATGCCCAGAATAGTCAAAACCACACAGACAGAAAGTTACTGATTACTTTGAACTGGGGAGTGGAGAAAACGAAGAATGACTGTTAATTGGCATGAAGTTTCTTTTTTTAATTTTTTTTTTATTGATTTCAGAGAGAGGAAGGGAGAGGGGGAGAGAGAGAGAAACATCAATGATGAGAGAGTCATTGATCGGCTGCCTCCTGCGTGGCCCCTGCTGGGGATCGAGCTCACAAGCCGGGCATGTGCCCTGACCGGGAATCGAACCGTGACCTCCTGGTTCATGGGTCGACGCTCAACCACTGAGCCATGCCAGTTGGACAAGATTTCTTTTTGATGTGATGAAAATGTGCTAAAGACTTCTAAGAGTGGAGATGGTCGCAAACATTGCATGCAAAGGCAGTCTGGCAGCATATGGACAGCAAGAAATTGTCACCTAGAAACTCACCCCAGTTTCAGAGGTAAAAAATATATTATCCTTTTAGAGTTTTTTCCCTCATTGCAGGAGTCTTACACATTCATTTCCTTCTTGTATGGTATGTGCATATACTGTATATATGTCATCCATATGCTACACACATATATGAGGCATGCCATAGAAAAAGACGGTAGGGAATAAAGACAGAGGTTGTCTCTTTTTTTAGTAGTTATTTTTCAGTGGGATTTCAAATAAGTTTTATTTCCTTATAGTTTTTTGGTAGTTCTTAAACGTTCTATAATGAGTTTATATTCCTTTTGTAATCAGAGAAAAATACATCTTAATGATTTTTGGAACAAGCATCAGCCTGTATAATCGCTTTTACTTTAAGGTTTCCCCCTCTAGGGACTAACCCTGTAATTTACTACTGGGTGGGTATTAACACCAAAGGCAACAAGACCAACAGAAATTCGTTAATACCACAAAAACAAATTAGCTTGAGTTTTTTGTCTGCACAATTGTCATAGCACTTTAAGCTGTCTTTAAAAAATGGAATCATTTCAAACACATGGCTGAATTTCATACACAGTCTTGCTCTTTATGTAGAATTGTCTGTATTTGTTTTAGGCGAGGGGAAAAGAAAGTCTCTGATGACATTTTGCAAATACCAGTTGATGATTTTCAAAACTATTTCTTTTTCCTAGAGCCAACTGTATCCTTTGGAAGTCTATTCCCATCTGCCATCAATAAAAACAAACCTTATCTCAAAACATGGTTGTTTGAAATGTCATTGCAGTACTCCACCTATTTTCTTGTGAGAAGAAAAAAAAAAAAGCTTTGGTTGACTTCCACATTCTGGAGGGCCAGACTGTATTTCTGTGTAGAGTGTGTGTAGGAAAGAAATCGAGGTTGAGGGGAGGGGAGAGAGAACAGAGAGCTTTAGTATCAAACATCAATTTAATGGGTAATTTTGTTAGCTCCATTTCATTATTAACTTTTAGGCTATATTGGATTATATGACTGAAAAAGTTTATATATATTTTATACTCGTGTTTTTCAAATGTAATGTGCATAGAAATTTTCTGGGGCTTTGGTTAAAATGTAGATTCTGACTCAGTAAGTCTGGGCAGGGCTAATATTCTGCATTTCTAATATGTGTGAGTGTGTGTGTACATACAGAAAATATCATGCATATACAGACAAAATTATATGTTCAACGAAAAATACTGGGATTAGATATAACTTTTGCCATTTTGTTTTTAATGCAGACTGCTCTATGGCTATAGGCTTATTAATTAAAAAAGGAGATACAAATCCCTCTTAAAGAGTTATCTATGGCTGTGGCAGTCTCCAAGATAGCCTCCAATGACCCCTGCCTCTGGTACCTTCCTGTAGTCCCCTGACATACTGTACCAGCACTGAGCAAAACTGCTGTCATTTCTAACATTAGGTTATAAAAGACACAGTGGCTTCCATCTTGGGCTCTCTTGCATGCTCTCAGGGTCACCCACCCTGGGGGAAGCCAGCTGGCATGGTGTCAGCAGTCCTAGGGAGAGGCCCACCTGGTGAGGAACTGAGGTCTCCTGCCAACAGCCACGTGAGTGACCTTGAAGGGTGATCCTTCAGCCAGGCAAGGTTTTAGATGACTACAGCCCCAACCTACATCTTGGCTGTAACCTTAGAGGCAACCTGATCCAGAATCACTCAGCTACTGCTAGATTCTTGACCCTCAGAAACTCTAGTTGCATGAAATTTGTTGCTTTAAGCTACCAAGTTGTGGGGTACATACATAGCTATAGGTAACAAATACATGGCCAAAAATGATATATATAGTAATGAATCTATGGAAAATGGTCTGCTTCTAGAACTCACAGATTTTTCATTACTATCATTAAAAAATTATTAGGAATTTTTTAACATCCCATGGTTAAAAAAACATACTGTATAATGTTTAGGATGACTTATCAATCTCTGTGTGTCTGTCTCTGTCACTCACAGAGCAGTGCGGGAAGAAGGCGAGAGTGAAGCCGGCCCCTCCTCACACGCTCATGCCCTGAGCTCCACACCTGGCAAGGCTATCACGGCACATTCTCCCAACTCAGCAGCCCGGCCTGACCCCGCTGGAAACTCAACAGTCATTTAAAGTAGTGGGAAGCAACACTCCACCTTATCTGTAACGTATCATGCCAAGGAAGGAAAACCATCTGATGTTCAAGTTATCTAGAAAGGTAAGAATTAATTCTTAGGTAAAAGTAATAATGTCTATCCTACATCAAAATTAAGAGCATTATGATGACAATGATTGTTCACTGGAATAATAGCAACTGCTTAGCTAAGGCTTACTATTACTGTGTTGACCCCTTTTTATATATTTACTGCTGTTCTTGCAAATTCATGAAGTAGGGGCAGTGCTAATTCCCGTTTTACAGATGAAGAAGCTGTAAATTAAGGTACTTGCTCAAAGTCACACAGCCAGTTAGGTGATGGAACCAGTCTGGCTCTAGAGTCCATGCTCTCAACCCCTCTATACTGGCCCTTATAAGCAACACATATACTTACTACATTATAAGCTATTAATTCAAAAATCAAGGTAAAGTCAAAGTGACATGCTTTCACTATTTACTCTCCTTATTAAGAAACACTGATGCCTTCAAATCAACTACAATGTTGAATAAAATTAAAGTCATATGAGTCCAGGGGGGTTTATGAGCAATTACTTTCACTGTGTCCAACTGACAGTGCAGATGGCACTGCGGCTTCCTAAGTCCCACCTAATCCTAACTGCTGAGCAGAGAAAGATAAAATTGTCCATCTGCATTTTGTGATTTTAACACTTGGCCATGCTGTTTCTATGTTTATCTTTGTTTTCTGCCTCTTAGTTTCAAAGTTTTCTCCCTCTCCCCCATCAAAGGTGATCTCAGACTGAAAGCTGGCTGGCCCACCTCTCTGAGCATACCAGTCGGATCATGAATAATGACTGGGCACTTTCCTTTAGGGGTGTTCCCAACAACAGGATTGAGTCCAGCTGCCATGTGTTGCCTAAACTGAACATTCAAACACGGTGGAAAACACTACATCTGTGTCCTTGGATACTGGTAGCTTCAAGGACTATTTATTGCTCAGCATCTTAAATCAAAATAGAAGGAGGTTTCACCCTGGATCCCCTGTTTCCAGTGCACATCTCCTTAGGCAAGGGTAGAATCCTTTCATAGCCAATTGTTATTTAATAAGAATCATTGAGCCCTGGCCAGTGTGGCTCAGTGGTTAGAGCACTGGCCCAGGCACCAAAGGGTCATGGGTTCAATTCCCAGTCAAGGGCATGCACCTGGCTGCAGGTTTGATCCCATATGCCAGAGGCAACCAATGGATGTGTCTCTCTCACATCCATATTTCTCTCTCTCCCTCTCTCTCTCTCTTCTTTTCCTCTCCCTCCCTCCCTCCCCTCCACTGTCTCTCAAAAAAAAAAAAAAAAAAATCAATGAAAAAAATATCCTTGGGAGAGGATTAACAAAAAATAAAATAAAAATAAAATAAGAATCAACTGAGTCACAATTGTTGCCCATCTTCTCCATTTCTGAATAGCAGCAATAGCTCTTCTCTTATTTTAATCAAGAGGCAGTGATCCTTTTTGACTCTCCGAGTGGAAAGACAATTTAGGAAACTCATGCAGTGATAGCAAATCTAACACTACCTGCCAGATATTTCTCTAAGAGTTTACTTTTGTGTTTTAGATAATGATACATTTATGATGGATTTAATTAAAATTGTAGATGCTATTTTAAGACTGTGTTGTAAATAAGTACATTAAATGGAAGTTTAAAGAATGTAAAGTTTTAAATAGTCAAATTTTAAAGCAAAATGTATAGTTAGTACATATTTGGAACACCTGTGTGGCTCATCACGGGGAAATGGAGCAGCAGTATAACCAAGATAGTTTCATTGGAAGTCCAATGTAGCACACATTTTAAAATTCATCCTTTCGTTGATTTACTCAGCAAGTATTTATTGAGTATCTACTAGGTGTCAGACTCCATTCCAGACACTGAGGAGATTTCAGTGAACAAAGCAGACAAAGATTCCTGCCACTGAGGAATATGCTTTCTAGTCAGAGGAGATAGACACTAAATGACAAATGTAATAGGTAAACATACTATTTGTTAGGTGAAAAGTGCCATGGTGGAAAAGAGGGGGTAGAGTCCTATTTTATTTTATTTTATTTTAAATATGTCTTTATTGATTTCAGAGAGAGGAAGGGAGAGGGAGACAGAGAGATAGAAACATCAATGATGAGTCATTGATCGGCTGCCTCGTGCATGCCCCCTGCTGGGGTTTGAGCCTGAAACCCTGGCATATGCTCTGACCAGGAATCGAACCTCGATCTCCTGGATCCTAGGTCTATGCTCAACCACTGAGCCATGCCTGGCCGGGCTAGATTCCTATTTTAAATAAGATGGTCAGGGTGAACATCATTAAGAAAGTGATGTTTCAGTAAGATTTAAAAGAGGCTGAAGGAATTTTTCATAGGGATATCTGGGAGAACTTTCCAGTCAATGCAAACAGCCAATGCAAGACTCCGAGGCAGGAGTGTGCCTGATGTACAAGGACCAGCAGTGAGCCAGAGTGGCTGGGGCAGAGAAGCAAGGGTGACAGTCATCAGAGAGGAGGGAACAGAGGTCATTCAAAGGACTTCAACCTCCACCCTGAAGGGGGAACTACTACAGGGTTTTTAGAAAAGTGGTGACACTTGTCAGCTGATATTTTTACTGGATCACTTGGGCTGCTGTACAGAGACTGTTGGCAGATGATCTATCGCAGCAACGCAAGTTGGAGAAGACGGGGATTCACAGCAGGCGGCGCATGCGGCAGAAGGATTGAATGTGCTTTAGACATTCTGAAAGGTGAGCCATCGTCCGTTGCTGCATTGGCTGATGGGTGTGAGAAAAAGGGAAGTCAAGATGCCTCTGAGGTTTTAGGCTTCGGCGATTTGAAGAATGGAGCCCTCTTCAAGTAAGATGGGAAAGGCTGCAGGTAGAAGGATGGTCATTTTAGGCATTTTCAATTTGAGACATCAATTAGAAGTCCATGTGGACTTGAACAGGCGGTTGGATGCCAGAGTGTGAGGAGGGAAGTGTGGACTGGAGATAGGATATTTTAATTAAGATAGCCTATTCTTATTCCTTTGGCCACTAGATAAAACATCTACTATGAAAAGTATAAGTCTCCGCCATATGAGCCACCTGACCCCTGGGAAAAGTACGTCGGATGAAAAGAATTGATAGAGAGACTTCATGGTAACATAGGAAGAACCTAGTTTCTAAGCATGTGTCCATCAGGTGGACAGATATTTGTGTGAAACAAAAACCTAGTAACCAAGAGTCTTTATATAAAAAACATAAATCTTGTTCAAAATAATCAATATAATTGATGCAAATGTAATGATGTTGCTCTAAAAAAATGTGTCAACAGAAAAATGCTGTGCAGAAGCAATTTACATGTCCCCCCTCTCAATTTCTGCTTTTCACTGTTTCTTGAAGCTTCCGAATCTCTGAAGGCAGTCTGGTAGAACTATGTAGTCCATAAATGGTCCATAAATGTCTGTGCTCACAGTTTATGCAGGGGAAATTATTCCTATTTATAACCTTTCCACATGTGCTAGAGTAAAGGTCTCAACCGCACAGAGAAGCGAGCCCCCCAGCCCCTACTATGTCAGATTATCAATGTCATGTCCCTGCTTCCTCCAACACTGCTGGTATGACATCATAGATGGCTAGCTCCCCAATACCAAAAACAGCTTTATAAGGCACAATGCAGTAAAACTGGAATCAAGGAGAAGCCACCACGTGTGAAAGTCATTCTGAGTATTATTAGAGAAAATAGGTTTAGACTCTCGAAAGCAAAAGCTGTTTCCTTTGCCTTCCTGTATGAAAGGGAGCATGCATGGTAGCTGAAAGCAGGGACTCTGCAGCCGGACTCCCCAAATCCCAGCTCAGTACCAGCTGTGTGACCATCAGCAAGCTACCTAACGTCTCTGTGCCATACCACCCCTGTCCGGAAATGAGGGTAATCACAGTACCTGCCTCCTAAGTGTTGCCAAAAATATTAAATAAAATAATATTGATAAAGTCCCTTAAAAAGTTCCTGGAAATAGTAAGCCCTCTAGAAGTGTTTGGCAATGAAGTAAAATGCTGACTTTCCTTTTGTGGAGTGCACCTCCCTCTGCGTGCCTCTGCCATTTGTGCATGTCTTTCAGACCTTTTATAACTTTTCAGAAACTGCCTGCAGCAGTCACAGGCTTGAGTTTTAGTCCCATGGTTGCAGGCTCGGGCTTCTCGGCGACTCCTCCCTGAGGCCGGCCGCCTGCCTCCCAGCGACGGCCTGCGGCGCGCCTGGTGGGGTTCCAACTCCTCCACAGTCAGCCAAGTAAGGTTTAGCGTTATTTTTCATCACCTTGACGTCAGTGAGAAATATCACTAAATTAATGCAAAAAAGATGTTCAATAGGATTTCATGAATAACTAAAAGCCCACTGCAAATACAGGGCCGTCTGTGATGTTTTCAATTGATGGAAGTCTGTCTGGGGATTCCCAGCAACTCATAAACCAACTGCAGCTGACTGAAGGAAAGCTGCGTTTCTGCAAATCTGGCAGGTCGGAATGAGAGGGGAGTCTCTTGCAGGCAAACACCCCAAACTGATTCAATTATCACTGACAACTAATGGATTCACTGTAGGTACCGGCACAAGTCCCTTACGGACAGAGGGGACCCCAGCAGCTCACGCCCCACACTTCTGACCTGCCTCCGCCCCACTGGGCCTGCCGACACCCACCCCCAACTCCCACAGCCCCCTCGGCCTTCACCACTGCCTTGGACATGCTTGACAAATGGCATGTGCAAAAGTCATTCCACTTGTACTCTAAACTTGAGAACTTTCTCCCACGTTTCTCGTCGGCTGCCAATATCCATCAGCAAGGGATTTAACATGAATCTTCTTTGTATTCTTGATATTTTGAGATCCGGAGTCTGATGTAACACTTTTATTTCTTCACATATGAGCAACATCAAACTAAAAAAAAAAAGGGTCTTCAAAATAATAATTTTGAGAATATTCTTTATGGGGGAATCTTCTTCAATTTTCATATTTTACTGTGTTTTTCACTCAGGTTTTTCCTTCCTTCCTCCCTCCTACCTTCATTTTTAGCATTATTGCTGTTTAAGGCTTGCCCATTCTGGTATCAGGGTAGGTAGAAAGTTGGGCTCCTGTTAAATTTCCTCCTTCAATATCTGCAGCACAAACTTGTCAAGGCGAACTCATTCTCTAGAATCGATTCCTCTAGGGAAAGTAATTGAGCTGAATGACCAACCTGCATGACTTCATTAAAACTGCTATCACCGGTGACTTTTCCCAGTGTAAGATACAATGAATATTTCTTAGCCTTCTTGCAACTTGATCTCTCAGTGGATGAGACCCAAGGAAAGCCTTCTCTTTTTCAAGCTCCTAAAGCTCCACCTTTTCCCTGGTATTTCTCTTGCTTCTCTTGAGGCTCCTCATTGATCTTAATTGACCTCAAGCTCTGATTTCATTCCCTTGAGTTAGAGTTAGGACACTTGTCTTTTCTTTCTCATGTCATTGAACTGAGTGATCCCAGCTCCCTTATCCACTAGGTGTGTGACTTTGAGAAAGTTACTTAGCTTCCATGTGCCTAAGTGTTCTCATCTTCCAAGTGGAATAACATCATCTACCTCATGAGGTTGTTGAGTTAGATACTGAGTTAATATTTAGTATCTTAACCGACAAGTATAGTTACAAGTAGTTAAGTAGAGCTACTTAATATTAAGTCTTTAACAGAGTTAATATTTATAAGTATTCAGATCAGTGATTGACATAGTAAGCACTGTTAAAGCATTTCTTTCTTTCTTTTTCATTAATTCTCATGGCCTCAAATCATCACCCATGTCTGATGACTCTTCAGACCTACATTTTCAACCAAGATCTCTTTCTGTAGAACCCAGATATTCTATCCTGGAAGCTCCATGAATACTTCAAGATCTATCAGCTCTCCTAATCCGACCTTCATCTCTACTCTGTCTCTAGAACTGGCACTACATAGTTGCCCACGCCAGGACACGGTCCTTGATTGTATTTTCTGCCTTAAAACCTACACATCTCATCATCAATGCTATTAATTCACTTTCCTAGACATATTTGGTCTCCATCCTGGTATCTCCAGGTTGCCCAACCCCATCTGTCCTCTTCACTGCAGAGGAGAAAGCTTAGAGTTTTCTTTCTAAGAGTTCTTTCTAATCGGATATTGCCTCCCATGAAAATTCTTCCATGATGCCTTACCTCCACTGCCACCATTTTTCAGTGAGACCCTAAGTGCCTTAGCATGATCTACTACGTCTTCCTGCTTGGCCTATTTACTGCCCTTCACTTCTGTTTTTCCAGCAAACATTCACCTTCTACAATCCAACCATATCCAAACAAATTTTATTTTCCCAAGTATATCACCATTGCTCGGAACTCAGCCTTAGCATACACTACCCCGCTTCCTAACCCTCATAATCTTCTAGCTAATTCTTTATCCTTTTAGAGTTGTTGGGGGGGACCAACCCTGAACTGGACAATAGAACAAGTATGATTCAATACCTTCTAAACCCCTCAGTTTTCCCTCTGTCGAAGAAGGACCATTAAGTCAACAAGTAAGTGTTAAGCTCTTCTATGCCAGGCCTGTGCTAGCCTCTAGGGATGGAGCACGGACTAGATGGTGCCCCTGCCTTTGTGAGGCTTATGCTGTAAGGGGAATACTGGCTTGTTGACTCCGAGCCAGTGAGTTCCCCACAAATCTCTACATAAGAAGTAACTGGTCTGTGTTCTGCTACTGCCTCTTCCTACTGTGCACACTTCTGCTGCGGCTCATATTACTGTACTGCAACTCCTGGTTTTCTGTGTGTGTTAGTTCAGGTTTGTCCCCAAAAGAAATCATGAGACAAGGACTTGGGTGCAGGTGGTTTATTTGGTGGATGATCTCAGGAAGCACAGATGAGGAGAATTAAGACAAAAAAAAGGGAAAATATATGATAGGGGGATGTTACTGAGTAGATGGCTGCTATGGGCAACCCCCTGAAGTTTCTCTGAGAAACTGTGTGGAACTTATCTCAGAATCATCACAGCAGCAGGAGTGAGAACTCATGCGCCCCGTCCCTATTAATTCATTGTGGCCCCTTGGAAACATTAATCCACTGCCCTTCCAGGTTGCACTTGCATATGGGTCAATTCAGGTGGGCCAAGGCAACCATGGGTGGGTCCTCAATAACATCTACTACACTGTCCAGTTCCCTTACCAGCCTGAGCATCACAACAAATATACATTACCCATCTTCCTATTCAGAGTACTTTCCGGAGCGCCCAGGGCAAAGTGTCCACTCAATAAGTGTACTGAATGAATAGACCAATCTCCACTACATCAACATGATAAAATAAATACTCTCAACAGGTTTCTGTTGCTCTGCAACAGTGAAGGCTAAGAGGATACAGGTAAGGAGGCACTGGTTGGGGAAGCAGTTGTCTTGGTGAAATAACCAGATATGAAACTCACTGATTTATATGCCTGAAAAGATTTCTTTCTTTCTTTCTAACCACTGGCCACTGTTATGGATGGAATATTTGTGCACTGTCCCCCGCCCCCCATGATATTTTGAAGCTCCAACCCCCGAAGTGACGATTGGAGATAGAGCCTTTATAGAGGTATTTAAGGTTAAATAAGGTCATAAAGGTGGTGGGCTCTTATCTAATAGGATTAGTGTCCTTATGCGAAGAGATGCCAGAGAGCTTGCACTGGCTCTCTCTTCACTACATGAGGACACAGTGAGAAGGCAGCTGTCTGCAAGCCAGCAAAGGTCCTCATCAGAGACCAATCAATATCTTGATCCTGGACTTTCCAGCCTCCAGAACTGTGAAGAATAAATTTCTTTTGTTTCAGCCACCCAGTCTGAGGTCTTTTGGTACGGCAGCCCAAGCCAACTAAGACAATCATGTTTGAAAAGATGCATACTACTGGTAAGGTGGGCCCACCAATGATATCAGGAAAGAGTTGTAAGTTTTATGTTGATTTGTCTAGAAATACTCAGAAATTTCTTCTTCAGATTTTTAAGTCAATCTTGAAGTTTTAAGGGTAAATATTTGTTGACAATGACGGTGATAGACTTTACAGTTTGCTTTGTTGGCATAAGTAACTTCCCATTTCACTGGCGCATAAAATAAGCACATAAAATAGTTAAAAAGGCTTCTTGGACATCAAATAACTCATACTAAACATACTGATGAGTTAAGTGTAAATAAATGAGAAACACATGGATAACATTTTCCTTAAAAACATAAAGCTTTAGCCACTAAGTGAAAAAGAGACTGACAAAACACATCTGGGGTTTTGCCCACTGGAAAATTATTTTTAGTTTTGGATATTAAAACAAATTACAATTCAATGTGTCTAGCTTGAGTATAAGCTCTTGGTTTCTAAAATAATGCTTGTCACATAATGATTGGGAAGATAGTATCGATAGACAGTTATGAGAATTCAACCTTGACCTAAGACAGAGTAAATTCCTCTGTCTCATTTAAAAGCAAAAAGGTCAATTTTCTTGCTGTTATTTTTAGCAAGGGAGGTTTAAAGGAACATATTTTTGTACTTCACTCTGAAAAATGAACACATGGAAAGGCATCATCGTTTTAGAGAATGAAATTGTTATTGCTGTCACTTTTTTACCTGATAGTCTGGAAGTAGATGAGAGGGGTGTTTGCTTCACTTGTTTGTTAAACAAAGTTGATCAAAAACTAAGTTTTAATTTTCCCCCAAGTCAACCAGTACATATTATGCAAGTGATGGATTGGGTTAACTTACCCTGCTCATGTGCAACCAGACCCGGTTTGCTCCTTAATTATCACCTATGAGTGAACATTCCAGAGTAGGATCAAAAGAGAAACTGAGATCTGGGGCCTAGCTAAGTGGCTTTTGTGTAAACTGGTAGCTTTTCAGTAAGCATAAAAAAGTTTATTTCCATTTAGCCTAGAGACTTCCTCATGCCTGAGCTAAAGCCCTGTAGTCACTATGGAAAATATGGCCACTGCCACAATTCCATCCCACCAGCATTTCTTCTGCAGAAGACACACAATAAATGTCTGGCTCAAATTTGGACCACTAAAAGCTTCCAGCTTAGGATGTCTCAGCCAGAGCTGTGGCTGTTTCAAAAACAGTGTGAAGGAAGCGGGGGTCCCAGGAAATCATCTATCTTTAAGCTTCACTCCTTGAACTGAGGATCTTGATTTTAATCCTAGATCCTACCTAGTGGCCTGAATTCTCAGAGATTTTCCACATCTCCCTAGTCTTATACCTTCCCTGACCTCAGCATTCTCTGGGCCACAGTTCTCAGCACCAGTTCCTTCTTGAGGATTCCCGACCAACCAAGAATGAATGTGAATTAAAGAAGATTGAATGATCTTGGATAAGCCTTCACCAACCAAGAGATGCCTGAGAGCTGAGAACGAGACACTCTGTAGCCAATTGTCCTCAGATTCAGGTTAGAAACAAACAACAGATGCCTGTGGAAAACATTCAAAGAAATAAAGCCCTCAGGCACCAGTGGGGAGAACACAATTCAGGGAAAACTGAGTAACTGAAAGCAGTCTTTAGGGAAAGAGGAAAGTAAAGCATCAATGAATAAAGGAAAGGCCTTTGGAAGCCAGGGCTCATTGTCTGCCTTGAGTGGCTGCGAGTGGGGAGCAGCTTAACCTCCTCTCTTGCGTGTTTGTTCTCTCTTCAAGATCACTCTATTCCTTTCATAAACCAAATTAATTGCACAGAGCAGTGAAAGGTGAAACTGCTAATGAAAGAAAATATATCAGCCTCTCACTGTCCCTGCTCTTTGGTTTTACGGGCAGGGGCAAGCGGGAGAAAATGTAACTATAAATCACTCCCACATACGTGTCAGAGGACTGTGCGCACTGAGCAACTGCAAGAGTGGTAGCCTCCTGCCAACAGCTAAGCATTCTGAGGGATTCACAGTGCCTAGGAATTGGCTACATGTTTTTAGTAAAGGCGGACAAAAAGATTGTCCAGTATAAATTTCAGATGTGTGTTTTAATGTTATCGTGGATCTGTTTGTCCCAGGGACTCCAACAAGGACATTCTTTTATTCATACCCTTGGAATTTTAAAGACTTGGTCAAGAGACCCCCTGGCTGTGCCTTAAATTTACCCGCAGGAAAGAGAAAACACATGAGTCTTAAACTTATGTTAAATGTAAAAAGTCAGGAGGCCAATTCATTGCCCAAGGCACCCATATTCTTCAGAACATCCCCAAATTGGCCAACCATATGATGCAAGACAGCACAGCAGTCAACTGTGCCCAGGGTCTAAACTCTTCCTGGATGATCTGCTACGTAGGAGGAGACAACTGTGTCCAAGCAATTCCTAGCCCTGCTTTCTGGAGCATCAGAGCCCCTCTAATCACTGCACATCTACAGAATCCCTGACTTCTTAAAATTAGAAAAGAAAGAGAGAACAGAAACAAAGGTATAAAACGCAGAAATAAACAGCTAAGAACATAAGGGAGAAAAGATTATAATGGAAACTTATTTCTTCTAATAAACTGCAAATTAAGTAAGGAATAGAAATCTGTGCAAAATATTTTTTTTGTATCCAACAAGCCCTAAACTTCTAGTATCTATGTAGGCAAATGAGAAGAATCTTTCAAGATACTTCCTCTTAATTCATTTTATGAAATTAGTGGTGGGTTGTGAGAAAACTGCTGGATTAATTACGGCCCCAAACTTTTAATCATTCTATACCACTTGTCAGGGAAAACAATAAAATGTATCCCCTCCCCCACTTGCACATACCAATGCTTTCATGGGTACCTGCTGGTGAATTTAAACTGCAAGTGCATTCTTATAATTTTTATTTTAATACTGAAAGAGTTTCACTTCAAGAGATAAATCATTATATGATTTTTTTTAAATCTTGATAATCTTCTCATCCAAAGTCCATGACAGAGGATGTTAGACAGTTCATCCCACTGTCTGAGTTTTATTTATCAATGTTCAAGTAGATTTTAAGAGTAAAACGAAAAATAGCTGTAGATATTCTTGAGACTGAGGATTCATTGTTTTTTTTAAAAAAATAAATGCAAGAAACTAGACTAGAACTCCAGGGGTTCTGCAACCTCCTATATATTAAACACAAATGCATATTTTTTTTATTTTCACATTCTCCATGATCTGGCCTCCAAACATCTATAAGATCACCATTCTCAAATCTCTTGCCTTTAAGATATGAATACTTTTTGCACACTTCTCCTAAAGTGACGATTTTGGGGCCTTGCAGGAATGTCAACACCCCATATTCTTTCTCCAAAGGAGGCTTTAGCTATGGAAATCCTTTGCTCTAGTCTAATAAAACCTACTTTCTAAAACAGCTAAGTACAAAGCCATTCCCTATGTATTTTAGAGACAGGCTTTTTTCAGGCATCATTTTATTCTGTTGCCCACCAGGAAACCGCACCAGAGGCTTGGTGCCATGGGCATGAGAACTGGGCTAGTCCAGACTCATCCCGTGCTCAGTGTTTAACACCTGGTGGTACAACTTTCTCATCTGTGCCAGGTTATACACCTGCCTTACCATGACTGTCCTAAGCCATGCTACTGACATTATATCCACAATGATCATTTAATGTGTTTTAGGGGAAAAAGCAGCACATGAAACACAGTCTGGACCTCATGAGTCTGGTCTGAAGCTCAAGGAAACGGGTCTTTGTTTTTTGCTTAAATTATTCTTTAGTCTACAAGCTATTATTTCTTCTCTGTTTCCTTTTGGTTTATTCTATATTCTTCTCAAATTTCAGAGTTTGGCTATAAAAATCATGTTGTTTCCATATCCACCTAGGACTTCAATGCCTTTTTGCCCCAAGTACTGCCGTGTTCAGCGCCACAACAAAATACCAATCTCATTTAATAGTGTCTCTCACTGTGGATTTCCACCCAAGAGTTTTGTTTCAGCGTTGCACATGCAAGAAAATGCTTCCACTACAAGAGATAGAGGTAAATTCTTGTGCTAATATAATTCATGCCGGCATTTAGATCCTGGAGATTGCAAAATACATGTACATGGAGCCAATCAACGTAAAAGTGCTAGATTGGGAGCCAGCCAGCTCACAGATCGTGAAGGGAAATAAAGAAGCATCCTAGCCCTAGATGTGGGTCAATTCTATCTCCAGATCACAGGAGGGACCTACAAAGATCTCACCCCTTGGGAAGGGTATGGTGCCGCAGCTGCACAAGGGCGGATGTGAGGTTAATAAAAGATAGAAGAGGCTGCCCCCCGAGTCTGACACTGAGCTGGGCGGGGTGGCGCGTGGGGGGTGGTAGTCGGGGTGGTGGGAGGAGCAGAAGGAGGCGGCAGTGAAACCCCATAAATGGCACCAAAGCAGGACCCGAAGCCTAAGCTCCAGGAGAGTGAGCGAGTGCTATGCTTTCACGGGCCTCTCCTTCAATGACGCGAAGTGTGTAAAGGCTGCCATAAGGACAAACAAGCGAGCGACTTCATACATGACAGCGGCTGGAATAAACACTGGGATGCGTGGGTTCCAGAGAGCAGAGCATTCAAACAGGTGGACGCCGACCTGCAGAAACGGCGAGAACTTCAAAACACCCATCAGGAGCAAGGCGCAGGGGGAAGGCGAGGGCCTGGCCCGGGGAAGCACGCATCTGGTCTGCACCAGAAAAGTGCTGAAGCGCAAACACAGAAGAAAGGGAACGAGCGGGAAACCTGGAAACGGAGATGATGGCAGCACCAGCGAGACGCCTCGGCCTCCTCGCAGGAACGCGAGCAGATCCTACTGCTGCCAACGAGGAAGCCTGCGAGAACAGAGCTGAAGCTAAAGGGAAGGTTCCTGCGGGACTAAAACCACGGCTGGTTGATGACTGAGGCTTAATCACAAGGTAGAAACGGCTCTTTTATCTTCCTGCCAAGAAGACTGTGATTCTGGGGATGAGCGAGACCGCAGCCTAGCGCTGGGCCCCGGGCTAGTGTCCGGACGTGAGCGGCGGTGCGCTGAAGTCCTCGCAGGTCACCCCCATGCACCCGTGCCCCGGGCCTAGGGAGCGCCCCATCCACTGCGATTATTTGTACGAATTCAAGCGATGTTGGCCTATACGCCTCCGGATGAGAGCAGCCTTGCTTTATTACCGAATTGTCTTCATGATCTCCTAAAGCACCTGACAAAGAATTCTGCAACTTCGTTTGGTGCCGGCGATTATGAAGTGGCTCCTCTTTTCTTTTCCTTTTTTTTTCATTTCAAAGTTGCTGCCAGTGTGTCGATGGACAATGGAGAGGCATACTGTAGAGTGCTCTACTGCCGATGGACAAGGCTGCTTTTGAATGCTGGTGGTCCTATTCCTGCGGCGCTACGCATCTGATAATGTGTGTTCATGCTACATGACGAGACGCTCCGACTCCTAGCGCCAAAGGTCCAATTCGGTGTATGTAACCGATCGCACGCATCCACTTGTGCTCCCTTTTGTCTGTTGTTATTGGTGTTTAAAGTAAAGAGCTTATCCTTTGCAGGTCATCTACTTTGTTCCTTAGGCATTTTTGTCTTTGCTCAGGTTGTTGAAGTGTGGTGGCTTGTTTACGGTTTTTGTATTTGTGTCTAATGCATGTTTTAACATGACAGATGCACTGCATGGTGTAGCAACAGTTTTCTGGTAAAACCAATCTTTTAGGAATCATTTTTCAGATCATTGCTAAATCTTTTCTTTAAATTTCAAAAAAAAAAAAAAAGTTAGTAGAAATGCACAAGAATAGTGACCAAATATAAAATTCTATTCCCAAATGGCTGGGAGAAATTGTATAAAAAAAACAAAATCCAAATCTATGTAGTCTACAACCTATTCTCATTAGTCAATAAAGAGCATTTTAATGTGGATAGTATCACATCTTTGTGAATCTTCTTCCTTTTAAAAAAATGGCCCTAGCAATACACAGGCTATTTGATTATATTGGGATTCAATATCCAGTCCATTCTTATCATCTAAACTTAGACCATTTTTCCTGTTGGCTAGAACCTCATCCAAAAACTCAGGTGTACAATCCTTGCTACTTGCAAGTTCCTCTGCTGCAAATAACTAAGCAAGTGAAGGTGAGGGTGGCATTTGCAGAGTCAAGAAGAGATTATGTTGATTCCTTTGTAATTTGTCTACACTCTTTTTGATCACAGGTAATTATAATTTGGCTCTAGTTCAAAGACAGACAGACAGAGATCTTAGACTCATGCAGTCTTTACAAGATTCACAATAGTAGCCCTGCTTCTTCGGGTCTTTTCTCCTTGAGCACAGTGAGTGTGCGCTAAGCAGAGTTGAAACTTGTCCTGAAAAACTCATGGCCTCAGGGGTTCCGCTGAGAAATGCTGTGTGGGCAAACAAAGCTCTCTCTTTGCAGCTCTACAAATGATAGGTTTTCACTTTATAAGATGTTTTCACTGCATTCTTAAAGCATCCACTGATACAAAACAGCACGGGCCAGCAATTCCAGTTTAGCATTCTCTGTGAAAACAAATGTCCATTCATGTCAGACTCTCTCCTAGTTAGCTGCTTTCATTCAGGAGCTGGGACAGCTAGATGTGGAGTCAGGGGGCTAAAGTGAGATGCTAGCATTAAGCAGTGAGATTCTACTCCCCTTCAAGCACAATCCTCTCACCACTGGCCTGCCCAGTGACCACTGGACTGCTTTGAACAAGCACTGCAAGAAGCTCCCAGGGAAAACGGAGGTGATGAGAGTCACCCTAGGAGTTCAAAGATAAGAAATACCTGGACAGAGAACAAACCAAGAACCTCCTGGTGGATGTTACAGAATCGAGCATAAGTTCAGTTACGGAAATGAGCATCCAACTGCTATAATAAACCTGTCCCACAGCCAACTGGTTTGAGGAACTTCCCTAATTTTTAGAACCCTGAAAAGGTCCAGAGGGCCTGTGTTTTTGTTCTAATCTCCAAGGAGGATTACTTGACTAATTTGTCAGTGCAATTTTTTTTTTAAATGAAAAAAAACAAACAAAAAACTACACAGTATAAGATGTCACTAACTTAAATAGAATTATGACTATGTATACATTCTAATAGAGTTGTATCTTTCTACAACATCTTCCCCATGGAAACAGTCCATGTCCTTTATTGCATTTGGCATTATGGGTGAGGTCTGCAAAGAACTCCCTGCGAGGCCAGTTTACTTTCTGCTCTCTTGTTGCTATGTGATTTCGCCAGTACAACAATATTCTTTCAAGTACCTTATTTGTCTCTCTAGGCCAGAACACTACAAAAATGTAGAGGATGATGTCTTATAAAATAAAGGGCTTAAAATACTCTATCAGAAACAATCAGGTGATTTTAATTATATAATATTAAATGAAATATCAAAATGTATAGCTTCGAAGGCTGTGGGAACATGAACAAAGATTCTATTTTTCCTTCTTTTTCCAGACCATTCCATCAAGATGCTGTCAGTTTGAACAACGGCAGCCAAATCTTGATTATCCATAGTAATCAGGTCATGGCTAATTAACACTCACAGATCATAGACTCCCAGAAAGTTACAGCTCGATGGGAAGTCAGAGGGCATTCAGTCCAGTTTATTTGTTCTACAGGTGGAATAACCAAGATCAGAGAAGTTAAGCATTTTGAACAAATTTACACACCTAATAAGGGGTAAAGCCTAGAAGAGAACAGAGCTTCTGCCTCAGTTTACTTTTCTCTTTAATTATTTTTACAGGTCATTCATTCATTCACTCATTCATTTTAACATACAACTTTGCCTTCTTTCCCCAAAATCAAAGTTCTGAGGGGCATAGTTGCTGAGTTGACCCTAACACACGCTTTCAAGTCTAATTTGCCTTACTTGGCTCCTAGTCTCCCTTAGCTTGAAGCATCACGTAAGGGACAAAATGACAAAGAGGCGCAGGAGGGTAAAGAAAGCCTAAGATACTGGTAATTCACAAATTACCAAGGTGGGACTCATTAATTTCAGCAATGGAAGTGGCAGTCCAATGCCACAACTATGGTCACCTACAGGAGTAGTTGGAAGAGGGCAAATCAGGGGAAGAACTGAAATGGAGATGATGGAGACTCCAGTCTCCTTAGCACTAAGCCCTGCGGAATCACGTAATTAAGATGGAGTTGCTCATCCCTGACTTCAATCTTCTATTTGAGTGAAAGATTTATCAGTAGAAGGGAAGTTTGTATGAACTAGGGAAAAAGGAAAAGTATAATTACGGCACTATTAATGCCACATCACATATGGATCGATGAGATCACTGAAAGAAATAACTGGTGAGATGGGAACCGGGGAACACGGTTCACAGTGCTGTCAAGAGCTGTGTGACCTGCAGAGGGGAATAAATCTTCCTAGGTCTCAGTTGTCCCCAGAATGAAGAGATTGAACGGTTACTTCCCAAAGCATATTCTAGGCAACAGAAGTTCCACAGGATATTAATATTTATTGAATGCATGCACACACACAAATACACAAACACATATACAGATTTATATATACACACGATCAAGTAAGTCTGAGAAACTTAAGTTATAAAAATCAAACTGGCTTCATCATTAGGAATAACCCAGAGTCTTCAATATGCTACTAAGCATGTACAACTCCAAGATGAGGGATGTAGTGTGCAGCAACTTCCCTCAGAGATTCTTATTTACAGACTATCTATAGGACTGGCATTCCACAAAACACTGGCCTAGAAGATATCTAACGTCCCTTCCAGCTCTTAAATTCTTGAATATGATTCCATGTAATGTAGGTTGAAGAATCTAAATTTCATTTTTTTTTAAATGCCCACATCACATACAACCTTGCTCTTTTATAGTGGGCACTTAAATGCTACTATAAATCTACAATGATGAATACCTTATAGCTGCTAAGCCTAAAATATGCAGCTCTCCCACTGTAAAACTGCTGGTCAAGCAGAGCACATATTCCTATAATGCCCACTTTCCATGGGAATCTGAGAATGGTCTTGTATCTCCTTTTCAGAAATTCATAGCGTTGACCCGAGGGACAAGAGAAAAAAGTTGAGCTGTATTCTCTTCCTTAGATTCTGTCTTAAAATACATTCACGTTCTTGACATCATAAAACTCCCCAGAAAAGATTATCATCTCTTGAGAGAACATAGTTATAAGTATCCAACTCTGATTTTTAAAATATATGTAGCATGTAATGAGCTTAAAAAGTCATGTGTTACCTCAAACTGTCCCCAAAATCATGTTAGCCTAGTCCTAAGCATGTAAAATATTTACAATGGAAAGCCCAGATGTCTTTAATTTTCAATGAAAAAAACTGTATTTTCCTTTTCACAATCTAATTTGTTATATACCATTAAAAACTTCTTCATCCTGGATTTTTTGGCATCTCTGCTTATTATGAAATGGCCCAGGAACATAAAGAAACAATTTCTCACTAAACAGTCTACTATTCAGACAACAGACATAAAAGTGACGTATGTATATATCCATAGGGAGAACACTGAGTCAAGGGCATCAGTTCAGATTTAAACAAAAACAACCAGCTTTGTCATAATCAAGTCCAAAGGTATCATAGCCGAGGGCCCCTGACCTCCACTCTCTCCTCTCTGACCCACCCTCCACTCAGAGTCATCTTCTAGCTCTGATCATGCAAGTCTATTATTTGGAAACTTCTGAAGGATTCCTTTATCTATAAAATTAAGTACAGATTCCTCTACATGCCATTCATCCTTTGATAATACGGACATGCTTTCTATGCTAGTTCTCACTAATTCCTTATACGTCACACATGCTAGCCCAGCTGGTCCTTCTGGTGTCACCTGAGCGCGCCCCGCGCTTCCCTCCTGGGTGCCTGTGGTGCGGCCAGGCCCTCCCGCCACAGGGGCTGCTCCCTTCCTCCCTCATTTCCATATCCTGCTGGTCAAAACCTTACTCATCACCTAAAACACTCCTCACTTCCAACTCTTTCTTTAATGATTCTATCTCCTTCATGCAGACGTGACCGCTAAGTGACTGAACCAAAACCCCCTTCCCACACTGAACACTTTTTTGAAGCATTTATGATCTGCTCTGTTTGTATATGATTTTTTGGAAAAGACCATGATATACCACGTCTTTATCTCAGGTACTTGGTAAATAATATTTTCAGGAGTAAATGAATTAGAAGACTTCTGTATCAAATAAAGTACATACACAAACCCTTTAGGAAATCTGAATGTGTGCAAAGATCAATTTAAGTTAGAGGTAGCCAATTACATTCATAAGGATTCAGAATGGCATTCTTTTAAGGAGTTTTTCTAGTATATTTTAAGAAATTAAATGTTTTTGAAAATGATATAGTACCTTTCCCAAAAAGGATTCAATGAACAATGCAAGAGAAACATAAAATACCCTCCCATATACTTTGAGGTTAAATGAAAATTTCTGTGCACTGGATAAAGCTCAACCAACTGAGCCACACTGACCAGGGCCTATTTCTCTTCTTAACTCTAGGACTACCTTATTTCTTTCTCAAGCTTTTGTTTTTTCTTCTTTTGCCAAAGAGTGTAGATGTTCAGCAATTCCTGTTTTTGAACTTTTATTCTTTTTCTTCATTTGTTTCTTAGAGATCTCATCCATCCCAAGCATTTCAGCCAATACCTCTATAAAAATAACTCCCAAATCAGCTTACTAGTCCCGTCTTTCACTTGTACTTTTGCCATATTTTTTAATAGCACATTAAAAACAAAACAACAAAAGCAAAAACCAGAAGATGCAGCTCTTTGAAGTTAGAAAAACTATCCCAATTCTTCTTCTAAAAGTCCAGGGAAACAAATTTCACATAAAAGTACGTAACATAAAAGTATGCAGGTCAACTCCCATGCAAAGTTATTTAAAATAAAAGTAAGGACACAGGAACTAAATGACACTCTATGGAGAAAGAAAATATGCCTGAGAAACATATCCATAGACTAGTTTAAAATTGTAATATCCTATTTAACTAACCTAAACTAGGCTAAAAGCATATTTTTAAAATGATACAATACACAAAAGGTTAACATAAATCAGAATTAGAAAAACTCAGAAATAAATTGCATCAGGAAAGAATTAGAAATACGAGAAAAATTACATGAGAAATAAAAATAAATTAAAAGGAACAAAAATATATGATCATAAGAGATAAATGCCTTAATATAAATGGAAGGTGAAAAGGAGGAAACTTTCAAAATGAACAAGGAAGGAAAGAATACAGAGGATTTGAGAGAAAGTAACAAATATTGATGACAGACGAAGAAAATCCAAAATGCAGATGATTTCCTGGAGAAAACCACACGAAAACAGAAAAAATACTAAAGCTATACTTTTTTAAAAGTTTCTGAAATAAAGGGAAAATACGGAAGCTTTTATTGAAAGAACGTATCCCATATTGGAAAATATCAAACTTCAGAGTGAACATAAGCAGGATATGTACTTGTAAAATTATTGGACTTTAAGTTAAAAATCCATCTGGCATCAAAGCAAAAACAGCCAGTGACTTATTTGGGAAAGAAAATTAAATTATCATGAGCCCTTTTTCAAGAGCAACACATTATGCCAAAAGAAAGTGGAGCAACATATTTAAATACTCAAGGACAGAAAATATGAGCCAAATATTTCATATCCAGAAAAACTGACTTCCATATATAAAGGGCACACAAAAAAACTGTTGTCAACATGAACTTCTACTTCCAGGTATGATGGAATAAGTGAATTAGTCCTTCTGTTATACTGATAAAACAGAAAAAAATATATAGGGCAACTATTTTCAAATATTACTCACCAGACAGTATAAAACTGATTCCTAAGGGAAGAGAAGCTCACAAAGTGAGCCCTGGAAGTGACCTGAGTCTGTTTAGAGACATTTCTCAGTTCTCTGTTACAGTTCAGTGAGCTGGAGTCCCCACTGAGTCCTATGGTCCTGTAGAGATTAGAAGACATGGATCAAAGATTAAAGTAGGTGAATTGGCTAAAAGCTATAGGAAAGAACACCAGAAAGGAGAGGCACAAGGAGGGTGACCAGAATTCTGTAAATGTGGTGTGTGTGTGGGGCGGGGGGGGGGGGGGAGTCCTCTAGAGTTCTTGGCCAAGAGCTAGACGATACATGTGCAGAGAGAAACTATATGAGGCTTGCCCAGAAATGTATACCAGAATAGACCATATGCTGAGTCTTAAAATGAGTCTTAATACATTCTCTGATCACCACAGAATTAAACAGAAATCAACAAAAATAAGGTATCTAGAAAATGTTCAAATGTCTAAAAATTAAATAACATACTTCTACTATGGGTTAAAGTAGAATTCACAGGGGACATTTGGAAATATTCTAACTTAATGAAAATGAAAAATATCAAGACTTACTAGACACAGCTAATGCAGGATGTTGAAAACATACTACTTTATTAGAAAAGGAAGTTAAAAATTAATGACCTCCATGTTTACTTTTTTAAGATGCTACCTTAAAAAGCTAGACAGTAAATTTAAAGAGCAAATTATGACAAACATAAGAAGGATAAAAATAATAAAGATGAAATCAGAGCTCAATAAAATGGAAAACAATGGAGAAATATAACAAAGTTGGATTATTTGAAGATATTAATAAAATTAATAAATCCTAGCAAAATTAATCATAAAGAGAGAAAATACAAAACACTTAGATCTCAAAAACCCTAGCTAGTAAGGTGAATTTAAAATCAGAGAGATCCCCCCAAAAAACTCAAGGCCCAGATTATTTTAATAGTAAATTAGATCAAATATTTAAAATTTATATAAATTCTTCAAGAAAATAGAGGAGAGGATGCATTCCAACTAAATTTTTGAATGTAGAAAAATCCCCTTACCAAAATCTGAAAAGGATATTATTAAGAAACGAAATTTACAGATCAATATTTCTCATGAGCATCAATGCCAAATTTCGTCAAAAGAATTTAGCTATATATAAAAAAAGTAATACATCATGACCAAATAAGGTTTGTCTCAGGAATCCACAAAATCAATTAAAGCAATTAAAATTAATTCAGATAATTCACTATATCAAAATACAAAAAGAGTATTGTGAATAGTTACAGAGGGGGAAATGTAACAAAGTTCAATACCTCTTTATGAAAAACATCTTAGCACACTTGGAATAGATGAAAACTTCCTCTATCCTGATACATCTCCACAGAAACCAACAACTAATGTCATACTTGATTAAATACTGCTTACCCCTAAGATAAAGAACAAAGCAAAAATCATCTACTCTCCCCATTAATATTCAACATTCTACTCTGGAGGTTCCAACCAATGCAATAGGGCAAGGTGCAGAAATAAAAGGCTCAGATGTAGAAAGAGACATTGTAAAACTGTCATTGTTTACAGATAACATCATTGTCTACATAAATAATACTAAGGATATCTATAAAAATAAACTATTCAATTTAATAAGCTAATTTAGCAAAGCTGCATCATACAAGGTCGATACACAGAAATCAGCTGCATGTCTCCAGACTAGCAACAACATCTAGAAAATTCAATTTAAAACACAATACCACTAATCATAGCATCAACAAAGATAAATAACCAGGAATAAATTTATCAAAAGATATCCAAGCTCTCTACCCTGAAAACTACAATATAATGCTCCAAGAAATTAAAGAAGGTCTAAATTAAAAGACAGATATATCATGTTTATCAATTGGAAGACCCAAAATTGTTAAGACCTACTTTCCCTTTAAGTTTATCAGTAGATTCAACATAATCCCAATTATATTCTCAGCAGGATTTGCATAAATTGACAAACTGATTCTAAACCTCCTATGTAAATGCAAGGGACTTAGTCAAAGTAATCTTGAAAAGGGAAGAAAAAAGTTGGAGAAGTTGCACCACCTGGTTTCAAGACTCACTATAAAATAATATTAATCAAGTCATTTTGGTATTAGAGTAAGGATAAACATATACAAAAATAGAACAAAATGGATTTCAGAAATGACCTGCACAATTTTTAACAAAGGCACTAATATAATTCAGTAAGAGGTTAGATCATCTTTTCAATAAATCCAGTAAAAACTAGATATCAATCTGGTGAAAAATATAAACCTTGACCTTTACATCATATACCAAAATTAATTCAAAATGGATCACAAACCTAAATCTAAAAGCTAAAAGTATAAAACTTCTGGGAAAAGTGTACGAGAAATTCTTCACCATCTTAAAAGTATACAAAAATTTCTCAGTACACAAAAATGTTCTAACCATAACAGAAAAAAATTATAAAAATATATCTGATGAAGGACATATCCAGAATATGTAAAGAATACTTACAACTACCAGTAATGGAAAGAAAAAAACTAAATTTAAAAAATCTGTAAAAGACTCACAAAAGAAGATACATGAATGGCAAATAATCATGTGAAAAGATGCTCAACATCATTAATCAGGAAAATGACAACTAAAACCACAAAGAGATGCCACAAAATACCCCTTATTGACTAAAATTTCAAAAAATTACCACATAAAGTGTTAGTAAATATGTTGAACAATCCAACATTTACATGTTTCTGGTAGAAGTATAAAATGGTGCACTCATTCTGAAAATAGTCCAGAAGTTTCTTATAAAGTTAAATACACAATTTTCATATGTCCCAGCAGTTTTAATCCTAAGAATTTACCCAAGAGAAATGAAAATATATGGCTACCAAAATATGGTAAAGTCCATAGCACTGTTACTTATAATACCCCAAAACTAGAAAACACACAAATATCTATGAACAGGTGACTAGATCAACAAACTGTGACACATGCCTACAAGGGAATGCTACATAGCAATATTGACAGATGTTATGCTGTGCCAAAGTAGCCTGATTCAAAAGAATATACATGTGACCCGACTGCATTTATATGCAATTCTAGAAAAGACAAATCTAATTTAGGATGACATGGCATATCAGTGTTTGCTTTAGGTACGGATAGGTAACTGACTAGGAAGGTGAACAAAGGAATCTTTTTTGATGATGGAAATGCTATGTATCTTAATAGTATATCTGATACACAAGTAGACTCATTTGTCAAAATTCATCACCATGTATACTTAAAATTGATGCCTTTTATTATGTATACATTATACCTCAACAAAGGTGATTTATAAACCAGTTGATTAAAAGAAGCAGACACAAAATAAGTACATACCATATTATTCCATTTATATAAACTTCTAGAACTGATAAAGCTAATCTATAGTGATAGAAATCATATCAATGGTTATTTAGAGCAAAGGTAAAGAGAAATTAATTGAGAAGGGGCATTTGGGAAGTTTCTAGAGTTCCCAATCTAAAGATGTTCTAACCCTGATTTGTTAGTGATTATATAATATATATGTTTGTCAATATCCATTAAAGTGAATTCTTAGTGTGGCATTTTGTATAAATTATACTTCAGAAAAAGATGATTTTTTAATAAAACCTTAGGAACTATTGTTCTCATGGGCAAGAGAGAAGACTAAAATAAATATCAGAAATGAAAGAGGAAACACTAGAACTGATACCCCAGAAACACAAAGGATAAGAGACTATGAACAATTAAACTCCAACAAAATGGATAACCAAAAGAAATGAATAAATTCCTAGAAATACACAATCTAACAAGACTAAATCACAAAGAAGCAGAAAATCTGAACTGGCCAATAATGTGTAATTAAAACCTCTCTCCCAAAAAAGAAAAGCCCTGGACCAAATAATCTCACTGGTGAATTCTACCAAACATTTAAAGAATAATTAATGGCAATACTTCTCAAACTCTTCCCCCAGATTGAAGAGAACAGAACACTCCAAAACTCATTTTACAAGGCCAGCGCTACCAGGATAACAAAGCCAGATAAAGGACATTGCAAAAGAAAAGAAAACTACAGGCCAAATATAAATGCAAAAAATTCTTGACAAAATGCTAGAAAACCCAACTTAACAGCACATTAAAAGGATCATGCAGTATGATCAAGTGGGATTTATCCCTGGGATGCAAGGATGGTTCAACACATGCAAATCAATACATGTGATTTACCACATTAATGGAATAAAAGATAAAAATTGTATGATCATTTCACTAGATGGAGAAAAAGCCTTTGAAAATTCATCATCTTTTCATGTTTAAAAACTCTCAACAAATTGGGTGTAGAAGGCATATACCTCTACATAGCACAGGCCTTATATGACAAACACACAGCTAACATCGTACTCAGTGGTAAAGTGTTGAAAGCTTTTCCTTAAAGATCAGGAATAAGACAAGGAGGCCCACTCTTACCGCTTTTATTGGACACAGTACTGGAAGTCCTAGCCAGAGCAACTAGGCAAGAAAGAAGAAGAAATAAAAGGCATTCAAATCATAAGGGAAGAAGTGAAACTGTCACTGTTTTCAGATGGTATGAAAAGGACCCCACCAAAAAACTATTAGAATTAATAAATTCAGCAAAGTTGCAGGATAAAAAAAGTCAGTTGTATTTTATACACTAATGACAGACTATCTAAAAAGTAAAATAAGAAAACAATCCCATTTAGAATATCACCAAAAGAGTAAGACACCTAGGAATAAATGTAACTTAGGAGGTGAAACACCTGTACACTGAAAACTATATGACACTGATAAAAGAAATGGAAGAAAACACAAATAAGTGGAAAGATACTCTGTACTCATACACTGAAGAATGAATATCATTAAAATGTCCATACAACCCAAAACTATCTACATGTGCAATGTAGTCTCTATTAAAATTCCAATGGCGTTTTTCAAAGAAACAAAAATATAATACTAAAATTGATTTTGAATCACAAAAGACTCTGATGAGTCAAAGCATCCTGAGAAAGAAGAATAAAGCTAGAGGCTTCATACTTAGATTTAAAACTATATTATAAGGCTATAGTAATCAAAACAGTATGACACTGGCATAAAAATAGACACACAGACCAATGGAATAGCACTGAGAGCCAAGAAATAAACTCCCACATATTTGATGAGAGCCAAGAATACTCAATGGGAAAACTGAATATTCACATGCCAAAGGGTAAAATTGGACCCCTAACTTAACACCACTCACAAAAATTAACCTGAAATGGATTAGACTTAAATGTAATACCTGAAACCCTAAAACTCCTAGAAAACAATACAGGGGTAAGCCTCCTTGGCAAGGTCTTGGAAATGATTGTTTGCGTATGACCCTAAACGTACAAGCAACACAATAGAAAGTAAGTGCTGGGAACACACCAAACTAAAAATCTTCTGCATATCAAAAGAAATAATCAACAAAATGAAAAAGCAACCTCTGTAATGGAGGAAAGTATCTGCAAACATTATATCAAATAAGAGGCTAATGCCAAAATGTACAAGGAACTTGTACAACTCAATAGCAAAATATATATATAAATAACCCAACTAAAAAATGGGTGAAGGACATGAATAGACATTTTTTTCCAAAGACATATGAATGGCCAACAGCTACATGAAAAGGTGCTCAACGTCACTAATCACCAGGGAAATGCAAATCAAAACCATAATAAAATGTCACTTCATACTTATTAGGATGACTAGTATCAAAAAGCCAAAACATAAGAAGTGATGGCAAAGATGTGGAGAAAAGGAACACTTGTGCACTGTTGGTGGAAATGTAAACTAGTATAACCACTATGGAAATCAGTATGGAGGTTCCTCAAATAATTAAAAATGTAAGTACCATATGATTTAGCAATCCTACTTCTGGGTATATAATTAAAGGAAATGAACTATTGTATAAAGATATCTGCACCCTCATGTTCACTACAGCATTATTTATAATAGCCAAGATGTGAAACAACCTAAGTGCCCATCAACAATGAATATATATATAAAGAAAATGTATTGTATATATACAATAGAATACTACTCAGCCATGAAAAGAAGAAAATCTTGCCATTTGCAACAACAGGGATGGACAATGAGGGCATTACACTGAGTGCAGTAAGTCAAACAAAGACTACAAATTATCTCACTTGTGTGTGAAATCTGAAATCCTCGTGCACTGTTGGTGGGACTGCTGATTGGTGCAGCCACTATGAAAAGCAGTATGGAGTTAACTCAAAAAACTAAAAATGGAACTGCCTTATGACCCAGTGATTCGACTTCTGGTGATATATCTGAAAAAACCCCAAACACTAAGTTGAAAGAATATGTGCAACCCTATGTTCATGGCAGTGTTATTTATCATAGCCAAGATCTGGAAGCAGCCCAAGTGCCCACAGTAGATGAGTAGATAGAAAAGCTATGATACATTTACACAATGGAACACTGCTCAGCCATAAAAAAGAAGGAAATCTTATCTTTGGCAACAGCATGGATGGACCTAGATAGCATTATGCTAAGTGAATAAACCAGTCAGAGAATGACAAGTACCATATGATTTCACTTATATGTGGAATTAAGGAACAAAATAAACTAATAAACAAAATAGAAATAGACTCATAGACACAGAGAACAGACTGACAGCTGTGAGAGGGGAGGAGGTTGGGTGGCTGGGGAAGATGGTGAAGGGATTAAGCAAGAAAACCCCCACAAATTTATA
Source organism: Miniopterus schreibersii (assembly GCF_964146895.1). Classification (NCBI taxonomy): domain Eukaryota; kingdom Metazoa; phylum Chordata; class Mammalia; order Chiroptera; family Miniopteridae; genus Miniopterus; species Miniopterus schreibersii. Next base: position 54,168,695 of record NC_138111.1, on the reverse strand, counting down.
GACACAGACAGTATGGTGATTACCAGAGGAAAATGGAGTGGGGGTGGCAGAAGAGAGTAAAGGAGGAATAAATGGTTATGGAAGGAGACTTGAGTTGGGATGGTGAACACACAATACAATATACAGATGATGTATTGTGGAATTGTACACCTGAAACATTATATAATTTCATTAACCAATGTCACTCATATAAATTCAATAAAAAATATAGATAGATAGACAGATAGATAGAAGATAGATAGATGATAGATAACACTTCCCTCACCCCAGTCTCCTTGGCAGTCAACAATGACCAGCAACTCCCCTTCTCCCTTCTCCCGTCTCTTGTTGATCAGATTTCTATCATCATTCCTATCTCGGACTTCATATAGTATGTATTAGTGTGTGTCCAACTTCTTTTACTCAACATGTTTTTGAGATTCATCCATGTTGCGGTGTGTACCAACAGTTTATTCCTTTTCATTGCTGAAGAATATTTAATTGTATACATATACCCCAACTGAATTATCCATTCACCTATTGATGGACATTTCTATTGTTTCCAGTTTCTGGTTATTGTAAATAAAGTTGCTCTCACTAGTCTCAAAAAATACATATAAAAAGAAATTTAAAAAATAAAATTAAAAAGCCAAACTCATAGAAACAGAGTAGAATACTGATTGCCAGGGGCTGGGAGTGTAGGAAACGGGGAGATATTGGTCAAACTCTATAAACTTCCAGTTAAAAGATGATTAAGTCCTGGGGATATAATGTAGAGCAGGGTGACTATAGTTAACAATACTTGACTATACTTAAAATACTTTTATGTACTTAAAATTATCTAAGAGAGTACATCTTAAATGTTCTCACCACACACAAGCATGGGCTCACACACATGCAGAAAAGGTAATTACATGAGGTAATGGAGGAGTTAACTAACCTTATGTGGCAATGATTTCACAATATATACATATACCAAATAATCATTGCACACTTTAAACTTATATAATGTTATATGTCAATTATATCTCAATAAAGTTGGGAGGAATCAGGTGGACAACAGTAAAGTGTATAGGTAAAAAGTGTATGGGGGAAGAAGAAAGCAAGTAGGCAGCGAAGTATAACATCAGCTCATAACTGAGCAGCTCTCATTGCCGTCGTATATTTGGTGGTCAGGGGCATGGTGAAGGAGTCAGATAAAGCTGTAGTGTCAGCCTGTCACCTACTGGCTGAGGGACCATAGATTAGAGATCTATTCTCCCTAGATCTTAATTTCTTCATCTATAAAATCAAAATAAATTCTTTAAAAGGTTTAAAAATGCATCCAAATTTTGTATTGCAGTGGGTAGTATTTAATAGCCAATCAAAAATGATAACTATTACTCATAGGTTTCCTGGTCTCCAGTTTCTAACTTTTGAAATTTACTATGGGTACATTATCCAACGAAAACTACTCTCTCAATGACTCCCCAGTATCTGACAAAATAAAATACTGGATCAACTTCCAAACCTGAAGTTCCACCTGGGACCTTTTTACCTTTCCAGCTCCCCTTCATGCCTCATAATTACCTAACTCTTGTCCTTTCTTCTTGGAGTTGCCACATTGCACAATGACCTTCCCACTTGTCCCTCCCTAGTGAATCCCATCATCACCTAGGCCCACCCTCCTTATCTAAAGCCTGAGACAAATACTACTTTCTCCAAGAAGCCTGCTATAATCTCTTTCTCAATGAAGAGTGATTTCTTTCTCTTCCAAGACCAAAGCTCAAATACCACATTCTTTGCAAAGACTAGGATACCACTTCCAGGAATGGCTAAAAGCTTTAGACATACACACTTGTTTCTCAGTCCTTAAAGAATCTAATTAGATTTTTAAAGTTTATTTATATTTTTTCTTATATCTTAGCCTACTGATATGGAAAACAGAAACTTAAAAAAAATGAGAACAGATCTAATATAAATTTCATAAACCTAAAAGAATAGTTGAAGCTAATTAATTTTTAGAACTATTTCCAATGCTGCCTTGTGTCATCTGAATTTGAATATTACTTGTTAATCTTCAACTACTGGAGGGAACACAGAATATATTCTACTGAAAACTGCATTGATACTATACATTTAAATTAGATATGTTAGTCGATTAGTTCAACTAGCAAAAGAGCTAACAATGAGATAACACAAGATAAAAAAACACAGAACAAAGAATACAAAGAAAGTTTTCTGATTTTTAATCTGCTCCTCTGAAAAAGACTACAAAATTTCTTCTTTACTACCTTTCTTCTAAATGACATAATTTCTCCTTTGGCATTTACCAAGAAAAATCAGTTACAGGAACTAATTCTTCTGTACTTGTCAGCTACTACCTACGCAGTTCCATTATGAATGCTCATTAGCCGCCAATCTAGGCATTATTACCATGAGGACTCTATAAAGCCTGTCTCATTGGTCAGTCTCAAAAAATGGCACAGCTGCAAAACAATGTCAGTTATGATTCAGCCCTAATTTTCCCTGTCAACAGCCTTGTTCAGCTTCCCAGATATTCCTACTTGTTGCCAAGTCCATTTTGTAAACGAAATCTGCCTTTTGAAAATCACCATATGAATATGTCAACAGGTCATGAAATATTTTCATTACAAATCTTAAAGAAAAACTGAGCTCTAAAGAAACTGTTTGGAAAATGTCTATTTCATTAAGTGCAAGTGTGAAATCTTGATGGAAAACATTTATTTTGGCAACTTGCTGTTCTGTTGGTGGCCCCAAAGTATCCTGACCAGACTATCTTTGTGGGAGGTGGAAGTGGGTGATTCTAGAGCAAATGAAAAATTCCTTACTAGGAGCCCCTTGGACCATGAGCATTGGGGAAAGACTGGGAAAATTCAACATGCAAATGCCAGGCATAAGAGCTTTTTCTAAAATTTCCTATATCATTAAAATCATCTCTCAATTATCTATATTAAGAAAAAAGTAGTGGTACGGACCAAAGATAGCAGATAATCCTCAAATTATTCTACACGTTTGACTTTGAAACAAATGTACAAGTGAGCACGCACACATTTCCCCTACTCAACTCTTGTTTAAGTGATTTTCTCTGCCTGGGAAGATTTGCCACTATCATCTGCCTGACAAAGTCCACTCACCCTTTATGACCCAATGTCACTTCCTCTCTGAAGCCTTCCCTGCCTTCCTGAGGAAGATAACCTCTCTCTTTCCCATGCTTTCCCACAATGTCTTCAAAGTACACCTGTGATGTAGCATGAGCCAGAACATCCTTCCTTTTTAAGGCTGAATAATATTCTATTGTTTGTTTATCCATTTATTCACTGATGAACATTGATTTGATTTCACCTTTTGGTTACTGTGAATAATGCTGCCATGAACATGGGTCAACACATATTTATTTGACTCTCTACTTTCAATTATTTTGGTTATATATCCAGAAGTAGATTGCTAGATCATATGCTAATTAATTCTATGTTTAATTTTTTTATAAACTATCATATAATTTTCCAAAGTAGCTCTACCATTCCATAACTTTAAATTTTCTATCATAAAATGCAAGTCTAACATTACCTAACAACACAGTTCTAGATCTATTAATAAGAAAGTATGTTTTATAGAAACACACACATTTTTAAAAAATTTATGTGACTTCAGCCTGATTTGTAGAACTCACCACTTTCATATTATTCTACTTTAAATGACCCAAAATTCCTCATTAAAACAAGCTAAACATATGGATAGTTCCAATCTATTGTTCATCAATTCAAGAATTATCTATGCACAAGCTTAATTGCTTTAAAATATTTTTAAGTTTAGAAAAATTTATTTTCCTCTATAAAATATACCCACTGCTAAACATATTTTACTAAAACTTTCCTAAAGAGAGTGGCTTGAGATCAAATTAAGCATAAAAATATTCTGACTAAAAGCCTTTTGTTTTGTTTTTAAAGTATTCAAGGAGAGAGTGAAGAGAGGGTTATGACTGAAACTATGATGAGGGGAAAAAAGCAAAAAAATAAAGTTTACATAACAAAGTAGTTATCTAACCCAAATCAAGCAAAGCAAGAATTAAATATCTAATAACAAAATTAAGTCAACCCCAGGAGAATTTTGATTGGGAGATGATTATGGAGTTATATAATAGGCGGGTGTTTGAGCTTTCTTAAAATTGCAAGCAATCAGCAATTGGAAATCATCAAACTCTTAAGTCCTGAATATGAAAAACATAAATACTCACTGTTTTCAAAGTGCCTGAAATCAAACAAAAAAGACAAAGCCAACACATGAAAAATTAAACCATAACTTAGCCCTAATCAAGGGCCAATTCCCGACATTTTACAGAAAGTGTCATAAGCAGCATTTTAATCAATTATAACTATCCTTATCGTATAAAATCATTTAAGAGCTTTCTAAAGTATACATAAATCAATTAAGGAACACAGTTACCAATCACTTAAGATTGTATTTAACTAATCAGAAAAAATATATGCACCCCTATGTTCATAGCAGCACAATTTACAATAGTTAAGATCTGGAAACAGCCCAAATGCCCATCAGTAGATGAGTAGATAAAAACGCTGTGGGACATTTACACCACGGAATACTATGCAGCTGTAAAGAAGAAGGATCTCGTACCCTTTGGGACAGCATGGATGGAACTGGAGAGTATTATGCTAAATGAAATAAGTCAGGCAGGAAAGACAAGTATCACATGATCTCACTCATATGTGGAATCTAAAGAGCATAATAAACTGACGAACAAAATAGATTCAGTGACATAGAAGCATGGAACAGACTGACAAATCTGAGAAGGAAGGTGGGGGTGAGGGGGTGGGTGGATGGGGAGAGATTAACCGAAGAATTTATATGCATATATGCATAACCCATGGACACAGACAATAGTGTGGTAGAAGCCTGGGGCAGGCAGTGGGTGCAGGGTGGAAAGGGTCAATGGGGAAAAAAGGGGACATCTGTAACACTGAACAATAAAAAATAAAAAATAATTTTAAAAAAGATTGTATTTAATATGCTGTGTACAGAATGTATAGTACAAATTCTTACCTTACTATTTAATAATAACTTTTATTTTTACAGAAATAAATTAGAAGGTAGAAGAATGTATTTATCATAGTCATGGAATTCAGAGAGGCAGCATTAGGGAGATTCAAAACTAACTTTAAGGAGATTTAGGATTATGTGATGGCTTTTAAAGAAAATGATTTGGGCTGTTTATTTGCCTTTTTATTTACTATAAGTTCCTTTGTACCAAGCACAGGCAATAGAATTCAAGTCATTGGTCACTCTGTTATTTAAGGTTAGGTTCCATTCCTCCAAACTGTAATTTCAGTTCCCAAATGCTTGAAGGCTTCCCTTCTCTATTTGGTGGTTCCTCTCTCTGGGAAGGTCCACCCTTCCCTCAGTCTGGTCTCGATCTGATGCCTGCTTTGCTCGGTAACAAAGGCAGCCTCTGCCCAGTCAACTCTGCTTAGATGAACAATAGGTACATCAAACTTAACATGGCTATAAAGGAATTTCTGATTCCACCCCACTCCCCACCAAAAATGGCTTCTCACATATTCTTCCTCCCTTTTGGTAAATGATAGTTTGCTGAGGGCAAAAGCCTGGAGCCCTCCTTCACTCTGCTCTTCCTCTCACACTTCAAATCCAATATCACAGCTAATCTCATTGACTCTTTCAAACCATATCTATAACCTAATCATTTCTTACTACCTTCCTTCCTGCTGCCCTGGTCTGAGCCTCTGTCATCTCTTGCCTGTATTACACAAATAGTCCCCTAAGCACTGTCCCTGCTCCTGTCCTTGATTCCCCTATAGTCACTTCTTCAAACAGCAGCCAGTGACTCCAAAGGCCAACCAGCCAGTTAACACATAGAGAATGCTTATGATATATCAGGGACTGTAGAAAGTGCTTGACTTCAATTGACTCATTTCATCATCAAAACTCTATGAAGAAGGTACTATTATCAACCCTATTTCCAGAAGAGACAACTGTGGTCTAGAAAGGTTAAGTATTATGCCCAAGTGGCAAAGCTGGGATTTAAACCCAGGCAGTCTGGGCATTAGTTCCTCTATTATTTCCAGAGGGCTCTCATCTTATTCAGAGTAAAAACAAAGTGTACAAGGTCCTATATAATCTAGGCCTCGCTCAACATGTTTCCTATTAATTTCCTCTCATTCTACTCCAGTCTCACCACCTCCTTGCTCTTTCTCAAATACACCAGCATGCTCCTGGATCAGCATATGGGTAAGTGCTGTTTCCCCATCTTTGAACACTCTTCCTCCAGACCCTGCATGGTTTGCTTAAATGTCAGGTTATAACTTAGGGTCTTAGTGAACTACCTGATTTAAAACTACAGTCCTATTCTCCCTTCACTCCTTGTCCCCCTTGCCTGCATTTTTTTTTATCTTAGCGTCCCCCAACAAGATACATATTTTACTTGTGTATATTTTTGCCTTGCCCCACCATAATGTAAGTTACATGATAGCAAGTATTTTTGTATATTTTGTTCACTCCTGTGTACCTAGAATAGTCTTTGACAGTTGAAAGGAAGAAAAAAGGCAGGAGGAGAGAGAAAAGTGAGTGAAGAAGACAGCTTGAGCTGTACGTTGTAACTAATCCATTTTCTTCACAGCTTAGATGTGTCTATGAATTAAACACTAATGAGAAGCTAGGAGAATCCCATTGCCACCTCCTGATCTGACAACAAAGAGCTGATCACACCCACCTAACCTGTATGAGAAGCAGTGCCATAAGATAAGTCTCAGCAACCTGGGAATAGAGTGAATATACCCTAACATAATAAGGGCCATTTATAACAAACCCATAGCCAACATCATACTCAGCAAGCAAAAACAAAAAGCATTTCCCTTAAGATCAGGAACAAGACAGGGATGTCTGCTTTCAGCACTCTTATTCAAATAGTACTGAAAGTTCTAGCCACAGCAATGAGACAAGAAAAAGAAATAAAAGACATCCAAATTGGAAAAAAGTAAAATTGTCATTATTTGCAGATGACACGATACTACATACAGAAAACCCTAAAGAGTCCACCTAAAAACTACTAAAACTGATAAATTCAGTACAGTAGCAGGATGCAATATTAATATCCTAAAATCAGTGGTATGACTATACACAAAAAATGAACTATCAGAAAGAGAAACTAAGAAAACAATCCCATTTACAACTGCAACAAAAAGTAAGGTATCTAGGAATAAGTTTAACCAAGGAGTTAAAAACCTGTACTTGGAAAATTATAAGATACTGAAGCAAGAAACTGAGGAAGATAAAAACAAGTGGAAGTATATACCATATTCATGGATAGAAAGACTTAACATCATTAAAATGTCCATACTACCCAAAGCAATCTACAGATTCAGTGCAATTTCTATCAAGATACTAATGGCATATTTCAAAGAACTAGAACAAATATTCCAAAAATTTATATGGAATCACAAAAGAAAGTCTCAGCAATCTTGAGAAAGAAGAACAAAGTTGGAGGTATCACACTACCTAATATGAAACTATACTACAAGGCCATACTAATCAAAAACACATGGTATTGGCATAAAACAGACATATAGGTCAATGGAACAGAGTAGAGAGCCCAGAAATAAACCCATACCTTTATGGTCAATTAATATTTGACAAAGGAGGGAAAACATACAATGGGGTAAAGATAGCGTATTCAATAAATGATGTTGGTAAAATTGGACAGATGCATGCAAAAAAATGAAACTAGACCACCTCCTTACACCATACACAAAAATAAACACAAATATAAACACAAAAATGGATTAAGGACGTAAAGGTCAGAGTCAAAACCATAAAAATCCTAACAGAAAACATAGGCAGTATAGTTTTAGACATTTCTCATAGCAATATTTTTTTCTGATGTATCTCATCTGGCAAGGAAAACAAAAGGAAAAATAAAGAAATGGGACTAAATCAAACTAAAAGGTTTTTTCACAGCAAAGGAGACCAACAACAAAATGAAAAGACAACCCACTGGATGAGAGAACATATTTTTCAATGATATATCTGATAAGAGGTTAATATCCAAAATTTATAGAGAACTTGTACAACTCAACAATAACTAAAAAAACCACAAGCCAATTTAAAAATGGGCAGAGTTCCTGAATAGACACTTCTCCAAAGAGGACATACAGATGGCCAATAGATATATGAAAAGATGCTCAATGTCACTAATTATCAGAGAAGTGCAAATGAAAACCAAAATGAAGTATTATCACTTCACACCTGTCAGAATGGCCATCATCAATAAATCAATAAAGGTGCCGTGGAGGATACAATGGAAAGGGAGCCCTCATATACTGTTGGTGGGAATGCAGACTGGTGCAGCCACTATGGAAAACAGTATGGAGTTTCCTCAAAAAATTTAAAACGTAATTGCCTTATGACCCAGTGATTCCACTTCTGGGGATATATCTGAAGAAACCCCAAACACTGATTCAATAGAATATGTGCACCCCTGTGTTCACTACAGCATTGTTTACAATAGCCAAGATTTGGAAGTAGCCAAAATGGCCATGGGTAAATGAGTGGATTACACAATAAAATACTACTGAGCTGTAAAAAGAAGGAAATACCTTTTGAGACAGCATGAACAGACCTAGAGGGTATTATGGAAAGTGAAATAAGCCAGTCAGAGAAAGACAAATACCATATGATTTCATCTATATGTGGAATCCAATGAACAAAATAAATCAAGTAGAAACAGACTCAGATACACAGAACAGACAGCTGTCCATGGGGGGGACAGGGTTGGAGACTGGGTGAAACAGATGAAGGGACTAAGGAAAAAAAAAAAAAAGAAAACCTCACAGACACAGGCATCAACATGGTAATTACCAGAGGGAAGAGGGGTGGGGAGCAGGTAGAAGGGGGTAAAGGAGGGGATAAATGGTGACAGAAAAAGATTAGATGATGGGTGATGAGCACAATACAAAAAACATAATGTACACTTGAAACCTATTTAATTAACCAATGTAATCCCAATAAATTCAATTTAAAAAACCCACAATGAGCTATCACCTCACACCTGTCAGAACAGCTATCATTAATAAATCAACAAACAACAAGACAGGGTTAGGGAAGGCAAGGATCCGGAGCTCACTCTGTGAAGTGGTTAGGGAAACAGGGGCACTTGCTAATGATGGGAAATGGGAGGAGAGGAGACTTCTCCTTAGGCATCAGAAGCAAGTCTTTTTCCCTGGTAAATCTTTTAATTGGTCTCCCTTAATTTTCAGAATGTTTTCTTTCATCTTCACTGACTCCCTTCCAGAATTCTGAGTATGGAGAACTCAGGACCACGGTCTAAGGTAGTGAACCATGTGAAAGAGAAATAAACGACCCCATTTTCAGGGCTAGAGCAAGAATGTTGTATTGGGAATGGGGGGAGAAGCCAACCTTAATGTCAGAAATATTTACAAGTTACTCCAAATATCCAGAAACATGGTTTCAAACGAAAGTCTTATGGACAAGGTTACTCACACAATTCTAAATAGCAGGTACAACGCAGCAAATTGATTCTCATAAAGAGCCCTGGTTGCACCAGGTTTAGAATGAGAATTCCAGATGTCTGAAGGTCTGTCTTTCATATAACTCTTAAGTGCTGTGAGATTTTCAGAGCTTTACACAAGTGAGGATTTAAGCCTGAAATTACCTACAGCATTTGAACCAAGCCAAAGGCTAAATATCAACATTAAAACCAGATTTTTCTTGGGTGATGTATGCCATAGTCAAGCTTATGGGCATTTTTATCCAGGGAAGCCTAGTCTCACTGGCATTGAAAGATTTCCTAGCACAAATTTCATCTTCAATGACTTCAGAGAATTTGAGATGAGTATCTTGAGATATCATTTCAGTGTTACAGAGTTCTAACCTTGAGACTTGAAGTTACACAGGAAAAAGCTGCTTTTAAGGGTCTGAATCTACACTTACCACTGTCTTTCCAATTCTCACAGGTTCCTCAGAATATCCCTGTTTCAGTGGTTCTAAGAACCTTACATATTGACCTGAATAGTAGTCAAACTAAAAAATATAAATTTTCATGTTTGGCCCCAAATCCTAAAAAAAAAAGCCTTTTTATTGGTCTCAAGTCTTATGTTACATATGCCTGTCTATATATAACATGACTGCAGTAAAGACATGCATTTAATTTCTCCATTTATCCAGCCTTTATCTAATAATAGTTTGCTTAGTAACTGACTGTATCAGAGTCCAAGTTCCTGGCAATATAAGTTGCGACAAATCACTTTCATTTACAAGTGGTCACATTGGTTTTCGCTCCTAATTATGGGCTTTTCTACCCTCCTTATACCAATTTTCTCGTGTCCTAAGGCATCTAAGAACTTTTAGATAATGGAGACCAGACACTGTCCCTTGATCCCTTAACCTCTTGTGCTCCTTCCTTCTCTATCCCTCCTCCACTTCTCCTTCTGCCACCTCCTTCACCTCAGCTAGCAGAGGGACATGAAAGGAACAAGCCAGCATCTGTCTGAGCCTGCAGACCTTGCAGAGATAGGACATTGGTACTCAGTTTTTTGGACAACTGTGAGGGTCTTCTGCTTTGCAGAGGCTGAAAGAGTGGGCAACGAAGGCTAGTATGTGTCTCTTAGGGGTGCTTGAGGAGCTAAAAATGGGGGGGAGGGGGTAAATCCAGGTAAACAGAATTAATCAAAACGCAAATCTCCACCTTAGTATATATTTTCTATGCCTTCAAAACTTACAACGAGCACATATTCAGTTTCACCTTCTTTCTCCTCTATATGTTATTTGACGAAATAAAGGTATTCCTATGCCCTTATATAAGCCTGCTGTCCTAAAAAATGTGAATTCAACTTTAAAATAACTACAATTGAAAATGTGCTTACTCACATTATGTTTTTGTTACAAAATTCTCCAACGAATATATTCCAAAAGAGTGATTCATATCATAAGAAAGTTAAAAAGACTTTAACATATATTAAGCTATTCATTTATAACCTGTATCATATAATAAACTCTTCAATAATCTTAAGCATGTACTTACGCAGTAAGTGCATCCAGAGTTTATCTAGCGTTTATCCATGACAAGTATACCCTTGTATTTTCACAGATGTATATTTTTCTTCTATTAAAACAGCTGGTTAAAATAATGCAAAAACCATTTAAATAATCTTGTTTCATAGTCTGTAAAAACTAAATGATCAAAATTACATTAAAGATGCAGATAAACAAAAATCAAGGGTTTTGCTTTTGTTCTTCAATTTGGGGGAGATGGGAACAAAATGAGAAAGTCATTTTCTCATTTCCTTATTTTAGTTAAAGAAGATGAGCCTGACCCCATGATGAATGCACTGGATCTAAGAAAATATGCAAAAATGTCTCATTCCAATATACTGATTTTAAAGAGCTTTGCTCTGATCCACCTGCATACAATTTTCCTGGAGGCTTGTTAAATGTTTAATAGGACTACTGAGTACTCTTGTTTACAAGGTCAGTTGTGGGACGGTTAACTGTTCTTAAAGCTTGGGAATGTTTTATAAAGTGAGAGTAATATAAGGCAGAAAAAACAATGGGTAAGAAGTATTCGTGTTGCAAGCTTAAAAAACACACGGATACTCTTTCACAATAAAGCATAACTAAACATGGAAAAAACAGTAGTAAATATATGCTGGGGCCTACAGCCGGAAGCACTAGATTGGCTGGCATCTCAGTAGTCTTCAGAATTAAAAGAGCAGTTTCCACTCTAGGACCACATTAATTCTCTGCCTACTAACTCTGACTAGACTGCCCAAAGTCCTTCACACTCAAAGTTGCCAGCTGCAAAACTTTAACAAGTTGTACAAAGTTTTCTTTTTTTCCAGGAGAATGATCAGTCCAAGATATCAAATAATCTGTAAGGCACAACTAGATTTCTTTTTGTTTAAACATAGGTGTGATATCGCCAGATAGATCAATATAAAATGACTGACTCACAAATACATTAAATATTAATACATATTTTTAAACTCTAGTTAAAAATGTTTTTAGGGCTAACAATATAAATACAGTATAATATATATAAATATATATATATATTTTTTTTTTTTACTCAAAAGACAAGTTTTACTACTGCAGATGGGTACTGTGGGGTCTAGAGTGAAAGATGACAGGGTGGCACAGAGAATGGGTGGCACATCACTTGAAACAGAAATATCTACCTTCAAATCCAATCCTACGTTTTTGGCAAATCAATTAATGCTTCTGCATCTTAACTTCCTAACTGTAAAAAGGAGAAAATAAAGTCTAACATATAGGTAAGTTTTCCCTACAAAATGATAACTTTACTTGATATGAAAGTGCTTTGTAAGTTGTTCTTTCAATGTGGAGGGTTGGCATTCAGGGTTTTAAGTGACTTGTCCCAGGTCACACAGCCAGTTATCTGTAGAAACAGCATAATTTGTAGTAATGCGGTTTCCTGGCTGTGTCTATGTTCTTCCTACTACATTGTACCTCTTGCACTGTATGTTCATTTCAGAATTTGTAATGCATAATAGCATCTTAAAATTGTTCTTCAGAGGCACCTTGTTGGTAATTCCCTAGCACCCCCTTTGTCACTTCTACCACTCCTCCCCTTCAGTCTTACAAAGTCACTGCTCCTTTAAGCCTCACACCATGCAAACAGTTGGCCCTCCACCCCATATCTCTTCAGTGTTTCTACCAACTTTATGGTCATTACCCCTTGTTCACTCAGGACACTGACTTCTGGTTCAATCTTCCCATCTATCTCCCACACAGTAATCACCGACTGCAACAACCTGCAGATGAGCCATCCATCATCTGGCTTCTCATCTCTTGACCACCTTTCTCCATTCAATCTCTGCCATGCCTCCCATGGTCATCCTTTGACCCTAACCATCAACAGTAAACAATCCACTCTAACCACCAACTCCGCCCTGCCTAGCCCATCTGGCCAAGTACTTCCACTACCACATTCTGCAACCTCATTGTGACCTTTAATGCATCCACTTCCTCACTACCCATCAGTCCTCTCCTGTCTTCAGTGATTCTTATTGTCCAGCTGGGATCCTATGATCCTTCAATAAAGTCATCCCTTTGGGAACACACCCAACTCTCATGGGCCTATACTACTTGCCTGAAAAACCTAAACCTGTATGTTCTCCATCATGGTGCTCTTCAGTTATGTACCAAGGCTCACTTAAAACATTATACGAACATGTTAAAAGTATATTAACTTGATAGAACTTTAACTTGAGGCACCAGGAAATGAGAGAATTGAATTGAAAATTCCAGTGCGAAGTGTTAACCAGAATGCAAATTTTCAAAGAGTGAAAGTGATTTCATGACATTTACATACCCCTCATTTCTGACCATGGTAGTAAAGACTGAGAATGCATTTTAAGGAGAAGATGTATTTGGTAGGAACTGTTGGAATGCTGAACCTAGTACCCAACACCAACGGAACTGGTTCTAGGGATCCCTACATCTTCAAGTCGACACTGAAATCGCACACCCTGAAACCAGTGATCTTTTTATTGTCTCTATAATTTTGGCTTTCCCAGAATGTTACATAGTTGTAATCATACAGTATGTAGCCTTCTCAGATTGGCTTCTTTCACTTAGCAATATGCCTGTAAGGTCCCTCGAAGTCTTTTCATGGCTCAATAGCTCATTTCTTTTTGGTGCTAAATAATATTCCATTGTCTGGATGTACCACAGTTTATTTATTCATTTACCTACTGAAGGCAAACATATTTAACCTCCTTGGGTCCCTTCTTACTTCTCAGCTATTTTTTTCATTTCTTGGCTTTTCTTCATAATTCATCTTCTCACAAGAGTGGCATTTACTTGATGTCTACACTCTCCCCCCCATATACTCCTCAGCCACTCCCCTCCATTCCGTTCTTGGGAACCACTCAACAAGGTCATTGTGACTGACTTCCAAGGGATTTTTTTTCAGTCATGGGACTCATTATCTCAATATTAGCATTCCCTCTCTAATCTCAAAACATTTTCTACTCTTTTTTAAAAATATATCTTTATTGATTTCTGATAGAGGAAGGGAGAGGGAGAGAGAGATGGAAACATCAATGATGAGAGAGTCATTGATCAGCTGCCTCCCGCACGCACACCCCCAACTGGGGACCAAGCCCACAACCCAGGCATGTGCCCTGACCGGGAATCGAACCCCGAGCGCCTGGATCCTAGGTCGACACTCAACCACTAAGCCACGCCTGGCCGGGCAAAACACTTTCTACTCTTGACTTGCATGATATCACACTGTTAGTTCCCACGCTCTGGCTACTGCTTTCGTCTCCATTACCACCTCCTCCTCTTCTACTTGACCTCTTAATGTGGGGGGTCCAGGGCCTGCTCGGAGCCTTTGTGTCCTTACTCTCTGCCCTCTCTCCCCATGGTTTTAAATGCCACCCACGTATCGATAACTACATTTATCCCAAATTTCTCCTGCAAAGCTGACTTTCATATGAAACCACCCATTTTATACCTCCATTCGGATATTTCAGAGGCATGTGAAATTCCACTTGTCCAAAGCAGACCATGAATTCCCCACCTTCCTCCCCCACCTAGACTGTTTCCCTTTCACACTCTCCATCTCAGTAAATGTCACCACCATTTCCATACACCAGGAACCTGGGAGTCATTCTGTATTTCTCTCTTTTCCTCATTTCCTATAGCTAATCTGTCAAATGGTAATTCCAAATATATATTTTTTATCAATATTTTTGTGTTTCAATTATAGTTGATATATAATATTATATTAGTTTCAGGTGTAGGACATAATGATTAGACATTTATATAACCTATAAAATGTTCACCCTGATAAGTCTAATACCCATCTGACACCACAGACAGTTCTTATAACATTTTTTACTATATTCCCTATGCTATACTTCACATCCCGTGACTATTTTTATAACTGGCAATCTGTACTTCCTAATTCATTCCCTTTTTCACCCATCCCACCAGCCCCCTAACCTACTCATCTCCATCATCACTGTCATCAAATGGTTCACCTGGACTAGAGCAAAAGCTTCCTCACGACCCTCCCAATTTCCTCCTATTCTCTGCCAACCCACACTCCACACATTATCAAAAGTGATATTCTACAATGTACATATCATCTCCAACTCCTCTCAACACATGAAAAGGCTCTCCATTCATTCAGTGAAATTCTGTCTTCCAGACATTAACTCCAGATCCTGGCTCATGAGATACAGTCACACTGCCAACTTCAGTGGCCTGTGCATGCCTCTAAGAGGCCTTAAAAATGTCCTGTTCTCTGACTGCTACATACCTCCAAGCACTCATGTCCAAACATAGGCTGCTTCTGATTCCTTTTCAAGACTCAACTCCTCAGAGAGGCCTTTCCTGACCACCGCATCTAGGCACTACTTTTTATCACTGTGTCCTCACCATTTCTGTCGTAGCACTTACAACCACTTGTAGCCATGTGTGCGGAGGTTTACTTATCTTTTGCAATAAGCTTTAAGCCCCTTAAAGATATGAACCATGTTGCTTACCTGTGCCCACCGAACAAGGAGGACAATACCGGCCTACAGAAGGCTCTCAATGATACGTACAGAATAAGGTACTGATCTGGCAGCACATCAACATGGCCATGGCCTATATCTTATAAAATTGTCCAGGTATTTCTTACTTTAAGCAGTGATTGTACTAGGACTCAGCCATCCACACAAAGAAAGGGAAAGCAAAGAAAAAGCCAAACCACAGGAACAGACCTGTGTTTTGAAGGATTTGAGGAAGTTGCGATTATTAAATGCCACACTGTTTAGGCATTTAAATAAAACCTAATAAAAGAAGAAAACTAATATCCTCATTCTTGAATCAGGGACTCAGCTTGAGGTGATGTTTAAATTGTGCAACATTTCTGTTTGCTCATAACTTAGGTCAGTTTATTTGTGTAAACTTTTAAACTACTTCCCTTGGAATTCAGATGGATTGAGTGCCAATTTGGGTCCCTTAGGATTTAATTAACAGCTTGATCAATAAATATTCCCTCATCACCTTCTATATGCACAGGATACCCTCAGCAGGAACTTTCCATATCAAAAGCTGGGCCAGCTCTATAGAGCTATGGGTTCCTGCTGGGTCACATTGGCCTCCCAAGATGGACTCAGGGTCAAGGATGTTCCTCTCTTCTCCTGACCCATTTCCTGACATTGGCTATGATTTGCCTTTTCTTCCTTTAGACATGAAACTATTTTCCTTCTTAAATAAGTCAGTGCATACGACCAGGCATGGCTCAGCAGTTGAGCATTGACCTAGGATCCAGGAGATCGCGGTTCGATTCCCGGTCGGGGCACATGCCTGGGTTGTGAGCTTGACCCCCAGTTGGGAATGTGCAGGAGGTGACCAATCGATGACTCTCTCATCATTGATGTTTCTATCTCTCTGTGTCTCTCTCTCTCCTTCTCCCTTCCTCTCTCTAAAATCAGTAAAAACATATTTAAAAATAAATAAATAAATAAACAATAAATCAGTGCAGTCAGCCAGGGTATTTGCCCAAACTCCATGATTCTGGTGGCTATGAAGTAATACAGGAGTTGACATTTATAAAATCTTTATACTGAAACTGACTTCTTCAAACTACACATTAAACCGGCTTTATTACACAGTAATTAAACCACACAGTTCGAGAAGGATTGGAAGGATCAGGGAGGGTAGTACGAGTCTCCGGTCCTTAGTGGCTCCCGCGCAGGTTCAACTACCTGCATCAGATAAAACTCTTGGGCATTGACAGTGACCTCAGGTTAGGTACATAGTTTTTAAAAATGCAAATAAGTGTACTGTAAGTATGTCTTTATGTTACAGTTTTATTTAATATTTAGTAACAGCTATTGCAATATTTTCATTAGAATAAGTGAGAAATTATACAGATGCCAATTACAGTCATAGTAAAGACATCTGTATCAGGGCTCAGAAGGAAGTATATTTATTTTTTCTCACAGGACTTTTATAAAGGAAGGAAGTCAGGGAGGGAGGGGAGGGAGAAAGGGAAGTAGGAAGGGAAATAAGGAATGTACATTCATTTCAAATAAATGTCTTCTGCCAGGCTGAACAGTATCCCTCTCTGAAGATGGAGAACACAAAGTGGAGTCAACAAAATGGAGAAATAAATAAACTTCCCCCCCACACACAAAAAAAAATGGCCAAAAAGACAAAAGAAGGCTTACAGAGGAAGGAAGCTAATTGCCACACTTGAATCTTTCTTGTGAAAACACAACAGAGCAGCAGTGAACCTGAGGGGTTTATGAACTTCATGTGATGCAAGCAGCAGAGCAGGAAGCTTCCGAGCCCAGGGATGAACTCCAGGGCATGCGGGGTCAAGGGCAGTGCCTGAGACAAGGCCTCCGCAAGGCCAACAGCCCCCTTCACCCACACCTGCCACTGCTGGTGAGCACTCTCCTCTGTGGCCACCTGCGAACAGACAACACCCCCTTTGTTTCTCTGATTATGTCACATCTATTTTCAAGCATCTCCACCCCAAGCATCACATTCTCTGGCAGCCCATGGATATCCTGGATGGTGCTTCCTGCATTGTGTTTATAGTGTTATAAAAGGAAATGACCCTAGAAGCTTCACGAGATATTTATCAAACCAAAGGGAAACCCGAGTTGCCTCTCGATAGAGCGTATGTGGCATGGGGCAGCTGGTGGGCACCGTGGACCTGCACCAGGGCAGAGGGACTTGATTTATAATCTCCTGACCCCAATGCTCAAAGTTTAGGGAATTCTCAGATGCTCCAAGAACTGAAAAAGGAACCTAAAAATGTTTGCTGTTCACTAAAAATAAATAAGCCTTCTTCCTCCTACAACTTCACCCTTCTTAATGCAAGAAATTCAGTTTTATGAGCCAGGCATAAAACAGGATGGGGCTCTCCCCTGTGCAAAGCCATTTCTTAGAGCATTAACCTAAAATACCGCTTGAAGATTCTGATGGACAATTCCTAGTCCCCACGTACATCCTGAAGTTCTAACTAAGACCACCTTATTTAGCAAACAACAACCAGACCCTAGAAGCTAGATGACTTCCTCAAGGTCACTCACTTAGTGGGAAGCAGCACCATTATTTTTAATTCCTTGCCTGGGCTTCTTCAAGTGTACATGTTGTTACTCGTCTCAGTACAGTGCCATGTACATCAAAAATGCATGCATGTCCTTAAAAAATAACAGCATAATTTAGTTATGGGTGAAGTGTTCCTATTTTCACTCAGGAAAAAGAAGTGTCTGTTCTTCAGAACTGTGCTACTTCTGGACATGCACAACCCCCCTGTTGGAAATACCACTCCAGTATGTAATTTCCTTTGTAAATGTATAAAATACAAATGAAAAATTCACATGAGCCCTTTAGATCCTAATGGTTCTACAAATATCACCTAGATTGTTTATAAAGGAGTTCTTTAAAGACTTCATGTGACCAAGTAGAAGGCAGCAAAAACCAGTTGAGATGCGAATGTTCATCATCTGGACTGAAACGCCCTTCTCCACACAATTCAAGTTATGAATTGTTGGATGTCATGGACTTTGGGGGTTATCTTCAAGATGTTGACAGTGAGTATATTTAATCCATGAATTCCAAGGAATCCGGGAATTTAGAAGAAAGAAAAACATATGGTAACATGCAAGATTTGCCTGTTCTGTTCCTCTTATAATATCATGAACTTAAGTGCACTTCATTGATGAAGACAACAACGACCACGATGACAACTCTATTAATCTACACAGAGGGAAATGATCTACATATCATCTTCATCATCTCACTTCCTAAACAGGGAACAAACACTGAACTGAACAGCACACGAAATACCGTTAAATTCGCCCCTAGCTGCAAATGGATAACTGGTACATATTTTCCTAGAAAAATATCCTTTTGTCTTTAGAAGAGAGGATATTGTCTAAGCCAGAGGAGTGAACAAGGGGATTGCTCTATTCATTACCCTTCTCAGCCCTTAGTAGGCACTGAAAATTGTCCACATAATAGCTACTGACCTTTCCAAGAGAAGTGGACTTTACACAAATGTCTGGATGAAAATACAGGTGGTCTCAGATTTTTTTTCCTGTCTGAGCACTGTTGACTCTGAGGGATCTACTAATGACCAATGTTTAAGGCACATTATTTGTACTGTATAAAATAACATTCTCTACTTTAAAAACAAAAACAAAACACATTCTACCTGAGTTTTACACATAGCTCACATAGTGTACTAGCAAACTATGTTAGTGTTAAAAAATGGGTCAAGATCTGCAGGACCTAGCTCCTCAAATATAAATCCAGAAACTTCTACAAGATTTGAGCAAATTATCTAACAGTGTAACACTCTGGGCTTGAGTTGTTCTATTGCAACTCACATTTAAGTATCACATTTATTGTATTCCTGTTGCAAATTCAGCAACGTGACTATCACATGAAATCATGCTCTGTACAGGAGTAATAAGATACATAAAACCCACCAGTTGGCATTGAAAGAAATGAAAAATACTCAGGGAAGCCTTCACTTTTTTTTTCTTGTGTAACTATCATTTTCCTGAAAAACAAGAAAAAAATGACAAAACCAGCACAAAAGTGGGATCCCCAAGGCCCACAGCTCTTGGACCACCCGGAAAACACAAGTTTGGCAACCTGAGGGGCAATGTTCTCCTTCTAACAGTTGCCAGAATAGCTAAGAGTCTTAGGAAGCTTCTGGCACTGTCAGGGGCTTGGAACTGCTAAGCTTGTTCTATGTTAAAGCAGAACGCGGAGTCTTTTTTCTCAAATGGGGATGAAGTTGAGGATTATGTTCTAGCAAGGAGCACATAGGAAATGAGGCTGATGAATCTCACTATTTAGCACCTTCACCAGCACTGACATCCAATCTCCCAGCATCTTCCCAGCACTGGCATCCAATCTCCCAACCTGAGTCATCCAAGAACATGTAGCCTATCAAATAATTCACTGGTTGCACTCGGAGGTATGGGAACATGCTTACAACAGTTACCTACTTCCTTTGAGGAAACACTCTGATATAGAAAAGCTTCCTGACAGAACCTACTCCTTTGTGTGCTCATCTGTGCTCTGCTAGGCGAATGGAAAAAACCAGAATGCAATTAACAAATATCACTTCGCTTGTACCTGCCACTGGGTTTATCATGACTGCTCTCTAAGTATATTAGCATCCCTTGCATTTTTATTATACTCTAATAATTTAAAAAGTATTTGTCAGTTTTGAGAACTTATAAAAATACATAACCACTTACTCATCTTTGAACTGAATCCTCAACTACAGTTCACTGTGTCTTTACCATGGAGATCTTTTGTACAAGGTAGGAATTTCTGTCATTCCAAGTATCTGGACAGAATGAGGGACACACACACTTCTCGTTCTCCAATTCTAAAGTGCTCGCATGGACATTCTCTGGAGGGACCAAATCTTTAAATAATTTAGGCCTGAAAACATCGAATAACAAATAAAAGTTATAGTTCTACATCCTGTTCATTTGCTTTTATGGGATTATCATCAACTTGAGTACATGCCATTCTCCATAAAGCCTCTATCTCAAAAAATGAATCTTAAAACCTTAAATCTGGACTACAATCTCCTGTCCATTCTGATCTCTTCCTCTTTTATTCCAAATACATTCAATCTTTGACCTCACTAAGGTCCTTGGTTTCTCGGCCCCTCATCTCTTTTTGCTTAGCTTCCCTTCTTGCTCAGACGCGACAGCTCTGACATGACTCTCATTCTGAATCAACCCACCATCCTTTTCTCTGCCCCTGAATCTGGTCTATAAGTCCTGTGAAGAAAGGCACATCCATGTATCCAATGCCACCAGCTGTCCAGAGTCTGATCCCCAGGGTGGGGGTGGGGTCCTGCTGTTCTGCTCAGCAACCCATCACATATCCCACAAACATCCCACTCCCATGTTTTTATACCTAGTGCTGCCTTCACTCTTCACTGAGCTATGGTGAGTCCCACTGCTTCTAGTTTGATGACACGACCCCTCTCTCCTGAGGGGCTTCGCTTCATTATGTTTTCCCATGATTGATCTTCCAATTCTCCTTCCCCATGGGCTCATTTAGTTCAGCTTTCCAGGATACTCAAATATTTCCCTTCTTAAAATAAAGACTAATAATGATCATGGCCAAAACACTTGTCAAAGTTGCACCTGCCCCTTTCTCCATCCTTCTGAGGCATGCATTCCTATTCCCTACCCCTCAGGCTTTTCCTTAATCTCACATTCCCTCCCCAGCCAGAATACTTGAAAAACTGCATAAGAGTCTATCATCTCTCTTCTTTTTCTTTTAATTTTTCAACCAACTGCATTGCCCTGCTGTGCCTCTATGGAAGTGTTTCTTACCAATAGCTTTCTCTACCAAGTCAGACGAGCCTTTCCCAGCACCGGCCATTCTGTAGAATGACTAGCTGTCCCCTCCTTCTTAATGCTCTCTCCTCCTCGGCTTCACTAGACCATGCTCTCCTGTGCTGCCCTTTTTATGGCTCCTCTGGCTTTTCACATGTTCATGTTTTTCAGAATTCAGCCCTCTTCCGTAGTCTCCCCTCACTCCACACACTGTCCTTGGGTCAGTTACATATGTAAGCTAAACACATGTGATGACTTTGCTCAGTGGTTTACTCTAGATGTCAAGCAGACATCTTCAACCAATATGTCTAAATCTCTTCTCCTTACCTTCCCCAAACTGGCTCTATCTACATTTCTTGTCACTGCAAATGGAACAACCTACATCTCGTTACTCAAACCGGAAACCGAAGACTCAACTATAGACTCCTATACTCTCCTCTCCCACATCCACTCACTCACCAAATGCCAAATTAATACACCTTCTAAATAGCTTTCCCCTTCTTTCGCCATCTTTTCATTCATTCTCTTCTCTTCACCACCAGTGCCATGGCTCCAGTGACAGCCTCCTGATCTTTCTCATGGCCCCTACAGTGGTGTCAACTCCATGTCTGCATTCTGGTTATCTCCTCACTTCTACACAATATGTCCTACACATATGAAAAATTTCTAGAGATAAATCCAATAATATCAGAATAGTGATAAAAAACTACTTTAGGAACTAAAGGATGAAACCTAGATTAGTGGGTAATATTCTATTTCAGTGTTTTTAAAACTGTAAATTATGGCCCACTAGTGGATTTTGAAACCATTTCAATAGGTTTCAACCAGCATTAAAAGAATATGAACCCTGGCAGGCTGGCTCAGTTGGTTGGAGCATTGTCCCACACACCAAAAAGGTTTCGGGTTCCATCCCCAGTCTGGGCATAGACTGAAGGCAACCAATGGATGTTTCTCACATCAGTGTTTTTCTCTCTCTGTCTCTCTCCTCTCCCCCTTCCTCTCTCTCTCTGGAATCAATAAAAACATATCCTCAGGTAAGGATAAAAAAAACAATAAAATAATAAGAAGTAGAATAGGATAGATAATATGAGTGCATTGCAACACAAAAGGGTAAACTTGCAAAGTTTTTCGGTTTTCGCATGTTTCTGTGTATGTGTGTGTTTGTGTATTTATGTATCTATGTAGCTAACAGGTTGCAGTGTAATAAGTACTTCATACCATAGGATACAGTAAAAAACATTTCTAAGTCTACTGCCCTACAGTAATCTGAGTCACCAATACCGCTCCAGCTTCATCTCCCACCACTTTCCTTACTTCCTCCAAAACCTTATATTCTAGACCAGGCCATTCCAACAGAAATATAATGCAAACCACCAATGTGAGCCATATGTGTAATTTAAATTTTTCTAGTAACCACATTAAAAAAAATAAAACAAAATGGGTGAAATGAGTTTTAATGACATATTTTAACTCCATATATCTAAAATATTACCATTTCAACACATAATAAATTTGAAAATTTAGTGAAATATATATATTTTTGTACTAAGTCTTTGAAATCTGTGTGTATGTTACACTTAAAGCACATCTTAATTCAGATACCACATTTCAAGTGCTCACCAGCCACATGTGGTTACTGACTGTTGTACTAACAGAGCGGTTCTAGACACACAGTCACCTACTTACGCAGTCAAACCTTCCCTGTACCTTCGTGTCTTGGCACATGCTGCTCCTTATGCCTGGAATCTCTTTCAATGTTTTTCTTTGGTTTTTAAATCCATCTGGTCAATCCTACTAGTTCTTTTCGGTTTACCTTAAGGACCACCTCCATTGGAAACATCCCCTCCCCAACAAGGCCACGTTAGGTGCTCCCCTCCTGGGTCCCAGAGCGCAGAGCTCCTAAGGCAATACCTTCCTGCTGCCTCACCCAGTTAGAGTCTGAGCTTCCTGAAGGCAGAGTGCATCTTACTTGTTCTATAAAAATCCTCAGAACTTAGCAGAGGTACTGCCACATAGAGACTGTTTAGCAAAAACGTGTTCAATATATTAAAATTTCTAGATTCACAACATGGAAAACTCACAGAAGGATCCAGGGGAACACAGTGAGCCATGGCTCGAGTTAAGAGCCATAGTCCCCAGGACCGATGTGTTTGTGTTCCTACTTACTAAACCAGGTTGCAGACCTTCCTTGTGGGCTTCACTATGGGTCTCCTTACGCTCTTACTGATGGCAAGAGCTATCTTACTAAAGTAGCTATTTCTGAGAGTTGGGTAGGCCAGCCCTTTACTGATTTGCAGAAGGCTCCTTCTCCAGCAACACATCCCACCCGCTTTGCCTCAGGCACAACCACACTGAACCATTCTAGATGATGATGATGATGATGAAAACCTCTAGAGAAAAGTCATACGGTCTCCCTTTCAGATTTTTTTTTTAGATTCTCCCTATTGAAAAGCTTTTCTTACCTACCCTAAATCCTCTGTGCTGCACTGTCAGCCCACCTCCTCCTGTTTGGATCTCAGGAGAGCTACAGAAGAGCTTACCGCGAGACTCTGAAAAAGAACCCTCTTATGCTTCAGTAACAGCATTAAATCACCCTTAAGTCTTCTCTTCTCCAGGGTAAACGATCCAAATTTCTTGAGCCTTCCTCCATAGATCTTATTTTACAAGCTTTTAATCACCACGGTGGCACGCCTCCAAACTAGACTCTCCAAGTTCTGATGTCCTACTGCTGTTGTAAAGCTTCGCGCTGCCGACAGCTCTGTGCCGAGTGTTACTCCAGCCTTACTATGAATAGCACCCTTCCTGTTATGTAATGCCCTCAAGAAAACTTGAACTAGCAGGACGGTCATTCTCAAAACCAGGAATTTTTTTCATGTTCAGCCTAAATTGCCCGCTGCTTAGGCGCACTAAAATGGGACAACAATGGGATGACAATGATTATGGGTTCAATGTAGGTGTGTGGAATTTCATTCTGTCATATTTCTCACCTGATATTGTGGCAAAAGGCCATCAAGGGTGAGTAGTAGCAGTAGCAGCAGTGATACCAACTAATGTTTTTCAATGTTGATTGCATGCCAGGTATTGTTCCATATAGTATATACATTAACTCTTTCAGTAAAACAAATGGGGTAGACACTACTATTACTGTTGTTACCTTGCCAAGGAGAAAATTGGCACAAAAAGATTAAGAAGCTTGACCAAAGTTACATGGTAAGTAAATGGGAGAGCTGGGATTGGAATCCAAAGAGCCTGGCTTACTCTGAACCACTTTGGTTTCTAATCTAACAGCTTATTTACTGAACCCACTGCTATATACTTATTAGGGCATCACAGCCATAATTTTTTGTTATCTGTAGGAAGTGCTGTTGAAATTAAAGGAGTAAACAGTAACAAAATATTTCAACAAAATACCTACTAAGAATAGAAGTCATTAATTACCTAAAAATATAGACACAATATTTCAATAAAGAATAGTCTTTAATAATCATATGCATTCTGTACAATAGGTTCATATTCTATAAAGGTACCATATTGATTTTCAAAATGTTTGGAGTATAGATACATAAAATAATTAAGATAAAGTCATTATTATATATTAAGTCACTTTAAAGTTAATCTGATTTAAATAATCTTACCTCCTGAATCTTAAATTTATGAACATTTGTAACTATCTGACCCAATGCAACTCAAAACTAGTTACCTAATGATGCTAGCATCCCGAGAAATGAAAAAAATACTCTCAGTAATGTTACTATCGCTGCTTCAGTTTCTGTGCTGAAATCCTTTATTTATTTTAGAGCAGTGTTTCCCAAGATGTGGGATATCTCACCACTGGTGGTACCCAGGATTGCAGGTATGTTCATACTGTTTGGTGGCGTATACAAGATGATTGGAAAGAACACTGTGGGACTGTATTAAATAACATCACATCGGCTTATTATTTTCCTCTCTTTTGGTCATTCTGATCAAGTGAAAGTGAGTGGGTCATTATGGTGGTCCTAGTCTTTAAATTCTCAGACACTGATCATCTTATATTTAATGAAGAGTGAACATTTCATTGCTCAGTAAGTAATTTTTTTATCTTTAAGAAAACAGTGAACAGACCTCAAGCACAGGGACTTGGACAGACAACACTACACAGTAGAACTTAATGACATCGTTTTATTTTCTTTGTGTGTCTTTTTATAATTACCTTTGATCTGTGGCCTGGGGCACTGACTTTCCATTTATAGTAGTGATATAAAGTTTACTTTTAAGTTAATTGATTTACAAAGTGATCTGATTTAATGAAATATATCAAAATTACAATGGTACATGAAAATAGCAATAATTATAAAGCGGGCATGCAAATGATTGACCTTTGAGAAGGAGATGATGAAGAACATGAGTTAACCCACTGCAATTAAAGATGAAAACCTAAATCCTTAAAGACATAGAGTCTCCTTACTCTGTGATTACAACTGCCAGCAGAGGCAATGGCTATTCCATTTCTATGCACAGGAAATCCTTGCAGGCACATCTCAGCAGAGAAGGGAATCTGTCCCTCTGGGTAAGCGTGAGTCAGCGCAGTGTAGAGAGCCAGCCTCACGGGCTGGAGTTACCATGGAAAAGGTTTTATACGAATTCACTTTCCCAGCTGTAGAGAAGCTCTGGGAAGTTTGAAATTGTCTTCCCCCAGGGTACTGAATTGCTTCAAACATATTTACTAAAAACTCCTTATCATTATCAACCTTCTCCTTGTTCCCAGATTTATTCCAAACCCACCAAACAAAATCTACAGCAAATTGTCTTTTATGAATCAACCACTAAATACCAGTGTGATTCTGCTGGGAATGAGCAACAATTCTCTTTGGTATTTTGTTCCAACGTCATGACTCAAAGATATCTCCAGAAAATAATAGCCTACCTAATTTCTGCAAGATTTTCAAATAGATACGTACATATTTGAAATTATATATAATATATATGTATTTGGAATTACATATATGTTACATATATATATCTGAAATGATATAATCTGAAATTAACCACTAACAAACCTCAAAAAGTCTGTGAATCTATAAATTAAAAGAAGCCAATGAGATTTCACAGCTATCCAGTCCGATCATTAATTTTAAGCAATGTGTAATAATTTTTTCATTGGCCCATCTATTCATTCACGAATGTTCACAGTGTTAGGTTCATGCTAAAGGGCATATAAAAAAGGGAAGAGAGTTCCTGCTCTCAAAGACTTTATATCTCTATCAAAACACTGGATTCTTAAAAGTGAATATAGAAATTATGGATCAAGGAAGTGGTAACAGAACTTTCACTTTATGTTTCTACTGATAGCCTTTTGGAATCAATTCTGATGAAAAAGGCTCCTAAGGTGTGAACTGTAAAAGAAACAGACAGAAAGTTCATTTAAAAGTGACTCCTCAAATTCCAAGTGTCTCTAGGATGCTACTGTAAACTTACAGTTGGGTAGGCTGAGAACCATTTGGGCTGGAAGAGATGAACATTTTGCAGATTTCTCCTGCGTGTCCCTACGGACTACATTGATCATTCCATTGCAACACACATACCGTCTCCTTTGCTCTTTTGAATTAAGAATCCCCTCCAGCTGCACATTCCCACGGGGGGAAAGCTTGAGACAGCTCAGTGTACTTCCCAGATCTACAACTTGCTCATTTAGAAAGTGGGTTTCCATATGGAGTTACAGCAGGAGCATCTGTGCTTCCCTACTTCTTTTTTTTAACTTTGAAAAAGGGAGAGGATTCATAAAAATATAGATGATGCTGTAAATGAAAGGTCGGAAGAGAGGCAATGGAGGAATAAAATGTGAGTCCTGCAGTTGCCGATTCTGAACCCAGAGGGAAACTGGAGTTCTGGCTCTGGTGTGGAACACCCGCTCATAACGGAGGTGCAGGGCCCAGCGTGTCTGCAACAGCAAGAGGCAGACGCTGCAAGGAAACATGGCGATCTGCGACAGCCAAGCCACTCAGCCCACAGACGTTACGCCTGGGCAGATACTCAAAAGATGATTCTAGGTTACTTTTTCCAATTATTTATCTAAGTGAACAAGATCAGGACATACGATCTGTATGCACTGCCCACAAGCTCTCCCTGTGGCACAATGAATGAGGGCTCCTGTCCTGTCCCAGTTGATGTCCCCATCATTCTGACATGTCCCACTCAATTTGGCCCTTCCCCTGCACTGGCTTCAGCACCAGAAAAGAGCACAGAATTATTTCTGTTTTAAACACTTTGTGTCCCTGTGGCCTCTTCAAGGACTGGAAATAAATAGTTCACAACCATGTTTAGATAAAAGAGAAAATAGATTGAAGTTACTCATTTCAGAATATAATGTTTTCTTCTTGGTTTGTAAAGGCTGCCCTTAGTTAACTATTTCAAAGTAAAAGGACGGACACACCAACTTATTTTTTAAAAATATGAAATCTTATGTAATAGGAATACAGTATATTACATGAATTTGTTTAATAAGGTGAACTTTTCTTGGCACAACGTGCCATGCAAAATAGTTCCCTGTAAACAACTTAAGGAGCAAAATGATACTAAATTTAAGAAAATTAGCAAAATCAAGGAGGAAGTAATGTTAGCAAGTATCTGTTAATGAAAGGTTTCATCAAGGTATCTAACCACAAATCACAGGAAAAACTTAAAAACTACTTTTTTAAAAAAGTTGAATCTTTAGAAGCATAAGAACTGTTTTTAAGTGCCATCACTACATGCCACAGATTGAAAAGAGAAAATACAATCATTCTATTAGGCACTATAAATTCTTAGAATCTTGTTAATTCTTTAATTCCAAATATATGTTGAGACTCTTCTTACAGACTATTCAAAATCATCGCTTATTGTTCTTATAAAATTCTAATTTTCTTTTTTAATTCATTTACCATTAAGGATAGATCATGTAACTGTCTAATAAGTATTTGCAGAGTAAAAGAACTGATCTACAACTTCCCTCATATTTTTATGTTTATTCTATTCTGTTATATATATCTATTATGTATTTACTCAATAACATTAACAGCAGTGATCAAGTACACAGTACAATATTCTGCAAGCTGTTTTAACGCTCAGCAATTCGAACATTTTAACTCAATGTTAAATTCTGATTTGCTTTTATCTGAAAAGACTCACATAAAATGAACATATTCTCCAACATTCATACACAAGTCAATCATGACATTTTTCATTCAGAGGAAAATGTTATAAACCTGAAACATTTCAGAAAAGAAATTATGCTAAAATATTCAGAAAATAAAGATGAAATAACCTATGTTGCTCTAAATGACTAGCTTCTCTCCAAGCCTATCTCCGCCATATCTCTTTGGGGAACCTACATGGTTCATAAAATGCCCAGTCTTCCTGTTTTATAAATCCACCATTGAGGATGAAGGTGTCCCTATAGCAGTGAATAGAACTGTTGGGTGTAGCTTGTAGTTGGCCCCAACTCACTGCTGTGACTTGTACTTCCTCAGCCTTGTCTCCTGGTAAATGACAAAGCAAGTATGTGTAGTTTTTAACTGGTCCTCGGATTCTGTGCATGAATAATTAGTCATTTTTCTATTGAAAACTGAAGATACCAATGCCACTTAGTAATTCAAAGCATTTCTATTATCAGAAACACTGAAAGAATTAATGCATTTTATCTATTGCACAGATTCAACTGGGCTGACCACAAACTGATCTCTTTGAAATACAAAAAAAGAATGATTTATACAAGACTGAAAACTGGAAGTTGTTTTCAAATGGTATGACACCAACTTCAGACAAACTCATTTCAAAGAGGATTGAACGCAATGAGACCAGAGCATACAGCACAATCCCAGCCTCTCTGGGGGCGCCTAACCTGATCCTTGTGGAGGAAACCAGAGTGTTCACATGAAGCACTCAGAGCCCAGTTCCAGTCCACGTGTAAAGAAATAGCACACTAATATTTTACATCTGCAGAGTACTTTGAAGATTATGGGGCAATTTCACAGATATTATCCTTGTTTGATCTCCGCAGCAATCCTGTAAGACAGTCAGGGAAAGGGCTAGCAGTACCACCCTACATGGGAGTAAAAACTGAGGCTACTCTGATTTCTGGTACAAGCAAAAGATCATTAAAAAAATGAAAACTTGATGCGAAACATATGGAGGCTACATGAAGAAAAAACTACCCAATCTTAACCACTAAAGCATTTCATAAACACTTTAATATCCCCTCTTCTGCATGTAGTAGTTGTCAAAGCTACCATCCGAGATGCTAAGTCACCGCCTAATATCACACAACTAGTTAAGTGCAACTATTTAGATTTCATCAAGACTTTCTGATATTAAGTCATCACTCTATTCCTCCCACTCCCTTCCTTGGGAGGCACAGAATTTAGATTTTCTGAACAACAAGAAAAATAAAATAAAACAGAAAACTACTCTTAGGATACATGACACTAATACCCTAATAGTAACAGTTTGCACAGTTAGAATTGTTATTGTGCTATTATTAATTAACTAGAATTCTGCTCTAGTTGGTTTAAATCACTTTCTTAGGTGACATAATACCTGTTTAGCTTTTTTTTTTTTAATCTTCACCTGAGGACATGTTCAATGATTTTTTAGAGAGAAAAGGAGAGAGAGAGAGAGAGAGAGAGAAACATCAATGTGAGAGAGAAACATTGATAAGCTGCCTCCCATACGTGCCCCAACCTGGGATTGAATCTGTAACCTAGGTATGTGCCCTGACCAGGAATTGAACCCACAGCCTTTGATGTACTGGATGACACTCCAACCAACTGAACCATACCAGCCAGGGCCCTGTTTAACTTCTGTGGTAAAGAAATTTAAAGAAAGAAAAAAAGACATGTTTTTCCATCAGACTTTTTCTAGTCCAGCAAGGACAAGCCAGAAAGTTAATAAATAAGGTAATGTGTACATCTAGTAAGTGTGGGAAAAGGCTAGCAATGGGATTCTAAGCACATAAACAGAGGACCTTAGAATTTCTAAAAGTTGGGTGGAGGTGCTGAGAAGAATTAGTTAACCTAACTAAAACCAGGGTAGACACGTCAGGGCAAAAACAAAAGGGGATATTTTTAAGGAGGTAGAATATAATAGAAATAATAGGTATTTCTTGTTTCTTTGACAAATTTCTATAGGGAGCTTACTCAAGTAGTTTTTTGTTTAGTCTTGCCCAACATGTCAGAAGCTAAAGCTGGTAACAAGGATAATCACAGAGACTGTGACCCTCAATGGACAGAAGCCAGATTCTTTCCCTTGTTTGAAATGAAGAAAACAAAATATTGCAGGTGGCTTAGTCCGTGGGGTCATTTTACAGATTATCTGAGTTACACACAACAGGAACTGAACAGACTTGCAATAAACATTCACACGAACCCACAAATGGAGAGTCATTATAAACACAAATATTTGACCCCTGGTTAAAGAAAGGATTAAACATATATGCTAAGTGCAAAGTAGTGTGTGTATGGTATGCTCCTGCTGGCATTTTAAAAAATACATAGCCATGCATGCACACACGCTCATATATATGGAATGCGTATGTGTGTGTGTGAGCATAAACCAATTCTGGAAAGAGACATAAGTCACAGTCAATAGTGGTTAATTCCAAAAAGCTAAACTGGGCGGCTAGGTGTCAACAGAGGAAAAGAAACATATTAAATATTATTTGAACCTCTTAAAGATTGTGCTATGGGATTGTATTACCTATTCAATGAATAAAAGTGAAGTGTTTTTTGTTGTTTTTTTTTAAAGAAGGTTTGTTAAGGACTTTGAGTTAGGAGAAAAAATGCACATAAAGAGAACTTAAAATGGTACCAAAGTAAGATTTATAATACAGGCTGAAAAATCAAGCCAAATTCTGTATTTTTATTTAATTCCAAACTATAATGGTCCAAAATTTAATGAGGTGAGGTAGAAATCCACTTTTATAGCTTAGAAAGTATAAAAACATGGGACACAAACATCCCTTGGTAAGTTTTCACAAGGTCAAGAGAAATCATTTAAGAGCAGACCTTGTACCTGCTTTTATGCATAGCCCTTGACCCTAATGTCATGTGCGTGTATGTGTAAAAATATCCACCTCTTTATTAGTGTCTGTGAGGAAAAAAATCCATGTTCTGCTGAAGTATATCAAAGTCATACCATAAATTATATTGTACGTAATGTATATCAAAATGCTAGCAGGCTTGAGTATGCATGCCTCTATATCACCATCATCACACTATGTTAAGAGATAGCAATTTTATACACATGTCAAAGTTTGCAAAGTATATGACACAAAATTAGTACCATAAGTGACTCAACCAAAAAAAGATACTCAGTTTAGCTTCATTCTACAAATGTTTCCTGGGGCATCCTTAAGACACCAGCCACTGTCCCAGCCTGAGAGGGACAAAAGTGATGTGTATTCTACCTTCGAGAGGAGCTAACAGTCCAGCAGGAAAATTAACTTTGGGGATACTATATGAAGAGTGTTACATTTGACACTGGGGCTTGTGTTTGTAAAACCCTCCAAGAGAATAAAACTTAATGGAAAACCAGGGATGTCTGAGATGGAAGCAGAGGAGGGCAAGATAGTGGGCAGAGACAAAGTAGCAGAGGTTAATCTTAAGTTAACATTAAACACCATCATTCCTTAGGCTTAAATAAGAACATGATTTTATCACTGGCAAAGTCCATCCCAAAGCTAAAAGCAGGAATTGCCATGAGATTTCCCAGCATTGTAAGTTTTCAATTTGGAAGCTCGTGTAGGGCTGGCAGAGTAATTTGTTAGAAACTTAAAACTGGCAGTTACATCTGCACTTTCTTTCGCTAGAATTATTCTTGTAAAAGATTTATGAGAGGCAAACATCCCTCCTTGGCTTATTCATAAAATAAAATGGTGTAGAAATACAATAGATGTACAGATAAAAATGTTTTCATATAGTCTCTCTGTGCATTCACAACGTAAGGACAAAGCAAGTTCTCTGTTTTGGAAAGAATCAGTAAGACCCATGAAATGGTGTGGGATTTTACATAGTTTTCCCTATGTCAGCAAGGCCAGTATTTATATTGTATCAGTGAAAGGCCATTCATTCCCAAATCCTCTTTTATAGTTCTTTTCATTGAAAAAAATATCATGTTCACAACATTCATAATGTTGGAGCATTACATTCGGAAATGCAACAAACGGCATGCATACCAATGAGACGCTGTATTTTCTTTTCAATGGTTAATCTTATGATTGGACAATGACTAAAGTAAACAGGGCATTACATACTGAACAAAGATTCCCAGGAAGGCAGTGTGCCCATGTGGTCTCTTTTCTATGTAGAAATGTTATTTTCAGGTACTAAGAAGATAGATTCATCTGGCATCTAGGGATGGGAAGGTCTATCTCCTGGTCTGTAATTAAGGTGATTGTAGTCAGATTGCTAATTGGGTAGGAACAAAAACATTATTCTAGATTACTATTCTAAACATTTTTGTATTCTTTCACCCATTCTTCCATTCATCCACCCTTCAAAACATCCATTCTTCCAGCTATCCATTCTTCAACCTATCCATCCAGCAAACGTTTATTTAGATACTTCTATGTATCACATTCTGTGCTGTGAGCTAAAGACCCAATGATGAACATGGAATTGGCATCCCTGCCCTCGTAACTTACAGGCTGGCAAGGGAAACAGTGAAAAACCACCATCTAGATGGCCACGGCTTCACAGTTGAGATAAATACTTTAGAGAAGAAACACCGTAGGCAATGAAGATGGGTAATGTGGGAATCTAATCAAGACTAGGGGTTCAAAGAAGATGGCCTGCTAGAAAAGATGATAATAAAATGTAATCCTCGCCCCGCCGGGCGTGGCTCAGTGGTTGAGCATCGACCTAGGATCCAGGCGATCGGGGTTCGATTCCCGGTCAGGGCACATGCCCGGGTTGCGGGCTTGATCCCCAGTCGGGGGCGTGCAGGAGGCGGCCGATCAGTGACTCTCTCATCATTGATGTTTCTATCTCTCTCTCTCTCCCTCCCCCTTCCTCTCTCTGAAATCAATAAAGATATATTTTTTAAAAAAAGTAATCCTCAAGAGTGGGGAAGAATTCGGCAGGTGAAGGATGGCTGGGAAGGCCATCAGGGACAAAGGAACAAGGATCTGAGCTACAGAGGAACTTGGTGGGTTCAGCAGGTAGGGTGGGAGCCCAGAGAACATGGGTGGTAGTGAGGAGACATGATTTTGGACTGGAATTAGGATCTATAGGCCACGGTCAGGCCACGGTCAGGCCAAGATCAGATTTTCATTTTAAAAAGATCACTCTAACTGCTCTATCAGGGGATTAGGTACTAAAATGCTTATATGATCTCTCCCTTGTTTTTAACACTTGAGTCACAAATACCCCTCAGTTGGGGTATGGAAACTTGCAAATCTACTGGTAGCCAACTTCCCCTGAGTCTTTGCAGGCATTTAAGGGACATGCTTCTTACTGTCATGTTGGGAGAACAGAATGAGCTTTGCACTTCTTAAAAAACATATTACTTCATGCATGATGTTTGTAAAACCATTCCTTAGACTAACATCATATAATCAATTTCCCCAAAATGACTCAGATAGGGAAATAGTTAAGCCTCCTTTATGGTATTTCAAGAAGATACTCTTTATGGAAGGAAAAATCATCTGACCCAATACTGCACATCAGTTCCACACACAGGAAAACTAAGTGCAGAATAACTCTTTGTGTAGAGAAATGCAAAGTCTGTGGTCTATAAGCTCTCAAAAACATTGCCTTCTAGAGAGGCTACTGCCTGTCTACTGGGGGGCAGGGGGGAGTCTCTGCCCTAATGGATGTAAAAGTTCCCCTGCACAAGGACAGTGTGAAGCCTGACTGGATATTTCCAGATGCTCTTTAAAGCTGTTCCATCCCGAGATATTCCTGGTTGATGAAAAGGAGACTCAGATATATTATAAAGTAGTGGTATGTGTAGGTCAGGCTCCAGTCTTCAAAGAACCACACATAGGGAGACAGATGAACGTGGAGAAGGGGAACCGGAGAAAGGGCCGAGATGAAGTGAAGACAGAAATGTGAGCAGAAACCCAGAGGTGGTTCCTCTGTGGGGTCTAGAGAACTCGCTAGATGAAATGCAGCAGGACCTTTCCCCGCTGTAGATCTACCTGGAGGGTCTCAGAGATTAGACGTGTGTTTGTGCACTTAAGATTCCTCCTCTTGGCCAGCTATCATGCTCTGAACTGCTTGCCACGTTGAGATTTGTAGTTTTCAACTATCTAAGTCTCTTTTTATTGCCTCTTCTTTCGCTCCTTACCTCCCACAGAAATATACCTTGCCAACAAATAACCCAGCTCCCTGCACGTTGTTTATACTGAGAGCGTGTGAGGAAGTGCCAGCAGGTCGCCCTCGGAAGGTGGAATTACTCACTCTCCTGCAGCTGAGCTCTGGGTAGCATTAACCTCTGAGCTGCTGTAGGCGGCCCTGGTGGAGCCAACACTGAAGGGCCAAGGATCGGAAACGAGCTCTTGTCCTGGTCATTACACATGCGGTGAACCCAAGCCTGCCTCCACACTCCTAACAGAAGGCGTTCCTATTTCCTCACTAAAAATTCCACCTCCGTATCAACATTCCGTAACTTAAAAAAAAAAAGAAAACATGTTTTCAAAGTGTAAGAGACTGCTTTATGATATTGATATTTTAGGAGAAGAGCAAAGGAAGAGAAAAGTTTTTTCTCTAGCTATTTGTTTCTCTAGAAACAAATGTCACCCCTCCTAAACATTCGACAGTTCCTAAGGCCCCTTTCCCCTCTCAGGGCCAAATGTACAGCTGATCCTGGGAAAGTGCTTTTGCCAGAGTTATATGTTCAATAGCCCGGGCAGTAAAATTCTCCAAAAATGTGTGTTGCTATAATAGCAATTCAGATTACTGGGTGTATTTTTAAACCTTTTAAGAATTAAACATTAAAAAAAAAAAAAATAGAAAGACTTTGTTTTAAAAAGGAACTAAACATGAATGCATAGGTATAAAATCTGATTACCCTCACAAGGGCTTCAAGCTGATATTTGAATACTAAACCTTGTTGGGATGGCGAAATAACAACTTGTGCTTGTAAAATCTAGGAAATTTAAAACCGAAGCCAGAGCTCCATCCTAATTTACCTCTTTACTCTTCTATCATAAACGGCCTAAGCTGCCAGAGGCACGCGTGGCCTCGCCGACTGCACGCGCGGCCGGCTCG
The DNA here is from genome assembly GCF_964146895.1 of Miniopterus schreibersii. Taxonomy (NCBI): domain Eukaryota; kingdom Metazoa; phylum Chordata; class Mammalia; order Chiroptera; family Miniopteridae; genus Miniopterus; species Miniopterus schreibersii. The sequence goes on along the minus strand of NC_138111.1, from coordinate 54,133,087 downwards.
GAGACAGCGCCCCGCGGTCAGGTGCTGGGCAGATGAAGGCCGCGTGCATCAGGATTCCCTGCGGCTGCAACTTTGAAAGACTCTGCAGAATTTTAGAAGGGAACTCTAGAAAAGCAAAAATCACTTTGGTCTTTGTATGTACAAAAGCATTTAATATGTAGACATTCAAGTAGGTCTTAGGGGCTCATTTATAGTTTATAGAAAGCCTTTTTAGACGAGCCTTTAGATTTTCCATGAGAAAACGTTAATCCATGAAAGCGCAATGAGATTGACCTGACTTTTATATACTTCCCTTGACTTGGGTGTGGCGGCATTTAGCACGTGGCAGGAAGGAAATACAAGTACAATGATTATAGACAAATGCTTTGAAAACAGAACCAGTAAAACTGCCTATGATTGTGAGGCCCAAAGTCTTACATTTTACCACTCGGTCTGGAAGAATAGCTACATAACTGCTTTTACTAAACTGCCTATGAATCGGTGCTAAAAAGAACACTGTTACTACCTTAGGATTTTGGTTTCAATACCAAAGGTCTTGTCATTTTACCCTGCTTTTGGCAAAACTGTGCAATGTAGACCATTCACAGGATGCATCTGAGCTCTGGGGCAGGGAGAGACAGGTCACACGAGCTGACTGCACCCTTCTGGGGCACGGTGCCTGACAAGCCCGGAATCCATCCCCTCCTCTCCTGCAGTGCCAGTGGGGGGACCAGGCACATACCCTGATGTCAAATTAAATGTCCTTCAGACCTCTGTAGGAAGTTCCAAGTAACAACTGAACCAGTGCAGTTACTTTTCCTATGGAAGGACTTGTTTGTTTGTTTGTTTGTTTGTTTGTTTAAAAAAAATGCTTCCTTAAGTAAAAGAAAGCAAAAGAAACCAAACAAACAAACTTCACTTATTATAAATCAGCCCCCCTCCGTGACCACCAGGACAATGTCAATTTCTGACTTTATCCTCAGTCTGCCAAGCATCTGGATACATATGAAACTACCTAGATAATGCAAAGACAGCCTTGACAGGAAGGGTTTTGTAAAATATTATCCGTGTGCGTGCCACCCCAACTCTTTTATGTAATAGCTGAAAGACTATGGGTAAGTCCCCTTAACCTTAACCGTATCTTGGCTGAAACACTGTTCCTCCACTCCCAAGGGTGGTTGGGATAACTCAATGAGAAAACCTGTGTACCAAAGCATAATGGCACCTAAAATGTAAAAAGACTCAATAAATATTAGTTCCACCCCCCAACATACATATAACACATAAACACATGTGTACAATAAAACGTGAAGACTATAATCCAAAATATTAAAGGAGGGTGTCTCTTGGAGATAGGATTGCAAGTCACTTTATTCCTTGGGACTTTCCAAAGTTTCTCAATTACCTACAACATATGTGTGTATTTGTATGTATTTGTTTGTCTACAGGTATATATCTTGTGTAGTCAAAAAATATGCTATATAAAAGATGTGGACATATAGTCAATAACATTGTAATGACTATGAAAGGTGTCAGATGGGTACTAGACTTAATAGAGAGATCACTTTTGTAAGGTATAGAAATGTCTAATTACTGTGTTGTACACCTGAAACTAATATAATATTGTATATCCACTGTAATTAAAAAATAAATTAAAGGTGTACAAATAGTTTCTATTATAAATATCAGTGTCCCTTTATATCTAGAGCTAGACATGCTACTGAGACACTGAAAGAAAAAAGTAGCATGCCATTGTTCCACACTTTTTAAAATATTTTTTTACTGATTTTAGAGAGAGAGGAAGGGAGAGAAAGAGAAACATCGATATGAGAGAGAAACATTGATCAGCTGCCTCCTGCACACCCCCTACTGGGGATCGAGCCCACAACTGGTGACCTTTTGGTACATGGGATGATAACCAACTGAGTGACACCAGCCAGGGATGTTCCACACTTTTAACACATCAGAACAATGCCAAAATGTCACAAATACTGAAGGCTGCACACCAACAGTTAAAGAAAAAACAAAAAGACATCACTTCAAAACAGCACTGTCTGATAACTGTTAGGGCTTGAAAGATGCCGACCAGAGTAACCAGAGTCTTGCCCATGTTTTACCCTTGAAGCCTGCTCTGCGCCAGTACACTGTAAGTGCTCAGTAAATATTTGTTCAAAGAACTGATAAATGAAAGCAGCATGGGAGTGATGGATAATCATAACGGCTCTCATGGTTTCTGTTATGTTTTGTTTTCTCTTGTTAACAAAGAGACTTGGACAAGCAGTGTTCAAAGAAATATATTCAGAATGAGTCAAGAATGGTTGACAATTAAGAACGCGGAGCCCTGGCTGGTTGGCTCAGTTGGATGGAGTGTGGTCCCACACACCAAAAGGCTGTGCGTTTGATTCCCAGTTAGGGCACATACCCAGGTTGAGGGTTCAATCCCGGTTAGAGCATGTTACGGAGGCAACCAATCAATGTTTCTCTCTCCCATCAGTGTTTCTCTCTTTTCCTCTCCCTCTAAAGTCAATAAAAGCATATCCTCAGGTGAGGATAAGAGGATTAAAAGAAAAGAAAGAGCGTGAAGTACATTATATGATTATTACAATATACAACTTTTCATGAAATCAGAAAATATCCCATGTTTTTAAAAATTAAGAGTGTCACGTATTATAAAACACATTGAACCAATTTCCTCAAAATTTCTGGGAGTCAATTTATCTCTTTGTTGTGAAGGAACATGAAAAATTTTAATTCCCAAAAGGACATTTTTTGAGGAAAGAGAAGTACAACATAAGGAGCAATGAAATAGATGCCGCCTCCCTCTCCTGCCCTCTCTGTCTCACTGTAAAGTCTAGGACAAAATCAGAGCAGTGCTTACCCCAGGTGCAACTGCAGACCCTTCTCCCTAAAGGCAAGTCTGCACCTTCAGGCAACAAAGCCAGGAAGTCTGAGATGCCATGTCCACTCAAAAGTGCAAGAACAGAATATGTGGTGTTTCCTTAGCTTTGTAAATTTTGATTCTGACTAAGTAGTACCAAGGCAAAAATACGCAATAATAAGTTTCATTAAAGTTTACTCAAAAGATTGAAGAAACAGAAGGGATACCACATGAAGAAAGAGAATCCATTTCTCAATTAGGTTCCCATGTTCAAACCTATTAGGTGCTTAAAAGGTAGCCAAGGCAGAGCTGTAAAGATTTTACTTTGATTTGTGTTAATTCTAATAGTTTTCAAAATGTACAGAGGATTTCCTGCTCTAAGTTCCAAACATATGACACATACCCCACCCCCCCCCGACCTCAATACAAAACATGAGTGGGTTGCCCGGGCGGCATGGCTCAGTGGTTGAGCATCAACCTATGAACCAGGAGGTCACAGTTCAATTCCTAGTCAGGGCAAAAGCCTGGGTTTTGGGCTCGATCCCCAGTGGGGGGCGTGCAGGAGGCAGCTGATCAATGACTCTCTCATCATTGATGTTTCTATCTCTCTCTCCCTCTCCATTCCTCTCTCTAAAATCAATAAAAAACATATATTTTTAAAAGACATGACTGGGTTAACCACGAAACAATGTAAAAAAGACTCCTCAAAAGTAAACTAAAACAAATTAACAATGACAACGATAATGATAATACAGTGTCTACTGTGAAAACTGTTTTATGGAATCATCTTTAGTCCTCAGGACAACACTGCAAAAAAGTATTACTGGCCTCACGTTTCACTTGAAGCGACAGGAGGTACCGAGAAGGCATGTGGCCTCATCAGCATCACAGAGCTGTGAGCACAGAACCAGAAGCGCAAATCTAAGCCGGGCCTCTCCGACCCCAAATCTCTCAAGACCAGCAAATCAGTCTGCGTTACGGGGCTTTGCACATACCGGCTCCTCTGCGGGAACATTCTGCCCCATCTCTCCACTGGGCCGACTCTCACCCATCCATTAGAGTGCAGCTCAAACACCACTGCCTCCGAAGAGCCTAACCTGTGCACCCCCCTAAAGTAAGCACCCCATTATTCCCCTGCTTGGCATCTTCTTTTCCTCCAGGACATCTACCTCAGCGCAAAACATATATTCACTGGGTGCGTATGTATTTTGTGCCTGCTTTCTGATAGAGACTGTGAGGTCCAGACAGGCAAGGGCCACATCTACAAATATAATTGTTAAATGAATATTTGTTGACTGACTCACAGACTGAAACCAATAAGCATAACAATAACTTTCAAAAGATGGAGGTAAAGAGCTACTGGCACTTGCACTCTGCCTGCCCTACAAACGGGAGCTCAGTGTTCATCTGTTTGTATATTGAACTATCTTGTAAGATGTCTGGACAAAGGGTTGTTAAAAGAAAAATCTGAGAATGGCTATATTATTCTATTCTTTGGGGAGGGGGGTAATTATTATTTTTCAATACCTTACATTTTTAGTAGCTTCGCTGAGGTTCAGTTAATATATCATACAATCCACCCTTTTAAATTGTGTAATTAGTTTTCAGTATATTCACAGAATTGTGCAACAATCACCATAATCAATTTTAGAGCATTTATATCAACTACTCCCTCCTCCCTCAAAAAACCTTTCTCATTAGCAGCCACTCTGCATTACCCCTCTCCACTAGGCAACCACTAACTTATTTTTTGTCTCTATGGATCTGCCTATCCTGGACATATTATAAACCAAATCAGATAACATGTGGTCTTTCACTTAGCATAATGGTGCTATTCTACATATTTTCTTAGATCCACAGATACAGACCACCAATGAGAGGTGAGAAAATCTGCTTAGGTCCACCCAGTGTCTGTTTAAGCAGACAAGGTATATAATAGGCAAATCAACAGGGAGAGAAATAGAGTGGCTGACTTAGAATATAAATGTGAATCAAAATTCTGACAAAGTCAGTCTTCTTTCCCAAAGCTTCAAGACAAGAACCTCTTCTCATCTATTTTATTTCTGCCATTTCTGCCATACTATATAGTGATTTTTGTAGGCATGTGCCAGATAATTAGAAAATGCAAAAAATCAAAAGCCTAACTATATTTGAAGAATGCCCACTTAATCCAGGAGTTCCCTGTATATATATAAAAAAATCCTAAAGTGTTGTCTGTACTCTTTCATCTTTCTCACTCTCCAGGGAGAAGCTAATTCTGGGCCTGAAGCCATGAAGCCCAACAGGACACATGCCGCTGAAATGGCCCCTTGAGATCTCCCCCTGGTCGGATGTTGCAAGTATTCCTACCTTTTCCTTCATTAATGATTCCCTCCCATGTGGTCCACCAGCTTCCAGCCTAAACTAACACAGTAAATGACGACTGGTCTTTATAGTCTGGATATTTTAAGGATTAAGTAAAGTGATTTCACTTATTAGAATGAATTTTAAAAGCACTAGTGTAAAGTTCCAGTGTGTAGAAAGGAATGTCACATCACACTTCATGTGCGGTGGTCATATTACCAACACCTGGATTACAAAAGGATTTCCTTGTTTTCCTACAACAAGCTCTTTGACGTGGAAACTCGCACCCCAACCATTTTGCCATGAATACGCAGCCCTCACCTTGTCAGGCTCCCAGCCTGTGCCACCTGTGGTAATGTCACTTTAGATGTTCCTATGGGCCTAGATAAGAGTCACACTAACAAAAACTTTGCATCAAGGAAATCAGTAAGAAAGCCCTGGCCACTGTGGTGCAGCTGGATGGAGCATCATCATCCCACGCACAGAAGGGTCCCGGGTTCGATTCCCGGCCAGGGCACACACCCAGGCTGCATGCATATTGGAGCAACCAATCAATGTCTCTCACTCATTGATGTTTCTCTCTCTCTCCCTCCCTCTCCCTTTCTCTTTCTCTAAAAAATAAAAATTAATCAGTAATAAAATCAAATCAGTAAATATCAATATAATCAGTAATAAAAGATAATCAGTCTGAAAATAAAACAAAACTAAGTAAAATTAACCTTAAAATCAGCACTTAACTAGATTTACAAAAGTCTAGACTTCCCACAGCATTGGGTTTTTTGCAACAATCTTAAGAATACATATTTCAAGCTCCAATATTATTTCACAGAGGGCTTATTTTGATAGAATAAGGAGATTCTTCCAATATATAATTGCAGTGGTACCAATTTAGAGAATTGACTACTGAACTGATGCTACAGTCCTTTAGGTAATAATGGAATTACATTTTATTCTTCTTATACGGGAATTTTTATTAAAAAGTCACTTGGAAGCCGGCATATTACTGACCCCCAACCCAAGTATTTAATAATTTGATACAGACATAAGAAAACTCAAGTAAAGTGGTTTACAGATCTCTCACATTGCTTATAGGAAGGATGATCCACTTAACAGAAAATTTAAAAGTAAACTTAAGGGAAGTATTTGTTATATTAAATCTACTAATTAGTGCTTAAGAGACCATATCTTTAATTTTAATAATTTAAACAGGATATTTTATATCTTCTATATGATGAGACTTTAACACCAATTTATTCTTTACTCAGTGTCATACTAGGTTGTGAGAAAAACTCACACACTATCTAAAATTATGCATTAAATGACTGAAACCATTACATTTTCTCTTGGGAAATATGTAAATATAGATAACGTGTCCATTGCACTGTCTTTGGCAGCAAGTGACAGAAGCTCACAACTCAAATGCCTTACAAAACAGACATTTTTTTCCTAGAGAATAAGAAGTCTGAAAAAAGAGGCTTCAGGTATAGTACAATCAGGGCTCAACTCTGTTTCTTTCTGAGTCTTGGCTCTGCCCTTCTCCATATAGTGGCTTTATCATCCCCACATGGTCATAAAATGACTGTGTAATTCCAGTCATTATATCTATACATTCCAATGTCCAAAGAAAGAAGAGGGGCTGTCTTTACCCTGTTACTTTTTAAGAGAAATAAAATCTTTTCTAGAAAACCCCAATTAAACTCTTCATCTCATCAGTCAGAACTGTGACAAATTCCCATGATGAAAATGATCACTGGTACAAGCTAAAACTCTTCACTGGTCACTATTAATTTTAACCATCTGAGGTCTAGTGGGTTGAGCTGTCCCCCAACAGATTATATTATTATATATATCCAAGTCCTAACCCCTGGTAAGTTTGAATGGTGACCTTATTTGGAAATAGTGCCTTGGAAACATAATTTAGTAAAGAATCTTGAGATGAGATCATCCTGGATTTAGGGTCTGCCCTGAATCCAGTGATTCCTTATGAGAGAAGGAAGAGGGAGCACAGAGACAGGGTGAGTGAGGCTGGAGGCAGAGATTGGAGTGATACAGCTATAAGCCAAGGAACACCAAAGACTGCCAACTACCAGATGCTAGAAGAGAGACATGGAATAGAGTCTTCCTTAAGAAGGAACCAATCCTGCCAACAATTTGATCTTGGACTTCTGGCCTCCTGAACTGTCAGAGAATAAATTCCTGTTATTTCAAGCCACCCAGTTTGTGTCCACAGCAGCCCCAGAAGCTGATACATAGGCTCTACCCTCTGGGGCTGAACTAGCCTTTCTGAAGAACATGCTGGCATGGAAGACAGCACATGTGTGAACAGAGCTGGTAAGGAAGGAGAGGGGCAACTAAGGATGTCTGCTGGAGACATCGTCCTGCTTTTCAAACAGAAATTTTCATTCCGAAAAATCTCCTTTTTAAAATAAATGTTTATTTTAATATAGTTTTAGATTTACAGAAAATTGTGAAGCTATAACAAAGAGTTCCCATATATCCCATACTGAGTGTCTCCTATTATTAACATCTTACATTAGATTAATGTTACAATTAATGGACCAATATCCATGCCTTATTATCACCTAATGTCCATACTTGGTTCAGATTTCCTTTTTTATCTAATACCTTTTGTGTTCCAGTATACAATAGTTATAATATGCATAAAACCAATTGGAAATTCAACCATTTTTTATTTCTTTGTAAAATAAAGCATATTTATAAAAATTATCATGAAATGTGTGTATTCACACATTTTCATATAAAGGAAACATGGGCAGAATGGAATCACAAGACTGCATTTCTATGAATATTCCATGCTCGAGGAAGTGGAGAATCTCACTACCAGTGAAGTGTGGACAACACATAGTAACTTCCTTACAAAAAGTCAAGTATGAAAAGGAGAGAAAAAGAGTAACTTTACAGTGGAGGAATCTGACAAACAATATCTGTCACACGGTCAGTCACCTAAGGATTGACAGGTCACGATGATAGTACGCATCCTTGACATGAAGTGATAAAAAATGGCAACCTCTGTGATCTTCTCCCCCCGCAAACAATTTATTACCTCAGTCTACTCATGAGATAACCATCGGACAAATTTCAGTCGAAGGAAATTTTCTGAAATACCTGACTGGTGATCCTCAAAACTATCAAGCTCTCCAAAACAATGAAAGTCTAAGAAACTCTTATAGCCAAGAGGAGCCTAACGAGAAATGATGATTAAATACAACACATTCTGAATGACAGATGTTAATAACAGGGGAAACTGGTGCAGGTTTATAAAACTACCTGTAATATTTTTGCAGTTTTCTTATAAGTGTAAAACTGTTCAAATTAGTTTATTAAAAATAAAATTAGCGACTTGCAAAAACAAAACAAAAAACAAACAAAAAGACTGTACATACTACAAATAAACAAAATATGGGTGGGTGTAAAAACAAACTTTGTTCCAACAATAACTCAAAGATAAAAGCCTAATAATTCCATGAAAAATACCATGATCCAACAGAACAATCATTATTAGAGCAGCAGCATTTCCAAATAAAAAATCTAACAACTCTTCCAAGATGATGATGCTAGGAGCATGATGTTACTCCCTGTTACTAAATGAAGCATTTCTGACAATTATGAGTTCAACGCTGTTCCTCTTGCCACACAGTTTCTGCCTTGCTGATCTCATCTCCTCTTGGGGCTTCACGAGTTTGACCTCTGGTTGAGGACTCCTATCTTTATCTTCGTTCCCTATCCTCCACAGCCCTCCTCCTGCCTGCTGGATGATTTCTCTTGGCAGGCAACAATCTAAAACCCAAACTCATCTTTTTCCCAAAATCAAGTAGTTAGGGAAATATTTCTCTCAGTGTTAGTGATATTGAACATTAGACCTCAAAGTCGTTTTTCATTCCTCTTTGCCTGCACCCGCATCTGATTACACACTGGTATGCCAATTTTAAGTCTGTCAGTTCAACTGGATTCAGCTGGTAGTTTTCTAAACACTTAGGACACTAGCTTCATGGTCCCACCTGCACCTTCACGATATGATCTAATCAATATCCCCCCTTCAGAGGGCCAAGTTTCAGCATCACAAGCCAATTCTCTAATCACCTAATTTTAATCATTCCAATCTTTTCCCTTTATTTATTTTTTTAAATATATCTTTATTGATTTCAGAGAGAGGAAAGGAGAGGGAGAAAGGGAGATAGAAACATCAATGATTTGAGAGTCATTGATCGGCTGCAGCCCACAACCCAGGCATGTGCTCTGACCAGGAATCGAACCCCGATCGCCTGGATCCTAGGTCGACGCTCAACCGCTGAGGCACGCCCGGCCGGGCCTTTACCCTTTATTGCCAAAGCCCTTGGAGTGGTAGCTGCTTCCTTCAGTCTCTACCTCTTGATTCCTAAAAGCAGGTGTCTCCACCTGAGCACTACTGATATTTTGCCTGGATATTTCTTTGATAGTGAGGTTTGTTTTATATATTTTAAGAGGAGAAGCAGCATTCACCCTGGGTAGAGGACCACTATCTTAGACTTTAGTTTTTACCCTTCCATTGCCTATTTAATAATTTTATACCTAGTTAACATATCTTATATAAAATGCTCTCACTCAACTCACTGCTGTAGTTTTAGTCTTCTGACCAGATCCCCAAAGAGTTCTATAATATCTCCTGCATTTATGTCCCTGTATCTTTATTTTCACCCTTGTCAGTTGACCTAATGGTAATGATCCTATGTAGTCAGCTCCTCAGCCATTTTTCTGCCTCTCATTTCTGTAACCCATCTTGACCTCAAAGTACATCCCTCATCTAATTTTCACCGTTTTCTTCAATGGCTGATAACCTACAGAAGAAAATCCAACTTCTTTAACTTGGCCTTGAGAGACCTCCAGGAATCAAAGAATTTACCTGCAATTCCAAAGATGTTACTCTAGCTCTGTACTCTTCAGCAAGCTGATTATCTTCTTTGACCTTCAGTTTTCTCCCAGTAAGATAACTGCTTAACTTGTAGGATTGTTGTAAAATTAAATATAATGTAAGTAATAAAGCAGGTACAGTCCAATAAAAGGTAGATTCTATTGCTATTCTTAGAGTTTTCATCAATATTATTTATGTCAATAGCTAAGTGTACAAAATAGGGGTTCGATAAATTTAATTTCCTGTGGCAGACATGACAGTTCTTCTTTTCTAACATGCTAACAATTTTTAGCTGGGCACATAGTCACCTAGCTAAAAACTACATCTCCTAGTGTTTTTTGAAGCGAGATATAAGCATGTCACTAGGTTTTAGCCACTGAGATAAGAATAAAAGTGATACTGCAACTTAGGTCACATCCTTCACAGAAAAGAGGTTGCCTGCCTTTATTTCTTTCTCCTGCTGACTGACGTGTGTATGTGATGACCAGAATGAGAACAGTCATCTTGAACCCCTAGATGGAAGCCGTTCCTTGAGGGCTGCAGATCAACGAGAGAGAAAAAGCTTGTGTTCCTCAAGATTGCGGGGCCACCACAGAAGTCTGAAATCATCTAGCTGACTATTATGTAAGACATAAATAAATCGGTGTCTTATTTAAGCCACTATTGTTTGAGTCTCTTCATTACTGTAGCCAAACCTATATTTTAGCTAGTACATCTCCTTTATGATGTGTGCCTCCCATAACTTACCTCCACTTGCCATTTCCTTAAAAATCCATTGTCGTTTTGTTTGATGGATTTAAACACTAAGAAAGAATTATCCAGGAATCATCACACAGGAATAAGATGACTCTCTCCACAATGGCTATTAGGTATTAGAACTCTCTTAATTACAAATGACTTCCCCTATGTCTCTAACTCTTTTTTATTTTTATTTTCTCTTTAGGGGCTTTTTTGGCTCTAAAACTGTTAAGATGAAAACTGTTAACATATTTGAACTTACCTATATCAATATCACACAGAAAATAAAGATGCCAGGACCCAGATTAGAAAAGGACCATACAACTTAAAAACATAATCTAAGATTTTAGAAAAAGGCAGATAGCCTGATCCATGGAAAATTATAACCACAATGTCTGAGGGTAAAATAGAGTTAAAATCACTCCAAAAAGCTACAACCTATCACTCTATATGTGAGAATGTCTATGGAGGGGCAATGCTTTTGTATTTGGGCAATGAAATTCCCTCTGGACTTAACCATTCATTTAATTTAATAAGCATTCATTGATCATGAATGGGTATCTTTGTGAACCGACAAAGCAAAATGCCAAGTTTTAGTCAAAACCATCTCTGCAGATTTTTCCTTTCTTGCTGAATTTGCCTAGAGTCAGCAAAAGAAGGCAAAATCACTTTCTTTGTGCTAAGGCTTCAGAGCTATACTCACTGGTGCCCCATTCATTAATGCCAACTCTAACTGCTGATTTAAGAAATACTTGACAAGTGGTAGAATAACCCACCACATCAGAATACATTTAGCAAGAGAATAAATCTTGCAATACTCAAACTACATATACGCAATTGTGACACAGTCCAACTTTCTGGCAAGTGATATTTCCAACATGAAAAAATATTAAATTCAGTGCAATTAAAGACTCCTAGTACTTTAGCACCCTTCTGATATAACCTCCTTTTTCTGCTGATGAGGCCCAAAGAGCCTCTGTGGCTATAAGAATTTACCTAAGGTACTGTCAGCTAGTAGAAGGCAGGGCCTGCAGTGGAACCCAGCCTTCCATGTTACAACAGAGCTCTTACCTCCACTCCCCATTGCTTCACATTCAAGATCAGGAAAGAAATCAAATGAGTAAAAATGAGTTGGAATCTCTCAAATTAGTCACAATTTGGCAACTGAAAAAAGAATAAAACTTTCTAATGTTGCATAGTTGAGGAAAGCCACACTTTGCAGAGGAAAAGGCCTTGAAATGTGAGCCATTCGATCTCTATTCCAGGCGTAACTCTGCTAATAATCTTCTGCGTTGACTTAGATCAATTCAAAAATGTAAAATGAAGGGAAGGAATACTATTCTTAAAGGCCCCTAACATGCTCTGGTTCTATGATTCGAGAACTGGGAGAAAGTTCACTGCACACCCTGACTTGGCAGTTTGAAGTCAAATTTATCCATCTTCCCTGTCTTCTAATTTCTCACTACTTGGTAATAAGATGCTAAAGAAAGAAACAGAGAAATAAAAAAGCCAGTCCTATCAGCTGGATCAGTTCTTAATACTGTCCTCTACCTTAAAGTCCCTGTACCAAAACACAGGTCAAAGGCTACAAAGCCTAGTCCTAAGCCCCTAGCTCAGACCCTCCCCTTAAGGAAAACAACTCAGCCATCCTACCACCTGGCTCATTACTTGTTTCAGAGACCCCTAAGCTTCCTGCCTCTGGGTTTTTCCTGAATACCCTCTTCATTTCCATCAACCTAAGTCCCGATTATTTCCTCCAAGGCCCAACTTGAGCCCCAGCTACTCCACACAGCCTCTCCCTGGTCCTCTGCAATCTCTTTTTTCTTGCCATCTGTCTGCCTGGTCTTCAGCCACTTGGCGCTTGGTCTTGGTGAGCGCCCTCTGTCCCAAACTAGATCAAAGTCCACGCTCTACAGGAAACGACTGAAACCTATTTTTATACTCTGTGCAATAGCCTACACACAGCAGGTGCCTAACAAACATTTGTTGTTGATCATGATGATGACAATGGTTCCCAGGGGTGACAAACCAAGGAAATGACAGAAAGTAAGGTGCTGCGTGGGAGGAGGCACATCATGACGATGGGCACCATGGAGTTGTAAAAATTCACTAGAAATTGGATGAAGGGGGTGAAAGAAGAGGATGACCGTAAGGTCAGTTAGTATCGGAGTCCATAAAGTAGTTCACCATCATTAAATTATAGTCCTTTCTTATCCATCAAACTAATGTCTAATTCAGGAGAATTCACTAAAATCTGGAATTATTCTTATATATCCAAATTATCTTTTGCTTGCTCTAGCATAAGTAAAGTAACTTGAATTGTCTAATTAGTCTAGAAGGTCTCTCTGGCTCTAAATATCCTCCAAATCCATACATATTTTTTTAGAAGGAGCTCCACTACTTTCCCAGGGTAATCCCCCCCCCCCCCCCATCTAACCAAAGTACAACAGCTTGAGAATATGCCAGCCTAGTAGTTCCTAATCCTGGTTGATAAAAGAATCACCTTATAAACACATGAAAACATACATGGAACCTGCTGACAGAAGTTCAGTCTTCCTTAAGGGGGCGTATGAATATGTACTATTTTAAGTGTCCCAGGTAATTCTGATGTATGGCATGTTTGAAAAAGACTGGCCACTATCACAGTTTCAGCCTCTCAAGTTTTCAAGACTGGAAAAGTTCTTGTTTCATGACTTTCTTTCCTCCTGTTTTTGCTACACAGAAGGAATTCTCAATTACCCAGCTATGAATGTTGGCTTCAATCACTCCTTATCACAAAACATTTACATAGGTTCCCTAGGAGATATTTTCCTGGTTGGCAGATTTCTAAGGTAAGGAGATCTTGACCACTGCAAACTTGGAAAGATGTCACCTGACAAGCCTTTCTGTACTATATATTAGCCACAACTTAAACTGATCTACAAAACTTTTAAGTATATCTTATTGGCCTCTCCTTTGACAACTAAGTAGGAGCTATAACTCCGGCCTCTCATGAGTCTAATCTCTCCAAAATACTATAATTCCCATAAAGAAACACAAACTAAATTAGGGCTGCAATAGTCAACCATTGGGGTTGTAAGAGTTTTCTGTGATAACTGTGATATAATCCTAGCTACACAGAGGCAGTAGAGAGAAACAATGAAGAGAGGTGCTTTGTTATCAAGTACGTCTGGTTTCAGGTACCATGTATCAGTGATGATCTTGAACAAGTGACTTGACTTCCCAACCCCTGATGTCTTTATCTAAAAAAGAGATTATTTTAACCCATCTCAGAGAGCAGTCATGAGGATTCATGAGCTGTCCCATGAAACATGGCTGTCATATAATGAACACTCAGTACGTGTTATTTTTTTAATTTTCTCTGTCAGAAATTTATTGATTTTGCTAAGTTCAATCCAAATGAGAATCTTAATGTTTTTAGCATTTGCTATATTAAACAATTTTCCTTAAGTCAAGTGAGGAAGACTTTTGCCCATGAACTGTAACTATTTCTATGATTTATAATTTGTATATCATTGAATCTTTCATGGTTTAATTTATTTGGTACCTCCAATATTTGTGGGAAAGTAAATTCCAATTTTTTACTGTTTACAAGCTTTTTTTTTTTAAATAAAACCCAAATTTAGAATACTCAGTTACAAAATATTTCAATGTGATTATAGGAATCTAAAGTTGATATGCCATGAGGTTCTGCAAAGTTTCAAACATTCCTAAAGTCTGACTTATGGACAGCAAAGAGAGAAAGCATGTAGTACCATGCTGAAATGCTTTGTTCTCTTTTTACAGTCAACATTAGTTGACTTTCTATACTAGTTATTCTAACTGTGTGTGTACAAAATATAGGATGTCCCAAAAATGTATATACACATTTTGAATAATTATAAAGGCAGTGTTTATTCAAATACAATTCATTTTCAAAACTGAGCTATCAGCTGTTAAAGTATGTACACATTTTTTTAGGGACACCCTGTATTTATAAATTTTAAAAGTTACAGTTTTCATATCAATTGGTAGAATATAACAACTGGTAGGCTATAAACTTGTTTGGACATACTTACAAGTTATATCAACACCCAATTAATTCCAAGTAATTTTTCTTCTGATTTTAACAAGGCCATCCTGAGGATGACTGAGTCCTCCACCAACATGCAGAGTGGTGTTATTATGGCAAAAAATAATCTCATCATGATGTTTGTATTTTTAACTGAATCTACAGCAGCATTTACAATAGTGTCAAGTGTTTCAACAGAATAACCTCCAAATATTTACCTCTATTCTATAAAATAAATGAAAATAATCAAAACATTACTGGAATTAGCTTAATTGATATTTTTCTAATGGAAGCAACTGATGATACTGCTGTAACATTTGCACCATTTAATATTTGCAAAATTCTTCTGCTGATGGAATTAACACATTATCAAGTTCTTTGCTTCCCTTTTTGCACAACAAATTTTGAAATAAATGAGCTAAATTAATTCAGGAAAACAGCCTTTTATTGCAAATGAAAGTGCAGGCTTCACAGACTGAGGATAAAAGCACTTTCCACAGCTGTATGTGCTAAATCTTCTTAACATAACTAATAATTTCTGAAATAGCTCCTGATGCTCCTAAAGCAGATTGGTGTCTTTGTTTCTCACGTGGTTACTGATATCACTACAGCCCCCCATGTGGGTATTAAATGTCAATAAGCTTTTTCTACACATTTCCCACTTACTATCTATCAGTGGTTTGAAAAATGGATATGTTCATTGTCCTACACTTAAAGCTCACTAGAGTCGAATGGGTTTATTGACATATTTTTAACAGAAGTGTTGTAAAACAATAGCAAAAGGACAACTTAAACTGACCTCAGACATTTGGGATATCTTACTGGGCAGTCCTTTGACACCTACAGAGAAGTTACATTTTCAGGCTTTCATTAATCCAATCGCCCCAAAATTAACTTTCCATTTCACCTGGTTTCCACAAAGAAACATCAACCAAAGAAGAACTGAAACAATGAACCATTCGGGTTGTAGGAACTTCCTCTGATAACTCTGAAAGAGTCCTGACTACCTTGATAAAACAAATAACTTAGGTATAGATTTGTACCATACAATAAATGACAAAATCACTATAGCAGAAGTATTCAGATTTCTCTCTATATACACCATGATGGGACTGTACAACCTCTACTTCCCACACATATTTCATAGACCCCTAATGTGTAATTTACTCTGTTTCCCACTGCCCTGGAATACTGATGGCCTGAAAGTTTGTGCAGTTTGCATGCCTGGGCCACAGCCCAACTAGCTGGAAAACCAAGTGGCCAACAGGGACAGTAGCATCAAGAATTGCTTCCATCACAGCACAAGCCCTTAGCTCTCCTTATCTACTCATGTCCTTGAGGGCTTGTTTTTTACCAGAGATCATGCTGTCATTGAAAGGGAGGTGTTACTTACCTTCTTTCTGAAAATGGTTGGGGAAAAGCAGCAGGTCCTCACTAGCTGTCTTTCAGATTTAATCACAATTTAAAAGGAGAACTCTGTCCACTGGAAACGCATCTCACGCACTACTGAACAAGACCGTGGTAGAACCCAACCTGGTTCATGTTTAATACAACATTAATAACACTTAGTTAAAAAATAAAATAAATACTGGATAAACGCTAAACCAGACAAAAATGCCAAGACATGAGGCATAAATCAGGACCGCCCCAGGGAAATGGGGAACATGGTAACCCTACCCTTTACATATATATTTTGTCACAGCGATACATAGCAGCATATGCCTAAGGAGGAAAATTGCCAGTTTCCACGTGCCAAGAAGAGAGAAAAATCAGATTCTAACATCTGATTAGCTAGTTAAATACACAAACATCCTCAGAATCAACCTTCCTTCCCTAATCTTTACTCTGACTCAGGAATAAATTTCTTTAAATGGGCAACCTAAAATCTTAATTTAACAACACTATTTGATCTATAGTAGTCATTAAGAGAAATGGGATGAAATGATCAAGTTTCTTTCTGGGTGTTTATGCGTATGTGTCTCCATAGGGTTAACTTGACAGTTTTCCCAGTATAAATTTTTTAAATTCCCACCAGTAATAGCCTTGGAAACTAAGTTAGCTCAATGTATTATAAGAAGAAAAGCTCCTTGTGAGAAATGTTTGTTCTACAGAAAGAAACTCCATCCCATAACAAAAAAGTTATAAAATATAATAGACTCATGCTCACTCTTGAGCCCAGAAAAATTACTGGAACACTCTCTTAACTTACTATGATTCTTTGAGGGAGGGATTTTTTTTTTTTTTACATAACCTACAGCAAGACATTATTTGTCATTAAGAGGATAATAAAATATAGTAATATCTCATTAGTCTGTCCATGGGATGTTGCATATGGTAACATTTTCCAGAAAAATAAATGTAACTATTTACAGGGTGGGACAAAAGTAGGTTTACAGTTGTGAGTATGGGAAACACAGAATTTATTCTTGTATTATTTGTTAATCACTATTATTTTTCATAGGAACAACTGTAAACCTACTTTTGCCCCCCCCCGCATGTGTCCAAATCTGAATCACTGCATGATATTACATTATAAAATAAATACACCAAACATAGTTCAGTCTTCTTTTAATGGCACGAGATAACCATCCATTCTGCTGAGTTTAGCAACACACTTTTCCTAAAATGATGACCCAGACAATTTAGTGTCATATTTTCTTCTGTAAAGTTCTTTCTCAGCTGGCGTTAGCTTTTCCTTGTTGCTATTCTCCCTAAGGCCTTGGGATTCCACTTTTTTTTTCACAAGTATCTGGTTAGGCTGTAGGGTTAGAGCTTTGTTATTCCTATGAAGAGTTCGTAAGTTTTACAGCAGGTGATCCATCCACTCTTTAACTTCCTAATGTGTTCATAGCTTCATCACTGGTAATCACTGTCAGAAATCTGACCTTCTGCTGTGTTAGGGTATCAGTACATTTTAGCCAGTGTTCTCTCCATACATTTTTATTCGTATGAAGAAGTAGAACTAGCCTGTATTCTGCACTTTGTTGTTAGATACTTTATGTTCCTTAGTTAACCAATCCTCTCCAAAACTCTATGTGAGGAATTAGTGGTAACTTTTTGAAGTTAGGCAACTAGGAACTAGTGGAGCTGGGATTCAAACCCAAGGCAGGCCAACCGCACGCCAATTCTCTTTCCCCAGGTCATGCTACTTCACTCAGCTGACGTCTCTATTCTCTGTCATCTCTCTACACTCTCCCCTTTGAAATCCTGTAGGCAAGATATCAAATATAAAAGTGACAGGTTATGAAAAAATATTAAACTGCCAGCAAGTTGAAAGCTATTATGATTACCAATGCATTTAATGCTTTTGAAATCAGACTTATTTAAAAAAACTCTTTGCAAGTTGATCTTTCAAGGAGATTAGGGACTTCTTGATTTCCTAATTAATTGAAATGTTGGCAGGAATAGTTTTGGTTTTGATCCTAGTTTTGGCATTGGAGTATATGGAGAATGAACTATTCTAAGATCCCCAGAAGCCCAGAAAAGGACAACAGCCAAAAACACCATTTTGAAATGTCCTCAAGCTGCTGTCCCATTAATAACCACCTGGAATCAACCACCGAGGCTCACATGGGCAGAGGGCAGGACCAGCTGGTCTACCTGATGACAGAGGTGCGGCCGACACATCCAATGACGGACAGGCACAAGTAAGGCCATGATGATGGCAACCCAGGAGCTGGGTCAGGCCAGGTCACTGATGCCCAAGGACACCACCTCCTGCTGGGCCAGGTTTAGAATCACACTCTCCCGAGTTCCCTTTGATTTCATGTATCATGGTCACTAAAAGGCTGCATCAACCTAAAATACTTTATATTCTTGGTATATGTGCCAGACGAGACAAATCCAAAAGTACGGTCAGGGGTCTGGGGCCTGCTAGGGGCATTTTGCCTGGAGAACATGCTTATTTTAATTGTGCACCATTTGTTTTGTTTCTGTAATAAATCTTCAGATGCTATTTCTGCACATTCTATTTGGAGAGAGCATATTTCTCTTATATGAAACAATTTTACTTCAGTCAAGTAAGAAGTTATAACTGTGAGTTCTAGTTAGATAAATAAAGATATAAGCCTTTAAATTTTATTATATACATATCACTATTTGAGTCTCAATAGGCTGGAATTCTTCATTTGCTCAGCCATCCTAAACCTTATACAAATCAGATCGTTGGAACACCAAAAGAAAGCACTTAGATACCACCCCCTATTTGTATACACGTCATAATTTTTAAATATTTTGATAATCATTTAATACTTAAGACTCTGTGGAAAAAAGTACATTTTAGAAAAGAAGAAAAAATTAAGCTTCCAAGAAGTTAGGCAACAAGTCAATTTCTGTGATTGTCAGGAACCGGAGCTCCTCCACCTTTAACACTGATATTTTTGCTCTCTACAACTAAGCAGCTTCACCCAAAATAGTGCAGTCTGCCACAAACACTCAGGAGACGGGAAAGCTCTTGTGATGTTTTGTCACCTAGATAGAGTCTGTCAGACACGCAAGGATCAAATTAAACGGTGTACAAGTCCCACCTTGTACTCTTATTTTTACCTTAGAAACAAGATTTACCCAACTGTGCTGTACTGAAGCTTGAATTTCATGAGTACAAATTGATTAATGCATCTTGCATTGTTCAAGTATAAATACTTCCAAAAGGTGTAGCGATCATAAATGCCTCAGAATGAATTATCATTGTTAGAGATTACAATTGACCCTTAAACAACGTGAGTTTGAACTTTGTGGGACCACATATATGCAGATTTTTTTCAACTGACCCAGAGTTCAATTGACCCACACAGTTAAAACATGTGGTTCCAGCGTCAGCTGGGCCTGGGCTGTTATACTCGGATTTTTTACTGCGAGAGCAATGGATACTCGCCTATGCCTGAGTTGAGTTGTTTTCAAGGGTCAACTGTAGCTAAAAATATACCTAGGAAGACTCAAAAGGGATGGGACAGAGGAGTAAGTTGTGAGGTTATTAGTGGCAGAGAGCAGTCAGGTGAACAACCAATAACAGTGTGTAATGATGGCAGTTGAGTGTCCCTCTACATAACCAGAAAGTCGAAGAACACTAATCTGTCCATAAGGGAATTCTAAAAGAAGAGAAAGGGTCTAAAAGGAAAGCAATAAAAAAATGTTTAAAGCAAACTTCTACCCATTTCAATATGGTCTGGACTTTGGCCTATATACGGAATGCAGAATTTTAACACAAAATTAATTAGAAGAGACCTATATCACAGTAAATCTTTACCAAGAAAGATATTTGATACCTCCTAAAACAATTTTCTTTGCCTTCCCAATACATGTCACTGAACTGATTACCCTTGAGAATTATATGAAATTGTGCTATGCTGTTTTAAGCAAGATGTGAATATTATTTAAACAACAAGCTGTTGGCTAATGCCAAACCCAACATACCACGGTCAGAACTGTGTCTGCTCTACAGCCACAAATGCTAAAAATAAAAATGTGATATTATACCTAGAATTAATTTGACCAAGTGCATGCTTCTTTACAAAGTATTTTTCTGATCTGTTGACAAGGAAGGTTAACTGGAAGACGTTCATACTCTGAAATGCATTCTATTACATGGGGTAATGGAGTGTGTACCGAGAGCCCACTGGCCTCTGAGAAAGGTTAAAACTCCTTAGATGAACTTAAAAGGACCACTCCAACCTCTAACCTGCTTCTCTCTCTAGCACCAGTCTTTCTTACACTTCCTATAATCCAGCCATTTGCCTATTGCAATTCTTTTAAGTAGCAATGTTTTAAACTATGCCAATAGGTTTCTTCCTTGCAATGTCATTCTTTACCTAGTCAATTCCTAATCCTCCTCAGGTTACAGCCTGACCAACATCTGTCCAGGGAAGCCTTCCCTGACCTCCCAAACAAGGTCCCTCGGGTAAGCTCCGTGTTCTCAGAGTAAAACATTCCTCTCATTTCATTGTAATGTTGGGGTAGGTTTTCCTAACTAGATTGTAAGCTGGGCAAAGGCAAGGGCCAAGTCTGTTTTTGTTTTCCACTATAGGTTCCCATAATTAGTACAGTTCTTAGCATGTATTTGGCATGACAAAAATTATTTGTTGAATAATTTCTTCCTTAATTCAATATATATTTGCTGAACACCTACTGGATGTCAGGCATCATTCTAGATACATCATAATAATAAACAGTAAATGAAACCTGTCCTCATACAGCTTAAATATTAGTGGGGACAGCAGACAATCAACATAGAAAAAGTAAACTATAAAGAGTAATAGAAGGTGGGGAGCACTGTGGGAAGAATAGAGCAGGGTGAAGAGGAACAGGAGCACCCAAGGAAAAGAGGTTGCAATTTTAAATACGGTGACCATGGCAGGAATAACTGAGAAGGTGGCCATTTAAATGGCAGGCTTTAGAGACTAACATTTTCAGCGTGTCAAAGAAAACAACTTTTGTGTCATTTTATAAAAATAAGAGTAGCAGAAGTCTTCAGGAAGGCTCAAATGAATATTAAATAGAGAAAGATAGAAACAAAACCACATATGCAATCTTGGTAGAATAGTTCATGTGTGAATTAAGGTGGCACGGAGCCGGGAGTGGGAGTGAAAACGAAGGCAGGAGTGACAGAGGAAGAACTGCCAGGACTTGATGGTTTCGATGAAGAGGGAGGGGAAACTGTCCAAGTAGTACTGAAGTCTCGTGTTAAGGTCACTCAGAGAATGACAGTTTGTTCATAGATGTATGGAAGGAGAAGCCAAGAGGAAAAACTGGTTTAAGGGAAGGGAAAGAAAACGATGAGTTTATGTTTACATATGCTTAAGTGACGATCCTGTTGACAAACCCAAATGGACATTCCCACGAGCCAGACAGAGCGATGGGATGGGAGCTTGGTAGAGGATTGTGGGGTTGAGATAAACCTGTAGGAGTTATTGGTACAGAGTGAAAGCTGCCTCGCGGGAGCGCACGAAATGAACAGAAGAGAGAAGAGAAATAGCCGAAAAAGACGGGAGGCAAAAGCTTGAAGCACAGCCACATTTAAATGATGCAAGAGAAGGTGACAATGGAATCAAAGGCAGAATGTTCCACCAGGTGGAGTCAATCAAGACGGTGCTGTGCCAGAGAGCCAAGAGGGGCGAGTTTCAAGAAAGACAAAATGTGGCCTGAGAGAGTCCAGGGTGGGAATGAGAAAGTCAGGAACAGTGTTTAAAAAGAGCAGTTTCGGTGCAGGCCTGGGGCCGATGCTGGAGCGCAAGAGCCTCAGGAAGGAAGGTGGTAAAGGGGAGGGAAATTAGAGTGCTGACTGAAAGAGTTAGCGATTCAAAAAAAAAATTTCTGTGGTTGTTTCAAAGGTGAGAAAGACAAAAATACATTTATGGAAAAAAATATGATAGAAATAACGACGCAATTGAAGAAGAGAGATAAAATACTGAAGGGATCAGGACCCTGTGAGTAAGAAATGTTAGATTTGATTTCCTGCCTCTTACTCTGACAGAGAAGTGCAGGGAGTGAAACACAGATAAAGCATGACTTGGACAAGAGGACTTTATGATAATCTCTGTGAAAGTGAAAAGAAAGCAACCAATAAAAACATACTGAAGCCCCTCTGCACTGTTACATGGGGGATACAGACATAGGTAAAAGGTAGTCTCTCCCCAAAAGGAACTTAAGCTAAGGGGCATGTGCCAGAGGTTCAATGACAGATGCTTATTACAGCACAAAATGCAAAGATGGGACTCAGGGCAACAGAGGAAGAGCTCACTGTCAACTATATCTGAAACTACGCTGTTGCAAAGTTCAGACCTCGGACACCATGTTGAGAGGTTTCTTTTTTTTTTATTTAGCAGAGGGTCACTGTCAGAGTCATACTTCTAGCCTTGTGTCCAGGAAACAGGCAGGATAGAGCTTCCTTCCTTAAAACCTTCCGGCTACCCCTGCACGTGAAGCCCACTTTGGACAACTAAAGGAGCTTTGAAAAGAAGTGGAAACTATGTGCCAAAATTATATATATAGCACTTAGTAAACTCAACCTCAGTAAATGACTTCTTATCATTAATGTGGTACCATATGAATGAATCTACGTTGCTACCAAACCATGGCCTGAGTCTAAAAGAATATTCACTAATTTTGAAGGGGTCAAATGGGCAACTTATCACAGGCTATTAGGGTCAATAATAAGGAAATAATAATATTCGTACAAGTTGAAAGCATTGTTTTACCTTTGTTTTAATTTTAACAAAATTACTTTGCTTTACTGACCATAGAAATTATAGCACATGCAAAATTATCAAGACAAAAAACATTATCAATCCATTTATACCAATAAAAAAATTAAGCAGTAAACTATATTCAAGTATTTGATCCACAAGATGTAACCAGACACAAAATGGTAATTTAAAACAGGAAAGAAGGGAAGGAGGGAAGACCTTTAAATAAAGACTCACAAAGGAAAAAGAATTTTAATTAAATATCAGTATTATAAAAAGTAAATGTTTTCCCTTTTCTTTCTGAACATGACAGTTTAGTTGAAATTCTTCAATAATTAAATTTTACTAAACTACTTTCTTCTGAAGTCTCTATATTACTACTTGTTTGAATGACCAAATTGTTTAGCAAATTTCATGTCTGCTTTCATTGCAAGTAATTAAAAAAGTCTTTGAAGACTAACTGCAGTTATTTGGAATTTTAATGCAAAAGTCAAAAACACAGAAAAAGTATGCAAGTGTCCTAAGCTGGAATATTATGCACAGATGGCCACAATCCACCCAGCAGGAGAAATTTGGGAAGATGATTTTCCATACTACCACTCCATTCCCACCCAATGAAAATAAAACCCAAAAACCAACCGCCACCCTGGCTCCACCAACAGGAATATAAATTTAAGTGTTAATGAGCCAGATACAGTGCATTTCCTGGAGATTAAGGGAAGTCTGGAGAAAGTAGAAGATCCTGGGGGTCTTAACCACATATGGTCATTCATTCTGAGAAAACATCATACCACAATATTTTCTTTTTAAATTATTCTACAAAGAAAGAGACATTAACAACAACAACAAAAAAAAACTGCTCCTAAAACCACATCCTAAGTTGGTGGTTCCAGGACCAGCAGCAGCAGCAGCAGCAGCAGGACAGTTATTAGAAATGCAAATTCTTGAGCTGTCCCCCAGACCTGCTAAATCAGGTATTCTGGGAGTGGAACCCAGCAATATGTGTTTTAACAACCCTCCAGATGATTCTAACACATCCTACAAATTGCAAGCCACCTTCCTAGGAAAATTGCTAATTTACAAACATGGTAAATGATCCTGACATAGAAATCTAGAAATCCGTGGCTGTAAGAACTACTTTCAGGAAGTAACCGCTTTAGAATGGCTTCCAAACCAGTCATACCACTGACTAAGTCACAGGAAAAAATGTTAAGGACACAAGGAGATCTAGACAGAGGGAAAGAGGACCAGAGGAGGGGAACAGAGGAAGGGCAAGGAGGCTCGGGACACTGCAAACTGGTGACCTTGATCAATTTCTAGCTCCCCAAGAGGGCAGAGACCAAATCGTGCATGGTAGTCCCAGAACCAAAATGGTCAAACAGTAGGTGCTCAATAAATATTTTCTAATTAAATATAAACAGAAGAAACAATTCTGGTTCATGTTCACAGTAGGAAATATTTTAGCATATACATAAATCATTCTCTGTGCATATTTTGGTTATCAGGTGTGTTAGCTTTTTTAAATTGCTTTTTCATTATGGTGTCCTTGAGTAAGTAAATGTTTATTTCTATGTAACATACTTAAAATTCACGAGCCTTGTATGACATACATAAAAATCAGATTCAGCATGTATTCAGACTTAATCACACAAACACTCTTCAACGAAATAGTAACATTAAGTTTTATTTATGCTATAATCTGGAGAAGTGGGGATAGGAGCAGGCAATATTGCAGGATTGAAGACAACCCCCGCCCCCAGGAGGCAAAGATGCTGGAGGTCTCTGCATCAGTGATCAGCAATGGGACTGCTAAGGGAGGAAAACACAGGACGAAAGCTCTTGCCTCCTGCAGGGCCTCAGTGCGGCAGCCCTTCCAGCCAGCTGCTCAGACATCTACAACTTCCCTAAGCCCACTCTGAGGCAGAGGCAGTGCCCAAACCCAAATTCAACCTCAGATTCTTTCCTTCTAGTTTATGGTGGTCTTTCCCGCAGGGCCACAGAGGAGGTGCTGAAACTTCCCTCTCTCCAAGGTGGTGATTGGGGCAGGATGGGTGGTTTAGACACAGCCCAAACCCACTGAAATATCTGGAGAGCAAAATGAGAGAAAAGTGAGCACTATGACTCCTAGAGGCCATGTAGAATCCTATCCTCTTTAATCCCCCCCCCCAAAGTCTTTTATCACCACTTTTATGGAGATGTAGGTCTAAGCCAAAAGCTTTCATTATGAACATTCTTAAGAAACATCCCTGATGGCCACCTCTGACCCGTTCATTAACTACCAGGCCAGTTCCTGATTAGTTTGTCAGAAATGTTTATTATCTTCCTGTTCTGAAGAGACAGGAGAGATTAAGAATGTTCCAGCCTTGACATGAGTCTCCACATCTGCAATAGGCTTAAAATACTATATAAATGGCAGAATAATTTCCTGGCACAGTCCAACTGACAATTAGTGAGAAGACCCCCAGATAGATTAAGAGATATCTATTTTCTTTTAAATAGAGTCATCTGAGAAGTTACATGACTAAATAACTTTTTATCTCTAATAAGCGGTTATCAGAGCTTGCTAATAATTGTTTTCTAACGGTACTGAAAGTTTACATTTGTCCCAGGGAAAGCCATGACAACAATCACTTGTTTTGTAAAGAAGGGATTTAAGGGTAGATATTTCAGCTCTAACCACACATTTAAATTCTGAAGCTGTTACAATGAGTGAAGTTAGCAGCATTTTTCAAATGAAAAGAAAAATTAATCTCTAGACAGACAAAAATTATAGGATGGTCTACAGGGGGAAATAGAGTTATATGAGTATCAACTTGTTAAGGAGTTTTCCCCTTTTTAAAATGATTTCTTGCAAACCACATCTTAAATGTCCCTACTACACAGGAGAAAAAAATGAGGTGTTGAGATAAAAATTTACTGTGAACAAAGGAACGCCTGCCAGAAGAGCTCAGACTGTGCTTTTCGGACTTCAGAAAACTGTGGCAATGTTCATCAAACCTCTGGTCCAGACTTACTAGTTTGCTTCTCAAGCTTTGCTCTGTAGAACATCTGTTACAGCACAGCTTGCCAGGCCCAGCCCCAGAGATTCCCATTCATCCCCCCTGTTTGGGGTTCCAGCATCTGTATTTTTAACAAGTTCACGGGTGGTGTGGACACTCCTGATGTGTGGACCCCCTTTTGAATGTCACAGGGCCTACCCCCTGAAAACTAGGCATTTTGAGAAGACAAGCTGTGGTCGAAGTTATACTGCCAAGAGCATCTGTATCTCTCTCCTTAATATAATCGTGACTTTGAAAAAGGGACAGTGCACATGAGTTTCTAAGACACCGATGCTTTCCTTGCTTGCTCTTTAACCGGTAGCTGGTCGGCACGCAAACACGAAGTTGTCTCAAGAGCAGCAATGAGCTGGACAGACACAGAGGTTCGTTCTGTGTCAGTCAACACATTCTAAGGAACCCAGGAAAGCAAGCTGACAACTGACAGATGCCTTTTAATATAAGACAGAAGTCGGACAGGAACAGCCGCCCCCAGCGGACAGTCAGGTTCCCCGACTCCCATTGGGGTCCCGCCACCCCCACCTCAACCTCTTTAGAAGAAGAGAAGTGAATGGGAACTGTGTAACTATTTATTGAGCTGTGTCTACAAAATCTGAACTCCTGGTGGCATTTTGTACAAAACAGAAAACTCACAGAACGTGCAAATTAGTGTGGTTTGTTAAATTCTTCAAATTGAAGTTATCACATAGCAGTTTATTGTAGCCCTGGGATGAAAGAGAATACACGTGTCCCTGGCATATTAATACCTGAAGAACTGACTAAATTATTTATACGTGATGGTAGCATTGGAGATTTCCTAGTGAGAACTTGGTAATTCAACTTCAATTTGAAAAGGGATTAGTTGGTGGCTGGGGGGGTGGTGTGTGTGCAGGAAATCTAAGGGAAATCTCTGTACCTTCTGCTCAGTTTTGCTGTGAATCTAGACCTGCTCTAAAAAATAGTCTATTGATAAAATATTTTCAAGATACTAGTTTAAAAACAAAAGTGATTAATGCTGTGACTTTCTTTTCTAAGCAAGCCACTACTTGACAACAATCATCTTACAAACGTGCCCAAAAGTTACTGAAATCAGTAATCTGAAATGCATATTTTACTAATAATGTATACAATATTACAAACATTCATGGCAGGGGTGGGTGAGGGTGGAGGGAGACTCAGCTACAGGACTTGTACCTTTGTCATAAGCTTTCTTACTCCCACATATTCTCCCTAAATTTTGAGGCCAAAGACTTGTTTCAGGAACCCCAGGTTGCAGTAGAATGCTAGCCTGGACTTAGTAAGTATTGCAAGAAAAGGACCATCTTACAAATATGTGCTTGTACCTAGCATCACCTGGTAGTAACAGAAGTTCCCGGAAGGGCAGCATCCTGCTTTCTAAGAATGTTCACAGTGACTGTATCTCTGTTTGTGTGCTCACTACCCATATACACACACATCAGCAAAGGGACTCAATGCTTATGTGCCCTATTCATTCATTTAGCAAACATACATTCTCATCTACTTCAATTTCTTTATGAATTTTGTGATTCGAAATGCAGACTCTGGAGACAGAATGCCTGGGTTCAAACCTGAGCTCCACCCCTCATAAGTGGTATGGCCTTGGATAGTTTCTATACTTCAAATTCTTCTATAAAAGTGAATTCTAATTGTACCTATCTGTATTAGTTATTTGATGATATATACATAACAAATTATTCAAAAAATTGGCAGTTAAAAATGAGAGCATTTATGATCTCACAATTTCTTTTGGTCAACAGTCCAGTTGCTACTAACTTAGCTTCTAGCTCATGGTCACTCAGCAGGCAAGCTGTTGGCCTGGGCTATGGTCTCATTTGAAGGCTTGCCTGGGGGGAGGGGAAGATCCACTCCCAGACTCATCACATGGTTGTTGGCAGGCCTCAGTCCCTCCACACAGGACTCCTTCACAATGTTTGGCTTTCCCCAGAGCCAGGGATGCAAAAGAGAATAAGAGGAGAGCATCCAGGATAAAAGGAACAATATTTTTCATAGCCTCCAATTGAAGGTGACACCTGTCACTTCTGTGATGTCCTATTTGTTAAAAATGAGTCACGGGATCCTGTTTACACTCCAGGGCATGAATGCCAATCTCGGGGACTACCGTAGAAGCTGCTTATCACAGTCCTCTCTCTGACCCCCAATGACTCACATCCCTTCCATATGGAAAACACACCTCACCCCTTCCCATGACTCCCAAAAGTTTCATCTAATGACAGCATCAACTCAAGCCCAAAATCTTATCTAAATCAGGGCCAGGTGTAGATGACTCTCCTCAGATGTAGTTCCTGAGTACAGCCCTTCCAATGTAAATGCTAAACGTGCAAAACTGAAGGGAAAAGTTTCCTCTCCACACACATCCAAAATGCAGTGGAGAGGCAAGCAGAGGACAACCACTGTGCAGATTCCTGTTCAACTGGGGATAACTGGGACGTACGGGGGGGGCCACTGATCCTCAGGAACTCTAAAATCTAGCCAGAAAAATGTTGAGGATGCTGGGTTTGGGTCTCAAGGCCCGAGAATAATTCTCCATGGCTCTCAACTGCGTCTCCCAAGCTTTTCGCTCTGCTCTTTGAGTCCTTTCCTTTTATTAATGGAAGGTAGCAAGCTCCTGCAGCTGAAGGGCTCACCCACCCTGATTCCCACCAATGGAGTTCTGAGGATTCAAAGCCTTTCCTTCGTTCTGCCTGGGCTCTGTTCCGCTCAGTTTCAGCTGTGATGTTTCTGCCCATGTAACTGTTATAAGACCTTAGTGAGCCTCCTGTGAATCGAATTGAGTTCACTCCCTTAGACAAAAGCCCCACCTACAAATCTTCCAAGTTAGTGCCTCTCTCTCCCTGGGCTCTTACTAAGATGGCTAAGAGACAACTACCGTAAAAACTTCCCAAAGGCTCTGTTGTTTCATGGATAGGGTGTTAGGTGCACCCTTGACTTCTTTAAAGAGCCTTCCATGTAGCTGAATAGCACACTGAGGCACTGCTACAACTTTTTGTCTTCCTGAGGTCTTAACAAAAGGTTATAGGTTACACCCTCAGGTTTACCTTTAGACTGTTTTCCTGCCCTATGTTTGATCTTTGCTTAGAAGCCATTTCTTAATTGAAGCATCATGTGCCATTTAAAGAGATTGAGAATTTTCGAAGCCATCAAGTCCTGACTCCTTTTTGCTTATCCCCAATTCTCTCCTTTCACAGTTTACTATTATCAAGAAGAAACAAGGCAGCATCTTCAACATTTTGCTTGCAAATCACCTGGTTCATAGTCACATTTTCTATTTTCCATGGAACTTCAGGCCACAGTGTGGCTAAACTTTCTGCCTCTGAATAACAAAGACCCCCTTCCTCCCCCTTCTTCACTTTCCTATAATTTCTCACCCTCAGTGTCCTCAAAGTCCCAAATTCTATGAACAATGTGTTCAGGGTACTTTAAACTTTCATTAACACTCTCCTAAAAATCTTACATTTTTCCTAGCTTCTGTCCACTACCTGGTTCCAGAGCCACTCCCTCGTTTTATGTATGTTATAATAATACTCCTCCTTCCAGGTACCAGAATCTGTATTTAACTATTGACACCTAACACGTTACCCCAAAATTTAGTAACTTTAAGCAACATTTATTATCTCAGTTTCTATGAATCAGGAATCTAGGTGCAACTTAGCTGACTAAGGTTTCAGTCAAGTTGTTGTGGTCTCATCTGAAGGCTCAGCTGGGGCGAGGGAGGGGGGATTTGGTTCCTCAGCCACACAGAGTTGTCAGGCTTCAATCCATTACCACAGAGACATCTCTACATGGGATCTGGCTTCTTCCATAGTAATAAATCAGAGGGATGGGGAGGGAGAGGCGAAGG
Organism: Miniopterus schreibersii; assembly: GCF_964146895.1. Classification (NCBI taxonomy): domain Eukaryota; kingdom Metazoa; phylum Chordata; class Mammalia; order Chiroptera; family Miniopteridae; genus Miniopterus; species Miniopterus schreibersii. The sequence goes on along the minus strand of NC_138111.1, from coordinate 54,103,094 downwards.
GGCTAGGGGAGAGGAAGGAGGAGAGACGGAGGAGGTCAGATGAACGAGGGAGAAAGGAGAGTGAGGAAGAGAGAGAGAGAGAGAGAGGGAAGGAGGGAGGGAGGGAGGGAGGGAGGGAGGGAGGGAGGGAGGGAGGGAGGGAGGGAGGGAGGGAACCAGGGAGAGCCCTATAGAAAATCCAAGGAGGAAGCCACAGTCTTCTGTAACTTAACCTCAGTACAGGCATAGCTTCTTTTATTGCACTTCATGTATGTTCTGATTTTTACAAATTGAAGGCAAGACCCTCCACCAGCAAAAAAGATTAGGACCTGCTTTATTGGGGTGGTCTGAAACCAAACCCTCAATATCTCCAAGGTATGCCTTCAACATCCCATGCCACAGTCCATTAGAGGAAAATCACTATTCATTAGAAGGCAGCCGCTAGTTAAGGGAAGGGATCACACTAAGGGCATGAGTGCCAGAGGTAGGGATTATTGCGGACATTCCTTTTTTCTTCTTTTTTTTAAATATATCTTTATTGACTTCAGAGAAAGGAAGGGAGAGGGAGAGAGAGATAGAAACATCAATGATCCGCTGCCTCCTGCATGCCCCCAACTGGGGATCGAGCCCACAACCCGGGCATGTGCCCCAACTGGGGATCGAACCGTGATTACCTGGATCCTGGGTCGATGCTCAACCACTGAGCCACGCCCACCCAGGCTATGCAGACATTTTTTAAGCCTGCCTGCTTGCCTACCACAGTCACAGAGTTTCTATAGATTGAGTTAAAACATGAAGAATGCTTAAGACAGTGCAAAGTAAGTGCTCCATAAGTGAGCTGTTATTCATACTATTGTTGCTATGATCATCTTAAGCAGGACTCAGCAAACATTCTGCAAAGGGCCAGTTACGAAACATTTTAGGCTTTGCAGGCCACATACAGTCTGTTGCATATTCTTCTTCATGTGCATTTTTAAAAACGAATGCTTTAAAAATATTAAATCCATTACTAGCTTGAGAGGTGCACAAAAAGAGGTCACAGGCTATATTTAGCCCATGGGCCACAGTTCACTAATTCCTGATATTAAGGCACAATTTTGAGGGCAACAAAGAGATTGGTATTGTACAGCATGCGATTATATGATACAGCATGCCATTACCTGTGCACTGACCTGATGGGTATGATGCCCTTTAGCAAAGGGACATTACTTCACATGCCAGGGAAAGGCAGCCCAGCCGGTTCCTATAAGGAATGCCACAATCTTTCCTTGCCAATACAGCTTTAATGGGAGCAAGTAAAGAAACAGAACCATATAAACTATATTGGAATTTGGGAAGTTGGATATAATTGCCTAAGTTGAAATCTAGCCAGCACAGGGGGCGGGGTGGGAAGAACGTCATGCAAACTATTAGACTCAAGACAAAATTTGATCATGATTTCATGTTCAATTATAAAAATAGGACTTCCAACAAAAATGCCTGCAGCCCACATCATTAGACCTATACGTGGCTTTGGTGCCAAATCAAGAGAAGAGAGGTGCTGCAGGTAGGACTCCGTGAGTTGTAGGGGACTGAGCTCTAATTTCCTTGATGGTCTATCCTGCAAGGCCTAAATGTGATTTTTCCCAACTGGCTCCTCCAATTTTAGGGGATTATAAAATAAACTGTCAGCACTGAAACTAAGCAGGTGTTAAAAGCAGGGTCTAGAAAAGCAGGATACTCCCCCTGCTGGATTTAGGAACATGTTCAAAAATAAAAATTTCAGTTTCTACCTATCACTCAGAACCACTGTGAGGAACTCCATGTCTTTTAAACAGTCATCACCACCTTCTCTCTTATGGGACTTTTAACTTTGCGAAGAGCAACAGTAACAAGGTATGGGGCGAGAATATCATTTGTAAATTGTAACTTGGTTTTATCTTTTGTGCCAAGTCTGATGGATTGGTAGTCACTGTGTAAGTCATAGTGTTGTAAAAGTTTCTGAGTCCATGCTTATGCTTAACCAAAGAAAGAGGGTACAAAGTACCAGGATCAATTAGTAACACCTTCCAGGGGCGTGGGAGAATGGAGTAAGGTGCCCGCCATCTGACTGGTATGCAAAATTGCGATGCTACTATTCCATCCACCGTGTTCACGTTTAAACCCCAGAAAAAACGGTCACTGTTTCAATCACAAATTCTACCGCAAAGCCAGCTCTCACAGTTTGAACAGACTGATTTTAAACTTGACACACAATACTGATCATTTAAACTCAGAGGCCACATTCTCCTGGCCAGCGACCCATCTGAAATTAAATTTAACATCATAATTACCAACACAAATCATGAGGGACTTTTTCTACATGGCACCTTTATGGAACGTGGGATAATCATCTCGGGGAATCTTTAAAAACAAAACTGGGTCTCTTACTTCTGGAATAGTTCTGTCCCAGGATTTTTATACCAGTTTATAATTACTATGTGTTAAGAGTTGTAATGGGAGTCGGGGGTGGGAAGAGAGATACAGCAGACATACTGTGCACATCAGATTCTCTGCAGGCGCATATCTTGCAAATGTTGTCGGGGACATTATTCACCCATAGGCTTCTTTGTTCCATGATTCTAAAAATCTCAGGAGTATAAGAGAGTTTAGCCATGCCATACCATGCAGACCATCTTGCAGAAGGAAGACTGATCCTGAAAACACAAGAGTTACCTGTGTCTACTGACATCAGGAGTAAGGGGCTCACTGATGCTAAAGACCAGGACAATGACAACTCTCTCTTCAGTCACCTAAGGTTCTGTAAGCCGCCCTGGGGGCTGGGTACTCCCGTAATCACAGGGACGTGAGTCCTGAATTCAATGGTGAATAATTTCATTTATATTTCCACTTAGAGATGAAACAGCCATCAAGCATGGATAGACATTCACTGTGCCTCTTCTGACTCCTCTCTGTTTACACCCATACCAGGAAAATTCCTGCCTATTCAAATTGTTGAAGAATTTACTAGATTATATCCATTATCGGACACTGTTTATGTGGCATATAAGACAATTTGGGAGGAATTAGATCTGTCATAGTAGCTTAAAAAAAAAAAGCTAATTATTCAGCCACTGTACCTTTAAAAGAGATTGTGAGATTGTTATGTTCTACAAAATAATTTAATCAGAATTAAGTTATTAAACAGAATTTTTATACCAGTTTATAATTACTCGCTATGTGTTAAGAGTTATAATAAGCAGCTGCATAAAACAAAAGTTCTCAACTTTGATCTCGCGTTAGACTCTCTTGAGGAGCTTCTGGAAAATACTGAGGAACAGGTCCTCCCTCATCCTGATCTTCTGATTGGATTGGTCTGGGGAGGGACTCGGGTATTTTTATTTTCTAAGTGCTAGATGTTTCTAATGAGTAGCTGTGTTGAGAAGACCAGTCCTGTCCTATGGGAAGATTCTCAGTCAAGCAGCCCTCAGTTCTTATCCTGTCCCAGCACTTAAACAGGGCGGGGATGTTAGAAATATTAAACTTCCTGAGATTGTTTTGTCAACTGCAAAACGAGAGCAATACCCATTTTGCTGGGTCATAGTGAGACTCAGCAACAATGCATACTGAGTGGGGGACACGTTCCTGGAGCTCCCAGCAGTGTGGAATAAAGGGCACTACACAGAATGTGCTCTAGGATCGAAATGCCTCGGTCCATCGCTCATGTCCAAGCTCTGGGGGACCCCAAGGCAGTGACAGGAATAGGAAGAAAAGACAGCTATTAATTAGAAGCCAAATTTTAATTCAGTTCATCAACATATGAGATCATCATTATCAAGTAAATTCCCCATTCTCCTCTAGAGAATTCCTTAGGCTCGTTACCTAATCACCCTGTGGTTGGATCCCTCCGGGCAGAGCTGAGAGCATGGGCACAGACACATCGGGGTTCCGACCTGACTGGCAGCTCACTGGCATGTGGACGAGGGCACGCTGCTGCTTCTCCCCAGTCTCGGTTCCTTCATCCCATAAAATTGGAACGTGAATGCCTGCCCCATGTGGGTGCTGTGAGGATTCAACTAAATAACATTGCAGCGCGCTTTCTGCGCACAGTAACATACACTGTAGGCTGCCTCTGCCCCTCTTTCCATGACCACCTAGGCTGCCCCTGATGTCTACACTCTCGATGGATTTTATCTTGATTTTTCCTGAGGCTCACTGTAGTTGGGTTTTATTCATTAAAAATATAAATGGAGAAGGGAAGGCCCTACAGAGTGAGTGATTTTTCCACAAGCTCCATACACTCCTAGAAATGACTTCAAAACTCAGAGAAAATGGTTCTGATGTATTTGGGGGCATTAGCTAATGTCAATCGGGATGATTCAGGCCCAAGCTGTCATCGGCCTGCACTGCCTTGGCCTCCCTGCTACTCCTCTGTAAGCAGTTCCCGCAGATCCAACATGATCCTCCAGCATTAACAGTTAACAGCTTTTGCTGTGAAACCCACCGTCCAGAAGATTTTGCAGGAAGAGATGACTGCGTTAATATCTCAGCCTGCAGTTTACTGGGCCTTTCACACATACCCGGCTTGCCTTAATACTGTTGAGTTTTGAATACACGAGGTACAAGCCCTCAGTGAATTCATTTTCACTAGGCTATCTTAATATTTTACAATTGGAATAATTTTAGGTTCTGAGTTCTCTCAGCAGAGGATTTAAATAGATGCCCTGTAGGAAATTGTGTGAGTGGACAAAAACCACTGCTATGCTCACATTTCCTAAATAACCAGGCTTCCATTCCCAAACTAGGCTTTGCTCTGACTGTACACCCATTCTGTGAGGTTACTGAAACAGTGCTGAATCTTCACATGACATTGGACTTCAGGTTCTGCATGTGACTTATTAGCCCCACATCTCGCCAGTGGTGCACTGGTCCTGCTTAGAAGTAATGTCCTTGAAGTGACTGGCAAGTGGTGGCACGCAGCCCTGTAGCCTCAGGTCCTGGGGTTCAGGAGAGGCAACACCGTAAGTAGAATGTAAAAAAGTATATTTAATGAAACTCTTATTTTTAGAATATGATCTTCACTGCAGTTTCACCAAATGTCCTTGACCGTGTCCTTAACTGATGGTAATCTGTGGAAGGTGGCACAAGAAAACTTTCTAGAGGTGTGAGTTTTGAATGCTAGAGGAACATGCCCCTCCCTCCCATTTCTCTGTTTTCCCACAATTATGGACTGATAAAAATTAACCTTTCAAAGCCTGGCTTCTAATTCTTAACCACTGTGTAAATGGAGAACTTTATCTGTTGAGTTCTAACTAGAGCATCGCAGTAACTCTCGCTCAGGTGGCAAGGCAGGTCCCCCAACTAGAAATGAGTACCATGCTTTGTATAGCTATATAAATGCTTACCTTCCAACTCTTATAATTAGAATAACAGAAGCATGGTATTTTGTCATGGGAAGTGTTATGGACTGAAGGATGTGCCCCACCCCCCAAATGCATATGTTGACATCCTAACCCAAATGTAACGGTATTTGGAGGTGGGCCTTTAAACTCTGGAAGGTGATTAGGTCATGAGGGCAGAGCCCTCATGAATGGGATTAGTGCCCTTATAAAAAATGTTCCAGAGAATTCTCACACTCCGATATGTGATGATACAATGAGAAGATGGCTGTCTATGAACCAGGTCCCTCACCAGACACCAAATCTGCTCAAGCCTTGATCTTATCTCCAAAACCATGAGAAATGAATGTTTGTAGTTTAAGCCACCCAGTCTGTGATATTTTTGTTACACCAGCCTGAACACACTAAGAGAAGACACGAAGGAGGTACCATTTGGTTCAATTCCATCACTTTTCAGATGGAAAAATTAACGTTAAGTGATATGACTAAAGACATAATTGCTTGTGACACCAAAAATAGGGACTGAAAACCAATAAAAATTTCTCATTTAAGGTTTTATAGTCCCGTTGCTTTTTGTTTGTTTGGTTTGGTTTTTGAATTGGCTCTTTACTATCACAGAGGTATTTCATTTAAAAACTTACAAAACTTTGATGCTCTTAAATTTTACTTAAACACTCAAGACTGTACACACATCCATCTCTCATGATGCATACATATAAAATTATCAACCGTAGTCAGTCTGCACTCTGATTAGCACATTGTTTTGAAGTCTAGATAAACTCCTGACCATTAAAAAAGCATCTGATTTGGAGTCAGAAGACCTGGGCTGGAATCGAAGTTCCATCAGTTGTTAGTTGAGAGCCCATGAGCAGGCGCTTCCACCTGAGGCTCAATTTCCTCAAAGGAAACCATCCCTCTCTACCTCACAGGCTCAAAGTTTGAAATTGTATACTATATGTGAAAATGCTTTTGCAAGCTACCTATAAAATGCTGCACATGTATACTTGTTATTTTGATTGCAACCTTCATTGACAATTATTACTTCATTACTATCATTACTTCTGGTCTTAATCAGCACAATGCCAGGTGCTAAGGGGACAGGAATGGATGGATTATGGAATAAACCCCCTGAGAATCTAAGGGTAACAGAAACAAGAAAATAAAAAACCACAGAGAAGTATGTGCTGACGTGACCTGGTGCATGAGTCAATGGTGCCGGTGGTAGGGAGCTGTCTAGGGTTAAGATAACTATCTTGGATTCCTAGCCCTAACCATAGAGATACTTTTCTACAAATGCCATCTCTGAGTAAAACTTGTGTTATGCACATTAAGTTTCCTGTCATTCTCTTTTTCTTTCTTTCCAGGCACAGAAAATATGAGGAGGAAGAAAAACAACTGTGGAAGATGCCATGAAGGATCAAAGTATTGCACAGGTCTCTCAACCTCTTGGCAGCAGCCCACACCCCACATTTTCCCTCCGAATACCCAGCGTGGACATTTGTAAGGGCTCTAGGGTCCGGTCGTCTGTCACCTGTCTCAGCAACCTCCACGAATCCGTGGCTACTCTCCTTCCTCATGCTTTTAAATTCCTCAGTTGGAAAGCAAAGTTCACATATGAAACTTGGGCTCCGGTACAAGCCCAGCCCAGCCCAGGGAAATGGGCGGAGGTTAAGTCGACTCCACGGACATGGGCTCGCCTAAGTGCCGTTTCCAGACCTACAGCTAATGCTTCATAAAAGAGATTTTGGTGACTCAATCTGCTGATCGCTTGCCTAGAGGGCATGACCTCAGAGTGTTTCTGGTTCCAAGTTCTGCAGATGTTCTTGATCCTGTTTGGAATGCACACGCTAGAAACCCTGGAAAGCAGCAGCCTTTTCGTAAAAGCAGCTCTGACTTGGTGGTCAGATGGGAGCCATCTGTTAGAAGGCACCACCCTTCCCAAAGCCACCCTTCTTACTTGCCTCAAGGGCCTGCGGGTCAGAGACCTTGGGGAGACCCCTGAATGGTGGGGCTCCGTCTGACAAGCCAAGACAAGCTTCCGGGAACGCGGTCCCAGGGAGAGCACCTGCAACGCTTGGACGCCTGCCAGGGCAAACTTGTTTCTTTCTCTAGAAGGGAACCTTCTTACCCTGATGGCTTAAAGGTCCCAATGGGGATTTTGGATTTCTGAGTGCTAACACTGGGGACATTTTCTCAAGAATGGCCCTTTTGTCTAAGAGGCAGACCTCTGCCAAAGCTACATACCTAAATCTCTCTTCAATTGCTGCCCCACCCTCATAATTCTAGGCTCCTCTCTCCCTATGACTCATGTGTTGTGTTGTGTCACGGAAAATACACTGGGCTAGAAGTCAAGAGTCTGGCTTTTGGGTTATTTGTGTGAGCTTGGGCAAGTCACAGAATCCCTTCTGGCCTCAGGTTTCCCATCTGTAAAATGAAAGAGTCAGGCTCAGTGAACTTGACTACTCCTTTGAGCTATAAAACACTGAATTTTAGAGGCCTTGCGATGTGTGTTCCCTATTTGACAGCGTCAGCTAGGTCCTGGACACTGGCAAGCTCAAGACCCATCTAGCAAAGCAGTCAAGAAAGAGAGAAGGCTGATTTCCAGAGCCAGTGACCTCATCTAGGCCTGTCTTCTCTAATTGTGAGAATCCAAGTCCCGACACTAGGGGCAGCGGCCTGCCATCTCCCATCCTTCCCGCATGGCCATGAAAGTGATCTCCCTTTCAGGGCGTAAATACACCCTTCCTCGTCACTGGGTGCAAGGGCTGTTTGCCTGTCCCACTCCCTGACTCAGTAAGAGTTTATTTCAATTGTTGAACATGTTTCTGTTAAAATCCTGAGATGAGGATTATATTAGCACAATAATTCAAACAAGAGTTTAGGTATTCTTTTACATAAATATGAGCTCTCAAGTTACCTTCAATTTAATTTCATAGTTAAAAAAGATCTTTTCTGACTTGTTTCTTTTTTTGTCCCCAAATCAAACATTAACTCTAGGCTATCTATAGACTCTTGGGAACTTTTCGGCACTTTCATGTCATTTTTTTTTAGTAGTTTTTTTCCCCTCATTGTTATTTTTATGCACATTTTTACCATTCATAAGATACTTGACACTGTTATAAAAAATTTTACAGTTTTCATTTTGCACATGTCCCATGTCTTCAAGAACCCACTAAAGAAATTATAAAGTAATCTAAACAAATGTGATTCACAAAAAGTAACTATATAGCAAGATACAATGATCACATAAAATTCTTGAGCAAAATTAATTGTGCGTTATTGTGTATGACATATAAAGTTGAAAGACTTTGGGTGCGTTGCAAAGTGGTGTTTGGATTTGGTAATTACGCGGAGAATACCCTCAGGTCTAGGATTACGCTGCCCAAATGGAACGAATCTAGACTTGGGAGCCCCGTTTGGCCAAGCTTGCTCCACTCACGCCGGGGCATTTCCTGGGCCGAGAAAGCAGAGGAGCAGCACCGAAGACGTCCAGGGGCTTCCCCTTCCCCGTCCACAACACCCCGTGGAATTGACACCTATCCCTAGCAGATGTTAAATTTTGGCCTCAGAACTTACTGCAGTTTACTATTAATCAGTCCCAGTTCTAGTTCTGAGGGAAACCAGTACAGGTCCTGTAAAGTAAAATACTTTACAGAATTAGGCTAGTTGTTGTTTAATCCTTTATTTGGCTGTGATCCTTTTACATAAAATTACTTCCGCCAGGGTTTAATGCCTTAGTGAGAATCTCTCCAGGCCTTAGAGCATACACAATTTTATGTGAGTGATTATGTACGCCCGTGCGCAGCGAGAAAACTTTCTCTGCTGTTATCCCCTTACTTTTCGGGCCATTCTTCCACATAAGGCTCAGAGCTAATCCCTAATGCTTTAAGAATCTGCCTTAACAATTGTGTTAATTCTCAGAGCTGCTTGAGCTTCATCTGAGAAACCTGGCAAATTGTTTAAAAAGAATTTAAAACAAACAGGCCAGTGTACAGGGATTGATGCTCTGAGCTGCCCCCTCAGGTAATTTAACCGCACAGAGTAGCCATCGTCGAATGAGAAAGAGAATTATTCTTACTTTGAGTTTAAATTTCCCATATAATTGATGCACAGGCTAAAAGTTTCTCTTGAAGACTGTGAAGTTTAGAGCAAGAAATGTTTATATAATCTCTTCCTCTGCTCTATTTTCTGTATGTTCAGAGAAGGAGAGTAACCTGTGTAAAGAAATCGGACATATCTGTGTTGAGCACCTACATTTGCCAGGCTGGATTTTAACAAGCAGAGCTGCTTGGTGACCCTTTGCCTCATGTTCATATGGGCCATTAAGTTAGAACATTTTGCTTTGAATTTAAACACGATCTTACACACTGCTGCTCACCCATATTTCCTATACCACTAGCCTCAACGACTAGTTACGTGTCTCAGCCACTGAGAAATCTAAAATTCACTCTCTGAATGTTCTCATCAAATACCATCACCAGGCCTATCGGTGCATAATTATTTTTAACCAAAGCACCAGTCTGAGAACCAGAGGAAAGGAATTTCTTGTATCCATATGGTACTGAGGAAGGAGCTCTTCTAACTGATTCACTCAAACAGCAAACAGTAATTAAGTTCTTACTGCCTGACCCTTTGCCAGGCCCCATGCAAGGTACTCAGAGAGTATCAGTGAGTAAGACAGGGAGCTTACACTCTGATTAAGGCAGGGACGGGTAAGTAAGTGTTCGCAATGTGGTGTGTTAAGGTTTACGTGAGGCTAGAGAAAGGACGGACCCTTAAGTCAGTTTTGCAGGGTGCAGGTACAGAAACCTGAGCAAGGTGATAAAAAACACTGAGCTGTACAGGAAGAGAAAGATGAAGCGGAAGAGTATTGTGAGCATCGGTGCAAAGTAGAGGAGACAGAAAAGGAGAGGGAAGAATGAAAGAGCTGCACCGGTGAGCTGGCTGAGTGAAGAGATCTGGTGCTAGGATGAGGGCCTGAGCGACCACATGAATGACGCTTTAGCGACCACACGAGCAGAGCTGGAGTGCAGCTCTGCAGGGGAGAGTCAACAGCAAGGGACCTCCCTTGAGGCAAATTTCCACCCTGAAGCTGTGGTGGTCATCTGAGCTGCTCACCGAGAAGCAGTCCCCCTCCCTGTGGACACACAGCAGGGGTGTCTTCCTGCCTCTCAGTAGCTGGATGCGGCCACATGGCTAGTTATGGCCATGAGTTGTGAGCAAAAGTGATACTTCCAGGCACTTAACTGCTGAGGTGGGACCCTCCAGAGCTCTTCTCCCCTCCGCCTGACCAACCAGCAACACTCCGGGTGGCGACGCCCAGGCACCTGAGTCCCTGAGAGAACGACAATGGGCACATCGGCACTGCTAACCCGCGTCGTTCTGGTAGGTAAATCATCTGGTAGATAAACTGCCCAGACGGCAGCTTGTTGATACCAGGGAGTAACCAGCACCCAAACTAAAGCCTTCCTCACAAATTCAAGATGAGAGTGGCACACAAGAGCTGTGCCGTGCAAGCCGCCAGTCACACTGAGGAGCTCGTATCATATGCTGAGAACCCTTTAATAAAGGATTTAATGAAGATTTTAATAAAATTTGTGTCTCAGTATTGATCACTGACTGCAAAGTACAGAGTGGACTGGAGGGGGTGATATGAAAATAAATTCCTGAAGAGCATCTCTTCCAGACCTGTTTTCTTTAAAAGAAAAGAAAAAAATGTATTGATTGATTTTAGAGAAAGGGAGGGAGGGGGAAAGGAAGGGAGGGATTTGTTGTTCCACTTATTTATGCATTTATTGGTCGATTCCTGAATGTGCCCTGACCAGGAATCGAAACCACAGCCTTGGTGCATTGGAATGACACTCTAACCAACCGAGCTACCCAGCCAGGGCTCAGACCTATTTTCTAAGAGTTGACAAAGTGGTAACTTGCATCAGAAAACTTGAAAAGCTCTAAAAGGCATTTAAGAATATTCTGAAAATATGCTAAAAATCTCATGTCTGACATAACCCAAATACCTTACAATGAAGTGATATTACCTATCCATTTTTACCATATCTTCATAATCTTTCTGATAAGAGCAAAACATGCTTCTCTGAATTTTCAGCTAAAGAATGAGGCAAATTTCTTTGAAATCTGATTGCTTTAGAGTCTATGTAAGTACGATGGTTAGAGGCCAAATTATTATGGAAAGAGTAAACTGAGCCAGCATACTTCATAATTTTCCTTCATTAGCAAGTTTTGCAGGCTTCACTGAATTTAATGAAAGAAGTCCCATGTAAATCAAGTCTATTCTCCCACGGGGGAAATTTTTTTAAATTCTCTTGGACCTAAGTATGACTGAGTGTGTCAACATTCAAACATCAGAACGTTTAGCTTAATTAAGCTCACTTCTGGTTCCCCCTTCACTTCTGTGAATGTGTTTAAATCTTCAGGACCAAAATTCTCCCCATTGCTCGAGCTCCCTAGGCAGCGGTTACACGGGCTAATGGCATAAACCCTAGACTCTGGGGCTTATCTAACCCACCTGCCTCATTTGATAAATAAGGTGACTGAGGTAGCAAATTATACTGAACATCTTCAGGAAATCTGGAAGAGGAAATGCTTTAGTCTTTCTGCCTTCACTCTGATGTCAACACAGTGTATACCATCAGTTTTTGCTTTTTACTACAGATCACGTTAATGGATTTGATAATATGATACCTGGAGAGGTAGAATTCTAAATTAGTAATTGAAAACATAAAACTTCAAAATTATAAATTATTCAACATACATAAACAAGTAGTAAAGGCATTTTTTTTTATCCAGTTCAGGGCTAGTTATCAGAGAGAAGCATCAACAGCAGCATTTTTCAAACTGAGTTCCATGAACCACCAATGTCCCAGGAGGTAGTACTGTGTTTTCCAGGTAAAAGGGTAGTTCTAGGATCAGTTCTAGGAACAGGGCTTAAACTCTGCTAAAGACTGTACCTTTAACATTTATTCTGATCTCCTCTTTAAAGGAAATACTTGGCAAAATTATCCTTAAGCTCGCAGCTCCAAAATGTTAGGATTTAAACCTTATGAAACATTTGAAAATTAGGCCTTTCTGTTTTTATTTTTCTGTCATTTACAGAAATAGTCACTTTTTTATTAAATCCAAATGTACAAGAGCACATAATGATGCTGTTGCAGCAAATCTAGACAAATGTCCTAATGATTCAATAGTAAACCAAAGCAAATTAAGTAGCCTTCATTTCTGTTCAAGACAAAGTAAATAAGCTCTGAATCTCCCATTCACTTACTGCTCGAGTCCTACATGAGGTAGTTATAATGTTGTCATCACAATATAAGCATACAGCTAAGAAAATAGTTGACATAATCTCAGAATTTGCTTCTGGTCATTAGAACATGCAGAATGTGAGAGCCGGGGGGAGCCTTATGTCAGTCAAAAATCACCCAAGCCCCTTGCCTTACAGATGAAGAAACCGAGGCCAAGAGAGGCTCTGGGATATATCTAAGGTCTTTTTTATATACAGCAGTAACTTGGTTTTATATTTGCATTTGTTTATTTTTTTATTTCATTTATTAATGTACCAAACATCTTCAGAGTTCCAGGGCATGTACTGAGCACTAAAACCACAAAAATGAACCCAAAAAGGTCCTGCCTTAGACGCTCATGAGGCAGTGGCTATAGCCAGCTGCTACCAGCCTGGAAGGAAGGGCCAATTGTTAAATTCTCAGGAATTTTGTGAGTCAATTATTGAACACGGCCATTATTAAAAATTAATTTATATAAACTGCAATTAAATAAATTATGTTGAAATTAAAGGTAACAAGCACTCAAACATAGTACTTCCTAATTGTCTTACTACATTTCCATGCTATCGAGGTTATTGACCTCTTGTGTATGTGCACAGTGGAAACTCAGCAGAACAGTGCTCTGGCACCTCCCTTCCCTAGTGCGCTCTCGGAGCTATCCCATTGTTAGCTTGAAGTCAGGGGAGCATTTACTGTATGGAAATTGGCAAATGCTACAAATTGCAATTGCTTTTCCTATGAGGTGGCTGTTCAACATTTATCTCCTCACCACTGTATTCAACTAATATATATGGAGTGCACTTTACTGTGGTGTGTAGTTTACAGGACTAGGAATTCACATACACATAATCTCACACACTCTTCCAAGTAAGTCTGTATGACAGATTTTATGACTCGTTGAAGACACACCTGTGCAAAACTATAATACAAAAAATTCCTATGGTCACAAGATGAACAGAGCAGGAAGCAATTAATTCTGTGCGGCAACTAAGAGCGTCCAAAAAGAGTCTATTTGATCTAGATTTAGGAAATTCACATAATGAGGTAATATGCTGAAGATCCAAGGAAACTAAAGACCATTTGGTTTCCAGTATATTCCTGTCTTTATGCTCCTATCTTCATGTACCATATAATCCATATTCTTATCACTCATTTCTTGTGTCACTATGTACCAGATATGAAACTTTTTCACAGAAAAGATTTGGTATTACTTAAAGGTTAAGAGCTATTTGGTTTATAATTTAAATAGCTATCTTCATGCAATAGGTTATTGTTCCCTTAAGTCCAAGGGAGACAGGATAGTACCTGGGAAGCACATAAGTTAAGAGCCTGCAACGGTGGAAGCTGGGTAAAAGATGGGGTTGAACTAAACTGCGTGTCCTTGACCAAGGCACTTTTCCTCCCTGCACTTGTTTTCTCTTCATCTGTAAAATGAAAGCAAAACCTGCTTTACTGAAGATTAAATTTGATAATGCATGTAAAGCACATGGCTCACCCTGGGTGCTCAAAACATGGTACTTCTCACCCTTCAGTTTCTTCCTAGAGCAATGGTCTACCTTTCCTGGCAACTTCTCTAGTGAGCTGTGTGTGCCTTTGGAGTATTCTCTAGGTCTCAGCTGTTGCCTACCAGGTATGCTTGTTTTTCCCTGGCTATCTTTGCCCCTTCAGTTATCAGTTAAATGTCATGTCCCCTGAGAGCCATCCACAATACACCATTAACTAAGTTAAATACTCTTGCTCTTTGCCTTGTTATGGTGTAATCTTCCATCAGAACACAGATCTGTATTTGTCCATATGCTCCATGAGGTCAAGAACTATGCCTGTCTTACTAGCCATTGCATATGAAGGGCCCAGCACAGTGCTCAGTGCTTAGCACATAGTAGGTGCTTTAAAAATATGTGCTAAGTAAATAAATGCTATTAGATCTTTTTAGACGGTTACATTTGGCACATCTCTTCATTTTTTTTTTTTTTTTGGTACCCAAGTTTCTACTTGTTTCCTCCTTTAATCAACGCTTTTGTAATCTCTGTTGTCTCAATGTTTCTTCTTTTAACAAATGTTACTAGTTTCCCACATTTTCCAAGAAAATATAGGTACCAAGTTCTTATCCTTAGTCATACTATGTAATCCATCAAATGTACCATTCTATAGCCCCTCTGAGATAAATGAGCATCAAAATTCCCTACTGGTGATAAGAAAAAGGTTGTAGAAAAATCCTAGGACTTCAAGTTAGTAAATCTGGCCTCAAACTGGCATCTATCAATGGGTTTGAGATAACTGAGTATCAGAGAAACCTTCTGTGTGGCACATGTGTGGTTTACCTCTGTGCATCTCCCCTCTCCCCTTGGCATGTGGCAGGTCCCCTACTCTGCTCCCCATCATTTTGTGTCTTCCCTTGCCCTGTGTTTTGTGAGGCTCACACCAATGTGTGAGGTGGCCCCCGGCTATCTGTGAGAATCCCCTTACCACCTACAGAAGTTTCCATCTGCAGTCTGTGGAAGCCGCCAAAGATCTGCAACAGAGCCCCTGCACACAGCCAGAGATCTGCAACAGAGCCCCTGCACACAGAGATCTGCAACAGAGCCCCTGCACACAGCCAGAGATCTGCAACAGAGCGCCTGCACACAGCCAGAGATCTGCAACAGAGCGCCTGCACACAGCCAGAGATCTGCAACAGAGCGCCTGCACACAGCCAGAGATCTGCAACAGAGCGCCTGCACACAGCCAGAGATCTGCAACAGAGCCCCTGCACACAGCCAGAGATCTGCAACAGAGCGCCTGCACACAGCCAGAGATCTGCAACAGAGCGCCTGCACACAGCCAGAGATCTGCAACAGAGCGCCTGCACACAGCCAGAGATCTGCAACAGAGCGCCTGCACACAGCCAGAGATCTGCAACAGAGCCCCTGCACACAGCCAGAGATCTGCAACAGAGCCCCTGCACACAGCCAGAGATCTGCAACAGAGGCCCTGCACACAGCCAGAGATCTGCAACAGAGCCCCTGCACACAGCCAGAGATCTGCAACAGAGCGCCTGCACACAGCCAGAGATCTGCAACAGAGCCCCTGCACACAGCCAGAGATCTGCAACAGAGCCCCTGCACACAGCCAGAGATCTGCAACAGAGCGCCTGCACACAGCCAGAGATCTGCAACAGAGGCCCTGCACACAGCCAGAGATCTGCAACAGAGCCCCTGCACACAGCCAGAGATCTGCAACAGAGGCCCTGCACACAGCCAGAGATCTGCAACAGAGCCCCTGCACACAGCCAGAGATCTGCAACAGAGCGCCTGCACACAGCCAGAGATCTGCAACAGAGCCCCTGCACACAGCCAGAGATCTGCAACAGAGCCCCTGCACACAGCCAGAGATCTGCAACAGAGGCCCTGCACACAGCCAGAGATCTGCAACAGAGCCCCTGCACACAGCCAGAGATCTGCAACAGAGCCCCTGCACACAGCCAGAGATCTGCAACAGAGGCCCTGCACACAGCCAGAGATCTGCAACAGAGCCCCTGCACACAGCCAGAGATCTGCAACAGAGCCCCTGCACACAGCCAGAGATCTGCAACAGAGCCCCTGCACACAGCGGCCTCTCCCTTCACTCCTGTTCTTGTCCTCCCTTCACATTCCCTTTAGACGTTTCTGGTCCTTCGGGTTTTCTCCTGCTCCCTCCAAATCCTTCCCATGTTGTAAAATCATTTCATTCGTATGTAAAACCCTTTCATTCCTAGTTGAAATAAAACGTTTCCTCAGCGGTTGAACTAAAACTGCCTTTCTTTAAAACATTAGTGAATTCTCGATGATCCCTATGAACCCTTCCTTTGGTATATTGTGATTACATTAACACTCATTAAAAGAAATATTTCTTTTGAGGTGTCCAAATATTGACATTTTGCAGCGTAATTGTTTTAAAATACTATTGGAATTCTTCTTTCAGTCTTTAATGTTTGACTCTTTAAGGCCATGAAGTGGGAATGAATTTTGAATGTAAAACCTAAGTGTATTTAAATTAAATAAAGCCTGACCCTAAAGAACCTCGTTTCTAAATAAGGAGAGTCCGCTTTTACATCCATTTTCTTTCACATGGCAAAGCTGGATTGCACAGAAGGCCCTTCTCCCTCCTAATCCTGTTGTAAAGAACCAGGGTAGTTTGAAACGCTCTGAATGCTGGTGCTTAAGTACATCTGTCCGCCACACCACGATACATCAAAGAGAGGTCATGATGTTATATGACGTTTAGAATGGAGATTCCCATCAGATTTGCTACAAGAGCAGAAACAGGGTCAGACTTTTATCATCAAGCATCCACACCACAATCCAAATGGTAAGTGTCTGGGTGTTTCCAACGTGCCGACTCGCACCGCAGTAAAACAACTGGCTGCGCTCCTGCGAAAGAAACGCAGACATGCGGACGCAGAGCATGTGCACAGATGTGCAGCAGCTTTGCAACTGGCAGGGCGGATGTCTTTGAGGACACTCACAGAAACAAAATGTAATGTTTGGTATTTGTAGGTGTTACGGTATCTTCCCTTCCTAAATATTTGCAACCTCCATTATGCATTTTTAGAAAACCTTTGGGTGAAACGAATTTATATTTACCCTCAGGCTTCTTTACAGGCACACAGACTGTCGGTACTTGGAGCTTGAGCAGCAGGTCACAAAGGCAGGGTGAAAAGTTGGTTGGCTAGATCCACGGATGAGCCTGGAAGCTAATGTCAAGAGGAACTCACAGAGTAGGTGACGGTAAGCAATGGAGAAAACAGGTGAACAGGTACTGAAGGTCAAAGGTAGAGAGGTCAAAAGTCAAAGCTACTGCCAAGCGGATAGAGTGTGGGGACACAAGGAGTCCGGGTGTTAGTCCGACTCTGCCATTCGCCGGTTATCTGGCTCTGCTACATCATTCAGCTCTTCTGAACTTTGAGCCCCTCCCTTATGAAGTAGAGAGAACAATACATACTGAAGAGTGCTGTTTTGGATCTTGAATAAAAATTAAAATACCAATAATAGTTAGCATTTATAGAATCCTAAGTGCTTTCTATGAATGAATTTATTGAATCACCTCAATAGCGCTATAATGTAAATATTACTATCATCCTCAAGGTCACATAGCTTGGTATATGGCAGAGCTTGGACTCGCTGGCTCCAGGGTCTACTCTTAAACATGAGACCATGTATATTATAACATGATTCACTAATGCTATATTCATATATACTTACACTAATAATGATTTAAAAAACATTATTATTTGGTAGGCATCAGAGACAATACCCCATGTTTTAATGTTGTCATGGCCCTTTGAGACAGTTTTTAACGTCTCATTTTACAAGTGAGGATACTGAAACTCAGAGTGGGTAAGTAACTTTCCCAAGGTCTCCCAGCTATTAGATTTTGGAACCAAAATTTGAACCCAGGTTTTCTTTTCATTCTAAACTACGTCTAGTCCCTATTGAGACTATCCGCAGAAGCGTCCCTCAGAAGCAGCCCCATCCTCCGACTCACAGATGTCCCCATGACACCTATTCCCGACCTCTAGTATCAGATGTCATCTATTTAAAGCTAACATTCCTTCCTCTCTCTCTGATCTTAAAGCATCACTTTCCCTCTGTATCATCAATTTTTCCCTCTTTACTGACTTCATCTTTGCAGCGTATAAAAGTACAGCCTTCACTCCACAATCCTCTCCAGCTGTGAGTGGATCTGCCTTTGTTCCCTCTCATCTACACCTCTCTGCACAGTAGCCTCCGTTTCCTGTCAACTCCTTACCTCCAGTCCACTTCCAGGCCACTGCATCTGGCTTCCACCTGCCCTGCTCTTCTCAAACTGCCCTCTCCCAGCTCACCACCGACTTCCTACCTACCCAAAGCAGCAGGCGTTTCCCAAACCTCATCCCACTGGCGCTCTCTAGCATGTCCCTTGATGGTTGTGTGACAGTGCCCCAAAGAGTCTACCTCCAACCTCCCCTCCCTCAAATCCTTCCTCCACAAAATCGCCACAGTGTATGTGTTAATCGTCACTCAAGGATATTTTTTTAGAGAGTGGGAGGGAGGGAGGGAAGGGGAAAAGAGGAAGGGGGGAGGGAGAGAGGGAGAGAGAGAGAGAGAGAGAGAGAGAGAGAGAGAGAGAGAGAAACATCAATGTGAGAGAGACACATCAACTGGTTGCCTCCCACACTCGACCCTACAGGGGCTGGGGATCGAACCTGCAACCCAGGTGCATGCCCCTGACCAGGAATGGAGCCCGAGACCCTTCCAATCCCAGGCTGATGCTCTAACCACTGAGGCACACTGACCAGGGTGGCACAGTTCCTTTCACACACATTGTTTCTCACCTCCCTGCCTCTCTGGCTATTCTCTCCGGAATGCCCACCCCACCAGGGCACCATTCTATCTACCACAGACAACTTGATCTTAAATTGAGATATTTTTTTCTTCCCGAAAACCTCCCCAGAATCAGCCCATCCTAAGATTAGGTGCACCTTCTCAGTGTCCCCATATCAGAAGCTTTCTATATTTTCTTAAAATTACCTCTTCCCACCAGGCCAGGCGTGGCTCAGCGGTTGAGTGTCAACCTGGGATCCAGGTGATCGGGGTTTGATTCCCGGTCAGGGCACATGCCCGGGTTGTGGGCTAGATCAATGACTCTCTCATCATTGATGTTTCTATCTCTCTCTCTCCCTCTCCTTTCCTCTCTCTGAAATCAATAAAGATATATTAAAAAAAAAAAAAAAATTACCTCTTCTTGCACTAGACTCCGTACTGACTTTGGCTCCTTGAGGACGGGTACTTATTCACCTGGGACCAGTTCTAGTCTCTTATTTTCTCATTGGGTCAAGATAGTGTAATTGGGCCATGATTCCTGTTTTGGCAGTTGAATTCCTTGATCTTTAAAGAGGACAATTTCTCCTATGTATCTCATGATATGTGTACAATCTCATTTCATCTTTAGACCATTACACACTCACATTTGATTCTATCCCTTTTGTCATATTATTTTCCATTTAGTAAATGCTAGCTTTCCTTTAGTTGTCCTTCTATTCCAAAGGCAGGCATGGTGGCTGCCTGACACAATGCAGGCTTCAGTGGCTACCCATTGTTTTTGCTTCACAGATACACATTCTCCATCTCCTAGCAATCACATCTTGAAACTTCACATCCACCTAACCCCCACTGAGTGCAGTCCTAGTGAGACTGTCAATCCAGGTTTCCCACCTTTCTCAGGTCTAGGGATGAGACTGTGTTCCAAGCGAATGAGTCATTCCCTGGAATTTAAACTTCAGAAAGACAGAAAAGCTGAGGGTGGTGAAAGTTGATTCACCTCAGGAGATATTTTTCTGTAGTCCTTGTACCTGGATTCTCCTGAGATGTTCTGACCTGTCATCTCCAAAGTCAGATCCTTAAACTTTTCCACCCATTTCATGGGTTACAGCACAGCCTTCTAACACGTTCCTTCTTTGTTCAAGGTAACCCGCATTTATTTCTGTCACTTACAACCAACACTAAGTGATCCACAGATATTCAACAAATGTTTACTGGATAAATGATGATGAATGTCTGAACCAAAGGAATGTTTTTCCCAATTAAAAGGGGCCTATAAAATCCTAGAAGCATAATAGTTTGGGAGGAAGTACATACCCTAGAAAGAAAGATGATGAACACAGAAAACCCCTGGAGCAGGTACCAAGAGAACCTAAGTCATGGGTGACAAAGGATCTTGGCTCAGAGGAGAGATGACCTTCCTTTTCCTCTGATTCTGGGTCCATAGGAGAGAAAATTTAAACTAAAGAAAAAAGCAGATGAGGGTGATCATTCTAGATCACCTTGATTTTTATTAGAGAAAGAGATAATTATGTGAAGAGAGGAATACAGGTGTTTTTAGGAGACAGGAAAAGTATCTGAAATGGTTGTCTGGGGAGGACACTGAGAAATCAAAGATGATGAGGACTGCCGAGCAGCTTGAAAGCAAATACCAATATATCATAATATTAACACATCCGCGGTAAATTTTTCCCATTGAAGGTATAACAAAAATGTACAATGCCTAGCAAACATCTTTGTAATAACTAGTAAAAGTGTTCTTTGAGGAAAGTAAAGCTATTCTCTCGGTATATTTCATAGGGAGTTATCACAATTTACAGCTGAACTACTAGATCCTACGAAATAAAGATTCACTGTGGCCCCTGCTACAACAGACTTCACCAGTTCTAGTCTCATCCCAGCACAGTGGAAAGACAACAGGACTCAGCCATAACTCATACTTTAGGCAGTAGCAAAAAACTATAAACAGACTGCTTCGCCTAGCTCAAAGCTATATATACAGTATGTGTATTATCTTTTTCTCATTATTACAATCACATATTCAAACTTACTGCTTTTATCTTTTTTTCTCTCTCTTTTTGGGGCTATTCAGTCAATGTTGCTTTTTTTTTCACCATACATAATAAAGATGCTATGCAGGGGGAAAAAAAGCAGTAAAACGTTTTCCCCAAAGAGAGGGCTTTTCAGATGTGCTCTGTAATTTGTCATCCAGAGGAAAGGGTGTATCATCAACGCTTTAAAAAAGTAAATGAATTACATCGCTTTGACGCACAGCAGGCCCACAGATTTCACGAAGCCTTTGTATTAAACATATGCTCGCTTTCTGTTGTCTCCTCTCTGATTATTCTAGGCATCCAGGAGATAAAACAGGCAGGAAAGCAGCAGACGTCACAGCAACGACCTGATAGGTCACCTCATTCGTAAGACACAAAATCAGAAATCTGCCTCCTAGGCCAGAAATCAAATACTTACAGTGAACCCACCAACCCATTCCACAGTCTGACTTTCTAAGACTTTCCCCCTCATTGACACTTCCTTTTCCAACACATTTCCTTCCCCAGATGACCTGGGAATATCAGATTATTAAGAGAAAAAATATATAGCTCAGCATCCCCTGATGTTACTGAAATTCTCACAGCATGTAGAAGACACTTCTTTTTCTTGTTTCTTTCTTTCAAGACAGGCTACTCGATTAATACAGTTTTATCTGTGAGTCGATGACCATTCCTACATTTGTCTTGGTTTCATGGGCCAGCAGCCTGGGTTACTCTGCTGGCAAGCCACTCGTGTTTCTTCAGCCATCCCCTATGGACCTAGCTTTGTCCCCCAGCCCCCTGACTCCCTTATCATGTGTATGCCAACCATATTCTTGTCATCTTTTCTCATTTTTACTACTTTTTTAGTACTATGCCTTGCCTTTTCTGGAGAAATTGGTTTCCATTAATAAATGGCCTGGCACTTGAATTCCCACAAGCACAGGTCTGTGAGGACATGTGTTGGCATAAGTTTTGTAAGCATATGTGCATAAATTAAATACTCTTTTAACATGTGTCTGCTTCCACTCATTGGGTCCAATTGACTTTTTTAGCTTTTTAAGAATGGAAAGGCTAAGACTATGTGAGATGCCTACGTGGTCCAATTTTTATTAACGGTGAATGCTATTTTTATTATTAAGGAGAACGCCGTGGGGCCAGTCGTTCTAGGTGACATGAAGACATAGCTGTCAGTGTGACATTTTTCACTAGGGATTGTAGCTGGAGGCAGCAGCTACTGTGGAGCATGAGGAGCTTGAAAACAAGAGATCTAGTATAAAAGATGTGACTTTTTCCATGTATGGGTGAAAAAAAGGGAGTTCTAGAGAAAGTAATGTTACTTTTCTACAGAAAGTAACATTATGATCTGTGATCAGATCATAAATTCCTAAGTGGGCAGGTCATGGTGGGTAATCATGCTCCAAGCATATAAATGTTTTAGTAAAAGCTTATATTTGTCTTAAGCAAGTCCTGCCCATTGTTTTTGTGCATTTAGGTTAACACTTTGAAATAAGCAGTAACCGCCCTCAGGAGAGCACAAAATCTTAACTGTCCTGTAATCCAATCTGTCTTGCTCTCTCCCACCTCCATGGAATCTTCCTTACATGGCCTCCCTAATATCAAATGCATAAAAGAAACTGCAGAACTGTTATTCTCTGAAGCATTTCAGATCTTGCTCCCCAGTGCATGTCATCAGTTTGGCTCAAATAAACTCTTACAAAAATTCTCTACAGGTTTCTTATGTCGACACACAGGTCTCTAATCTTCATGGAAAATCTGTTTTCTTAAAATAATACTATCATTTGTGATGTGCTAGCCTACACCACGCATTACACGTATGATCTTCAAAAGAACCCTTGAAGGTAGATATTAGTACTTTTTTGCAGAACTTTCATGTATTAATCCAAGAGCCAGCACTTGTTTTTAAAGCTCTGTGAAACACAGACATCACAGAGTTGAGGGCTCTGCTGAGAAACATTTTTCTTTTCAAATAGATTTCTTACCTTGAATAAAACTAGAGCCACTTACATAGAATTCGCAAGTAATACACATCACCAACATATGTGTAAATAAGATTTCCAATGAATTAATTTCCTGCCTAGACTGTTTAGGAGGGACAAATGTTCTCATTTATAATCTGGCAATGTATTCTCTCACCCATGTATATGACACACTAATTTTTCATCACAGCCAATACCAGCCCATTCTTTATTCAACAAGATAATTGGGCTCTATAAAATTGTAACTGACACCCTAGTTTGTTACAGTTAATATCAGAATGCAAGAAAGGCTCTTAACCCAAAACTGCAAATTCTAACTGGGAAACCTATTTTTAGACCAATTGGCTTAATTTTTTTTTCTTTTATACTCGGTGCAAGTTTCAACTAGACTCTAAACTGATTGGGAGAAATCCAACTCTGTATGCTACTGCTCAACATGCATAAGAAAGGCTAATGGCACCAGTGGAATGCAGAGCTGCCCTAAGAGGCTCACTATCAAAGGGTCAATTTTTAGGCAAAATGCCTGCTCAAATGAAAGCCTGTGTAGGTCCTTTATCTAAAGGAGCAAGGAGGCTAATCAGAAGGCAGCCAGAGCTGTTATCTCCAGTTAAATGGAATTATGTGTATATTGTTTGTAAATAAGAGAATATTCACCATCCTTCTCTGGCTTATGTTACCAAAAAGATGCAAAAACCAAAGTCCCATTACCCCAGTGGGCGTACGCGGCACAATTATTTTATTTACCATAAAAAATGCAACAGGGGCGGTGGTGAGAGGGAAGTCCAGAGACCGAGTGAGATGTGGAGCTTAAAGATGGAGAAGGTGGAGGTGGGGTGGAGGGAGTGGGGGAGGGAAAGGGGAGGAAAACTTGGGGGGGGGGAGGGCGGCTAGCAAGCAGCTGAAAGCACTTTTGGGATTCAATATGGAAAACAATACCCTGCACATTAACTATATTAAGTAGCACTGTGGTGACCTTCCAAAACCATGGTGCAGCGCGTTGTAAAGTTCTCCAGAATAATTCGGCCTTGCCCAATGATCCCTGTGTTTAATCTGCAGCTCAGTGCTCATTCTGAACAAGTAACAAAAGAGGCAGCTACTGTTCTGTGGCGCAATCAGTCTCATCTTCACCTTATACTAAAAGGGTCTCTGCTATCCCCAAACCCATCTTGTCTAACATCTTGGTTTGTGGGCCAGGGAAGTGAAAGCAATCTAGTGACAAACAAGGCAAGGTCTGTGCCCATCACCATAATTAATACGGTGCTTGCGCCTTTCAGGAAGGCCGGCGGGCTGCGGTGGGTAGGGAGTGGGAAGGGTCGAAACACAATGGAAACGTGCAAAAGATTTTAATAAAAAAGTTTTGGACACAGGTAATTGAGAATACAATAACTTAATATAGATGAGACTAACGTTTACCCATAAGAAAGGGAGCGATAAAATTAGTAGTAGTACAAAAAGACTGATGTTTACTCAGTAATAACTCACATTTTTCCAGCACTTACTTTGGGCTGGGCACTATTTTGAGGCACTTCAGTCCTCACCCCAGCCCTGTGACTTAGCTGCTTATTATGTCATTTTAAAGATGAGGAAACTGAGGCAGAGATGGGTTAAATCAGTGCCCAAACTGCAATAGGAGGAGAGTCAGGACTGAAACCCGGATCAACTAATTCCAGAGCCAGCACTTTTATCTACTATGCTATACATAATATAGCATGTTTAAGTTTTTAGCACTCCAACTCCTATTATATAAATACCACTAATTATAAATGTATATCTTCTATTTAGTTAAGAATTCCTGCCTGGCCGGATCCAGGAGATCGCGGTTCAATTCCCGGTTGGGGCACATGCCCAGGTGATGGCCTAGATCAATGACTCTCATCACTGATGTTTCTCTCTCCCTCTTCCTTCGTCTCTCTGAAATCAATAAAGACATATTAAAAAAAATAGAAGAATTGCTGGCAAGGCCTTCTCATGAATGCCTTCAATAAAGAAACACTTGGACAAGAAATGAACAGAATAAAAAGTTAGAATTAAAGCATATTACTACAATTTTTTTAAATAATAAAGCTGAAATTACTTAAAATTTTATCTTCAGTCTTTTCACTCCTGTAGACTAAACGATTCCAAATTAATCTAAAATAAAATGGTTTTGTGATACTACCGTAATATTTAAGCACTTAACTTCCTTTTGTTAAAAAAAAAAAAAAAAAAAAATGCAAGTTCTTCCTTCCTGAGCGTTTTGCCTCATTTTAACTCTTCACTTCTACCTGCCTGCCTTGCATTTACTAGCTGCCCTTCTTTTGCCAGCGCAGATGACACAGCAGTCTTCCCAGCAGCGTGCAGTATCTGGTCAAAGCAGATGTTCAAAGGTATCCTAAGAGCATCTTCCTATTTCCCATGCCCCAGGCAGACCTAACAGAGAATGACCTGAACATGATGTTTCTCATCTCCTCTTGCCCTGCCCTTCAGAAAGGAGGTATGGGAAAGAAGCTGGGTCCTGCAGCTTAACCAAGAAAGGAAAGATGCAAGTACTAATGCAAAGTGTAGCTAAAAAATAAAAATAAAATAAAAATAAAAATAAAAATAAAAATAAAAATAAAAATAAAAAGACACTGCTGGCCCCTAGCTTCCGCCTCCCTTTTTCTGTTAAGTAAGGAAGAAAATGGAAGAAGAGCTCACGATTCCCTCGGTAGTGCCAAGCAACATGTTCTATCAGAAGGAATCTCTGGTATAGAAAAGAAACAAACATAAGCAGGTTACATTCCTCTTTAAAAATGGTGAATCTCTTTCTTTCTCCAAGTGTGCCTTCAGCTGAAGGGAATTTTGGTCTTGCAAAGGGCGAGGTCTCATCTATTTCCTTTTTAATTGTGTAACCTCTCAAGGATTTCACTTGCATAGAGAAAATACTGATACATCGACTTTAATAAATCACTTTAAAATGTTTAAATAAACATTCCTGTCTACCTAGAAGAGCCCAGGCCTGGACTTCAGAGGAATGTGAAAAATCAGGGTTGTAAATGAACTGTCTCTTTTGAGCCTTGACCCCAAGTTTACCACTGACCTGACAGCATTCAGATTTAACCTCTCTGCTTTGTTAACTTGACCTTAAATACAGGGGAGTTCACTCTCATATATTGGGTACAAGTGCTGGAAATTAATATTTGTGAAGTATGTTGCATTGACGGAAGATGGATGAAACAGAAGTAAAACTGAACACATCAAAAATCTACCAAATGTATTTCTGAATTGCCTTGAACCACCTAATTATTACCAGTCCACATGAAAATGGCATAGAAGCTATTTTCTAATTGCTCTTTCATCAGTGGCACTTGAAATGACTACTGCAATGGTTTCTCTGTCAACGTTTTCGATGATCTATGATACTGAAGCCACAGTGAGTAAAAAGCAAAAAGAAAGCTGAGACAGATGCTCCACGAATATCCCCAACCAGCAACTACCCAACCCTTGTGCATGAGCACAGCCACTCCAGCTGTTTACAGTCAGTGTCCCTTGTAGTTGGCCCAGGTGGCTGTACAGGTTGTTTAGTGCCCTTGATGGACCAGTGGCTAAACATTTTGAGTATCACCCTTGCCAACCATATAGAATGACAAAAATTTTCTAGAAATTTAAAGGCTATTTCTGCAAAGGTGGAGAAATAATCAAATGAGAGGAAGCACAGCAAAAAATATCATGGTTGGTCTAAAAATGGAAATTAAAAAAATCAAATTTAAAAAAATTAATCCAATGTAAATTTGTTTTTGAAGGCCTCTATGATCTCTCAAAAAATAGACAAAGGTAAGTAAGATGAGGATGTATGATTCCTACTAATACTGAGATCCAGAATTTAAGGAATATCTAAGACTCAACCATTCTTCAGCAGAGGCATATCTACATCCTATAGATGTGGGTGCACTTTTCTAACCTTGAAGTGGAGGAAACAGAAATCTGAAAATGCTCAACAAATTTTGCAGAATGTGATAGTCAATTTCATTAATAAAAATGAGGAGCCCAACAGCACTTTGAGTTAGAAAACTTCACGGATCAACCACACCCAAAATTACCACCATTAATAAGCATAACTATGTAATTCCTGCAAGAAAATTAACTAAAGAGAAAGATTAATGGTGATCAAGTTAAAACTGCCGATGGTGATGGAATCTTGTCACTTGTCATTAGATTGGGACAGATTTCCCCCAAATGGAAATTTATGACCAACAGACATGAATGTAACACATTTCCAATAGCCAAAGAATTTCTATTTGAACAGTACTCTGAGCTATGACAGGCCCCTATTATATTATTTATGGACAATCTGAAAGGCATGAACTTCAGTCATTACTTCCCCCAGAGTATTCCAGGTACCCACTTATTCTTAGAAAATACACATGGAGAAAAATCTTTAAAATGAAAGAGAAATAATCCATGACCAAATATGTAATTTAACATGCCAAATAGGAATGAATGTCACACTTTCCCCTAAGTTCATAAAAGGCCAGATGTGTGCTACACCCTTCTGCATGATTTCATAATTCTTACAACTCCACCCGACGAGATAACCTACCCGCATTTTTTATGATCTTTCTTCTTTCCCCTTAAGAGCCTCTATGCAAATCTCTAGAGAAACAAATCCCATGCTAAAAAGAATGTAAAATTTGCCTCTGTCATTTTTTGAATATAGCACTGGTATGGAATATATTACTTATAGTCATTAGTTGGCTATTCACATTAGTAAACTTATCATGTATGTAAATTCAAATAAATAGAGATTCCTCTCTCCCTATTTGCAATTTTCCATTCCATCTGATTTCCAGACTCAGTAATGGGCCATGGATAATGTGGGATAGCAGCACGGGTAACATAACCAGTAGGACTTTTGCAATTACACAAACCTGGGTTTTAATCTTGCCTTCACTCCCTACTTGTGTGACTTCTCAGTCTATTAATCATAAGAGACGAGAAAGTAACATTTAGTTCCCACAGGTTAAAGAGACCAAGTACAAATATTTTTTCTGGAAATGAACAAAGTTAGCAAAACCACTGCTGGTGAAAATTTTTTAAATCATTTAAGAAAAAGGGGGAGAGCCAAGATTAAACATTATAAATGGCGTTAGATGTATTTTACAAGCATCAAATACCAGGAGGCACCCACTTTTTTAAACACATGAGATTTGCAGACAACACAGCAGGTAGAGATAAACTTCACACAGGATGCTGGTCCCCAGAAAGGTGCCCAGCTCTAGCCATTACCTCTGCCCGCCCCCAACCTCTCCACAGGGGTCTGATATATAACCAGGGAAGGATAACCTAGACCAAGGAGCAGGAAAGGGGTCTTTGTTGCTGCTTTCTATGCCCACTCTGCTCATCTTGTGAGCAAGTGGGGCCTCCTGCCATAGAAAGGGCAGAAATGAACATCAGTTCATTGGGATGGAAGCTGGGAAGAGAGAGGCCATATACCAACGGGACCTCTCCTGGGATGAGCCCTTGGTGGATGGGGGGCAGGGGGTGTCTCCATTTCAAAGGAGAGAAATGGTGGGGAGAGAGGTGATATGAGGCACTGGAGACGTAGAGGCCTGTCCATGCTCCCATGGAAGCCCCTCCAAGAGTAAGCAAGAAATGCTCATGAGGTGGCTGAATCATTCATTAGACGACCTGTCACTTAGTAAGGGATGTCACATGAAAGGAAAATATGAATATGAAACCGTCTGACTGTGGAACCCGAGGAGTCCCTGAATATGAAAGCACCTGGTACAGGAGAAAGACTCAATGAACGTTAAGTTTTCTTTCCTTCCAATACAGCCCAGGTTCAGGCTGTGATACCATGTGAGGCTAACATACAGAACTCACACAAGTATATACGTGCCCAGGACAGAAAAAGACAACTGCAAATCTCAGGAGCTGATGAGCACTTTCTCAGCTTCATACAAGAGTAAAACCGTATCTGTAAAAGCCAAGATTTTCAGGTTACTACTGATGTTCTCCATGAAGGGTCTCAGGCAGTGCAGTAGGAAACTGGGGCCACCCAGAGAGGGAATCTGGGAGGTATGTGCTAGACCATAACCATTCATTCCTTAGGAGACTTGGCTTTTTCAAAGTCTGAAGAAAGGTTAAGGAATTCGGTTCTGGGATCTCAGCACAGCTCACCTTGCTCCTGAGGTGGAAATTCCATGGTCCCTCAATCAGTCAGAGGCTTAGAACCTTTCTACCAGGGACTCCTCAGCCCCACCTGCCTACATATATGACCATGTAGCATTTATCACTGCTTTTACACAAATATTATATTTCTGTGCATTTATGCAGATGGTCATGGCAAGGGCAAAGCTTTGCAGTAACACTGACTCTGTTCATGCAGTGTGTAGATCCAGCCGGGAAGCTGGTAACCCTCTGCACTTTGGTTTCCTCATAATTTAAACAGGCGTCATAATGTCGAGAGGCTAAAAGGTACTCAGCTAACTCCTGCCACAGTGGGACAGACTAAGCACATCCACATGGAGTTCCATATACCTTTTGCCTATGTTCTGTATTATATATTAGAAAAAGTCTTAGCAAAATGTTTAATGAAGCTAAGTATTTGGGATTTTCTGTCAAGAGTTAATGTTTCCTTGATTTTAATGTATTACCATATACTCTGTTACTGAGATTTTTGATAAAAGGATCCTAACCGTAGATAAAGGGCGTGCTTCTTTCGACCCTAAACCTTCCTTCCAGCTAAAGTTGGTGTAGCAGTTAAGATCTGATGTGCCAAAGAGTGAGGAACTGATGTTATAGTGTGAGACAGAAATAATACAATCATCAGTCCTTTGGTAACACAGTAAAACAGTATTATCAAGAGACATGCCCCAGCTTAGAAATAAAAAAATGATACTCTGGCTGGTGTGGTTCAGTCAGTTGGAGTGTTGTCCCATACACCAAAAAGTAATGGTTCTATTCCATCAGGGCACATACCTGGTTTTCGAGTTCATTCCCCAGTCGGAGTGCATATGGGTGGCAATCAGTTGATCAATGTTTCTCTCTCTCTCTCTCTCTCTCCCCCTTCCTCTCTCTAAAATCAATAAAAATTAAAAATAAAAAACAAGCAATGGTTATAACAATTTCTCAATATTTCATTTTTAAAAAATCATTTGGCTTTATGGGTTCTTTTTGTTTGTGAAAACTGAGCTTAATAATTAAATATGGCAACCAGAAAGTTAAGTATTATTGAGTTTGATGCAAGGCAAGGTCAATAAAATGTGTGTAATGACATATTTTGATACATAAATTTATTACAAAAGATGTGAGAAAGATTCATAGATCTTGAGGTTCCTGTTATGAAGTAAAAGTTCAGGGTCACTGAGTCTTAGTTAAACTAGCTACTATTCTATGGCAATGAATTGATTAAATTCATTGAGTCAATAAATTAAACAAAAATAGAATGAAATAAGTCCAAACACCCCAATGATAAAGACATAAACTTTGGGGGATCAATCATGTGGATTAAACTATATAAATGGTCATATACATAATCTCCCAAATATAAGAGCTATTTCTGTAACTCCTCAAAAGCTCAAGCTTGTCACATATAAGGTAAGCTTATAGACATATGATAGAAGATAATTTCTCTGTGCCATGTTAGCAACTTAGAAGATTTCCTCAGCTTTGAAAAAGAATATTTAACTTAATAAACCTTAAATCTGAAGGTGATTCTTGCTTGGTCCCCATGATCCTCTCCTACCCCAAAGAAAGTTCTGTCTAAATAATCCTACTTTTCATTGAACAGGTCTGTGTCATAAATACAAATAGTTGTTTTGCCTTAATATGAATTTATAATCAGAAATTGCTGGTTCTCACATCAAGAGATTAATTTTACACTGACCTTGTACATTTACTTGCATGCTAAAGAGAAAAAAATCGGATACTCATTTTTTTAAGTTAGCAAAAGGCTAAACATAACCATGTTCATCTCATGGCACGCATAAACTAATTACTAAAATTCTGCAGCAAACCAATAAATATATTTTTTGACGATCTAACAAAAAAAATAGGTATAATTTTGATTCGTTGATACCGGAGGGCTACTGTTGTATTGGCTGTTTTTGTATTTTTATTTGAAAAATCTAAAGAAAAAGAGGTCAGTGGCCCTGACTAAATAGTCAGGTATCGCATGTTTTATTTTATTTATTTATTTTTAAAATACATCTTTATTGATTTCAGAGAGGAAAGGAGGGGGAGAGAGAGAGAAACATCAATGATGAGAGAGTCATTGATCGGCCGCCTCCTACACGCCCCCAACCGGGGATCGAACCAGCAGCCCGGGCATGTGCCCTGACCGGGAATTGAACCCCGATCGCCTGGATCCTAGGCCGACGCTCAACTGCCAAGACAAGCCTGGCCGGGTGGTATCGCATGTTTTAAAAATTCTTGTGGCACAGTGGTTGAAAATCACTGCATTATCCTGTAACCCAAAACTAATACAAATAATATTGAATGTGAACTGTAATTGAAAAATAAAATTTAAAAGGGCTAAACAAAATACAAAGGGCCAATAAATATATTAAAAAAATGACTACCCTTTCTAGAAATAAAGGAATACCTACTAAAATAAGTGTTTTACCTATCAGAATGACAAATATTTTAAAAATTGATAGTTTTTTACTGGTTATCTTTTTATTGGAGCACAATACTGGTTGGAACCTAAACTGGTGCACTACTCTTGCAAAAAAATCCTTAAAGTGTGCATTGCTTTTCATTCTGCTTCTGGAAAATTTTAAGAAGTTAATGTGCAAAAAGTTTTAGTTACAAAAAAAGTGCAGTGGCTTTTTAAATGATTTTGAATCAATGCAATGATTTTTAAAACAACCAAAATGTGAAATAATAGAGTACTCATTAAATAAATAACAGAGCAATGAATGAAAATGATACTGTGCAAAAATATTTTTGATGTGAAAAGGTGTTCACAGCGTATTATTAAATGAGTAAAGCAAGTTATAAAACATTATATATAGTATAATCTATTTTTTGGTTTGTCTAAAATACTAAACACACAATATATCAAGACAATGATCTGCAAAGGTACACATCAAAGAGTTATCAATGACAATGGCTGGAAGGGTGAGCTTATGGGTGGCTTTTACATTCTCTTTGCTCTGTATTCAGATTTTCTGCACTGAACACAATTTTATTACATATAAGTTCATTTCAAATACACCACTCATTTCAGTGGGAGCCATGTCACTCCCAAGAGAGTGAAAATTGGGTCTTAAAAGTGTGTAAAAAACTCTACCCAACAAAACCTTCTTTGTATTTAATTTCACACAGGGGAAAGGGAGAGAAATTAGGGGGGAAAGTGTCTAAAAATAAGCTCCTTAGTGGAAAATAATGAAAAAGAACTTGACAGACACTGAAGTAGACCAAGATGAAACTTTGTTACAAATATGCACACGAAGCACAAAATCATAATTTATAATTAAGGCCTAAATTATTATTTTAACATATGTATATTATACATATACAATACATATATATTCTCTTCCTGTGTAAAAAGGTAAAGATCTCACTGATAATTGAAAGCAGTATCATGCTCATGCTGACATCAGCAAAAGAAAAGTTAAATCATTAACAGACCTTAATGTCAAACTGGCTCCTGTTGGCAGGTGAAGTCAGATCTTTTACTTTAAGAGGATGGTACTCTTGGCCATCTCCTCCAATAAACTGATATTTTTTTAAAAGACTGATAAGAGATTTTATATAAAACAATTACATAACTCATAACACATGGGCCGGTGTGATGTGAGCTTGTGATTTTTCACATCAGTGTAATTATCCCTAGGGAAACTTACAATAGGCGTAGTTAGGGGCCATCTGATCTCTATTTCTTTATTAACTGGTTACTTACTTTTCATTATGAAAAAGAATAATTATGGAGGTAAAATAAAAAATAATTAATTGAAACCCTGTGTTACATTTGTCACTACAGCAATGAAGTTAATAGAGAGTAACATATGAACTCAGAATCAGGCCACACTTTTAACAGGCTTCAACATGCCAGTCCTTCCAATTCAGTCAATATTTCTTATTTCACTTTCTGAAAGGAATCTTGAGGAATAAAACAATGCCAATAAAGCTTCACTTACACTTTTCTTGCACCTGCCAACTCCCTGTTACAACTGCACATGGTTTCCCAGATGAAACGCAGCCATAAATGTCAGAACAGTGGAACTGGTGATTAACACCAGGCAACGCAAAGTCAAAAATCAGGGAACTGAAAGTAAGAGTGCACTTGTGCAATTACCGTTTTAGTGGACCAAAACATACTTGTCATGGCCCGTGTAATTAAAAGAAAGATACGAAACTAAGCTGGGATCCTGGGATGGGGTCTCAGCACAGGCAAGCAGGTATATCCTGGGTTGTCACAGAGAGATTAACAGGAATATAGGAGTTCTTTCAAGAGCCATTTGTCTCAACTCTTGATGACTGGGTCTGCACTTGACTCCAACAGTCAAGAAACACATTTACGGAACTTGATTCTACCGACTTTTGGAATAGAGATAGGAAAAGGTTGCAATGGCTCCAAAACAAAAGCGGGGCATTTAGGACTATCAAGAGCATGTTGCTAGCTGACTTCTACAGGATTCAGTGGTTAACCAATTCTTTCATGATCAGATTCCTCTACAGGCACATTTCAGGTGGTTTCATTGGCCAAGACAGGCTCTCCTTGCCCAGCCCTTTAAAAAGGCTGCTTAGTAACCTATTACAAACATGCTAAGTCTACAAGTCCAAAATGATCCAGATATTTTAAGCACCTCCTTCATGCATAATATTTCTTTTAAATCCACTTTGCCTTTGCTGTAGAGATGAGGTCTGCATGTCATTTTTCAAACTATTTAATATGACAATAAGGTCAGACTGCTGGGCCATGTAATTCCCTTTAGCCACTTATTGTTGCCGATAATCATCTGATGGTATCAACTCTTCCCTGTGCTCTGCCTGCTTGGCCTTCCAAAGTAATGACAATAGGGTGCTTACCACCTGGGGATCTGCCCTCAGGATGGGAAAACAGGACACGGACACAAGAAGAAACACAAGTCTGCACTGACTGCCCAGGTGTGCCCACGGCTGCCATTGCTTCAGATCTCTCAATGCGAGACTGTCCACTTTTTGCCTGTCATCAAAATTTACAGAGACTCTGAAAACTCTACAAGAGACATGACATAAAAGAAGCTATTCTCATTAAGTCCAGGAAAGAGAGCATGAGTACCAAATATTCAAGGGATTAATGGGAACTGCTCCCCTAACAAGCTGTAAATCTGTACCTAATTTCAGGATTTCTATTATCTGACTCATAAAACACTAAAATGGCTATAACAAGAAAACCCAATTTGCTCAAGAAATAGCACACGTTTACATTTTAGCACATTTTTATTTACCTTTATAATCTCCCCCCAACTGTGCTAGTGTCAAATGAAGTATGAGGTAATGTTTGCAGCTAGTCAAGTCTTCAATTCCAGACATCTGTAATAAATTTTTTTTAAGGCCAAATACTGGTTCTGCATACACACCTGGAGTTTGAAATAAGTTACTGTGCCGCACTCTCCACTCTCGGTTCGGGCTTGCTCCTGCGGGAAAGGGGAGGGCTCACCTGCCACCTCAGACCTCTGTAGGGACGGTGAGCGCAATCTTAAATGACTCCCCTTCCCCATCCTCTTTAAATTCAACATCGTCTTAACTTAGGCACGCATCTTTTCTTTGAAAAGTCCAGGTGATAGAAAGTAGGGAACTTAAGGACTTGTATTTACACAATGATGGTGGATTACGGGTCATTCTTGTTCTCTGATATGTGTTCACATTGAGTTTTCCACTTATGTCTGCTGCTGTTTTACTTGGGTAAGTACTCAGAACTATTTGTTTTGGGTATCTCTTCCCAAATTCCTGGTCTTGCAACCATGTGGACACTTGAGCTGAATGAGTCAACCTTTACATGAACAACCAGAGAGGGCTGGCAGCTGAGTCACCAAGGACAATAGTCACTGCAGCTTGGCAGCTCAAGAAATATGTCTTTCCTAAGGACCAATTTACCTTAGGTTGAGACACTTGGAAATGTGAGACTAGCATTCTAATATTCCTTAAAATACCTCCCATGAAAATCTCTCTATACTCAAGAACTCAGAGCCTCCAAGAAATAGCCAAGGATCAATAAAACTGTGCAAACAACTGACTAATTGTTGACCAACTGCTTTCCTGCACTCTTCAATAGATTTTAAATTTTCCTTCACAATTTTCAGGCTGGTACGTAAAACCATATATTATTCTTACCCATTTAGCACATGTGTGGAGCACTGTTAGAGGAACACGGGAACAAAGGTTCTAGGCCTGGATTTTGGCTTATCACTACCGACCCACTTTACATTCTCCAGGTACGTTTCCTCTTGCAGAAAATGAAGAAGTTGGCGTCTGCAATTCATTCTAACAAAAAATCCAGGAGTTTCTCTGTTAAAAAGTTATCCAATATACATCAGAGAACCTCTGAGTCTCATTTTGCTCACATAAAATGAAGGGAAAGATTATAAGATTTCTAAACCTGCTTCCCATGTGATACTTAGAGATTAAAGGACCCCATGAGCAATCATGCAATGTATGCTAACTTGTTCATTCAGAGGAAAAATTATTTTCACTAAGTTGCATCTACTCAAACTCAATAAGGCAAAATGTTTCTCCATTCAATCAATCCATTTCCTTCTTAGCCCAAGTACCTCTCTGTGTAATACTCAGAACTATAAAGCGTTTTCCAAGGTTTTATTTTCCCTGTGGTTAAATCTGCCCATTTAAACTTTATGATATGTGGAGGAAAAGAAACACTATTGGAACTATTTCAAATGATCTTGCTAGTTATCTTTTCAAAGAAAATTTTAACACTGGGAAAATATATTTCAGTCATAAAAAAACATGTAGTAAATAGAGTGATTACTTCTCTTTATGCAAAATTTTATTAAATATCAGCTACGTGAAAAGAGGAAAACATGTCAGAGCGAATTCTCAAGCTAGAGCTGAAAAATTAAACTGTACCCTTATGCAATTCAAACAGGAAAGGAACTCACAGGAACTAACTGAATTCCATCTCTTCATGCTGAAATAGAATGAAAATAAATATCCACCCCTGAGCTCTTCCCGTGTGTCAGGCTCTATTCTAGCTACTTTCACAAAACTACCCTCTCACAAAAAACGTTTGAGGTAAATATTACCCTCACCTTATGAACTGAGAATTTAAGCAACAATTAAAATAACAAAGGTAGGTGGGGTTAAGGCTAAGATTTCTATGCAGGCCTCCAAACTCTTACCTCTAAGGCAAAGCCTAAGTGAGAACTAGAATACAGCTACCAATTCATTTCAAAAGGAGGAGACTTAAACTATCTGAAAATGCCTAACTGCTGAGGATTCTAATATCATAATTTTGTAACTGAATATCTAGACCCTTCTGCAATTTGGTCTCTGACCCTGCTCCAGCTGACTAGAGGTTTAAACTCTGACTCTGTCTACCAGACAAACTGCATTCCTCGCATTGTCCCTTTCACCACAAAACTTGTTTTACTAGTTTATTTTGCAGACTTCAAGGGAAACTGAGGCACTGGCATCTGCCTTGCAACCCACTCCTCCCCTGCTGACCATGTCTTATGACTCCAGCTGTTGGCCATATCCCTGCTGAGTCAACCAAAACTACCCATCGTTCTTATCTCACAACCCTACTTGCTGACCACGGAGTCAGCAGACCCATGAACGTCCAGATGCCCCCACCAATCAGAAAATGAATGATGCAAGTTTATGGTCTGGTTTCCCATTCCTTTGACTCTGGCCTTTAAAACCCTTGCCTCATTGTTCTCCGAAAAAGACGTGGTTTCTGTTCATGCCGAAGGCTATGTTCTCTGACTTGCAGATCATATCAGGATGAAACTCTCTCTTATCCCTCAGAAGATTCCTGTGGAACTTCAGTTTATACCACCATGAAAAAGAATAGATTTATTTCTCTGAATCTTGCCCTCCTCCTCGAGGGTAATTTGACAATACATCCAAAAATTCATAATTCATGGAGAAGTTTCCACTTATAAAATCCTCTAGGGATAGTCACATAAGTCTCTAAATGTAAAAAAATCAGGTATGTTCCTCATAGTAAGGTTAATAAAAACATTGGAAATAGCCCAGCCGGCATGGCTCAGAGGTCCCAGGATCCAGGAGACTGAGGTTTGATTCCCAGTCGGGGCATATAGCAGGGTTCCCGGCTCGATCCCCAGGAGGGGGCGTTCAGGAGGCGGCCGGTCAATGACTCTCATCACTGATGTTTCTCTCTCTCTCTCCCTCTCCCTCCCTCTCTCTGAAATCAAGAAAAACATATTAAAAAAAAGTTGGAAATGACATAATTTGGTATATTGCTCATATAAGCTATAGTAAATCTCTATAATGGAATACTATGCTATCATTATAGGTAAAATGTATAAGGACAAATACCCAAAAGAGTCTATCAAAGAAAAAAGAGAGTTATAAAATGACACATGAAATGTCTCATTTACTCAATCAAATATTAATAGTGATAGAGAGATAAAAATACATGGATCAGCTAAAAGCATCAGTCAGCAAACCAATCATTGGGCAGGATACACCAAACTGCTAACAACTGCAATCAGGGCGCTGTGAATGTGAGTTTTACTTCATTCCTTACAAACTTCTGCATTCTGGGTTATGTGTCGCTTTTATAAACAGAGAAAAAACTTTTAATTGTGGAAAGAAAAAAGAAAAATCACAGGAACCTGGAAATTGTCAAAAGTTTTTGGTATTCTTAAGAATGGCTCTTAAACACACAAACACAAAAGGCCACCTGTGACTACTTTCAAAATAATATTCAATTAACTAAAATAATAAATTAAAATTTCTAATATTCCTTAAGCATTTAAATTAAATTAAACTTATAAATCTCATTATCTATTTCTAAACCAAATATATAATTTTAAAATCACCTTCAAGGGAGGATATGCTTAACATTTGGTCTCATTTATAAATTAGATAATTAACCTCCTTCAACATTTCGAACTACATTTTAAAATTTAATATGTGGGATTTTCTTTTCGAAAACTTCAAAAGCCTGACTAACAAACGGAACATTCCTTGGTTATTAATCCTAATAAATCTAGTCAATTAGACATAAATATGATCTCTCTCAAGTTCTTTTAGTCGTCTAATTCTGTCTATAAATTTATCCCAATTACCTTATTACACTTCAATTTTAAAATCCCAAGTCCAAAACTAATTAGTTACATATTTTAAATTGGAATCACAAGGTTAGTCAATTAAAAAACATCAAATTCTCTTAAATATTAACAAAAACTTTAAATACTAACCCCATACAGAATTCTCAAATGTAATGCAAAATTTTAATACACTGCATTTAAAAATATATATTTAATGCTAAATTTTAAGGGTTAAAAGACACACCCAATATGGAAAGGGTGCTCATTCCTGACTATACATTTTAATCACACAGGATTCTTTAAAGGAAAAAAAAAAGAAAAAAAAAGACTGAAACCTAAGTGAAATCCAACCCACTTAACTCAAAATCTCTTAGGGTGATGTGAATATGCAGCCAGGCTTGAGCACCTCTGTGCTAAGGAAATAATTATACCAACCTGAAAAGAACTGGCTTTACCCTCTCTCCATGGTGGCAATAAGCTGACACTGCTTATTCCAGTGGGGTTTGGGGAGCAGGCCATGAAGCTGAATGCGCCTGCAATTTAAGACAGGTGCGTCCCTGCAAACAATTCATTCCCTACAAACACAATGGTCCTGTAGGCAGGTTACACGTTAACTGATTCAGCCATTTGAATTGAATCTGCAAGTTCATACATGTGGTTTGCTAATCTATTTCCTGCCTGATTTTATTCTTAATTCTAAGTCATAGCCTTCCCGTGTGGCAGGGCCTCAACTCTTATACATATTTAAGTTATTTGATTGAAAGCTGTATGATTTGCATGGCCTTATCACAAAACTAATGTCATGCCATGTCAGTAGTGAATGTATACAACTGGAAGCTAATATTTCAAGTATAAAATTAAGGTTATAGAAAACATACAAGCAAGTATCACAACTTATTCATGAATTGTCGTTTTCTAGGAGTGTCTAGGTACTTTTACCCCAAAGGCATATTCTAGTCCCTCATCCTTGAGTTTTTGTTTCTTGACCTGTAGAAGTCAAAGCCAAGGCCCACCCACATGGGAAGTCTCACACACTAAACGGGTGCCCTAATGGCTACACCCAATAGTAAGAGTAACCTGGAACTAGCCCTGCTATCCCCCCTCTCCCCTCCCCATTAGCAGCCAGGGGCTGAAGAGAAAGATGCCTCAGTACAGAGCAGAGCATAAGAAAATGGACAGAAAGTGTGTGTAGCTACGCAGGAGGATTAGACAGCGAGTAGATCTGCACCTGGAGTAACAGCCTGAGTGGGTCAGGGAAGCTCAACCATAAACACAGGAAGGGTAGGGCAAGAGTACTCACAGCTGTGAGTACGGGAAACACAGTTTATTCTGTATTATTTATTAAGTATTGTATTATTTTCCATACAAACAACTGTAAACCTACTTTTGCCACACCCAGTAGAGGTGCTTTCTAAAGGTAGTGTGCCAGGTGCCTGGCAGAAGAAACGCAAAGCATCTTTGAAGAGGGGCACATTCACCCTCAATCGTTAAGGTGACTCAAGCAGTTTCCACGGTGGATGAGGGTGAGCCGTGAAAATTAGTGAGGCCTATAGGAAACACGGTGGTGTGAGCAAATTCCAGCCTGAAAAACAGAGAGAGTCCTGCAGCGACTTTAGGTGTCAAAATTATCAAAATAACCAGGAGTGCCATGTTTAATGAAATAAAGGATGAGCTTGAAAATATCTCCAGGGAACCGGGAATCACAAAAACTGACACAGATGGTTTACAACAAGAGTTAAGTACGAGTGCTAGAAATGGAAAACATAAAGATCAAAATTAGAATCCAGTAGCCAAGCTTGGTAAGAGAGAATAAGTGAACTGGAAGGTAGAATAGAAAAAATAATAATAATCACAAAAAAGTGTACAGAATGTGGCAGAAAGAGACAAAAAGATGTGAAGATATAGTACAAAGAGATATGGAAGACACGGGAAAGGCCTAACCTAGTTCTGATGAGAATCCAGGAAGGAGAGTGCACAGAAAGTGAGCTAATGATACCGCTGGAATTAACCTAGTTATTTACAGCAGGAAAGGAGCAAAGGGAAGGTAGACAGATGCATGCCCAATAAAGTTGGGAGGGCACAGGAAAGGTGCTTGCTGTCAGCCACACCGAGGAACAGATCACCGCCCAGAACACCCATGGTCATCATGAGGGTGCAAAATCTGGGATATTTAATCCCCTGAACAAAGAAGTCTGGGCTCTTGGCTCTCTTAGGACTATTGTTGTTTGGAGTGCTCTCTCTTGGCTCCCCTGCATTTGCTCACATGGCCCATGGCCATGTGGATCCCCCCAACATGTGGACCCCCACACACAATGGACTCATGGGCTGCAACTAGCCTGATGCTGAACTGGACCCAGCTGCAACATGGGACAGACACTCCAGACACTGGCTTTGTTTCTAGCTTTACTGAAGCCCCAGCTATACTTCTTCTATGACTGGAATGGGACTTTGGAAATACAAAGATGTATTTCCAGTCAAATAAATATCATTAATCCTCCAGTGCAAGTCTCAGAAAATTCTTTTACCTGAGATATTGTAAGGACCCCACCCCCAGCATCTAGTGGGGAAGAGGACCCCCAATTTCCCTGATAACATTTTGAAATGGTTTTATCACCCCCATAAAATAAGCAACAAAAGAATGATTTTTCTCCTGATTAATGTTCATATTTAAGTAGTTAAAATGTATCCTTTGGACAAGCACATTCAAGTATGCAGTCAGAAAAACCACTAAAACATAAGTAAAATTTATAAGATAAAATTGAATAGAAGCCCCATTTAAATTTGTAGAGCTACTTAAGCTTGGCCACACTTTAAAAATGGCCACTGACATGAAAAAAATTACTTCAATAAATAAAGCCATATAAATATTTACCTTTCCAGTAACAGCATAAGTATTTTGTGAATTAATTTTTTTCTTTTTAAAATTTTATACTCATAGGTTAATTTAATTATGGACCAATTCTAAGGTTCCTAAGACTTCTAATTAGCTATGACTGTGTGTATCCTAGATTTAAACCACTTCAAATCAGAGTTAAACCAGTATTGATAGTTATCGGGCACTTGGAAGCTAACAAGCCAAAACAAATTTAAGTCACCCATTTGGAGATGCCAAGGAGTTTGCTCTTGTCCGATGAGAAGATAAGGCACTATTCTTCAAAGCCAATAGCTGGCTCCAGAGAAGAAGGTTATTTTAATGTTCAAAAGATACTTGGCAGTTTGTTTGAATACATTTTTGCACCTTTACCCCATTCCCCCCAAAAAATTAATTGAAGAAAATAGTGTTCTTATGGTACATTTTCATTTTCTCATACCTGATTGCCCTTCACACAGCAAACAGCACAAAGGTCATGTTTCAAAAATCAAACTCTTAGTATATATACGGAATTACTTATTGACGTGTACATGTGCACCATGTGTCCAATAACCAAATTTACTAAACAGAAAATATACATGCAAATTTTTAGTATAGCATTAATCAAAGCAAGGCATATTTATAATTGTATACATCATTCAACATACTGATCACTTTCTATGCTCCAGGAACTGTAGTAGACACATTAGATTTTATTTCAACCCTCAAACAGGGAGGACACTTAAGCAGATAATATAACCAGAAGTACACCCAGACAGTTGCAAAGACAGGATTAAACATGTGGTATCAGTGGAACGCAGAAGCACCTAATCCAATCTAAGGCGTGGGGAGGAGTGAAACCAGGAACACATCCTGGAGAAGATGACACAGGAGCTGAGGAGTGAAGGGTGAGGAGCATGTTGGGTAGTGGAGGGGAATGTCATTCTCTATGCAGAAAACAGCAATGGCCAGGAAGGGAGGTCGGGACAGTAGCCTGAACGTCCACACAGCTCAGAATCACAGAAGCATGGAATTAAAGGTGGTAAGAGAAAGGGGACAGGCTGTCCTGGAGGCTCAAGGCAGGTCAGCACAAGACCTGCATTCCATGCCCAGCTGCTCTGATTTCACCCTGAGGATAGTGGGGAGTCACTGAACGGTTTTAAACAGAAAAATGGCACAGATGCTCATGTGAATACTTGCATCGGGTAAGGAGAAGATTGCCATTATCTGAGTAACAGCGAACAAGGCAGGCGGGGTAAAGGGAGAGGATGGTTTGGGGGACTTGATATGCTATAATGAGCCCATGTAGAGAGTCTCAGATGGCTCCCATGATTTTCATGGACGTCATCAGAGAAATGGCACAATATTAATTGAAGCAGAAAATACTGGTGGCCTAAAGTGGGAGCTGGGGAAAGGTGATGGAGCCACATTCAGTAAGAAAAGTCAGTCTTAGAACCTAAGTGGAAATGTGTAGCAGGCATCTGAACACACCACTGGGAGATGAGCCAAGAGTTGAAGGCTGCTAATGAAAGAGATCAGCCCCGAGGTGTAGAGTAAGGCTACCACAGCGATATATTATCATCACTATTTTTCTCTAGGTAGGTAGGTAGGTAAAAAGTAAGGAAGAACTTAAACCTAAACTTTAAAAGAAAGAGGCACCAGACCAGATACAAGGACATTTGCCACTGAAACCGAGTTAAACCCAGTGGGCCTTAGACTCATTGATAAAAATCAGCAACTAAAACACCGCCTGGCCGGAATGCTTGAGAGAAATATGTTGCCTTGTCACTGACTCTCTTGTAAACCATTTCTAGAACATATGAGATAAATGTGGAAAGCATGTCTTTCTTTAATATAAGCCTCCTTGTTCCCAGGAAAATAAAGAACCTAACATTTATTGCAGTTGTACAATGCCACACAGGATAAACCCCAAGTCACTCAGCTTTTATGGATGAAGCCACATACACATATAGACACACATTCTCACACATACTGTCTGCCTGAAAATTCTAGTTGTCCTTTGTTTTCAAATGTTCCCATGGCCTTTATTTCATTATATAGGCAAGAGGACTGTGTGTTCTTTTATTACACGTACCCGTCCTGTGGAACCCTAAGCAGGTCCTTGAATTAACATAACTTTCCTCACCAAAAGACATTAGAAAGGGCATTTGAGGAAAGAGAAATCTAACAATTTTCTATTTAAATAGTACTTTATAACATAATAGTGTGATATAACAGAGTATAATCCTCTATATGCAAGAGTTTATGTGACTGCCTTTAATTCAACAAATAAAACTGGGGCCGTGACTGGGCTTTATCAGAAATCATGTAACTTGTCCTTGGGGTGAAGCATATATTTTATTTCATAAACCAATATACAGCACTGTGACTTTTCATCTTAGCACTGTGCTACATGAATTATTTTCATGATTTTACTTTTACAAAGAATTTCATTTTAGAGGGTTTTTTTGGCGGTTTTTTTTTTGTTTTTTTTAAAATATATCTTTATTGATTTCAGAGAGAGGAAAGGAGAGGGAGAGAGATAGAAACATCAATGATGAGAGAGTCATTG
The DNA here is from genome assembly GCF_964146895.1 of Miniopterus schreibersii. Classification (NCBI taxonomy): domain Eukaryota; kingdom Metazoa; phylum Chordata; class Mammalia; order Chiroptera; family Miniopteridae; genus Miniopterus; species Miniopterus schreibersii. The sequence goes on along the minus strand of NC_138111.1, from coordinate 54,059,484 downwards.
ATCAAGCCCGCAACCCGGGCATGTGCCCTGACCGGGAATCGAACCTGGATCACCTGGATCCTAGGTCGACGCTCAACCGCTGAGCCACGGCCGGCCAAGCTAGAGTTTTAATATAGTGTGTAATAAGGACACTTAACACCGACAAAAGTTTGCATATGGCTAAAATAACTTCTTTAGAAAATTATTTTCTACTTTGTTACTATAACAAATAGTAGCCTTTGAAAATTCTATCGGTTTATTAAAAATACTCTCTAATAACTTATTGGTGTGTAAGTAAAAGCATACATTTTAGAACTTGATGTTCCACTTCATTTAGTATACCACACAAGTATTTTTTCTGATCTTCTTAAACAGCATTTAATACTCAAGAATTTCATGTACATTATCTTAGCTCTAAAAAACAAGATACAATGTATACAGGAAAGAGTATTACTACATAAGACCTCAAATCCTTCCAAACAGTGTTAATTCACTGACTATCATTTCTTTGTGTTTGTGACAATGGGGCTGAGTGGTGTCTGAAACCAGCTCCCCTGGGAAGGCAAAGCCCGCCTGGCTCAGGGCTCCCTCCCTCATAGCGGCCCCATTTGCTGCTGCGGGGAGCACGGCCACACGGTCTCCAGAGCTGAGGAAGAGCCAAAACTGCCCACCAAATATTCTCTAGCATCACCTGTCCTTCCTATTTCCTGTAAAGCTTACTTCTCCCAACAGAAGAGAAAGTTTTGATTTTAACTGGCAATGTAGGAAACACTCCATTTCTGTTCTATTTGTTCTCTAATGTTTATGCAGAGTTGACGTCTATGCAAATTATCAAAGTTAAGTTTAATCTATACACATAAAGAAAATACTTCTAGGTAGGGAGTGATATAATTTCAGGAGGTAAGTTCCCGAAGCTATGGGAGGAGGAACAGAACTTTGTCATACAGACCTCCTGAAGCAGGATTCAGAAACAGGTCTTAGAAGAAAGAACTGATGAAGCACATCAGAAGTCTCCTATGGGTCAATGCGATTAAAAGCCAGTACTAGTAGTTTTTGTTTATTTTTTCTAGTACTTGAACTAGGAAAAAAATCCTATATGAAATGTCACTGAGACAGATATATACCATTCTGCATTTAAAGAAAGTATGTTTAAAACCCAAGGAAAAAAACTGTCATATTAAAAAGTCTCCCAAAGCTCTTGCAAAAGTAACTGAAAACCAATATTTATCTATGGATACTGGTTTTAAAGTGGCATGGTGCTAGCTAGTATGTAACACAGCCTTTCCTAAAATTACACTAAAATCTCTATAAAGATCTAGAAACAGGTGAGGTGAAACCAGCTCCTGTGAGTAAGCCTAACGCATGGCCAGGACCTGGAAGACAATTCCCCTAATGTCATCACTAATGGGGGTAACCAAAGATCAGGAGTCAAGGCCTGCCTCCCCCGCTGAAAGAAAGCCCACGCCCCCGATCTAAGTGGACTGTGCAATTCCATCTGCCCCTCTCTGCCTGGCCTTCGGCTGGGAGACTAGCATCTGAACTAATCAGAAAATTGGGCAGCCATGCCTCTGGAGCAAGAGTGAGCAATGTGAAACGTCGACACACACCCTCGTTCTTCCCTTCCGATATGTATTTAGAAACTGCAATACTCAGGGAGGAAATACACAGACAGACAACGTGCACACACACACACAAAAAAAGGCCAGAACTGCTAGCGGCACGTGCGTTCTGGGAAGCGTAGCATCAGCGCGTACAGCGCAGTGAGATGGTGATGCACTCAGCACACAGTTAAGATCTGCCGTCTTTGATGCAATCAGTTCAGTTTCAGAGAACCAGGAAGGGAGTAAGATTCCTCCTCAAACAACTAATGCTGCATTAGACAAAAGTCTGTTCCACAAAGATTGCAGTAAGAGCAGTGCAGAGCAACGTGCCCCCAGGTTATACAACAGAAAATGAGATTTGACAGTTCACAAGTGGTCAGTGAGCAAGGCCAAGAGCAAGCTACACACCCAGTTTGCTGGCAAATACCAAGTCTGGATAGACTTTTCATTGTCCTAGAATGGATTAAAAAAAAAAAAAAACTTGGGCAAAACAAGTAAAATTAGACAACATTTGGAGAAAATGTAGAAAGTGTACACATTTAAAAATTATTTACTACAGGAACCAAAAGAATATTTCAGAAAAACAGTTGGTATTCTCAATAGGACATAAAACGACCCGTATGAATCAGGAACTGAAATCTATAAAGAAAGAAAAAGCTGAGATAAAAATGTAAACTACAATACAATAAATTCACAAAAAAGCTAAAAATCCAATTATAGATTTCTAATCTACATCAGGATTACTTAAGCTCCCTAAACCTCATTTCATCATCAAGAAAGTCTATACTGGAAGGAGACTTGACTCCCTGAGGCGGTAAACACACAATACAGTGTACAGGTGATGAGTTGCAGAATTGTGCACCTGAAACCTGTATCATTTTAACCAGTCACCCCAATAAATTCAATAAAAAGGAAAAAAAGAGAGAAAGTCATTATTATATGGGGGTGGACAAAAGTAGGTTTACAGTTGCAATACAAATAAAGAATACAAAAATTAATAAATAATAATACAAGAATAAACTCTGTTTTGTGTAGTCACAACTGTAAACCTACTTAGCCCCACCCACTGTATGTTTAACTAATTGGATTGCTTGGAAGACTGTGTGTCAAGTTCTATGCAGCCTACCTGATTCATAGGAGTTGCTGAAGAACAGTTAGTTGTCACTATTATTATTACTAGTATTGCCCATCTTTAAAGAATTAAAAATTTACTAAGCAACTTAGAAACAATCTAAATTAAGAACATAAGAATAGGAAATCATAGCAAATTGGTTTGGCAAAAGGATTGAATCTAATTTACAATAGAATTATAAATAATGTGGTAGTGGAAATCTAAGTTGGTATGAGCCGTCTGGAAAGAAATGTGGCAAAAAAAATTTTTTTTAATCAAGAGTCTTAAAATGGAATATACAAGGAGTTTCCAGAAATTTCAATTCCAGGAATGAATGTGTATGTGTGCTTTAGTTTTTTGTCTCCCATGTCTACTGAAAACCCTAAAGAAAATTATCAACCCAGTAGCAATAAGCTTTCCTTAGTGCCTATATTATGATCCTGACATATTCTCACTAAAAGTAATCATGGTTTTGGAGAAACATCTGAACTTAGTCAATTTAAATTTCAATAATAAAAATTTCAATGGATTCAAACCCAAATACCTGTAAATCCATGAGTGCATATTGATATCTAAAAACACTGGTCACTTTTAAAAGATGATAGAAAACTAAGTCACTATCTTGATAACTGCTAAATAAAATATTAAGCACTTATTTTTTTCTTACATGAACTGTCTGTACCACATTATAATCAAATTAGAGGATGAGAGGGAATATCTCTTTAAAAAGTAATCTAACTAATAAATGAGAAAGAAATGCTAGAATTAGAATATAACTTGCAACCTTCAATGGATGAAGAGATATAAGCACTCATTTTTGCTAAAAAGAAAAAAACAGAAAGACAAGATGTTATGGGTTGCAAGTGATCAAATCATGCCAAAAAGATAGCACCAGGGTCTGATCCAGTCCCTGGGTCTCCTGGCCAATTTGCAGAAATACCAAGGACAGAGGACCATTCTGGGCTGTATCATGAATGGGCAATAAACAAAACCCAGATGTGGGAAACTCTACTGGTCAAACGGCCCTGTTTTATAATGGAAATTTGTAGGGAAAAGAAAGAAAGGGGGTGGGGGACTAGGGGGTGACGTACAGATAAAAAGAAAACTAAAAGGGCAAGACCAAAAACTAAATTATCTATAGATACATATTTTACGCAATCACATTTTGGTGATCAAACTATAAAAAGGAAAACAGAAGGAAGAAAAAAAATGCTACAGAAAGGCAGTATAATTGTTACTTATTGCAGAAGGGAAGGGGTTGTGACAAGAATGTGGCACATGGAAGAGGCTTCTGAGCATGGTAAAGTCCTATTTCCTGACTTGGATGGTGTTTACCTTAAAGTCATATATTTGATTCCTGTGATTTTCTGCATCTGGGCGGGGAGGAGGGGAGGGTGGTTATAGTAAAAGGTTAAAACAAAAACAAAAACAAAAAATTAGTCAATAAGTAAATAAACTTCTTCCATCCATCATAGCACTCTGACAAGGCAATGACTATAATTTTTATTCTCCATCTTCCCTGTAGGTTTGTTTCCCTTAAAGCAAGAGCTGTGCCTTGAAGTGTTATTTCATATGTTCAGAAGGCCTCCTGGACCCATTTTAATCTGGATCTACCCTACAAACTCTTGATGGGCCTCTGCATTCCTAAAATGTGTATACTTTACACTAAATTTGTAACAATGTAACAAACAGCTTTTATTCCCCTGAATTGATACTCAGTAATATGATATTAATTTTCTTCTTTTCACTATTTCAAATTTTGGCAAGAGAAGAACAAAGCGGAGAAGAAACATGATTGGGCAGGCAGCAGTCCCTGGCTAGTAGATGTGCAGTCATCAGAAAAAAATCTGCTTGGCTTTAGTTCTGGGGTATAGGATCAGCTCACCCAGAGGCCTGGGATATCTTAGAGTGCTGAACAGACCAAAACTATCCAGCATTCTCCTATCCTGGAGACGCAGTCAACCACATGTACTTGGATGGGTAACGTGCATGCCCTTGGGGCCTCCAACTCTTACAGAATCAATTATTCAAGCCCCATTGAATTGAAATTCTGAAAATAATTTGCTTTTAGCCATAGAAGATGTCAAAACCCGAGTATCCCAGTTTATCATGCATAATGGAACTTTCTTTAAAAATACCATAGCAATCTTTACCAGGGCTCAGTTTGGTTTCTTCCTAATGATTAGATAAACTTAAAATAATAAGTAGTGTGATAGCTTTAATATTTTTTTAAGTCGGGCTACACACAGCACATCAGTTAGTAATTAACATTGATAAAATATTTTTTATTCCATGATACCAGAAATATAGCATTTAATCAATGAGATATGAACATGCATGCCTTTATGGTCTATAATAATTCACTGCTATTTAATGTAAGTATAGTCTGTAGGGATACAAAGTACAATATATGCTAAATTTCAGTTGTATCATGTTTCTTCTTTTTAAAAATAAATTATGACTTTTATCCTGGTATGAAATTTTCTCCTATGCAATGTTTACAGATTAAAAAAATGGGACTGTTCTACTGAAATATTATACATCAAAAATAGAAATAAAAACTAACATGAGATTCCTAAAATTTTAAGTTTTACTTTATCTTGATTCCAATTAATGTCTAAGTTGTCCTATATATGCCATTGTAATTGTATAAAAATGCCAAGTGGAAAAAAAAAGCCGGATGAAATGAATGCTTGAATTTTGTTTTTAAACAAGAGAATTATTTCCCCCAAAATGAAAGTTACCGAATAAATTTTTTTAACTTTTTTTAAATCATTGTAGATTCACAAGCCGTTGTAAGAAATAATACAGAGATATCCCATGCATGTCCCCGTCACCCAGTTTATCTTAATGGTAACATCTTACACAACAATAGTACAATATCATAACCAGGATATTGACGTGACACAATCCATCTATCTTATTCAGAGTCCCACAGTATTACTCATACTCCTTTGTGTGTATATGTGTATTTAGTTCTATGCAATTTTGTCATATGTGTGTTCATGTATCTGCCACCACAGTCAAGACCCAGAAGACTCAGCACCACACAAGGTCACTTGTGCTGCCCATTTATAACCATACCCACCGCCTGCCTCTCTCCCTCTCCCCAACCTCTGCAACCACTAATCTGTCCTCCATCTCTACAATTTTGTCTTTTCAAGAATGTTATATAAATGAAATCATACAATATGAAATATTGTGTTTAGAGTTTGGAGACTATATGGTTCCAACAAATAGTTTTAAAGTCCTAGGCAAAAATCTAGGGATGGAAGATACAGGGGTGACATAGCTTATGAACAAGACAGCAGCCATTTGTAACTAAAGGCACACAGAGCATATGGCGTTACGTTAAGAGACCAACAAAACACTTTTACTACCCAGAAAGAGCTATTTTTCTATACATAATGTGTCACTAATAATTAACCTTGTAAACTTTTTGATCAATTCTCTAGTCAAGGGGACATGATTTTCTCAGTTTTCAATTTGTTTAACCACACTTTGTAAAAGTTTGTCTAATTTTTATGCTGCATGTTCCACTAAACTAAAAAATAACCATTTGTGGGACATAAATCTACTAGCATGTCAAAGGCACAGCTAAATGTCACTGAGGGGAATTGAGAAGTGAGAGCCAGCATGACTAGTCCAGCTATCACTGAGGATTCCTTTCTTAAAATGTTGGCTCTTCGGTAGGAAAATAAGGAGACAGAGTATAGAACTCTGTTATTCCTGGGAATATTTCCACAATAAAATTGAGGAGATCTGCTAACAAGGATTCTGTCAGACCAGAGGGATAAAGAACCACGACAGTTAGTGTCCTTCAACTTGGATCTCCATCTGGACTACCTGGTGCTCCATGAAGAGGTGACTGGTATTCACACGCGTGAAGCCATTAGACTCACGCTTCCTAAACTGCACGTCGACCCCTTTACAGTCAGCAGCATGCAGACAATCGGAGTATGACCACTTCCTAAAAATGCATTCGTTTCTTTTGGCTCCCTACTATTTTTCATATGAAACTTTTTCACTTTTAATATCAGTTTCAACAATACTACCGCCAAAGGGGCCCTGGTTGGGTAGCTCAGTTGGTTAGAGCATCATCTTGATTACACCAAGGTTGTGAGTTTGATCTCTGGTCAGGGCAAATATAAGAAGTAACCAATGAATGCATAAGTGGAACAACAAATTAATGTTTTCTTCTCTTTCTCTCTAAAAATGAATAAATTTTTAAAAATTTTAATTTCCCAAGGTCTACACTCTAAAAGCTAGGCTTCCTTAGGACTTAATGATGTCTAAAAACTCCATTCATATAGAAGGACAGATGAATAAATATGTGATAAAGCAAATAACAAAATGTTTTATTTGTAGCATCTATGCAGAGGGCTATGGGTTTTCACAGTACTTTTCTGTACATTTGACTCTTGTGTGGTTGGAATGCTTTATAATAAAAGGAAAAAATTCAGCCTCAGAAAGGAAGCTGGACAGAATTGGGAATATCATAAATTTAAAATTAAAAAGTACTTTTATGGAATTGTTCAAATGGATCTCTTAATCTCATTTACTTATCTCCAAGAACATTTTGCCAGAAGGTAGCTAATTGCATGTTTCTGTGCCCTGCAGGTCAGAGGGAAACCTATCTTCTGGATCCCTGCCCTGACGCAGGGTGACATCATGAGAAATAGTTTCAATTGATGTGGGTTCTTAAATACCAACCGACAATTACTTCACCAGGAAACTTGGCTACGAGGCTGTGTACTTTGAGTATGACATCACTGTTGAGCCAATGAAATTACATGCTGTGCAAGGTTGTCATCAAAGGGAAAAAAACTGAACATATTTCTTTAAAAAACAGATAACATACTTGAAATTTGAAAATATACAACTATATCAAGAATCATAATTTTTTAAAATATCATATGGGGGAAATTGTGTAATTAATTCAAGGAACCTCCAAAAAGAATCAGCAGCAGACCTAGAGCTGAGAACTTCTGAACTTGGAGCTCTGCTTGTACCAGGACCTCATCATTTTCTGCTGTGTCACCGTTCCAGCCATGAGTGACTATGATAACATGCTCTCTAGGAGGTTTTCTTCACACATAAAAAGCAGGTCCTGGATTTTTTGCTCTAACATTGGAAGTATAAGGTAAAGCATAGGACTACTGAGAGATGGGAGATGTCAGAAAATTGACACTAACCAGGCCTTATTTCCCTACACAAAGATCATAACACTTGACATTGAACAAAAGACCAAGAAGATGAAAATGTAAAAAGGCTGAAGGTATTCAGAAGGTATCTTGTGATGCGCACAGTGAAGGAAATTCCTGTGGGTAACATTTTTGGGTCAAGCTCTCTTGTCCCTACCCTAGAGGGTGGTCTAAATTCCAAAGGGAATTAAAACACAATTCCAGTAAATGATTTAAGTACATTAAATCACAGTAAATGATATAAGGTATACTTTAAAACCAGTTTCTAGCCTGGTTGAAATATTTATTAACTTAGTAAAGATTTCTACAGGTAAACCAGAATCACGCCAATTTAGGATCAGGAAAGGAGAAGGGATGAACAGTCCATATACCTGACATAACTACTGTTCATTGAGCATTTACTACATGCCAGTCACTGTGCAAGCTCCTGATGCAGAATGGAAATGAAGGACTCTGAAAAGGCAAAAGAAGTCTATAAAGTACAGGTGGAGGTGACGATGCGTCACCAGGTGAGATTTAAATACAAAATCTGAGATGAGCACAGGGAAGGAGAGAAAAGGTCATCTTTCCCATCCATTTAGGTTATTAGTCCTTTCCAATTTTAGAAAGCGTGCTGCTGAAGTGAGCACTAGGTTGTTAGTCCTTAAGGGAAAGGACAATGCTATGTGCTTTCTTACCCACTTTGCACTGAGCACAGTGCTCTGCAGGAAGCAGAGATCAATTCATGTTTATAAAATGAAGAATGATTAGAGAAATGCCTTTTTGGATCTTGTTTAAAGCTCTGTAACTTTGGGTTCTCTGACAGCTAGAATTTATCCTGTGATAGAACTGCAACATAAGCAGTGTCCAAACAACTGCTAGCAGAGGTCTTAAAGACCCATTTCATGGATTAGTTAGGTTGGACTTGGAAAATCAAACTGAAAAAGGCATACTCTAGGACAGGATGCAGGGGTCAGGGTAAAAGAAAGAAAATATAAAAAGGAAAAGCTGGTAAGCTTAAAAATGTAACCATGGCTGTGATACGTATCGAATACTCAGTAAAGCAGGTAGGAAAAAAGGCGAAAACACTGTCATCTATTTCTCAGTATCAATTAAGTAATCATGCAGAAAAGCCCAAAGAAGCAAACCCTGAAGTAGAAGATGAGAACACATGACATTAAGGCATATACTGAGTGGAAAATAACACTAATCATGTAACTAAAGTCGAGTGCTTTTCAGCAAATCCTAGACACAAATTTAACTTTTCCTTTACCTTCGAGAGCGTAAACATATTCAAGATATTTAGAAACCCTTTTGAGTTTACTTTGCACATTCTAAACTATGAATACAATTTTGGTTAGCACTTGAATATTATAATGCATTATAGTAGTAATTATTTTAAGATAATATTCCCACAAACAGAAAACCTCAGAATAATTTTAAAAAGGACTTTTTTTCTTTCAGAAAGTCTCTAAAATCTGGAACTATCTGTGAAATACTCAACCCAATACTTTTAGGGCCCTGATAAAATAAAAAATTTAAATTTCTGTCTAGTCAGAATTTTGTTTAGCCCTGATTTTACATATGGCAGTATTAATACCAAACTGATATAAGTTTTTTTTCCTTTTCTCAACTACTGCCTGGAGTTATGACAAACCCAGATTTCTTATGGAATTTAATAGGGTTATCTTTCTATAATAGTACATAGTGTTTATAGCAGGCAAGATCTCCTATGTTTTCAAATGTAATTAAGTCTTTCCTTTTCATTGGCATGGCAGAAATGTGGGTTTGGGTTTAGTTTTTGGCTTTCGGTTTTGATACACAAATCCAATTTTTACATCACCTTACTTGAACTGCCCTGGAATGTGCTATGCACCAAGCATACAATGCCACAGAAATTGCAGCTAATTAATGTAATTAAGGCCAAGCAGATGGAAAGAACATTTTGTCCAATGCCCAATTAATGAGCCATTCTTCAGCAAGGGATAAGCAAATTATTTTGGCTCGGGATCCAGCCTAAGACATTGTTAGCACTCCACAAATTTTACTTGGAAGCAAAGCATCGGCTAAAATAATCTTCCTGTAACAAAAATTAATGCGATAAACTTGCTCACAAAACTTGAGCCTCTGAAAAACAAGACTGCTAAGTATTTCCCAAGATGGAGGGAATGTTTCTACAAGTAGCTTCTTTTCCCCATTATCTCATCAGAATGTCTAGCGGACAAATAAATCTTAACGCCATTTGTTGTGGCTCTATTGTCGACACTGTTGTCAACAGGAACTAGGAAGGGGGTTTCGTTTGAAAACCGGCTCTCCCTCTATCGTTCAGTCTCACTCATGCCTTCTCAAAGAGTGGACTTGACCAGAAGGAGGTGAAAGGACTTGAGAGAAAGAGGAAGAATGAAAGAGGCAGTTGTAGGGAGGATTAGGGGGAAAAAGCAAAAGGAGAAAAGTGAAACAAAGTAGAACCATCAGTATGTTTTGGTAGGTGGGTGCACATCAGCGTCCTAGGGCTGCCATAACACCACAACCTGGGAGGCTTAACACAACAGACACTGAGTCTCTCACGGTCCTGGAGGTCTGAAATCGAGGTGCTGGCAAGGCCACACCCCCTCTGCGGGATGTGGGCCAGGACCCTCCTTGCCCCTCCCCAGGTCCTGGAGGCCCCCGGCAACCCTCGGTGACTCTCGGCTCATAACCGCATCGCTCCCCTTCCTGGCCATCCTCTCCGGGTCTCCTGTCCTCTCCTCTTTTTATAAGGACACCAGTCACTGGATTCAGGACCCGCCCTGCTTCAGTATGACCTCATCCCAAATGAGGTCACATTTCAAGATCCTAGGTGGACATGAACTTGGGGGGGACACTACTCAGCCCACTACAGTGGGGAACTAAGGCCAAATCTGAGCGACTGCTTCCCCTCCCACTGGAGGCTGGTCTTCGGAGAGGCAAAAAGCAGGCCGGCAAGGGAGCTGGGGCGGGAGAGATGAGGGCTGCAGGGCGGAGCGGGGAGGCCCACAGGGCTGCGCGGGGCGGGTGGCAGCCGTGCCCTGGCCCTACTGCCTGTCACAGGCCAGCCGTGTAAGGCACACTGCTCGGCAATACGAACAAGGTTGGGGTTAAAGAAAGAAGCAACGACAGTATATTCTAAGGTTACAACGTGCTCCTCTATTCTCCCAGCCTGTGTCAAACTGAGGGCGCCCATGGGGGAGTTTCTCGGGAACATTTCATTTATTTTTATATGTTTAAGTATATATGTGTATACACACACATACAGAGGTATACACGTTTGATTTATCTTTGAATTCAAATCCATCTTTTTAATACTGGTGTTTTTTTTAGAACACTAGAACATTTTTAAATTCTTTGTTTTCCTTTTCATGAAAAAAATATATAGGCTCTGAATCATCTGATAGCTGTGCCATTTTAGCACCCATGTCAGTGGTAACAATTAAGGAAGTACTCAAGTAGGATGGTTTTAATTGTTGTAGGTTAATGATAAAAAGAAAAGCAGTGAACTCAATATTTAACTTTCACATTCAAGCCTAGGGAAGGACAACAGCTCACTGCGGCAATACTGTACAGAGGAGGTTTCTGTAGTCCAAATGGAGACAGTGATCAGGGAAACTGAGTCATGCTCCAGACACAAAGGCCTGCCAGCGCCTAAACCTACCGAAACTGTTACAGGCATCTAGGTTTCCCATCATACGTTTACTCTGAAACTCTTTGCAGTCTTCAAGCGTTTATTTGCTTAAATCACATAAAACCCATTAGAGATTTTCATTGTTTTATATCAAAAGAAGAGCACACTGTTAACAATATTACCAACTCTAGCAATACTACCAATGATCTAGCAATATTACCATCCATGTTATTTGTACCAAGCAACTCAGCCACACGAGATCAGAATTGAATGTTCAAACTATTTTTTATACATAGGTTAAAATGTGTTCATGAAAACTGTAAACTTCTGTTCAAGTAAATATTTATGTGATATTAGTCTCATGGATAACTGCATATTTGATTAAAAAGTAAAATATTCATATTTTCCATTGTATTTGGCTGCCATTTATAAGAACTTCAGCAAATATTTTTAAAGTTCTTTTCTCCTTTGAAAGCTTTACAATAAAATAAAAATCCCAAAATAAAATTGAATATATAAACATAAATTAGAAGCCCAAAAGACATTATAACCACAATCCTAAATCTGGAATTTTTCAAAGGGATCATGCTTCAGCAAACCAAGCAAATTAAGAAAGCAAAAGCCTTCCTTTACTTTTGCTGGTCCTATTCTGGGTCCCAGGAAGGGATGAGTCACTTTGGTGACCAAACAGCCTCAAAGGCTGCCAAGAACTGGAGGGCCAGGGAACAGGCCCTACGGTCACATGAGAGGCAACTTCTATATGAGAGGGCCACAGCATGTGTATGCAAGGTGGCAGAATAAATCTTTTTAAGGCTTTCTGTCCACAAGATGAAACATACACAGACGACATTAAATATACACGTGTATATGTATATTTACCAGTTCTTCATGGTTTTTAACTGAGGCCACATCCATTAGCATCTAACCCCTGGATGCTACTGTTGTACTGCCTAAGGGGCCTCGGGAGTTCAAGAGCAGCCCAGTACCTTTTCACCTTTGGCTTGACAGACTCCAGGTCCAGCAGCATCAGATGGCTGAAGTGGAAGGAGTGGGAATTCAGGAAGTTTAGAGGAAACATGAACCCTTCCTGTACAGAGTGATTTCCACTTTAAGTGAAAACCCTAAACAGACCTGTGTCTAACTTTTTTCCTCTTTGTAGAACTTAAGGTTGTTAACTTAGACTACAACCCTATCCCTCTACTTCCCCTATTCTCAGGATCTAACTCCCTTATGTGTGCAAGAGAGCAAAAGCTTCATGGGCACACTGAGGGACAGTTTAAACAATGAGCACAGCTCCCTGTCATGCCTCCACAAGTCACGCAATCTTACACTCCCTGACCTTTTCAAGAATAGCTAGGTTTGGGGACTGTTTTTTCTATTGAAAACATCATACAGATAATGATGATGTTTTTTCATATTAAACAGTTCTGGAAAATATACAATGAATTTTAAGTCTCCCTAATATCCTTCTTTTATTAACAAACTTCTGATATATCTGAATTTATATAGATTTAAGAAAGATTAAAGATAGCTGCAAATTCTTTGCTCTTCCATTGAGAGGTGGCACCCAACCCCTTGAATCTGAGTTGGTCTTAGTGATTTGCACGATCCATACAGGCAATGTTCTGCAGCCTCCAAGGCCAGGTTCTCTTAGTGACTTGAATGATCAGGAGAGCTGGTCTTAGTGACTTGCATGATCAATAGAAGTAATGTTCTGGAACCTCCAAGGCCAGGTTGTAAGAAGCCTTGCAGCCTCCACCTGGACCTTTTGGAATGCTCACTGTGGAGGAAGCCAGCTGCCTTATATGTCATACTATCCTTAGATGCCATGCTGTGGGGAAGCCCATGCTTGCACAAGAAGATGCCACTTGGAGAGAGGTAAGAGGAGAGAGATTGATCACCATGGCTAGCCCCAGGTATTCCAACTATCTCAGCCCAGACACCAGACTAGTGACTAAAGAAGCCATATTAAATATGAATGTGGTGTGGAAATGAAGGAACCCAACCAACAGCCAGATATATGGCCCCTTCAAGCAGTCCAGCCACCTCCAGCCATTCAAGCTACCTCACCTGAGACCCTAGTTATTCCAGAGCAGAAGTAAGCCTTCCCAGCTGTGTCCTGATTAAATTCCTCATGCATAAAGTCAAGAGCATAAAAAATTTTTAAAAATTTAAAAAACTTGGTTGTTCTGAACCACTAAGATTAGGAGTGATTTAGCAGGAATAGATAACTAAAACAGTATCCTTCCAGAATTTTTCTATGCATATATAAACATATCCTTTTTATTTCTACATGTTTTATTCTGAGTCTTGAGGGATTTTTTTTCAAGTTTAATGTAATATTTTTCTAAATGCATGCATACAAACTTTCTTAATATTGTTAAAATTTTCAGACTATTACACCAGTCCCATAATAATGGATATTTAAATCATTTTCATTACCTTGCTTTTCCGAACAATAGTGAATGAACATCCTCATGAATAAATCTTTGTACACATTTATATCTGTAAGACAAATTACTATACATGAAATGTCCAGATCAAAAACACTTTGCTTTTGTGAAGCCAGTTTTCCATTCTCCCTTGGAAACTTTATCTATCCTTTAAAATACAGGGCCAAGCTCAACTGCTGCCTTCTCTGTGAAATCTCCCAAGATTCTGCCAGGTAGGATGAATTACCCCAGTGTCCCTGAGCACCATGCATTTTAACTATTTCCACTAATAGAGTATGAATCCCCCAAGGATGGGGTTTTTGCCACAGTTGTCATACAACCTCCCTCACCAGGCAGAGTGCCTGAAGCATGCTCTTGTTCAATCAAAGGTTATGGAATGAATAAATGAATGAATGGACAAGTGCACTTGTGTACATTGTGACAAATGCACTGTAAGAACATCAATAGCAGCAGTAAGAACAAGCTGAATTTCTAGCCACGTGGTGACTCATGGGAAAAAGCAAATTAGACATCTATCTCCCAGTAAACATCTTGAACATTGTACCTTCATTTTATACTTAAGGTTGTCAGAATGGCAGTGATTTGTGATGAGATAAAAGCCTAGAATCATACAGATGTTTCTAAGTAGCAATATGATCCCAAATAAGAATCTACCTGTTTCCTCCAATGTAAAATAGGGTAATAATACTGACCCTGTAGAGAGAATTACTAGTAATTAGCACAACCACATGTCCCAGTTGCTAAGGACATGACTGCAAACAGTTAAATGATCACTGTCATCAGATGCTCTGAAGAGAGCATATGTCAATAATCATTTGATTTCTCACTTCCTGGGAAACATAAAGCTTTGGGAAGTTTACTGTCTTCAGTGAAACAGCTGACAACAGTGGGATTACTATTGTAAATTCAGTTTAAAAGGTTATCATCGAAGATAAAAGCATTTGTTTTGTGATGTAAGTACAAACAGATCTGGTAGAATATAGCATCCTGGCAAAAATGTTTTCAACAATACTCTCCATTTCAGGAATAACTTTTCATTTCTCCCAGCCCCTTGTTAACTTCTGTTCTGTGTTCTGTCTCTGTCACTTTGCCTGTTATATACCTTATATAGGTGGGTGGAGTCATACAATATTTTTGAATAAACATAAACATTTACATATTTGCATATAGCACATATTACTCTGCCAGTTATTAAGTATTTAATATCACCCCTGACTCTACAACTCAAAGCTCAGGATCTTTGAAAAATGAAGTCTGATGTATGTCTGATAGCAGCAAACAGGAAATTCTCCCCAGTGATGGGGCAAATTTTTGAGATTGCATCAACTAAGAAAATTTCCAGGTTCTATAGTAAAATTGTATAAAAAGTGGTCTCCTCAATTAGGGAATAAGTTATAAGTATTTAAAAATTTGATCAGTGCTTGAAGCCTTTTTAAGTACACTGGCTAACTATGTCACTAGCGGCTTTGGTTGGCAACCAAACCATGAGTTTCTGTAACTACAAATTGAAAATTACAGACCTTGAGAGTTTCCATGTTGTTCAATGAGATAACAAAAAGAACAGAAAGATTTCCAAGAATCAACAGCTAGGAAATCACCTGTCTGAAACGTGTAGACCAAGAAAAAAATGTTTGGCTTCTCCCTTTTATGATACAGACAATAACATGGTTGGCTGAAGAAATGCAGCTTCAAAATGGTATAAAGAAATGAAACTGTTATCTCTCCAAAGGGTCTGAAATTAAGGCCAAAAATAACAACTCTCAAAAAAAAAAAAAAAATCAGCATCAAAATCTGGAGCCACAGAGAGATATTAATGGAACAATTTGTCAAGGAAATTTAAAAATGGCCAAGAGAAAAAACATCAATGTAGGCATAAGCAGTACTGTCCTTAAGAACTTTTAAGTGTATATAAAAAGGACCACTGTTCAGGCCATGGAAGCCAAAGGACAGGACAGGTTGCTCTTTCTGATGCATAGTCCCTCATTGGCAGGCCCATCTTGCATCCCAAATGCCTACCAGGCAGCTTTACTCGGATGCCCTCCAGCCAATTCCAATTCCACCAGTAAACAACTAAACTCTTTACCTACCCACCCCCAATTGTGTTTTCCTTCCGTACTCCTATCTCAGTAAGCTGCATTCCCTCTACACAAGCTATGGATCTAAGAGTCATCAGCTGTTCCTCCCTCTCTACTTGGCAGCTCAATTCAATCTGCTACCAAATTCTATTGCAAGAAGTCTTACACCCTCATTAACTGTCACCCAGTTCCATGAAACACATATGCCAACTTATCTCCCCATTTGGAGTCTTCTGTCTTCTCAAACCCATCTCCCACGATGTGATGTGTGTAAGGGTTACAATCTTAAAAACAATTTAGATCAATTTGCTGTGGTAAAATACACAAAAGCATGAAACAAACTCCAATAACTCTGGTCTAACATTAATTTCCTTATAAAGGTTTAAAGAGTTTTCTAATCAAAGCTACCACCCTGCCTATGTCCTGTTCTTGGACCTACCAGACTCTACATTTTAATCTTATTATTTCATTCTTTCCCCCACCCCCAGCACACCCTTCTTTTTCATGCTTCCATGTCTCTGCAATGCTGTTCTCTAACAAGACCCTGGTTCTCCCCATTCCTCCACTCAGCCAAGGTGGTTCAAGTCCAATGTCACTCTCTCAGTGACACCCTCCCCTTCTTGAGGCAACTTTATTACTCCCTCCTCCGTGTGCCCACAGGACTCAAAACATTCATCATAGTAGATACAGTCTACTGCAAGAAAATTATAGATTTATATGAGTCTGTCTTCCTCCGATTATGTACTTTCCAAGGGCAGAGTAATGTATTATTTGTGTTTTTATCCCCAGTGCTTAATATAGTAGAATATGGTGTGTGTTCAATACATGCGCTCTATGTAAGTACATGAATGAATGATACAGAACATCAAACACCAAGTGAAAAAACAGAAATTCCAGCAAGATTCATTATGAACATTATAATCATTCTTTCATTAAATAAGCTAAAGCTTCCCTTGAGGTGGAATTTTATAAATTAACGGTCATAAATCATTGTTACACGTAAAGTATACTTTATTTTTTAAAGAAAATCGTGAAGATTTTTGAATGAGATGTAAAGACAATAATGAGGTTAAAAAAAGTCAGTATGCTAGACGTTAGAGTTAACACAGAACACAAATCAAAGTAAACAAAGAAATAAAGGGAACCCAAGAAGACTCTAGTTTGATTAGAACAAAAGAAACTAACTGGAAACCAAATGGTGGTCATAGGAGTTTTTAAAAACCTAATGAAGGAAGGCTTTACAAGGTTAAGTAACATTACATTTATGCTTTTTTAAAAAGTTCAACAGAGAAAGAGAAGGGAACAAGTAAAAAACAACATAAAAATGGTTTGGAGATGTAGAATCTTCCAGAGATTGAAGGAAAGAAAAGCAGTCTTTGTGAAACCAGATTACTAAACTACACACAGAAGGTACCAAGCTCTACAAATGGAGAGTAAAAGTGGGAACTGATGGATATTTGAGGGGGGAAAAATGAAAAGATTTGTAAGTTCGGTGTGGAATGAGCATAAGCATAAGGATATTTTCCTTTCTAGCAGGGACTGAGGGATTAGGCAGAGAAGATATTTAATAATTTGCCAAATAAATGGGTCTTCTCCATGCCCAGGTTAAGACAGAGCGGCAAGATACCCAGAGGACACTGAGGAAAAGCAATGGATGTGCCTGAGTTAACAGCTTCATAATTTGGAAAACTGTGCTCTCAAAAGGCCACCATTCCCACAGTTCCTCAAAAACACCACAGCAAGTTAAGCCAGTGAACAAGGAAGGATCTTATCAGAGGAGGGCCACTGGGCAATCTCTGCCAGTCCCCGCTCAGCTTTTGTATGGCCAAGGGGGTTTCCCGATCTCCAACCGACACCTTTCTGCAATATTCCAGTTTACAGTAAAGTCAAAGTTAAGTCAAAGTTCATAGGAACACCTGCAGCTAGTGGAACAAATTATGGGGAATACTGGCTCCAACTGAACCTGAAACAATGACCAAAGAAACTGAAGGCGAATCAGTTAAACACAAGGTCATGGAGATGACACTCCACCCTTGGCAGGAGGATGGAGAATACCATGCCCAGCACAGCACCTGGAGGTATCCCTTTGAAACTGTTTCCACTTTCACACAAAGATTGAGGTAAACCTTATGAAATTTTCAAGAATCAAATTACATGAAATTCATGTTACTCAATACCCAAGAACCCATGTGAAACGAGTTTGCACATAAGGCCCTTGTGCCTGATGTCATTTTACAGGACTGTTATGCCTCCCTGACAGCAGCTCCACAGAATAGTTTAAATGCTCGACTTATGCACACACCCATCTAAATTAGAGATGAGTGCACACAACTACTAGCTGGAACCTAGGAAAATCTCAAAATTATAATTCAAACACTTGGGCTTTAACAGAAAACATTTTTCCCCAAGCATATTTTCCCTTGGTTTTTAAACCCATGTGTATTTCAAGAGGGGAAAAAATATATCCATCTGTTTCTGATTCATTTGTGCTTAACTCATCAGGATATCACTGAGGAGTTATTGGGTGTCCAAGTCCCTTTCTCTCCTCCTTAAAATTCTCTTCCTAAAAGCAAGCAGGTGCACTGTGTCACAATTAAACAGATAGGAGCTGTAAAACACTATCATTTTGATTCCAACCTCAAAATGCAGGTTTTAAAAGAATGCATTAGAGTCTTCCTTTTTTCTTAATTTCTAGTTGTGTGCTTCTGTTAGTGGAGGTAAGGTTTTATTTTTTATTGTAAGATAAGAAAACATAATATGGATGATGGCATACAGTAGGCCAATTCTGGACAAACCGCAAATGTCTTAATCTTTTAGAAGAGAGATCTGAGTACCTATCAAAAATGGCACTTATATCAACAAGTAAACCACGCCTCTCAACCTACAAAGGGTTACCAAAGTTTTTAGTTAGTTTAAAAATAGAAATTCATTTTTTTTCTATAAAACAATGATACAGATTGAAGATCTGTGTTCCTGATCAACCCATCAAGCCTACTTAACAATACAGGATCTAAGACTAGCACTAGCTATATCTAAGAGAGCTCAGAGCAGTACAGAGAACATGCACTGTGAAGTCAGAAAGGTCTGGGTTCCAATCTATCTCAACTCCTAACACCTAGCTCACTTTCATCATTCCTGACACGGAGATAAAGGCTCCCTGGAAAGGCTATTGTGAGGTTTAAAGATAACCCCAACCCAAAGCCTAGCTGACAACAATGTGCTTGTGTGGTTGCCCCTCATCATGATCTGCAACAGCACTTTAGGGGAAACGCTTTCCAAGATGGGACTCTGCAAGTCGAAGCTGAGCAGTCCCAGGCTTTCCTCAGCAGCAGGCATGCATGAGGACAGGCTGGCAAAGGTTAGGCTGCAGAGAGGCTAGCAGGGGGCCTGAGGAACAGGGAGCTACTATGACACTGTTTCCTGCATGGCCGGCAGGTGTAAAGCATGTCAATGGGAAACCTGTCAGTACAACCCAACCGAACGCACAGTCCTCAGACCAAAAGTCACATGGAAAGCATCAAAAAATAATTATAAATCTCACTGCCAGTACCACTGGCAGCTCCTCACTGTTCAAGGGAGTACTTTAAAGTTTATTTGTGGAAGGGGACTCAAGCTGGCCAACTTCTAGCAAAAGTCCATCCATGCAGGCAGTGGCTAAGCTGGGGAGATATTTGGCAGTCAGCAGAGGTGGTACTTTCTGTGAGTCCTCTGCCTCTGGTATGGCTGTTTGGTGGAAAATTTTAACATGAAAGCTGGCAAAAACACAGGTAAGAAAAGGGAAAGATCTCCGTATAATCCAGCAGGTATTTATGGCCTGAGTGGCGCCCCTGCCTACATTCCCAGATTGCTAGGGCTACAAAGGACCTCAGAGAGTAACTGGTTCCACATCTTTCCCTTTTCAGATGGGAAACAAAGGCCACAGAGATGATGAGGTTTGCCTGAGGTCACACTGCCAATTATGTGGTTGAGCCATCGCCCAGCCTGTGTTCTTTCCCTCAAAGGCCCCAAATGAGAGAAGACTTGTCCTGACCATGGCCTCTATCATCTGTGAACTTCTACTTATGTCAGGGGCACCTTCAATCCTCCAAGTCTATGGTGCAATGAGCTCTGAGTGAACCACAGTAGTTAGACATAAGAGAACCATAAGAAATTAGTCATAGTGGTTAAAAAAATGCATAAGACAATGAGGATTTCAACTAATTTGTGGAGTTGCAAAAGAGAGAGATAAGTCTATAAAATAACAGAAAGCACAAGATTCTGTATATGTAAACACATTTCACACAGAATTAGATTTTGTTTTGCAAACGGCAAGGAAATTATGCTTAGAAAAACCACATCCACATGCATATTTATTCCTAAACTAGAGAAGTATGAGTATAAATAAAGACATCATTTTTACTTTGTTTTATTTTTGTAAAGAACTAAATACTACATACAAAAGCTTGAGGTGGGGCATGCCTGGCATGTTCTAGAACAGTGTGAAGGCTGACATGGCTGGAGCACAGAAAGCAGAACACAGGAAGGAGAGAGGATCAGAGAGGTCGCCAGATTTACAGGGAATTATAAGCCATTTTGAAGCTGTAGCTTTGACTCTAAGATGAAAAGGAGGAAATGATGAGATCATGGGAGGTTACTGAGTAGAGGAGTACCACGGCCTGACTTCAGCTAACAGAATCACCAGGATGCTGTGCTGAGCAGAGACTAAAGGTAGATAAGAGCAGAAGCTGAGACCAGTGGACAGCCCTTTCCCAACAATCCAGATAAGAGGTAGGTCATTTGAACCAAGATGATGACACTGAAGATATAAGAAGTGACTTTCTTGTGAACCTATAGATGGAGGAGCTTAGAACATTGCTAGTGAATTGGGTGTAAGGTGTGACAGAAATAGAGGAATCAAGAACAACCCGGGGTGTTTGGCCTGAGCAAAGGGAAGTGTTGCCTTTCGATGAGAGAGGGGTAACTGTAGGAGAAGCAGCAAGGGCTGTAGATACAAATCTGGTATCAGGATCTAATTAGTACTTAAAACCATGATACTGGATGAGATTACCAAGGACTAAGTGTAGAAAAAAAACAGAGTCCAAGAACTAATCCTTGGGGAGCAGAGGAGACAGTAGAGGAGCTGCCTGCAATGCAAGAGGAAAGGTGAGTGTGGCATTCTGGAGGCCAAGCGATAAAAGATGTTATAGGAAGAGGGAGGGGCCATTTGTGTTAAGTGATAAGTCAAGTCAAATGAGCACTGAGAACTGTCCACTGGATCTGGTATTATAAAGGCTACTGACAGCCTTGATAAAAGGGGTGTCAGAGGCGTAATGGCGGGAACGCTTGACTACACTGTACTCAAGGAATAATTAGAACAAATATAGGCGATGCTTTCAAAGAGTTTCAGTGTATAAGAGAGTTGGAAGCTGGAGTGGTAAATGAAGGGGCGAGTAGTATCAAGAGAAAGCTTTACGATAGCAGAAATAAGAGCATGCTCGCGGGAGGATGGCAAAAGTTCATTGGCTAGAGCACAGTAAGGGGGAGCTGGGAAGGAGATGGAAGGGGGGGAGGAAGGGAAGAAGAAGACACAGAAAAGGAGGGAAGAACTATTAGACGGTATCCTTGAACAGGCAAATGGGGATGGGATCCGGGGCACCAAGTGGGAAGATTGACCTTTGTTAGGAGAATGGATGGTTTACTCATCATAACTGGAGAGAGGTCAAGTATGTGAACTAGGTGCAGCTAAGTGGGAAAATGTAGAAGCTTTCTGTTGATAGGTTTTGTTTTCTCAAGTAGGAAGTTGTGAAGGGGAGGTTTACTCAGAGAATAGAAACAACACATTCATTGGAGAGAGAAAGTGCACGCACTAGGAAAATACACTGTGACTGCTGAGCAGTATGTTAGCCCATGTGAGGACAGTGATCATGAATTTAGAGCAAGTGCATTCAGCTGCACAGGTGGGACTAACTCTGATTAAGGTTTAGCCAAGTGAGGGCACCAAAGAGAGGGGAAGAAATTGAGGGGTGGTTATAATGGTTGGCCAAGATATATAAACTGGCCACAGAGGGAAGGGAGGAGAGTGAGGTAAGTGAAAAGGTGGTAGCAAAAAGGGCTTGTAGATCCCAGTAGAGTTGAAGAATCATGGAGATGGGTAATCTGGAGGAAGTGAATTGTGAAAAAAATAGGAGTGAATCTTAGTAAAATGCTCCAAAATGAGATTATGGGGGAATTACACGTACTGCTAACGACAAGACTTTAATGCCCTCTGACCTCTATATGCACAATAAACCTGCTCTGAACACCACGCCCAGCTTTTCATTTGTTTCCATGGTAATAGCTAGAATGCTTTGTCCTCAGTGCCAAACAGCATGTGACACTCACTATGAATGACACAGACTACCAAGACCAGAGCCATTCTCCCTTCCGTGAAAGCCATTTTCACTGCAAATAATTTGATGTCCTAAAGACAACAGAATTAAGAGCAAGAGAGTATTAAAACAGAAATGACTTGGAGCCAACAGCCCGCCAAAAATAAAACAAGCAAATATCCTTGTGGTTAAGTGCTTTAGGTGAAGATCCAGTGTCTGGCCTATGCAGAAACCTCGCATGGGTACAGCAGGCTTGATCATGGTTCCCAAAGATATGCCACCATGGCCGGTGTGTGGAAAAGGGGGTCTTTGCAGATGAGATTAAATTAAGGGTTTGGAGATTACTTTGGATTATCCAGGTGAGTCCTAAATGCCACCACAAGAGAGAGGCACAGACAGGTTTGACACACAAAGATTAGAGCCAGGGAATACCAAGGAATGCTGGCAGCTACCAGAAGCTAGAAGAGGCAAAGAACAGATTCTCCCCAGGGTCTCTGGAGGGAGCATGGTCCTGCTGACACCTTGATTTCTGATCTCTGGCCTCTAGAAATGCAAACAAATAACTATCTCTCTTTTTAAATACCAGCTGGCTTGTGGCACTTTATTGCAGCAGCCAAAGGAAAGGCATGAAACTTAACCTAATGAGTGTCTCTACTCCACAGGGTGCTACACTGAGCTTTGGGGAGCCAGCTCAAGATGCACAGGGGTTAATCCTTTCCTTGAAGGTTTTAACTATCTAGTTTAATTGATCTGAAAGAAGTGCTCAGTCAAATCCAGAAAATAAAATCACTTGAAGAAATGTGTCCTAAAATGTAGGGGAAAGATCACGTCAGGTTACAATACAAAAGGAGTGACCCATGGAAACAGACATTAGTGTGGTGAAGGCCTGGGGAGGGGAGTGGGTGAGGGGTGGAAGGGGTCAATGGGGGAGAAAGAGGGATATCTGTAATATTTTAAACAATAAAAAGAAAGAAAATGTTTTTAGTATGTTCTCCTAAAAAAAAAAAAAAAAAAAAAAAGTGATCTAGACTATGGGTTCCTGAATAAATTCCAAAGAGCTTGAGCTTTACTTTTATTTGTGTGTGTGTGTGTTTTTAAATACAACATGGAGAGTAATCTGTTGTAATAACCTGATTGCTTAGCTCACTGGATTTAAAATGAAAACATCTTCTGGGATAGCCTGCACTAAAGGGAATATATTTATCTCCACCCAACCCAGAGAAAAGGTTTACAAAATGAATGAAATAAATTGAGTGAAAGGACTTCCTGTCATCTGTTCCAAATTCTCAGCTTCAGAAATTACCCAAAAATTAATGACTGTAGGAGAAGCCTTTAAAATTCAGAGAGAACTCTACTGCACCTTCAACCCCAACTAAGTTTACTACCCGAAGACCTTCTAATTAAAACAAAAGCAACAGGAACACAGAAAGCATAAGTGATATAAACTGTAACTGGCAAGTCGCTCAGTGCCAAATTCCATCATTTCCACTTTCCCTCAAAAAGAGCCTCAAAGAACCACCCACCATACATGCAGTTTTACCGGTTCTACACCCTGGACCTGCTTTGGAGTAATGGATGGCAGGGTGGCAGACCGCCCTGGAAGTGCCAACCCCACTCTCCGCAGATGCTGCTTTTGACTCATTAACAGTGGCAGCTAAAAACATAATCGACTCCAGCTGCAAGGAAGGAGAAGTGCTTGAGCTCATGCTTGGCTGACAGGCTCCCAAATTCCCACTCAATAAGCATTCCTCTGAACAGCCATCTTCTACTTGGGGGAAGACCTAGAACAAAATCCAGCAGGAAATGGCATGCTGCCAAACACAGGGACACCTAAAGCTGTTCATGGGAGGATCTGAATGAAATGTAACTCAAATACTCCTGCTGTAGCAGGAGTCCCACCGAGCTGTTCCTGCCCAGCTTCTCCACTGCTGTCCTGCTCTAAATGAGACCATGTTACATAATACGCAGGAGAAGATGATTATCCACCAATTTGCTGCAAGTCAGCACCGCTCGGAAATTTGCCAAGCTGCAGACCCTTGCAATGGGGAGGTCCTTCGTCCGGCCTGGCCCTGGCTGGAACTAGGATAGGCCTCTTCACTAATCCTACTACGGCACCAAAAAGGATGCCCGTGGGACCTCGCCAACCTGCTTTGCGGTTCTGTTCACAACTGCCACAACTTCCCGATAACGTCCATGCAACATCTTTCAGCTTCATCGAAAGCATAGAGAGGACAACGCTGATCTGAAACTGTACCTTATGCAAAGGGAAAAGCAAAATTGCTGGAAGGGGCAGGAGGTGGGAAATGTTTATACTTGTTAAAAAACATCCAATTTGCCCATTAACTTGTTTGAAATTTTAGAATTTAAAACGTGTAATATTTTTTGATTTGGAGGTTACCATTGGTCACCAAATGCTGTTTGCTTCTCTCAACTTTTCTAAAGGGATCTCTAGGTTATAGAGTAAGATAGATGACAGAAGGGGAAAGAAAGGGGCCGGTTTCAAAAGCTCCTCAGGACAATGAAATTGAAGTAGTACGGCAGCCCACCTAACCCGCCAAGCTCAGATTTTTTTTTTTTCTTTCCCTGCTAAGGAGAGGAGTTGAGAAGGCTCACAAGCTGTGCACAAAAGAAATGCCCAGGATCATATTTCCACTCCCACCCCATGGCATGGGGAAGAATGGCAACCCAGAAGGATGGCCAGGTAAGCTTCAGCCCAGATAAAAGCACAGTATCATGATTTCCTAGTTCAATTACAACTGCCCTGTGTTCTTATGAGCCAGACATGCAATAGGCCTTTTTCTATTTTTTCTTTAAACAAACAGACACTATTTGATTAACAGCCTCGTGGGACAGAGGACTAGTTTTTATTTGTAGTTCATCAAAAGAAGAGGGCTTATCAGGTGATTTGGGAACTGAAAACAGTCCACTGGTATATAAAAAAAAAAAACCTTCATTTTATTAATGACAATGCTGCCAGCAGCCCAACCAGAACCCCACCTGGGCTGACATTCAGTTGACAAGATGCTAATCTGCACTCTCTGAACACAGCTACACAAGAAGAACCTGGGAAGATTAGTTGCTTTATGGCGATGAATTTTGTTCAGTTAGTCAGGGGTGGGGAACGTCTGGCCCGTGGGCCTTATATGGCCCGTGAAATCATTTGGTCTGGCCCTGCCAAGGCAACTGCAGGCAGGACTCAAAATTCAATAAATCTAGGAGCTTTTTTCATAGCTAATTTTTAAGTTGATAATTTTGTATGGCCCAAGAATGATATTATAAATATCCAAATGGCCACTGGCAGAAAAAAGTTTCCCCACCCAAGTTAGATAAACATCGTGCATTTCTAATGAACAGCCATTTAACCCCAACTCAATCCACCTTTTCTCTCCTTTTAATATAAAAATGATGAACAAGACAAAAACCTCTCCTAAAATAAAACTCACATACTCCTGTTTTTAGTGGTTCCCATTCTCCAGGTCTTGGATTCCACAAGGGCCCATATGTTACTGAAAATTATTTGAAAATCCATATACACCTACACATCAATTTGCGCAGGTGTGTGTGACTTTGTAAGTGTGTGATGGAAGAAGCCAACTTACCTCCTGAGTGAGCAGCTGTCCTCCCAGCCTCCCTGGCTAGGAGGACTGGCCGTGTGACTGAGTTCTTGTAGTGGGGTAATAGGAATTGGGATTCTACTGGAGATTTGAGTCTGGTCAGGAATGCAGAAAATGGATGTGGGCAGAAGTGATGCATTCCACACCCAAGACTACCCCCAAGAAAACTGCCCATGCCATTCTCCACATTCTCTTCCCCCTCTGTCATTCAGACCAGCACCAGGGTGACCTTGGAAGCCATATAGCAAAGCCAGCATGGTCTCCATCAGCCCAGTCCCCGAATCACTGCTTGGAGCAGAGCCTCTCCCTACACTTCACCACTGCCAATTGGACTTTTATGTGAACAAGAAATAAACTATTTTGTCAAAACGCTGGTATTTCAGGATTTCATTGCTTTAGCAGCTAGTGGTTCCTTACCTAATACATGGAACGCAGGTGCTACTGTAATTAACAACCTATAAATTAATTTTATTTTACTTTTATTTTGTTAAGAACACTTAACATGAGTGTATGCATTCACTGAAAAGCAATACGAAGTTCAGAGCCGTTTTTGTCACTGCATGTTTTCTCAAAAACACTTCATTCAGTCTTTTTTCAACAGTTCCAGGCACTGAGCTAGACGTGACATGTACTGAGGCAAATAAGTCTCTGGCCTCCATCTTACAATGTATTGGGAGACATATAATAAAAACACAAATAAGTATCATTACACATTACCAGTTCTTGAAGGAAGCTGGGCATTGTGAGAAAATAACAGGAGAGATCTGATCTAGACTGGGACAACGTGAGCTAGAGGCACTGGTTCTTCTGGGGAAGTGATACTGAAGCTGGAGAACAGATGGATGAGCATAAACTAATCAATTAAAAATACAGAGAGAGCCCTCCAGCAAAAAGAACAACTTTGTGAAGAGACCCTGAAGTAGGAACAAGCTTGATGCAGTTGAGGAACTGAAAGGAGGCCAGTGGACTGGATGGACAGTAGTGAGCAAGGGAACTGGGGAGGGGAATTTGGAGAACTAGCCAGGCGATGGATCATGCTGGGCCTAGACGACTAACAAGGATCTTCCATCTTAGTCTAAAGCACACATTCTCGATGGGGGCAATCATGCCCTCAAGATGGTGAGAAACTGGTCCGTGGGAAAGGGGAGGCCTAAATAATAACAATGGTTTGAGGCCCTTCGAAGGGCCACAGCACATGTAAACAGCTTATGGTGTTCAAATCTCATGGAAGTGGGGGTGGCTTAGGGCGAAATGTCTTTAAATGTCTAAAAAGGGAGGCAATAATGAAAAAAATGCTCAGAAATACAAGTCTAAAGGCAACAGAAAGCCACTGAAGGTGTTAAGGGGAGTTGCCACACTCTGATTTCATTTCTAAAAAATCCATCAAACAGACCTATTAATATTTTTGTGTTGAAAAAAGTGTTCACATTAGAAAGGTTGGAAACCCCTATTCATTTTAGAAGTTATGATTAAGTGGTATTAACCCACTAAGAGCATGTAATCCAAGCTCTCCATTCCAGAGGTTGGGAGGGGGGAAGGAAATGAAACTCAGAAAGGCTATGTAACTAATTTGTCCAAAATCATGCAATTAGCAAGTAGCAAGCAGAGTTTGGATCCTGTTCTACTTCCTTTCCTTTCAACACTGTTCCCAAAATTCCACCCTGCCCCTCCACGCATCTGTGCTATGCATGCAATTAATTTGCATGCCTACATTTTACATATTGGTTCATATTTGACCTCCCTTCACACAGTATTTGAGTCAGATGTACAAAAAGGAAGAAAATAATTTCTTTTTGCCATGCTCTTAGGTCTTAAGAGGAAAAATAGTGTGCTAGCACATACTGTCTCCTATCTTGGAAAATGTCAAGATTTGCAGGTTACATACAAGACCAAGCCCAGGAGTCAGTTGGCTCTGTTGGTTCAGTTAAATGCACAGGAGGTGGGTGGTATATTGCTCAGCTTTTGTTGTAACCATTGGCAGAAGGTTCCCAAAGTGAGCCTGTTAGTCCACCGTTTAAATAACTGTTTCCTGGGCCTCTCAAATAGTAAGTTAGATGTCTGTAGAAGAAAGTGTTGCTTCTCTTTTATACAGAAAAGGAAGCATAGATAAAACAAGGTGGAACACAAGTGTTCACAGTAGCATTATTCACAGTGACCAAAAGGTGGAAGCCACCCAAATGTCTATGGACAGGTGAATGGATAAATGAAATGTGGTGAATGAGAGTATTAACCAGCCTTAAACAGGAAGGAAATTCTGACACATGCTACAAAATAGATGAACCTTATGGACATTAGGCTAAGAGAACCAAACAGACAAATGCTGTATGATCCCACATAAATGACATACCTAGGAGAGTCAAATTCATAGAGACAAACAGTAGAAAGGTCATTGCCAGGGGTGAGGGGAATGGAGAGTTATTATTTAATGGCTATAGAGTTTCAGCTTTGCAAGATGAAAAGAGTTCTGGAAATTGGTTGCATAACACTGTGAATGCACTTACCACGACTGAACTATACACTTAAAATGGTTAAGATGGTAAATTTCAGGTATATTTTACCAATTATAAATTTTTAAAAATTTAAATGGGTAAGTCAAAGATAACATTAAATGGTTTTACAGTAATGCCAGAGAACCTCTAGTCACATATAAGGAACACAGTCAAAAACATTAAACATCTAGGCCACATCTTGGAAGCCTAGAAGTTTGGAAAAGCTAATGAGGTTTAAACCAAAGCAGGAAAGAGAACATTCTGGGTTTGTGAAATCAGTACACTTTCAACCTTCTCGAATTTGATATGGCCACTAAAATGTGAGATGTGATACCTGCCACTTCAAGTAGATAGCAGGTAACAGGCAGGGGGAGGCAGAGTGGCTTCTCCTTCCCAGCCTGGCAGCTATGGAAGCACACGGCTGAGATGCAGCTGCTGTCAACGTGGACTCGTGAGCACACACAATGAGCCAAACCCTGCTGACAATCCCCACTGAATGTGTGGCTTGACTGGGAAATACATCTTTTTTAAGCCACTATGGTTGGGGGGTTGTTTGTTACTACAGAGTAATCTAGCCCACCCTAATACGGAGTTTTAAAAGGAAGATTAGAATATGAGAATTTTAGCCCCGCCGGTGCGGCTCAGCGGTTGAGCATCGACCTAGGATCCAGGAGATCACAGTTTGACTCCCGGTCGGGGCACATGCCCGGGTTTCAGGCTCGATCCCCAGTCGGGGGCGTGCAGGAGGCAGCCGATCAATGACTCTCTCATCATTGATGTTTCAACACTCTCTCCCACTCCCTTCCTGTCTCTGAAATCAATAAAGATACATATTTTTATTAAAAAAAAGAACATGAGAATTTGAATTTCAGCTTACATCAATAAATACTCTTTAATATTCAAAAACCTTTATTTATCTGCAACTTCCTTCTGAAAGGAAATTCACAGTTATGGTTCTTCATACAATGTACATGGTTGAACAATGACTACTCGCAGGAAAGAAAACTCTTTCCCTTCCACGGGTAGTGTTACGTCGTAGACTGTGCATGACTCAGAGGAGAGTGTGTATTTGGTTTGGCTCGTTCGTGACAGAGACGGGAGAACATCCTAAATAATAGGCACACGAAACATTTCCTTCCTTTCCTCCAAGAATGTAGCGACAGTTGCTGCATGGCGCTGAGGAGAGAAGGTGTTCAGCAGCACGTACTCTCCCTTTCATCAAGTGTCAAGTTCCTGGATGCCTTGCACGGTTTTCTAAATAAGTATCTGTTAATCTTCCAGGGGCACGATGACTCGAGAACAAAATACACAGAAGCCAGTTTCCAGCAGGTTTGGGGGGGGGGAAGGGCTGAGGGGTTTCCTTCCTTTTCCCCCCCATTCCTCTGCTGCAGGCAGAGTGACTGAGAGCGAAAGCTATTCCCAAACATCTGAAAACCATTTATAAAAAACTGAGGTTACTACAAATAAAGACACTTTAAGCTGGTGGTTCATATCTTTAGTTCATGATGTAACGAGACACTAAAATAACAGTGTATGCTCTGGTGGGAAAAATCACCGAACAGAGCTATGAGACCTGCGGTCCACTCCCACCTCTCCCACTAGCAAACTGGGACACGCCGCTCGACTTCCTAGGATGTCATTTCTCACATCCATAAATAAGACAGATCGGATCAGTGTTTCCCAAAATGTGGCCTTTGGTCCAAATGTGTCTGAATCCTCCTGGATATATGGATGGGGGGAAGGGGTAACGAACAAACGCAGAGTCCTAGGACCCATCTTCTCTCCATTGGGTCAGCATCCCTAAGAGTGAAACCATCAAAATAAAATTATGGTTAAAAAAAAAAAAGCACAACTTCCTAGCTTTTAGTTGGACAGCTCTAGCTTTGGTGACCTTTGGAATTATGTGGTACGGCCAAAATGACTTGCTTACAATGAAGTTGGTGAAGCATGAGACTGAAGACTCTCTAAAGCTCCTTCCGGCTATATAATCCCACAGTCATGAGCAGAGCTGCAAAGAAATATGTAGCTCCTGCACCACCCACTCCGCCCCTCCCCCAAATGCATAATTCTCTACTTAGAGGTCATCCTAGTGCAAAACAAAATATTAAAACTGATATGGAATGACTAACTATTCAAAATTATTTGCTCATACATTTCACCTCATCTTTATTCCCCAATGCACAAAAAAAGCCTACACCTCAATCACACCTTACAGAATAGATGTTAATTCCACATATGATATTTTAAGGCCAGATCTTTACATCATGTTGACTCCATGTTTTCTCATAAAACTACTTCCAAATATTAACTTCAAAATTTGTAAAACAATGTTTCTGTGCTGTGTTTGTGAGCAAACAGATTAGACTGTATTTATTTAAGCAGGAGACAGGAAGCAAACTGTTACTGAAAGATTTAAAACTAGAACATAAAAGTGGGCATGCAGAAAGTACCTACTATCATGTTTGGCGACCAGCAGGCAGGCAGCATCCATTCCCTTCCCAGAAAAATGTATGACTCGTAGTTGCACAGGTCAGTAAATCCAGAGCTAGAACCAAGGTCTTCAGACCTCAAATCTAGTGTCTTTTTTGTAAAACTGACCAGCGTTTATATTTACTCTGGGAAACAAAAAGCATGAATACCTCAAAAGTTTGCATAATAACCAGAAGGAGCTGTAATGAGATTTGGAGATGAATGAGGGCAGGAAAACAGAAATAATGAAAATATAAATAGTGCTAACTTCCAGTTAAATGTGGCAGACTGAACAGCACAAACGGCTGATAAAATAACAGTAAGTAAATATGACCGCCCCAAATATCTGCTAAAGTAACAGTAAGTAAATAAAGATGACAAGAGGACTGGAAGGGAGACAATAGCAGACAAAAGTTGCCACTAAATTTTTGGAATATGGGAAACTGGTGGAGGAATTGTAACTGACCGAACAGAAGTGAGAAGCAAGGCCATTTGGCCTGTAAAGTTCAGAAAGGCATCAGACCTGGAGGCACCTGCAAAGGGGAGGGGGCTGTGATGTTTTGCCTACAACTAGGAATACTGGTTGAAAATCTATCTAAAGAACACTTGAAAAATAAAACTGAGAAAATCTTTTAGAAAGTATAACAAAATATAACAATAAAGACAAAAGATTTTAAAAGATAGATGGTCAATTCAGGAGGTTTAATAGCTGACTAACAGGAGTTTCACAAAAAGCAAACACATAAAATGCTGGCAAGGAAATTATCAGACATATGAAAATAAATATTTCCTGAAGGACATAGATCTATTGCAAGTCCATAAAGAACTTACCACGCTAAATTGAAATGACTCATACCAAGGCACAGCATCATGCGCTTTAGTTCCGAGGTCAGCAAACTATGGTCTGGGCCAAAATTTGGCCCAATATTCATTTTTGAAAATTGTTTATATATTGTCTATTGCTGACTTTGTGCTATAACAGAGGAGTTGAGTAGTTGCAACAGATACAGTACAAGAGCCTACAAAGCCTGAAATATTTACCCGAGAAATGAAAACATATGTCCACACAAAAACTTGCACATGAATGTTTATAGCGGAATTACTCGTAACAGCCTAAAGCGAAAACAATCCAAATGTCCATCCACAGACAAATGGATAAATAAAATGTGGTATTGTCCATACCATGACATATTTTTCAGCCAGAAACAGAATAAAGTACTTATATAGGCTACAACTTGGATGAACTGTGAAAACATGCTAAGTGAAAGAAACTAATCCCTAAAGTTCACATATTCTATGATTCCATTCATATGAAAATCCAGGGTATGAAAACCTATTAAGGAAGAAAGTAGATTAGTGATTGGTTGGAGCAGGGGTGGGTAGATAATAGGAGTATAATAGCTGAAGAGTAAATGTTTTATTTTGAAGTAACAAAAATTTCTAAAATTGACTGTGGTGATGGTTGC
This sequence comes from Miniopterus schreibersii, assembly GCF_964146895.1. Lineage (NCBI taxonomy): Eukaryota > Metazoa > Chordata > Mammalia > Chiroptera > Miniopteridae > Miniopterus > Miniopterus schreibersii. Next base: position 54,027,057 of record NC_138111.1, on the reverse strand, counting down.
ACACATCTGTGAGTATAATGAACCACTGAATGATGCACTTTAAATGGGCGAATTATATGATATATGAATTACATCTCAATAAAGCTGTTTAATTATTTTCTCTTTTTATTAAATTTGTTGGGGTGACATTGCTAATATAATTATATAGGTTCCAAGTGTACAATTCTATGATACTTCATGTGTACACTGCATTGTGTGCCCACCACCCAAAGTCAAGTCTCCTTCATCACCATATATTTGACCCCCTTTACCCTTGACTGCCTCCCCTCACCCCCTTTCCTTCTAGTAATCACAATACTATTGTCAGAGTATATGAGTTTTTGTTTTGTTTTTGAAAAAGAAAATATACTAGGAAAAAATAGAATAATAATACATTGCCTGGCACACTGTGGCCATTACAATATATTAATACTGACCACTGAGTCCTTAAAATGTGATAAAAGATCATGAGACTGACAAAAGAAAGATGTGAAAGAGAATTAGGGAATCATACCATAATGGAAATCTAAAGGTGAATGATAAATCACATTCAAGGGATACTGTAAGAACTATGAAAGAGGGTGGAATGAGTCAAGGGGGCAATTGTGTGGTGATGGGTGGAAACTACACCTTGGGTGGTAAGCACCCTGTAGTGTATTCAGAGGTTGAATTATAATGTATACCTTAAACTTATATCACGTTATAAACCAATGTTACCTCAGTTCAAAAAGAAAGAACTACAGAAGTAACTAACATGAAAAATCTCAAAGAATTAAAAACATTATCTAATATTAATATAGTCAAAGACAAAGTCGATTTTAGAGCATAGATGATTGTCAGGGATAGAGGAGGTAATTTAATAATGATAAAAGGGTCAATTCACCAAAAACATGATTCTAAATGCTTATGCATCCAATTACAGAAACAAAATAAATAAAGCAAAAACTGATAGAACTTCAAGGAGCAATAGACATATCCACAATGGTAAATGGAGATCGGAAGATCCCTCCCTCAATACTGATTAAGTACCTATACAAAGATCTGTAAAGGTACAGAGAGAGTATTTTAACAATACACTCAACCAACTTGACTTAATTGACATTTATACATATTCCATCCAATAACAAACTGATCAGGAGAGTTTAGAAGATACAAAATGTTAGAAAGTTTAATTCTTTTTAAATATACATAGAACATTTATCAAGATAGACCATATTCCGGGCCATAAAACAAGTGTCAATAAATATAAAAGGATTCAAGTTATATAAAAATAAAATGAATTCTCTGACCACACTAGAATTAGAAAAAACACAAAGACAACTGGAAAATCTCCAGATTTTTCGAAACTAAACAACTCATTTCAAAATACAGAGGTAAAAGAGGAAGTCAAAGGGAAATAAGTTTGTTTGAACTAAAAAAATGAAACCATTTTGGTATACCACTAAAACAGCAGTGAGGAAAAATGTATATCATTAAACAACTATACTTGAAAACATTAAATGTCTCATACCAATGACCTCAGCAAAATGAACTAGAAAAATAAGACCGAACGAAACATAAAATAGTAGGAAAAAGAAAATAAAGATGAGAAAAATAATAAATAGAAAACAAATCAATAGAGAAAAATACATGAAACCAAAAGCTGATTCTTTGAGAAGATCTATATAATTGATAAACCTTTAAGAAGATTGATCAGGAAAAAAGAATGAATAAATAGTCAATAGCAGGAATGATACAAGTGCTATAATTATGTTTTAATATTAAAAATATAATAAGTAAACATTATGAACTACTTTATGATAATAGATTGACCAATTTAGACGACATAGACAAATTCATGAAAGACACAAACTACCAAAGCTAACTCAAGACAGAACAGATAACCTGAATAACAGAATATTTTTTCAAGAATTTCAATTTGTAGTTAAAAATCTTCACATGAAGCCAATTCCAAGTCTGGATGGCTACACTGATTAATTCTACCAAACATTTAATGAAGAAATCATTTACAAACTCTCCCAGAAAACTGAAAAGAAGGAACTTATTTTACGGGGCCATCATTATTCTGATACTAAAACCAGACAAAAATATCACAAGAAAACTATAGACCAATATCCTTCATAGATATAAATGTAAAAATTATAATCAAAATTTAGTAAATTGAATCCAACAATGTAACAAAAAAAAAAAGAGGAATAGTATATTATCACTAAATTGAGTTTATCTCAGGAATGCAAGGTGAGTTTAACCTTAGAAAATCAATCAATGTAATTCACCACATTCACAAACTAAAACAAAAAAGAAAAACAACATATGATAATTAGATTCAGAAAAAGCATTTAACAAAATCCAACATCCCTATCTGATAACAACTTTCAGCAAATAAAAATAAATAAAAAGAAGTTCCTCAAAGACATCTACAGCAAACCTACACCTAACACCACACTTAATGGTGAAACATCAAATTATTTTTCCCTAACATCAGGAACAAGACAAGAATATCTGTTCACACCACTTCATTTAGCCTTGTACTGTAGGTGCTAGCCAGTATTATTAAACAAGAAAAAGAAATAAAAAGCATCCAGATTGGTAAAGAAGAAGTGTCTTTATTTGCATATGATGTGATCATATGTGTAGAAAATATGGTGGGATACACCAAAAAGCTACTGCAACTAATAAGTGAGTTTAGTAAGGTTGCAGAAAATAAGAACATAGAAAAATCAAGTGGGTTTTTTTTTTAAATACTAACAAGGAACAATCAGAAACAAATTTTAAAAAACAGTGCCATTTTTTAAAGCATCAAAAATATGAAATACTTAGTATAGCTCTGACAAAATATGTAAGACCTCTACACTGAAAACTACCAAATATTGTTTAGAGAAATTTAAAAAGACTTAAGTCGAGAGTTATATAATGTTCAGGAATTATGAAACAATATTAAGAGACCAAGTGTCTCAAAATAAATCTATAGATTAAAACACCCCCAATCAAATCCCTGTACACATCTTTTTTTAATTGGCAAACTGATGCTAAAACTCGTAAGGGATGGTAAATCAATGTCCTTCAAAATGATGGACAACACAGGAGGAATCACACTCCCTGAGTTCGAGACTTACTGTAAAGCTGTGGTGGTAAAGACAGTGGGGCACTGGCACAGCAGTAGACACACAGTTCACTGGGAAAGAACAGAGAATCCAAAAATAGACCCATACATGTGGGGCACCTGACTTTTGACAAAGGTACAAAGGAAATTCAATGGAGAAAGGATAGTTTTTTTAAAAAAAAAAAAAAAAAACACCCAGGCTAGACCAATTAAATATCCATAGGCAAAAAAAACAACAATGAACTTTGTTCCATATCCTGACGGACATACAAAAGTTAACTGAAAATGAACCATAGACTAAGAGTAAAACATAAAACTATAAAACCTCTAGGAGAAAATATTTATGGTCTATGTTAGACAAGTATTTCTTTAAAACAAGAGCAAACACATAATCTATCCCCCCCAAAAAAACAAAAAAACCACACACAGCAATGCAGTAAGTTCAACTTTATCAAAATTAAAATTTTCTACTCATCCAAAGACACTGTCAAGAAAATGAAAAGATAAGCCGCATATTATGAGTAAATATTTGCCAATAATACATCTGATAAAGGACTTGTAGCCAGAATACATAAAGAATTCTCAGGAATTCAATAGTAAGAAAACAAAAACCCAATTATAAATGGATAAAATATTTTTATAGAAATTTTTGTCAAAGAAGATACATGGATTCTACATAAACCTATGGGGGGAAAAATGCTCGAGATCATTAATCATTCAGGAATTTCAAATTAACACCCAGAACAAGCTACTACTATGCCTACTGGCATGGCTGCAATAGAAGACTGACCTCGCCAGGTGCTGGCAAGGATGCAGAGGAATTGGAAAGCTCATAGGCTGCCAGTAAGGACGCAAAATGGGCCACCTCACACCTGTTAGAATAGCTCTTACCAGTGAGACAAGAAATAAGAGGATGTGGAGAAGAGGGAGCCCTCGCACACTGCTGGCAGAAATGCAAATTTGGAGCAGCCACTATGAGAAACAGTATGCAGAGGTTCCTCAGAAAAATGAAAAATAGAACTACCATGTGATCCAGCAATCTCTCTTTTGAATATCTACCTGAAAATTTTGAAAACACTTATTTGTAAAGATGTAGGTACTCCTGCGTTAATTGCAGCATTTTTCACAACAGCCCAGACATGGAAACAACCTAAGTGCCCTTTGATGGATGATTAGATAAAGAACATATGAGATATATATATATATATATATATATATTACACAATGGAATATTACTCAGCTATAAAAAAAGATGAAATAGTGCCATTTGTGACAACATGGATAGATCCTGAGAGTATTACGTCAAGTGAAATAAATCAGAAGAAAAAGAACAAGAACCATATGATTTCATTCATATGTGGGAGTAAAACAGAAAGCAACAAATGGACAAACAAAGCAACAATTAAAAAAACTTATAGACACAAACAGAATGGTGGTCACCAGAGGGGAACAAGTGTTGGGGGAGAATGAAGAGGCTACAGGGGTTCAAATACACGGTGATGGACTGAGACTAGGCTTTAGCTGGTGAGCACACAATAGAGTATACAGATGTTGTATTATAAAGTTGTACACTTGATATTTATATATATGTTATTAAACAATGTTATCCCAATCAATTTAATAAAAAATAAAATAAAATAGTACAACCTTCTGAAAACTGCCACTTTCCTAAAAGGTTAAACATACACCTACCAATGATTCAGCCATTCCATTCCTAGGTATTTATCTAAAACAAGTGAAACCACATGTCTATATAGACTTGTACACAAATCTTCATAGCAACTTTATTTGTAATCGCCAAAAACTGGGAACACACTGTCCATCAATAGGTGAATGTTGATGGACAACAAACCACAGTCTGTCCATACGGTGTAATATTTAGTAATAAAAAGGAATGAATTGATGCATGCTATAGCATGGATAATTCAAAATTACTATGCTGAATGAAAGAAAAAACAGATTGAAAAAAAGGGAGTACCTACTGTATGAGTCCATTTATATAAACCTCTAGAAGATGCATTAATCTATAGTGGCAGAAAACAGATAACTGTTTGCCTGGTCATGTTGTGTGCCAGGAAGGGAAGGGAGGGATTGCAAATGGTAACGAGGAAACTGCAGTGATGGTGTCCTGAGTATATATATGTCAAAACTTATCAAAGTGTAGCCCTGGCCAGTGTAGATCAGTTAATTGGAGCATTGTCCCATACACCGAAAGGTTATTGGTTCGATTTCCAGTCAGAGCACATGCCCAGGTTTCGGGACTCATCCTTGGTAGAGGTTGTGCAGGAGGCAGTGAATCTGTTTCTTTTTTTCTTTTCTTTTTTTCTCTGATCTATGTTTCACTCTCACATCGAAGTTTCTCTCTCCCTTCCCCTTCCTCTCTCTCTCTAAAAAAAAAAAAATCAATAAAAAAACGTATATGCAGTTTACTGTATTTCAATTATACCTCAAAATAATATTAACAACAAATAAAGACTGTGAGCTGTGGGATCTGAGATTGGGAGAAAAAAGCTGCTATATTTTCTTATAGCCCTTAGAATTTTCTTTTAACCATGCAAAATTATTATAGTGTTAAAAATAAAAATTAAAAATAAAACGAGCAAAACATATAAGATGATAACAAAAGAAACAAGTCTTCTTTTCTTCAAAATCTTTAGCTGAAAACCAGGTGCCCATAAAGGCAACAAATTCTCTCCAGCCACCCCAGAACTATTTACTTCATTACTGAATTCTTAACAAGAATACAATTTAGAACACATAGTGAATGAAAATATCCAACCTCAAGGTTTGAATGAGCTATCACTGATATATCACGAAAAGAATATGAATCACCACTAAGTGACATTTTTAAGCAATAGCAGTGGATTTGTGCTGATCTAGCCACAAAGCTCTCCTACAACCTTGTTTATTTTTACAGGGGATTGCTATACAGATGGGTCTTAGGAATCATTATGTAGGTGATATCTCCTAGTGGTTAAAACCCTAATTATCTACTTCCTTACCTGGGAGCAATTTGGGCAATAGGATGAATTTGGGCTCAGCTGATGAATTGAAATCAGTATCAGTAAAATAGTCAGTTTCATAAGAACCTAAGTAGTAAGATGCCTTCAAGTTTCACAAGAAAAGAATCTTGCAAGTTAGGAGGGTAATTCAGCCAGAACAAAAGCAGAAATTTAGTGAAAAGAAAGGAAAAATGGTGGGATTTCTGAATAATTTTCATTTGCTATTAAATCATTCTTTGGACCTTTAGAGAATAAAGCTCAGGTGTACATTTTAGGGAGCCAGAATCTCTTGAACACAGGCCCTCCTTTTACTATGGCTAATATATTTATATGGTCTAATAATTCTCATAGTCATGCCTTCATGTATGAGTGCTTTGATTTAAAAACTGTTTAAAGAATGTATACATTCCAAACAATTTCAAATTATCTGGCATTGGCTATTGGTGATAGAATGATTTCTTCTTCATGTTAAGTATCCTCAAGTTTCTGGTCTGTTTAATCACTGATTAGATATAACCCCCATGTGGTTTTAAAATAAGCAAAGTGAGGACCTTCAAAAGTGCTGCAAGATCAGCTGCTTCTGACCAACACCTGAGCAAGTTAACTGTAAAGCACTGAATTCCATCAGGACACGGATCCATCTACCACTTAAACTCTTTTCCATCTCTTCCCTGACAAGTTGAGTCAGGCTCCTCACATGTGGAGAGCAGCCCTGCAGAGTGGAACTAGAAAAAGTCATTTGGAGTTAAACAATAAACCACTTCCAACACACACACACACACACACACACACACACGGTTCAAATCTGCTTTCATCATCTTTGTCCCGAAGAAAGTCGGTTGAGAAGCAGAGCAGGGAAGAACAGGTGTGAAATGCTAGGAAAATCCGTTTGTCCTGAACATCCACAAAGCACCAAATGACTTGAACTAGGTCTGAAAAGGTAGCGTGGGTAAATATTAAAAAAACCAACCAACAAAACAAAAACGAAAAACCAACAAGTCTAAGAAACTCATTATGCACCTTTGCTGAATTCAAATATTCCCAGATATTTTACCAAAATCTCAAGGATAAGGTAGAATTTCTACCCCTGTGGCTATTTAAAAACAAGACAAAGCTTTCATTCTTGATTTGGGTTACATGTCAACCTGCCTGGTCCTCTTGAAGCTGGCAGTACCTTTGAAAACATGGGCCAACACTCTCATTCTATAGATGAAGAAATGGAATTAAAGGTCTGGATCACATGAGGGTAAAAGGGGGACATCTGTAATATTTTCAACAATAAAAATAAAGAAACGTAAAAAATAAAGGCCTTGACCAAAATGACACAGTTAAGGACAGAGCCAGGACTGGAGGCTCCATGTTAAGATGTTCTCCGGAGCCTGTCTCTTGGGCCTTCTTTGCTATTCTCTTTTGAATTTCCTTTTGGGAACATGATCCTATAAGAAGATTTTTACACAATGGTCTTCAAGCCAGCTGCACCATGCAATCACCTGGAGCTTTATAAATTCTGATGCCCAAGCCTCACCCCATGCCCCCAAGGATTCTGATGCAATCTAGCTGGGGTGTGGCCCTAGCCTGGGACTTTCAAGAGCTCCCTTAGGCAATCCCAATATGCAGCCACCTCTGAGAGGCCCTTCCACGGGGCAAAGCATGTTGGGAATACAGCTTGCTGATAATTAAGGCAAGCTTTTGCAATGCTTTCGCACACCCCAACCTAAGCAGGTGTTCCCTGTTGAAAATTTCTATCATCTACAAGAGTGGTTCTTGCTGGCCAGCCCACCCTGGGCCCTTCTTAGCTATCGTTCTTGATCTCTCAGCCCCAAAAAGCGCACCACTGCAATCAAAATGACCATTAAAATAAAGATCCAAAAGCAAGTTTCAAACATTAAGTAAAAGCGAGAGAAGGAAATCCCTCGATTTGGACAAGTCTCCATTAGCAAAACAGAGGAAAGGGAGGCTATCTGGAGATAATTCCGGCCAAGAGTATTTGGGCATTTTCCCAGAATTACCCAAGTAATACTGCGAACAGCAAATTTATGTAGGCTAAATTATGTACAAACTGCCTAAATCGTGAGGTTGAATCAAAAGTTACCTGACTCTGGAAAGCCCGAATGCCAAAGACACTACATGCATCACGGGTTTGACTAACACCCGCCCCTTCCCCAAGCAGCTGCCTCCAGGGCCCTTCAGGAAGGAACCCTGGCCAAGCTGACCGTGAACTAGACACTCTCCCAGGGTCCTTCTGTGCCGCCTCCGAACCCGAGCCACCCACTCAGGAGAGCTCCCCAATTCCTACCTCCCCTCTGGCTCGGCTACCCTAGAGAATTGAAAAGGGGGCGTGGTGAGGGCGAGTCCTGGCGCACCGGCCACAATCCCCTTTTCCTGGCCGCTCAGGCACCCGGGAGCCCACCTGGTCCGGCGTCAGCACATCTCACAATGCTCCGCGGCGACCCGGGGACGCGGGGGCCCCTGGGGTGACGATGTCATAAGTTCACCGGTCAAGGAAAGGACGGAAGGAGGAGTGTCCCGGCGCCCGAGCCTCCGCCGCGAAGGAAAGAAGGGGCTCCGCGAAGGACCGTCCCGAAGGGGTGCGGGGTGCCGGGCTCCCCGGGAGAAGGCCGCACCCCGGCTCAGGCGCCGCCTCCTCGCCCCGACGCTGCCCCGCTGGAGGCAGGACCCCGGCGCGGGCGGGAAGCCGGGACACGGCCCCAGGAGGCTGGGCTGAGGCTCCGCGCGGATCTGACCCCGCCAGCCCAGAGCTCGCCGCGAGGGGCCGCCTCAGCCCCAACCCCGCGCCACCTGTCCCAGCCCGGGCGGCAGCGCAGTCTCAGGACGGCCCCGGGCTGGAGCGCGCGCCCCAAGCTCTAGCGCTCTCCATCGCGGCGCAGGCTCGGGGAGTGCCGGGAGCCCGAGGGACGCAGGACGCGCCGGCTGCCTACCTGTCCGGCGACCAACAGCAGGTACCAGGTGCGGAAGATGCGGACCGAGAGCGCCCAGTGCCAGGGCGCAGCCAGCCGTGCCATGGTCCCCCAGCGAGGAACAGCGGGCAGTCCCAGGCGAGGCCCCTTCTTGGAAGCTGTAGCCACTTCCCGAGCGGGCTGCGGAGGCTCGGCGGCTGCGGCCGGCGGACGCACGGACGGACGCACGGACTGCCGGCGTGAGTCTGCGGGGCAGGGCTGCGCCGCACCGCCGCTTCCTCTGGGCCGCCCTGCCGCCGCGGCGCCCGGCTGCTTTAAATGGGAGCGCGTGCGCTGGGGGTGGGGGCCTTATTTGTGAATGTGCTGCTTGTCTTGGCTCGGGATGGTTCGCGCTCCAACCCCCACCCCACCCCCAGCACCCCCTCCGGCTCCTGCCCCTCCCCTCCCGGGTCAGCCCAGCGAAGGCGGGGAGCGCAGACACCCAGCCGCCCCGGCGGCGGCCGCGGTGCGCGTTTCGGGGAGCGGGGCTACCTGCTGGCTTCTATTTATTTATTCTTTTTAAAGGGAGGGTCCGGGGCTACGCTGCTCGCTCGCGTTTGGAATGCCATCCTGCCTGCCCTGCGTGAACGCCGGATGGGAAGGGCAGGCTCTTCCAGGACGCTGGCGCTTTCTCTGGAGCAAATCCCCAGGGCCATTCGCTGTGCGTTTTCGCCTGGAATTCGGAGCCCTGGACGCCGCTCCAGGGCCTCGCAGGGACCGAGGAAGAGCCTGTGCCTGTGCGGAGGGGGCGATGATTAAGAAACTCTCTACTCCGCACAGTGGGGCAGAACTGAACGTCACCCCCCGTGCGCCTGTCCCTGGGGACCCGTCCCCCGGAGGCAGGCAGATTCTCCCAGGGAGCTTATCCGTTTTGCACCCTGAGTCTAGGGACCGAGGACTTCGCTCCAGACCAGCGGGGACCCGGGACAGCTAAGTACGGACGCAGTGAGCCAGGAGCCAGCGCCGCTCATGGGGAGCCCCAGAAATGGGTGCCGTGAGGCGGACCTCGCTGGTTGTCTTCTCGTGCCAGTGGGTTTCTGGGGGCAGGCCAGGGTGCCCCTCTTCTGGGCGTGGGCCACGCTCTTACTGCTTACACTTGAACTTTCAGGCTTCCTCCCTAACAGCAAATAAGCCTTCGTGACCTTTTCTTTGCCACTGGGACCCACGCTCATTTCTTCCTGAAAACCTGGCGCTTCGGAGCCGGTTTCCCAAAGCATCTTTATAAGAAAGCAAATACCCCACCCTTCTTCCAACGGCCTTCCAGGCCACTCCACCCTCTGGAACCTTGGCAGGGAGGCGCGCAGAGGCGGGGAGCTGGCCCCACTTCAGTAAACTCCGTACGATAAGAGGACTCAGCGCAGCGCTGGTGAAATAACTTTAGTGAAGTTCCCACGTGCAAGCACTGGAGCGAGCCCAGCAGCAGATGAAGACGCCGCCATACGCCCTAGCAACCATTCATTCGGTGCAGATTCCCAAAGCCCAGGCTGTGCTTCCACGGAGCGGCCATCGGCGACCCAGGCAGAGGTGGATCCTGCCCGTTTCAGTTGTGTAAAAACAGACCAGACACAAGCTGGCTGCTGACAATGAGAGGCGCAGTCGGGGCAGAAGTGCCTTAGGGAAAATGAATGTACTTGTGCCAGCAGCAGCGTTTGTGTCCGGAATGGGGGGGGGGGGGGGGTTGCTCTTGTATAGGACGCAGGAGCTGCTTCCCCAGATTCATCTATTTACTCAATATGTGCATATTTTTGAATTCCCAAGGTGTAAACAAAAACAAAACAAGCAAATTAGATGATAGATAGATAGATGATAGATAGATAGATGATAGATGATTGATAGATGATAGATAGATAGATAGATGATAGATTGATAGATGATAGATAGATAGATAGATAGATAGATAGATGATAGATAGATAGATGATAGATAGATGATAGATAGATGATAGATAGATGATAGATAGATAGATAGATAGATAGATAGATAGATAGATAGATGATAGATAGATATCCCTTTGATCTTAGAGTCCTAGAAGGTCAAAGTTAGAAGGTCAAAAACTTTAGAGATTTTTTTAAGGGGGCCTGAGGCCAGTTTTTCAGCTTGAATTGGTAAAGAAGAAAGGGTAAGATATTAAAAACCAAACAGAAAAAATAACAAAAACCACAGGAGCTGGAAATAGGAAAGTGTTCCTATGGAGGATTGCAAATCGCTTGACTTGCTGCCACAACGTGATCAGCAAAAGGCAATGCTGGGCTTGGTGGGGTAGTGGTCCTACAGTGGTGGGGTGGGGGAAGGAACCCGCATGGGTATGCCAGGTGGCAGGGCTGGGCAACATTAACGGAATTAAATCTTCAAACAACCCTCAGAATAGGTGCAGATCACAGATCACCCCAACTTGACATTTGAGGATCCTGAGGCTCAAGGGCTGTGCTACCAAAATTGGAATAACAACCTGCTGGGGAACACAGTAACAGAATTTCAGGATTGGAAGGGAACTCCAGCTCAACCACATACTCCAAATCTTTAAGAGCTTTTCCATCTAGTTCAATAGCCACATTTTTGTTTCCAGATGCGTGAAGAAACTAAGTCCCAGGAAAATTACCTGACTTGTCCAATGTCTCACACGTTAAGACGCAGATGAATTTATTTCTACCTCAATGTCATGAGGGAAGGGTGAGCTGCTATTCTTTGAACAATGAGTTAACAGAAGGAAACAAGAATTTAAAGCTTAGTTAACGGGGCAGTTAAGTGCAGGGTAAAAAGGAGGCAGGAAGTCCTAAAGGAAGGAGACCAACTAAGAAGATGCTGCTGTAAACCAGCCATGAGGGGATGAAGGTTCCATTACTAGAGGTGCGCCCCAGCTACTGGAGAAAAAAGTGGGTGTTGGGAAAACTAGAGAGGAAGGAAAGTATTTGTTCTATATAATATGGGAGGATGGCACCACCTTACAGCATCTTCATACCAGAGGTCCACCCCCAGAGCCTTGTGTCTGACACCAGATCCAAATATTAGCAAATTGTCTGGTTTTGTTGGTTGGTCACTGTTTGCTTACAAATCTACAGTGTCTTAAACTACTTTCCAAATTATATACATCACTGAGAGTTTAAGAAATAAATGAATGAGGTGAAAGGAAGTATTGTCATTATCCACTGAAGATCAAGTTTCCTTGATGCTGCAAAAAATATAGGGAGGATGCCTTAAAACAGATGGCTTTACTTAACAGCTTGATGACCTCACTGTGACACAAGGACTAAGAAATGTCACATTCCTCAGGTACTAGGAGTCACATGGAGTATCAGAAATCCCTAACAGGCACTGATGGCTCTTCAGATCACCCCAGTCCCAGTCTGGCCAGAGCCTCTGCTCTGAGTAACAAGCCCTTTCATCTGAGAGTGGCATCAGGAGATGTGTCTTGGCATCATGAGTCAAACCTATGAAGGAATCATTCTATTGAAACATTGAAATATATCATTCTGAGGCTAGCTCTGAGTCTAACTGTTTATCACAGTGGCACTGCTACTCCATTGGCTGCTCAGTCTGTCCCAATGCTTTCTTCAGCCCCTCTTTCCCATTTTAACCAGAATGCTGTTTTTTTTTTCCCCAGAGCTCATCCTTTCAATAACACTCTTTCCAATACCCTACACTCCCTGTGCCTTGCTCTTAACATTTCAACTCAAAAATTATCTGCTTTCTCAGTGTCTGCCCTACAGAAGCCAAGCACTGCAGGGAAAACCACACAACAGGACAGATAAGTGTCACCATAGCATAATTTCACCAGCTTCAAGTGGGTTAGCTTCCTTATTTATATGCATTTATGTATCTGTATTATTTCCCTTCAGAGGACAGATTCTAATATGTAATCATATTTTTATCCATGTGATTGATTCATCAGTATGTCTGTCCCTTTCCCACTAGGTTGTAAATTCTGTAGGAGCAGTTTGCCATTATGAATCCAATGCCTGCCCAGTCCAAATGCCTAGCACATCATGTTTGACAAAATAAGAATTGGTTGAATTAATAAATGGATGAATTCGTACCATACTTCGTATCTTTCAGTGAGCCGACCCGGACACTTAACCATCAAGTGAAACACAAACTGCAAGCTCTTTGAGGACAGACATTGTATGTCATTGACCTTCATCCCAGTTCTACAAAAAAATAAAGGACCAGCTGACCAATTAAAAGAATGGACAAAATCTGCTAATAGAACAGGAAACTCCCCAATCATGTAAATTCCTAGTCAAACTCCAAATAAAAATTCATAAGCCATATATAATTCTTGAACAGATAATAAAGCATTACAACACCCCTTCCTTCTTATAAAAAATTTAATGAAGTTTGGTATAGAGCCGATTAAGTTCTCCATTATCACCTTGAAGTCTCCCCAACAAGGAGAAATCAAAAAATAAATCATGTAATACACACAGAAATCCACCACACTACAAATCATACTTTTCATTAAATACTTAGAAACAAGAGGAAGGGGGAGGCGCACATTTGTTGCCCGGAGTTAAGATTTATCTAAATTATTTCTAGTTAGCATATCGTGTATATTATAAAATGTTCAGCAATAAAGGAACTTTCTGATAACTGGCTCAGATCCTACTTCATTCCCCTCTTGGTCTTTAACTGGCTGGAAATGCCCCTCTTGTCAGCTTTTATTTGCCTCGGTAGACAAGCAAAACACAGAGCAAAGCTGTTCAGTCAAGCAAAAGGTTCGTTTTTGACAAGCCGAATGTCACAAACTTTGTTCAAAGAAAATATACATACCTGAATTATACAGTTAAAAGTCTCCTCGCTTGAATGAAGCTGTTTCAACAATATTCCAGTCCACGGAGACATGTGGCTTCAACTATTACAAACTGTTAAATTATGTGCATAATAAAAATGATAGGAAACATAAAGTAGTATGTTTACATCTCACAGAAATGACTCAAAACCGTATTTCAAGAAAGTAAACCCTGGAAGCCAACAGTTTCACCCATTCCCTGCCCCAGTTTAATCTCTGTCCTAATTTTGTCTTTTGTATGAGCATACAGATATTTCTTTAATTTTAGCTACTGTATTTCTCAATTTTTAAGTTATAAGCATTAAGAGCAGCTGAAACGGAATGAACAGAGTTCTATAAATTAACATTGAGATGAAAATATTTAAAATTGCCTCTACTTCCTTCGAAGAGGAAACTCGGTGTCTCTCTCGAGGGTTATAACTTATCGCAGACTTATCTTTCCATTCTATAACCCTGAGTTACTGCGGAGTGTTTGAGGTCACGCTGATTTCCTGGCATGCATCTAACTGCATTCATGATAGTGTGTTAGTAATGCGCATACTTAATCTCTTGATGTTGGCTTGCGGGAGTCTCAAATATAAAATGTGACAGCATTTGTTTTTCTTACCACATAAAAAATGACATCACAAACTGTTAAGAGGTTAAACCATATATTATGGCTTCATTTCAGAGTCACCGTTTGCGTCATATGACTGCCCAACAGGGACCGAAACTAACACACTTAACATTCCTGAGCCTAATAACATATATAAGCTCCTCCGGGTGAGGCCCACTGGGTGTGGTTTTATCACACAGAAAATCTTATATAATAATAACCTTTTCAAAAAATTGTCGTTCTTTCTCCATGTGCTGAAGGATTTGTCCAAATAATACAGCAAAGGACTGCAGAGGTTATAAAGGAACCAAAAAATTACACTTAGAAACACATTAATTCTACTCATCTTCTCTGGAGACCTCGGAAACTGTTTACCTGAACTTGGCAACAATTTTTTCATAAGTCAGTCTGTCAACAATAATATTCAGTTTCCATTTTGTTCTAGCCATTATGAAAATATGTAAAAAACAGAAAAGATATATCCCCGTTCTCTGAAAACGCACAATTAAGTTTTGCAAAATGCATGTAAGAAACGTGTGTCTCCAAAACAGTTGTTCTCTGTTATTTCATACGCCCTTTGAAAACGTGGTCTCTCGTTACAGACATTTTTGTATCCCCGCCACCTGCACACAGTAGGCACTCAATAAATGTTTGATGAACTGCACTGAACACATCCTAATGCAAACCACATCGATGAGCACTAGGAGGAGCAAAGGCCGACTCCGCGTTTAGAACTAGCTTCCTAAAGCCCCATCCGAGTATGTCAGTGGTCAGGGTCCCTATTTCCCTAAAGTGCCCAGACGCCAGGCTCTGAACGGTAACTTATTATGCGGAAAGCTCTGTGGTATAGTAGGTAGTTCTCAGCTAATTCAGTATTTTATTTTAGGCATTTGTTTTCACATTTGAAACCCAAGTGTCTTGTGTGTCGGGGTGTGTTTGGCTTCACTACGTTGTCAGCCAGCAGCAGGCTCCCTCTGCTCCCGCCACGGGAGGCAGCCCACAAGCTGGTGGCCACGTACGGTCCTCTTCCTGCGCTCAGCACCTCCAGATCCTTGTCTGTGTCACAAAACCTCCAAAATAAGCCCCGCGAGCTGGGTTTCCACGTCTTATAAAATCACTTTAGTAAACACAAGAAAAGCAAGGTACTGTCACCCATTTACTAAGCAACGTTCCACTTTTCTGTTGTTGCCCAAGACTCCGTATCAAGAGTCTCTGCCTATTACGATGGCCGGGAAACAGGGCCCATTGCTCTGGGACTTGATTGTCACCCTCAGTTTCCCTAGAGGCATCCACACAAGGCAGCAGGATAAGTGATACCTGCATTTGGTTCACTCGGAAAGAAATATAAGTGTATATGTGGACACAACTCCTTTCAGTTCACTAGGAAAATTGGAAATTCAACACTGAGTCTCTGGATAGCTCTGGAAAAATCATTCAATGAGAATAAACACATGGGAACACAGAATTCTGTTTGCTTCTCGTTAATGACTTAGTAAAACAATTCCTTATAGAAGCAGAATTAAAACAAACTGGGATACAAAATACAATGTGAAAGCAACTGTTACTCCTGGCCCCCAAAAACGCCTCTTCCACCGCTCAGTGTGTTCATGCCTGTGTCCTTCCTATTCTGAGATGCGACTCTCTCCCGGGAGAATATAAACAGTTTGAAGAATGACAGGTTTTTTCTGGACTTGCAAAAAATCGTACTGGCAAATAAATTAAATTCAACCAAATCAACAAAAAATTCGGCAACAGTAAAATGAACATGTTGTAGAAGATACTGCTGAGTTTTGCTTATAAAATTAAATGAACTAAAGCTTGTAGAAAGTGCTGTGCAAATTGTGAAGCACTATTAAAAGCACTTTTATTCTTTATACAGTGGTGCATGGCTATGTTCCAGAAGAATTTAAGGCAGCTGATTAAGATACATGTTTAAAAAGAAACATCAAGATTTCTAATTAAAGGTTAGGTGAGAACATCAACATTCTCTGGGGGAAAGGATCAGGGAGGGATTATTGGGATATTCCAGGCTCTACCTTGCTTTTTGATATTGTTTGAATGTTGTTACTTGGAGCATGAATTGACTTATAATTGAATTAAATGATACAGATATTTCCATTTGGGTGGGGGGGGGGGGGAATTTGGATGAGAAATTAAAACAAGGATATGGCTTTAAAAGGGAGCCAGGGATGAAGTTAATAGAAATGCACATTCCATAAAGAACTCTAGTCACAGATTTGGCTCTCAACTTTCAGGCAGTCATGAAACCTGATAAATTACAGTGCCCATATGTCGGGGAAAAATCAGACTAGTTGCACAGACAAAGTTCTACAGGCCTTGAGAAAATTACATATGCCCTTAGGTTTATTAGCCCATAGTTATTAGCGGGGAATGATACAGTAATATGATTAATAAAGGAAATTATAATTGTGATTCATAACATTCACCCCTTGTAGCAAAATTTTTTGAAATTTGCTACAAAATACAAGAATTTCGCTACATGTAATTTTCCTCTTTAAATTTTATATTTAAACTTTTTGAAGGTAAGACAAGACATAAGGGATACAGGAAGAAATTCAGAATTGAAGTTTGGAGAAGGTAAGTTAAATAAGTTATGCAGATTGTTACCTGCAGCAAGGGGCTGCAGGTAGTGAGGGGAGGAGAGGCAAGTCCCAGGACGTCGCCGGGGATTCCCAGTGTGTTCAGCATTAGAAGGGTATTCCGGGGACCCCGCAGCTGGCCTGAATCAAGATCCAGGGGCAGGCAGTTGTAACTGCTAGAGCAGATAAAGCCCCAGATCGCAACAGGTGACACAATAGCTGTTTAAGATAAATAGTAAACTTCGGTTAATAGCACGGTGGCTAGAATATGTGAGAAAGCCTTTCGGATGGCCAAGGGAAGTTTTAGAAAACTAAACATTGTTATAAAGAGCAAGAGATGGTGTCACTTAAAGTTAGAGATTGAAATAGCCCTAAATTAACACAGCCTAAGGGAGATTCTCTAGGAAACATTATTTGACCTCCCCTGTCCCCAAGACAAGGTCAGGCATCTTCCCAGGTAACCCCACTCAATGTGCACTCCCCCTCCTATGCCAGCCCCGTCAGAGTGACCGTCACGCACTATGTTGTAACTGTTTGTTTTCTTCTTTTACTCTCAACTAGGTGATAAGCCCCCAAGAGAGCAAGAATTGTATCTTCTCACACTTGCATCCCCAGAGCTCAGCACAGTGCCTGGCACACAGTAGGTGCTTATTCATTTGCATTGAAGCGGAGATGGAAGAAGGAGAGGAGAAGTGGAGAGAGGGGAAAAGCACCAGAACTCAGAAAATTCTTAAACCTTAGAAGGTAAAGACTAGCTATAGTCTTTTAGTTGTATAAGAAAGTTAATTAAAAAGTAAATCACAGAAATGTGATCAGCCTAAATTTTTCACTTAAGTGCCTTTTAGACTAGGGGGCAGGGAAGAACAGACTACATTTCATTTTTGCTTATAAGCTTTTATATTATTGTGCTATTATGTGAAAATGACTTTAAAATACAGTGAAGGAACATATTAGAATGAAACTGCCAATCTTTATTTAATATATAAAAACTTTACTTTGGGAGCAAATGCTACTTGTGTCTGATTCTATGCTCTTTCAAGAAGGTAAGAAAAGAAAGTTGTGAGCAAATAGACAGAGCAAACAGCACCTCCTGAAACAGTTGTGCCTCAGATACTGCTACTTAGAGTCCATGAATGCATACACCCAGCCACATGTGCAAGTTACAGTGTTGGCTGTGCAAACAAGGGCACATTACTTCAGCCATTGATGGAGCCATTTCTGGAATCTTTTCAAAGTCTAAACAGTCTTATCAGAGAGCATAAATCTCCTTACTAACAGTCATCTTAAGTGAATTCTAGACTTATTTGAGAAAATAAGGTATGAGGCTTATAGGGACACTTATGAAAGGGGAAACATTGTAAATTATTTCAGGAATTTGTTCATTTATGCAACGTTTGCACTTTCCTAAATATTTCCTCATACATTTTAACAGGATTCCACTTTCTTCTTGAACTGAGTCCTTAAGACCACAAGCAAAATTAATACGCAGACTGAGAAAAATCTCCAAAGAAATGACTATTAATTATAACCCACACCTATTAACATAACATATATTCAAAACATTAGCCCTTATTGACCCTGATAAGGGCAATGTTTATTTTATTTTAATACACATATGTTTAGGATGCAGCTTTATTTAGCATGGACTGATACAAGTTCACAGAAGTGTAAATACATTTGGCAACTGTATATTTACATTTCTGTACGTGACTTGACTTAATCCATGCTCTCTCCCAAATCTCATGACAGGTAATATACTTCTTGCTGTTGGCCTTCTAATTTTATAACAAATAAGCTCACATTCCCAATTACTTTATTGTGTTTCTTTCCACGGATAAAATTCATTGTTACATTTCAATAAGCTATTTTTGTCTCTGAGTTGTTGTGCCCTTGAGACTCTAACACCGATGAAGAACTCTAACTTGACCTCAGTAGTGAACTTGGACTAATAATGCTGTTGATGGACCAATGATCGAGGACCCTTGCTTCTGGTCTTTGTTCAAGTGAAGAACTCCTTCTGTCAGGGTGGAGATTTGGGAAAATGTTGCAATGGCCAAAGTAAGAGTTGTGAATTTTAGAAGATTTACACGAGCCAGCTCCCTTATAATCAGGGATAATTAAAAGCTCACAGTGGAAAGCTTGCAGGCACATTTCAGGTGTGAATCAAGTCTTGGTGCCTCTTGAGGTGTGGTCTGTGGACCAGCTACATAAGAATCACCTGAAGTGCTTGTGAAAAGTGCGTATTACCAGGTTCTATCTAAAACCTACAAATGCCAGTCTTTGTGTTTTTTTAACAGCCCGTCAGAATCTCCATTCTCTGTTTCAATATCTTAACACAAAAGGGATTAAAACCTTGAACAAAAATAAATTATTTGGTCAATATAGATCATCGATTCTTCTGTACTTCCCTAAATATTTCAACCTAATATGAATTCTACCAAAAGAGACCAGAGGGTTCACTGTTTGGACTCCCCTGGGATGGTTTAGATCTTCCCTAATGTCATCTGCATTCCCCTAGGCAATTAGAAATCTGAAATGGACTTTCCAGGAGAGGGTGTGGAATCAGAAATCTTGCTTCTTTCCAAAACCAGGGTGGCTGCCCATAGGAAATCCCTCACATTCTGGGATTACATTCCAGTTTCTGAAAGTTTGGAACACATCAGAGTTGACTAGCAAGATGGAGAGTTAGAAATAAAGAGGATCTGAACCATGAAGGATTCAGCTAGTTGACTTGGGCCCAGTGCCTGGCTTGAAATGTTTTATGACTTGGCGAGATTCCCGTTACATGTCGCTCCTTACAGCTTGCATTTCCTAGTCCTTTCATACACTGATTCTGTAAGGCCTCACATTCCTTTCTCCCATTCAGGACTAAAGACAGACTTGACAGGTACTAAAGGAGTTCCCTCTCTGTATCTAGGAATGAATGGAAAATACTAGGATCCATTAAGAGTTCCCTGTATTAATTAATTTATTGTTGGTTCCTACTGATTGGAAATGTTAGAAATCCCTGAGAGCAGAATAATACCTGTCCAGGTGATCTTCCCCCCCCCCCCACTCCCATTTCTGTTAGGCCTATAAAAGAGGGATGGGACAGGGTCAATGGCCAGGAAGTTAACTTAAATAAGTGAATAAGTCATTTTAAGATAGTAGGAAGTGCTAGAAACTATGACAAAGTGGAGAATACATGTCTAAACTGCAGGAATTTTTAAAAATCACAAACCAAATAAAACAATGGGTTTTAAATATTGCTGGCATAGCTCCCTGAAAGCGCTATCCTAAATTTTCCTTTAAATAGTTACAATGATTCAGAAGGGGGGGAAAGATGAAAATCAATAACTATGGTAAAAACCAGTACTATCACTCAAGCTATTGCCAGCATTTGAAAAGAATTTCCCCTTATTAGAAGATTGATTGATGGAAATACTTACCTAGGAGTCAACAAGAGACCCTTTTTCTGTTTTCTACTGTCAGTCTGCTCTAAAGCACATTCCAAACACAAAACTGGGTAACTATACTTGTTCCAAGTGATTGTTATTTTTTTGTGGAAAAAGAACAGTGCATGTCTGAATCCCCTTAAGTACCTCTCTACCAATCAAAAGCTACAACTCCCAGAAAGCACCTGGGAAGGCAGTAGGAAGTAGGAGCATTGTGAAAGTCTCTACCTACCAGGCCATGTAGAGTCTCCATAGAAATCCATCCTCAGCCACTCCATATATTGCACCCAGTGGAGAAGAGGAAGATTCCATCTCACCCCTAGAGAAGCTGCAGAGAGGTTAGGAACAGTACCTTTCAAACTGCCTAATATCCCAATCTATGAATGTACCATAGTTGTTTAACCTATTTCCCATTCTAGGATAGTTGCTTAAAAGACTTTTTAATTCTTTTCTATGATAAACAGTCTGTGATGAACAACCCTACACCTAAATCTTTCTCCAAATCCTTTTACCCTTCAATATTTAAATTCCTTTCAAGATAATTCTAATTCTTTTTTTTTCCTTAATATTTAGACACAGTTATCTCATTATATCCCAATGCATTATTTCACTTGTTTATGTTGTCCAATAATTATTTAGTCTTTTACTCATGTGTGAGTTCCTCAAGGGAAGGAAGATGATGGCTTATATGACTTTGGATAACAGCAGCTTAAACAGTGCCTCATATACATAGATAGCCAATGAATATTCACTTAATGAACGGGTGAATGAATGGGAATGAAGGTTGGCGAAGGAGAGTTAGTGAGGAGTTCTGATGGCCAAATTTATTAGTTAAGACATGGCGTTCTGCAATGAACCATCTGCGAAAGGTCTTGAGCTCAGAAATGATCCAAAAGGGATTATGGGAGGAGCTGTGCATGCTCTGTGTGGGTTGAGGTGAGTCCGGGTGAGGATGAGGGCCTGGGTAATCACAATGCAAATGGTGGCATTTTAACAATCAACATTGCCTAAGTTGCCCAACTATGCAAATTTTAATTCTAAAAACTAACATTTTACATAATTAAAAACCAAATTCTACAAAGAAGCCTTCTAGGTGCCCTGTAAAGAACAGGGGGGAAAAATGGTTTAGTCTCATAATAGAGAACAACATAAGTCCAGAATGCCTGTTCTATTTCTACTCAAATAGATTGTTTACTTATAAAGTTCAATGGATTGTGCCATTGTGGACCTAACAATATTCAGGGAGTTTTTAAATCTGTATTCTTCTGCCATTTTCCTATCTGGATATTGTTTGTGACATTTGGAAAATCTTCAGCTCTCCCCTTGCATAAGTGTCTTTATTTGTCAAAATAACAGGGAAGCACTGGGTTTTGAGGCATTTTGATGCAATGATTCCATGTAAACACTATGTATTTCTGTCACTGTATCTCATCATATCTGAACATATTTTAATATGGGTATCCATCTACAGAATAACCTGTGACCTAACTAGAGCTTTACTTTATTTTATTTTTCACAAATGGCAAGCTACAATGAAGAGTGGCTCTTCATTCATTCATGAAAAGTATGGAAGTGGGAAGGTGCTGGGGGAGAACCACTGGTAGTCTTCATGGGTCTATTTGTGAACATTTCATCCCAACCAGTTAGTTCCTGGACGTCTGTGTTACTTTCACCTCTCCTAGCGCAGCAACTGCTATTGTGCGGTGCGAGTGCAGCTTAGAAAATTCTTAAAATCCTTTAACCACTCTGTTGACTAAGCTTTGATTATTTGAACTAAATCTGTTTCTGGTCGCCATGAATTTTTCTATCTAAAAATATTGCCTTGCCTCTGTAACTAAATAAAATTTAGGATTTTCATAGGAATTAACACAACACTGACATTCACTAAAAAGAAATGATTTTTTTATAATGTTCATTCAGTTAGAACTAGAGCCACCTTCATGTGAAATAGACCATGATTTCTATCCATGTGCACAATGGAAGAAGCCAGAATTCAGTCAAAGTGAAGACATGCATATAACAGTCACACAGCTATGACATTATACTTATTAAGTAATTCCATCAGGATCAACATTAACAGTAATCTGGGCAGAAGTTTTTAATACCCAAATAGTTGGCTCTCTGAAGTTGTCAAGCGAAAGAAAGTTTTGTACTGCAGGCAGATTTACAGCCATCTCCTGGGCATTAGGACCAAAATTCCTGCTAAAATATTTATGTGTCATTTTATCAGATCAGGCTTTTAATTCACAGCATACTTCCACACTTGTCTAGAGTTCAAAAAAAAGGCTCTTTTCAGTAAATAGTAAATACTTTCATATCTATTTTAAAACTTGAAAATTATTAAATTGTATTTTTTTTCTTTGGAGGATAATTTAGAAAGAAGTTGAATTTTATTTGCTAGATTAAACCATTCTAAATCACAATCAATATTTCTTCCATAAATTAAGAGATAATTCACTTTGTTTAAAAAGCCTCCAGTTGGCAAAGAGGTGACCTGCTAGGGAAAAAGAAATAAGTGCATTATTTGAGCAGATAGGACAGTTTAAAAGAGTAGAAACCTAACGTATCAGGTGAAAAAGAGCAAACCATATTGCACTGGCTTTTCTCCTAACCAATATGCCATATTTTGCATTGCAGAGAAGCTATTATTAGCCTGGCAAAGACCATTTACCAGAATCTTTAATATAAACTCCATTGTGAAAAGGAAGAAAGGGGATACATATATCTCTACATGTGAACTGATAATTGTAAAATAAACCCGA
This sequence comes from Miniopterus schreibersii, assembly GCF_964146895.1. Lineage (NCBI taxonomy): Eukaryota > Metazoa > Chordata > Mammalia > Chiroptera > Miniopteridae > Miniopterus > Miniopterus schreibersii. The sequence goes on along the minus strand of NC_138111.1, from coordinate 54,003,839 downwards.
AATGCTGGCCTTAAAAATGGATACATCTTGGATCACTTAAGTCCTTTTTATACCAGGAAAAACTTTCCAACATCTCAAACTTCATTGTAATGACATCTATTTGTTGTGCTGAAACTTTGAACTTGTGATCGATCCAGATATCTAAAATATGAGATGAGCTCTAAACAACTCCATTTTCCATGTCACATAAATTTTGGATAGTTTCTAGCTTTGTTTGCCATTGATTAGTAGGGAGGTTTATAGTTGACCTAGGACATGGTCTCATCACAGCCCCATTTTCATGTCTGTCTTGATCAGGGCTAGAATTTATATTTCAGCATTTGAATTACTGAAATCGCCTCTTCCTTGCCAAAAAAAAAAAAAAAAAAAAGGAGAAAGAGAGACAGAACATTATGAGAACAACATTGACCTAGAGTTTAATCCCCATAACCTTACATCAGCAAAAATGGCATCAGCAATATCATTAGTAATGTTTTAATAGTATTAAACTGCTCTAAAACACCATGTGATTTGATAGCACAAATATTTCTCAATTCAATAAAGTATGTTTATTCAATTCCTGCTTTTAACTAGGTATCACAATCAGTACTTTCTTGGAAAAGACAGAAGTTTCAATTCTGTTTTTAATGCAAACTTATCAACTATTTCTCTCTGTTCTTAATTCAATAAAATTTATAGAAGTGCCTACTTATGTATGCCAGACACTGTGATAAGCCTTGAGGATTGAGTGATGATCCAGTTAAAGTCCTTGCCCTGATGGAACTTACATTCTAACAGTAGAGACAGGTAATAAACAAGTAAGGAAACGAATCAAGAGGAAACACAGTACGTACAACAATGCTGGGAACGCTAAGTGCAATGAAGGCAAACAGGCCGTGATGACGGAAGGAAGAGGTTTGGTATTTTAGGTCGGGCAATCAGGGAAGATTGCCAGAGGAGGTAACATTCGGGCAGAAATCTTAGTAAAGTGAGGTAAGGAGTCATGGAAGATATGGGGTGGAATGTTCCAGGCGCAAGGAAAAATAAGTATAAAGGTCCTGTGATGCAATCTTGCTTGGAATCATCATGGAAAAACAGAAAGACAAGTGTAGCTTGAGGATGCTGGTAGGAAGTGAGATCAAAGGTAGCCAGAGACCAAATCATGTGAGGGGCCTTGAGGTCACTGTATGGAGTCTGGATTTTATTCTGAGTATTAGCAGAAGTCATTGGTAGATCCTGCACAGAGTGGCATGGCCTGACTTACATGAAAACACTTACTGTGACTACAGAGCTAACTGCGTGGAATGGGGAGAGCAGTCAGAGGCTACTGCAGGAGTCCAGGCAAATATGGAGGTGGCCTGGACCGGGGTGGCTGCAGGGGAGATAGTGAGAAATAGTCAAGGGCAGACTATATTTTGATGACAGAGGCTATAGGATTTGCTGCGGTCTTGCATGTGGGACCTGAGGGAAAGAGAGACATTAAGTATTATTCTAGTTTTTAACCCTGGGCAACTTACTGAGAGGAGTAAAGAAAAGTGCAGGATGGTGGGAAGAAATCAAGAGTTCTTTTTGAATGTGTAAAGTGTGAGATCCCTCTTCCACATGGACGTAGAGAAGTGAACTTGGCAGTTGGCGCATGAGTTTTCTACTGCTGTGTCACCATTTACCACAGCTTAACAGCTTAAAACAACACCCCTTTATTATCTCTCAGCTCCTGTAAGTCAGGACTACAGGTATGAGTTAGCCGGGGTCTCGCCGGGATGGAAAGGCGGCGGCGGCCAGGGCTGTGATTCTCCTCTGAGGGTTAGGATCCTCTTGCGAACTCACTGGTTGCTGGCAGAATTGACTTCCTCGCAGCTGTCTGACTGAGCTTCTCGTTTCCTTGCTGGCTGTCAGACAGGGATTGCTCTCGCTCCTAGCGGCTGCTCTCGGTTCCCTGCCATGTGGCTCCCATGGGGGGTTCGCACCATAGTTGTTTGCTTTCTTCCAGGCCAGCAGGAGCAGATCTCTCCGATGCTTTGTCTTCTTTTAAAGGCTCACCTGATTAGGTCAGGCCCACTCTAAATAGGCTCCCTTTTGATTATCTCCAAGTCAACTGATTCGGAAGTAACCTAAGAACAGGAGTGATACCACGTCATATTCATGGGATCCACCCATACTCAGAAGGAGGAGATTATATGGGTTGTGTACACCAGGGGATGGGAAATTGGGGGGCCACCTTAGAATCTTGCCTACCACAGTTGGATATGTGATGGTTATGTGAGGCTGGAACTTCGTGATATTTCAAGGGCTATTAAAGCCATGGGATTATATAAAATCACCTAAACAGAGATTGTAGATGGCAAAAATGACATTAATTTTAAAATAATTATATACAGGGGTGGGCAAAGGTAGGTTTATAGTTTTTCGTATAAAAAATAATACAATAATTAATAAATAATAATACAAGAATAAACTGTGTTCTGTGCACTCACAACTGTAAGCCTACTTTTGCCCACCCCCGTATACTTGCTAAGTACATTCTATGTGCCAGATGCCAATCTCAGTGCTTTACACATACTACTCTTTTAACTGCCGCAGTAAGGCTTTTGAGGTGCCTACAATCCCCATTTCACAAATGAAGACACCAAGGCAGAAAGAGGCTAATTCACTTGCCCAAACTCACACTACTATTGAAATGGTGGAGCCCATACTTGAACCCAGCCAATCTGGCTCAAGAATCTGTACTCTTAATCACTATTCAATATTGCATCTTTCATTACAAGAGATGGAGGAACAGATATGAGGCCTAAAGCTCCAACCTTTACATTCACAAATAAGAGGAGCTAGTAAAAGAAATGGTGATGGAGAAGCTCTTAAGTAAAGATTAAATCAGGAGCACATGGTCCTAAGAGCCAAATGTAGAAAGGAGGGGGGGGAAAGAGAATCAGCTGAATCAAATGTTAATACTTGGGAAAATTCCCCATGTTTCTATTCATAAAGGTGTGCCAAGATAATTTCATCATTAATGAATTCTGTCAGTAAATACATATTGTTTACTACGTGCCTGAGAGTATAGCAGTGACCAGGATAGACAAGTCTTTCCTTCATGGAGTTTACATTGTAAAAGGGGAAAGGAGATTGCCCATAAACATGTAAATAAATGCTTCCAAATGCTCATTTCACACAAAAATAAAACTGAATTTTATAGTAGAGATAAAGAGGATTTACCCTATCAACATTTGCTTCACTTTTTGTATGAGTCTGCTGAGGCTGTCACAACAAAATACTACATACTGGGCGGTTTAAGCAACAGAAATTTATTTTCTGGAGGCCATCAATCGGGGCTGATTTCTGGTGAAACCTCTCTTCCTGGCCTGTAGATAGTTATTTTCTTGCTGTGTCCTCAAGTGGTCTCTCCTCTATGTGTACATTTGGATAGAGGGAGTTCTGGTATCTCTTTGTCTTCTAATAGGGATGTTAGTCTACCAGATTAGGGCCCCACCCTTATTACCTCATTTAATCTTAGTGATCTCCCTGATGGCCCTGTTTCCAAATACAGTGAAATGGGGTGTTTGAACTTCAACATATGAATTGGGGGGGGGGCTATGACACAATTAAGCCCATAACATTCTTTGGCCCCTAAAAGAACTTCCCAACATAGGGGGAAAAAGAAGAAAAGTGAGCTCTTATGTAGAAACATTAGAGAAAAATAGCAAAACACAGAGTCTCAGTTCTCTTTTACTATTAAACAGTGTGGCTCTGGCTGGTTTGACTTAGTGGTTAAAGCGTCTGTCCGAGGACTGAAGGGTCCCGGGTTTGATTCCGGTCAAGGTCATGTACCTCAGTTTCAGTCTCGATCCCCAGCCCAGGTCCGGGGTGTGTTCGGGAGGCAACCAATCAATGTGCCTCTTTCACATGGATGTTTCTATCTCTCTCTCTCCCTTCTACTCTCTCTGAAAAGCAATGGGAAAAATATCCTCACTTGAAGATTAATATATATATATAAAAGGATATGGTTGGTTAAAATAGCAACGCTCTTAAAGATAAAACATTAAGTGGTACTTATTGAAAATTTTGTGATATGTTTGAATTAGTGAATTTGAATGAGCAAATAATTACTGATTTTTTTATTTTAAAAGAACTGAATATTTACTTATTTATGCACACTAACCCAGAAGTTAAACATTTTTGTTTTCCATTCCATACTAGGCAATTTCTAGATTTGAAAATCACAGGGCTTTCCATGTTCACGAGTTCTTCTACATGACTAACCCATCTCCTTGACCTTTAGATGGTGAACTGTAAGTCACATGAGTCTGAGACCCAGCCACATCAGGGTGAGGCAAGGGGCCAAAGACACACAGTCTCAAAGATGGTCAGATACACAGAAAGAGGTCTGGTGTAAAGGCTGAGCTGCACCAACCCAATTGCCTCTTGCAGGAATTGTAAGCAAGCCATGGGAATTTAAGCTGAAAGAAAGCATAGGAACTACGAAGTAGAATGAAGTATGACAGGTAGTGCGCCATGCTGTTTAGGAATTAATAACCATAAGAATGCAGAATCTGAGTTAGAGAAAGTGTGAAAAAAGGGTGAAGAGGCAAAGTCGGGAGCAAGAAAATGAAGCAGTTTAGAAAGAATCAGACATGCAAGTTACAAAGATTGTAGTCAATTCCCCAGATGTCTTCATGTAACCCAGGAATAGTGCCCCTAACTCAGAAACAAGGGCTGTGGAGGCCAGGAAGAAGAGTCAGGGGGGAAAAGCCTGACTGATTGATTGGATAATGACTCTTTTTCCATACCCCACAGATATAGATTAAGCACCCAACCTGATCAGAGAAGGAAGGTGCATCACCACCCACCCTAGTGGCCCCCTCCTATGTCTCTGTATACATTAAAAAAAAAACAGGTTTGGGCAGACACACACAAAACCCCCAGATTTGTACCAGTGGATTTTTTTTTTTTTTTTTTAAATCTCAACCCTGCCATTTATTAGTTCTAAGATCCTGGGAGGTTTTTTTACTTCTTTTAACATGGGTTTTTTCATCTGTTTGGGACTAATAATTTCTTCTGTAGATATTGTGAGGAATAAATGCCACCTAGCATAGTACATGACACAGGGTTAAAAAAATTCAGTAAATGTGTACCAATGATTTCTTACTATGGCGTCAAAGAATAAAACTGAACCCACACAGAGTTGGGAAAGTGACTAGGTCTGGGGCTCTATTTTTTCTACAACCTAAGACCCCAGTTTCTGCCTTTCAGGGAGTCCCAACACAGGGTCATTCCATAAGCAAGAGCTTCTCTCCCTTGGACTCACTCCACAGTCCTTGGTCTTTTTCATCACTTATCTGTCCCAGGAAGCACACACTTTATAAGCTATAAGTCCTGCTTTCCCTCTGTGCTCCATTTTCATTGCTGTAATAGGAATGTTTATATTGCTGAGGATGGAGAGAGGAGGACAGGCATTAAGGTGCTCTGGTCTCAGGATGAGCCATCTAAAGAAAAATAGGACATTCTACCATGCAGAACAAACCTCCTTTCTACATAGCTTTTATATCCTAGTGTCCCCCAAAACCTCCCCTCTTTCTCAAACTCGAAGTAAATAACAGAATCCTCTTGATGTAGGCATCGGACTTGGACTCTTAATAGCTTTGCAGATTCATTCCAATAAACCCCTTTTTATTAAGGTTAATGGTAATGCCTTTCTTTATAACTAAACACAAAAAGTCAGAATCCAAATTACCATTAGTTTTGAGTGCAGTGTAGTGTAAACTATTGAAATTTTATTATATTCTCAAACACCACTCAACTTCTGCTGCTACATTCACTATACGTTAAAAGCATACTTGGATAACTGGATGATCATGTGCAAAAAAATGAATTTATACCCCTATCTCACACCAAATACAAAACATAGCTCAAATGGATTAAATACCTAATTCTTAGAGATAAAACTATACAAGTATTAGAAGAAAAAAAAGGTGTAAACATTGGTAAGCCTGAATTAGGCAATAGTTTCTTAGCTATGCCAACTAAAGCATAAGCAACCAAAGGAAAAACTAAATACACTGGATTTCATCAACTTAAAAACTTCTGTGCTTCAAAGGATACCATCAAGAAAGTGAAAAGGACATCCACATATTGGGAGAAAATATTTTTAAATCATGTATCTGATAAGAAACATGTATTCAGAATATATAAAGAAGTCTTACAATATATAAAGAATTCTTTACTGTTTAGTTAAACAATAAAAGGACAAATAACCCAATTTAAAAATGGGCATTTAAATAGACATTTCTCCAAAGAACATATACAAATGGTCAAAAAGCACATGAAAAGATGCTCAACCTCATAATCAACAGGGAAGTGCAAATCAAAACCACAATGAGATACCAGGACAGATACACTGGTATGGTTAAATTTAAAAAGATAGATAATAATAAGTGTTGATGAGGATGGGGAAAGATGTGAACCTTCATACACTGTGAAAATATAAAATGGTGCAGCTCCTTTGGAAAGCACTTTGGCAGTTCCTCAAAAAGTTAAAAACAGAATTACTCTTTGACCCAGTAATTCCACTCCTAGGTATGTACCTACAGGGATTGAAAACATATGTCCACATAAAAACTTGTACACAAATGCTTATAGAAGCATTATGCATAATGACCAAAAACTGGAAAAAAACAAAATGCCTATGAACTGATGGATGGATACACACTGTGGTATATCCATATAATGGTATATTATTCTTAAAAACATAATGCTAACTGAAAGAAACCAGACAGAGAGAGCCATATATCACATGATTCCAATCACATAAAATGTCCAGAATAGGCATATCCATAGAGACAGAAAGTAAATTAGTGGTTGCTAGGACCTGAGGGGAGGAAGGTATGGAAAATGAGTGCTAATGGCTATGTGGTTTCTTTTTAAGATGATGAAAATACTCTACAATTAGAGAGTGATTGTACTTGCACAACATTGTGAATATATACTAAAAGCCACTAAATTGTACAGTTTGAAAAAATTTATGATATCTGAATTATATCTCAATAAAGCTGTGTATTTTTTAAAAAGCATTCTTAGACATAGTCACAGGTTGCTATAATTACTTGACCATGTTTTAGCCTTTAGACTGATCTTTTATTATTTATTCAATAACCAGTAATGAAGAGTCTGCAATTTATAGGTAATCTTCTAAGTACTGGGAATAGGGTTGAAAACGATAGAGTGCCATTAAGGAACTAACAGACTAGTGAGACAAACATAAACATTATCATATAGTTTTAATAGTATACTATATGTGCCATAAACCATAATAATGATACATACCGAGGAGTGGCTAAGAATCTAATCTATAGAAAAAGTTTATCTTGAAATTAATTAATGCCTTCCTTGCCTTACTTTTTGGAGATCAAGCAGTCAAATGTCAGGAAATTGCAGAGACAGAAGAGAAACAAGAAGCCAAGAAGCCTGTTTTTCCCAGATGTACCCTATCAGCAGTTGGTGGTCACCAGGATATGCATACAAACTGCCGTTTTTCAGTCAAGCATGCCGGCTACTTCTGCCTCAGAGAACAGTACAGCTTTTCAAGCATTTTTAGCTAATAAGCTTCACTTTCTGTCCTAATTTAAATTAATATTTTGTCATCAAAACCAATATCCCCTGATTTCTTGAAGTGATTAGATCTGAACAGTTGATGGAATAGGTGTAACATTTCCATCAAAGCAACTTAGACACGTGTCTATCCGTTCTATTGAAGGCAATGATAGATGTTTACCAAAAACCCTTAACATCTCATCCGCTTATCATCATCCACCAGGAAATCCCAGGCCCATTTACACATCAGTCAGACGGACCTAATTCACAGAAGGGTTTCCAGAAAGCTGCCTAAGTCTGAGCTGAGTCTGAGGGAAATGAATGAACTGACCCCAGCCTCCTTAGAAAGCATACCCTGGACCCACGGAGCAGGCTACACCAGGACACCTTGGGCGTGTGTGTTTTCAGAGGAACACTGACAATTAACGAATTAAAACGACTCTGAAGTGGTTGGCAACCTCAACTGTAGTCATTTCCCCATTTATTTAACCTTAAAAACATTTCCAAAGATTTAAACTATTTCCTGTGCTTCATGGTATGGCTTCCCACACCCGAACGACTTTACATCATCGAAGGAGAATGCACAATGGGGAATGGTCAGAATCTAACCAAGAACAGTTTTATTTCAGCACAGTTGCATGGGTGGCTATTTTTTCTCACTCCTCGCTTTATTTCATGTCCTCAAAGAGCAGCCCTTAAATGGCCATGTTCCAAGCAGATACATTCCGGGCAGGGCAGCCAGGCCTCTAGGTAAGACGAATGCCCTCTAGCATTCCCAGCAGGGCACAGCATTACAGGACCTGCCTCTTCCCTGCAGGCTGATTGCATTCCAGCAGCAGAGCTGTGTACATCTGAATCAAAAACAAACACTGGGGCCCTTCTACACTAAACGCTATTAAGAATATGTATAAATGCTCTTTGTTTATAGAAGTTTTGGCTAATCTTTTATGACATGCTTGCCTTGGCCTGACTGATTTTACTAGAGCTGAATCACTGAAACTGTCTTTTCTAAGGTAATTTTTTTGCTCTATTTTGTCTTTAAGTTTCCTGTCCTCAATTTTGATGGAACGGAAAAGGGAGCTGCTCCAGCTAACAATCCCATATGACCCACAACAAAGAATCCTTTTGAGAAAGAAAATAGGACTGTCACCTATTTCCGGAAACCCCATTCAAAGACAAACTCCTCGGCCCAAAGGGAATGCCTGCAATATCTACCCCAGCACCAAAAGGCACATTAAAATCATTTAATGCACATGATATTAAAAATACAAAAGGAAAGGAAGCCTTCCTGTCACAACTTGCCAGAGCACCTGTAGGCCAGCTGCCCTGTGCCAAGTCACTGCAGCACATGTGCTCTTGTAATAATGTAATATTTGCTCCATATTTATTCTGTCCTCATGAAAAAACAAACAAGAATACTTCCATCCAGACATTATCCTACAACATTACCGTTCATTACAGAGTTATATGGTACCATCTGTGTTGTGGGGACAATGTGGGATTTTTTATTTTTGCTTGTAACATGTTATTTTTGTGTATATAAACAGTTTGTGATCAGAATGAAAAACGATCTGAGTAAACGTTTAAAAATTATGCTCAAGTGCTATCTTCATCTCCTTGGTTAAGTTGTAGATTCCACAGACTACTGGACAGTAAATGTTTTTAAGTGTAAGGTTTTATCTTATAGTCTTCTTTCTTATTAAATATATGATTTTATATTCAAGTATTGATAGGTAAATAATAAAACTGTTTCATTCAGCTGTATGTTACAACCAGCTTCAGTCATTCTCTCAGGCTTCATTTATAATTAAACAGAAAGTCCTCCAAACGTGCACGTTTGTCTTTATTAAATGCTCATCCCATTCCCACCTTTGATTTATTAGCCCCATAAGCATAAAGCTCAAGTTCTTAGTCTATCCACAGGTCAGGGAAGGTGGAGCCTCCTGTGTCAGATCAGCTCCCCTATCTTTCTGAGTGGATACCTCAGAATAAACCACAGATCCCTATAACAATCACTGAGGTTTTGTTGATTTGGTCCTAAGATAGTAAAAAGATTAGTGATTCTTCAAGCTATTAACCCAGACAAAAGGATGGCTTTAGAATCCAAATTACAGTACTTCCCAAGTATCAGAAAGCCATTGACTTCTTAATATTTTCATTATAAACCTGAAAAGTTTCCAAGGGATGCCTTCCAGGATATTCTTTCAGTGTATGATTTATTTGAACTCAAAATACCAGCCAGAGTCTTAGGACCAGTAACAGAAATAAGGCCCATAACCTCTACCTGTTACTTCCATGTTTACTGCTAACATATAAGAAGTTCATCTGAACTCAGGAACAAACATCACCAGGAGACAGTGGATTCTAAGAGCCTTGGCCCTGCAACATGACCTCCACATACAATAGCTGCAAAGGATTATGGATTGCTACCCCCAGGAATGGAGAGATTATAATTTGTAGTTGCATGTGAGAAAGTTGGCTCCCATTAGGAAGGGGCATCAATGGATGGGAGGGATATAGACAAAATTGGGTACAATGGCTATCCCTGGAGAAGGGAGAGGCAGTTCAGCATTATAAAAGAGGTTAATGGGGGACCTCTACTTTATTTGAATGTATTAATCACTTTACAGAAGAATTTATGTTATTCATGACATGTCCAAAACATTAAACAATTTATTAAAGGCTAAACATGCCGTCTGCCCTAAGGAAGGCTAATGATAGGGCCAGAAAATACTTAAGGATTACCATGTTAACAGCTAAACCAGCTAAGCAGAGTCCCTTGAGCCAGACTGACCAGGCTCATGTCCCAGCTCTGTCACTGACCAGTTCCTCAGCCCCTCAATTTCTCAGTTTCCTCAGGTATAAAATGGAGAAAATAATTATAGCCTTCCTCATGGGGTTATTGTAAGGATTAAATGAATTAATATACCAATACTAATATGCAAAACTCTTGGAATCACATCTGGTACATGTTACACTCATTCATACTATTATGTGTTACATTAATTATTTAATTCATATTATTGAATGTTATCATCAATTACCTTTATTTTTAACAAGTTCTCATAAGTGTTCCCTTCAGCAAGTAGTACAGAGTTGGAAAGCCCCCACTGTCTATCCGCAGACTCGGAGGGTGAGGGGAAGGGGAAGGGGAAGGGGAAGGTATTTCCAGGAATGTCATTGCAATCAAAGGTTAAGTGGCTGAGGCAGGTAGAGAGGTCAACGTGAGATGCCAGCTCTCTTGCATCAAGGGAACAGTCATGAGTTCACCCTGCAGCCCATTTCAGGAAAGAGAGGCAGGTTTCACGCTGTCCAAACCAAAGCATAGCAAGGCCTCATCATGTGCCAGGCTCCAGGCCAGGTGCTGAGGGTTCGGGAGAGAGTAAACTATTAACTCTGTTTCCCAGAGGGCCACATTCTCCTGCACAGAAGCCCAGAAGGGGACTCAAATATCCTACTCAGCGGATCCCCACCACGACCTGATGGCCCTAAACACAGCACTGACATGGGTTTCGCCAGAATGAACGCCTGTTTTGTTCAGCTTTACTCTGTATGTCTAAAGAGGAGATGACTCTGCCCTCACGGAGCTTCCATTTCACTGACAACGGACGACAAACTGGCCATCAGCCTCACGTGCAGATTAATTACAGTTTCTGATCGGCTCTGCGAAGGAAGTATAGAGGCTGCTGTGATAAGGGGTTATGGAGCAAGAGGGTCCCTTTAGACGGAGCAGTTGAGGAAAGGCCTCTGAGAAGGCGTCTGAGGCTAAAGGCCAGTCCTGGGCAGGAGCGAGCAGCCAGCCCTGCAGAGGAAGAGAGTTCTGGTAAAAGCAAGCCTAAGCTCAAAGGCTATGAAACAGAAATGGCCTTGGCATGTTCACAGAAGCATCGGAAAGCCAGCGTGGCTAGAGAGGTATAAGGCGAAGGGAAATAAAGTGATAGAGGGAAGCAGTGCCCAGATGACTGGTTCTAAGTGAAAATGAGAAACTACTTTAAACTGCAGGTGGGAAATTGAAGATGGGAGTGACAGGACCTGGTGGCATTCATCCACTCTTCTCTACATTTGTGAGTGAAGGAGTGACTGATAAGGATATTGTCTAAAGAGACGCTAGGAGACAGTGTATTTTCAAGGCAAAAATGTGGAGCAAAGAGAAGCACTTGGCAAACAGCTTCCACAGGAATTTGTCCTTTGTTCAAAGGATAAACGACTAACACTTTAAGGTATCATTATCGCCATTTTCTAGGAATCAGAGATTCCCAAAATTCGGGATCTTGCTTAAGGTGACATAGTGAGTAGGTGGCCAAGCTAGGTATGGAATCCTGGTTTTACAGATCTTGTCTCTTTTCTGCTAAACCGGACCCAGAGGGACAGGATGGGGACACATGATGGCTTCCTCACTGGTCTGAGGGAGAAGAGAGGCCTGTGTCCCTGCGTGTGGCATATGCAGTTGAGAGACTGAGAATATCTCACCCCATACGGAGGGGAAAATAAAAACCCACAGCCTTCTGGGCCAGGCCAACCTCAGTTAGTCCTGGTCCGAGCTGTTCCTACTCACTCCTCTAACTGCAGGGAATTTGTAGAGGATTTGCTTCTATGTCTATCCCGGCCCCTAGCTCCTTGTTTTATTCAGGGCATGCAAGAGTTTGTCAAATTTACCTAAATCAACACGAAATTCCAGATGTTTGAATGCTGACATAAGGTCCCTCCCTCCTTCCTTCCCCCCCCCCCCCACTCTTTAATGTTCCTCATTCAGGAAAAGTATTAGCAAGCTGTGACTGAGAAGGGCTACCCATGTGAGGGAGTGTTCACAACAGTTCAAGGCACTATGCTCCTTTTCCAAATTACACAATCTGCAGGCTCTCGGGAGGGTATATTAAAGACTGATGCCTGAGGACATCATAGATCAGCAGGGAACCAAGTTCCTGGCATTTCTCCACCACTGCTGCTATGCTGGTTAGTAGTCATGCTGGTTAACCCACGCCTCACTGTAGCAAGCCACAGTCCCCAACATAAAGCTCCAAGATACAAAACTGCTAAATGCTGGGCGGAGTACAGCTAGGTCTCCCCAAATACTGATGGGCATCACTGATGATCTGTAAAGTAATTTGTGAGGGTATGGGGTGGGGGGAGGTAGAAGAATAAATTTAGTGGATACGGGCATAACTTAATGCATATTCAAAAAGAATATAATTAGTATATCAAACTTGTGATTTTTATTAACTTATTTGCTTAGGGAGAGGTTGAGGCCAGTAGCAACATGGTCATTCGCTTTATGCTAACCCCCCAAATTACAGGCGTGGTGTCAGGTGATGTGAGGATATAGTAAAAAGTCATGATGGCAATGCACCAACGCCTGACAGTTGGGAAATATTAATGTAGCTTAAAGAGCACTGAATTAAGAATGGTTAAGCAGTGATAATAGCATCCTTAAAGATAGAGACCGTGTCTTCTTCTAAGTTATATTAGTTTCCTATTGCTACTGTACCAAATAACCACGAACTTAATGGCTTAAAGCAACACAAACCTACTACCTTACAATTCTGGAGGTGAGAAAACAGTCTTACTGGGCTAAAATCATGGTGTGAGCACAGCTGAGTTCCTTCTAGAGGCTACTGAGTAGCATCTGTTTCTTGCCTTTTCTAGCTTCCGTAAGCTGCCTGCATTCCTTAGCTCATGACCCCATCACTCCAACCACATCACTTTCATCATCACATTTCCCTCTTTAACCTTGGCTCTCCCACCTCCTTCTCTCACCTGCAAAGGACAACTAGGTTTACACTGGACCCACCTGGATAACCCAGGAGACTCTGCGCATCTGAAAATCCTGAACTTAATCACAGCTGCAAAGTCTCTTTTGCCATGTAAAGTACCACATTCATGGGTTTGTGGACATCTTTGGAGGGGCCATTATTCTGCCTCCCCCCAATTATATCTCTAGTATGTAGTATAGTGCCTGGCACAGCACAAACACTCAACAAAATGTCTGTTAAATACATTTCAAATATAGTCGACTCTTGAACAACACAGGTTTGAACTGCACAGGTCCACTTATACCTGGACTTTTTTCAATTTATACTGTAAATGTACTTTATTTTCCTTATAATTGTCTTAATAACATTTACTTTTCTCTAGCTTATATGGAACATACAAAATATGTATTAATTGACTATTTGTTATTGGCAAGGCTTCCAGTTGACAATAGGCTATCACCAGTTAAATTTTTAGGGAGTCAAAAGTTATATGTGGATTTTTGGATGTGCGAGGGGTCACCGCCCCTAACCCCTGCATTAAGGGTCAACTTCAGTAATTTTGTTGCTATGGGTGTCTAAGATATTTCTAGACTATATTAGATGCTTTTCATGCCTTATTCTACTTAGTCTTCATCAAACCCAAATGAAGGAGTTAAAGACTTGAGAGGTTAAATAACTTGACTAAGGTCACATAGGTAGGTAGTTGTAGAATCAAGAAACAAACACAGATCTGTAGTGATCTCAGAGCCTTTGCCTTTGCCACTACTCTATTCTACTTCATTCAACATCACTGAGTTTCATTTCCCATCAGTAAAAATGAGAGGAATGAAGTAGGTGATCCCTGGGGTCCCTTCCAGTTTGAGGAATCATTATTATATCTACATTTAAACAGTTTTTAAGACATGAAACCTCCAGGGTTGTCTTCACACTTACTGAAGTTATCACTGGTAATAGCAAGAGGAAATAAAAAAAATAATGTGATTTCCTTTGAATATACCTGTTCCAAGTCCTTTCTAACTCCTAAAATGGTATTAAAATTCAAAAACAAAGGCTTGGTTTATATAACACCATATATATCTTTTTCTACAACCCCCCTTCCCAAACTACAACTTGAAGCTCTTTAAAATAGCAGAACGGGTTAGAAATTTCATTGAGAAGCACCTAATATAAAGAAGAATTCTAGCTAATTAAATGCAAAACAAATGATAAAATTAAAACATTTTGATTTATAATCCTAATGAAGTAATGTCAAATATAGATACCAAATTTTAAGTTGAATGGGAGCTTTTCGATTGGTGAAATGCATAATGGGGATTGGAATGGTCATATCTGAACTCAATGATCAATCTTAGCATTAATGTTAGTTGGACAGCCAGACATTATTTGTCTCATGATGTAATGCATTCGAAGTGTAAAGAGAACCTATGAAATATTACTGCCTAAAAAGTTTCACCCGGATCATTGCATTTCTAATATCCAAATACAGTTCCCCAGGAACAGACGGACAAGTTAAATGACAACACAAGAAAAAAATCAGGCAAATCTGGAATTTCAAGTACAACTTATCAAATTTTTCTAAGAAATAAATGGCATGGAAAAGAAAGAGAGGGGATGAGTTATAGAACAAAAGCAATTTTTAGAGACAAAAACTCCAAATGTGATATGTGAACCTCCTTCAGATCCTGATTCAAAGTAAGTGTATAAAGATTTATTTGAGCATGTCTATTTCCAGCCATGAAGGAGTAGCAAAGATTTTATTTACCTTCCCCAAATGGAGACCTAGAAAACTACCGTGGAGGAATGAAATAGCTATTTTCAGTCATTGGCCACTGTGCACAGAGGATTCTAATCCCTGAGAGAAAGGAAACAAAAGAGATGATTCTTGGGAGCATGCTTGCTTTCTGCCTGAAGGCATACTGCAGACCACGTAGGAGGGTAGGGGTCCCCAGCAGAGCATGGCAAGCTTGCTCAGTTAAGGAGACAGAGATCAGATTTCTGGGAGACTGAGGTGACTGGAAGGTGCAGGGCAAAGTTCTGGGAGCAGGGATGTATGCAGAAAAATAGCTTCAGGGTCCCCTTGAATCTTAGCTGAATACTAAGATCTGCATGCCTGGGGCAAAAATTTAGGAGTCTGGGCAAGCAGTGCCTCAGAGGGTGTGGGCTAAATGGTTCACAAGCTCACGCAGGACTGGAAGGTGTTCTGCTTCTCACGAGACAAGGTGGAGTCTTGTGGATCACTTCAGGTGCTCTCTAGAAACCAAGAAAGGTTACACCTTAGTAGGGGGCTTAAAATATTCCTGAAGTATAGAGTATAGTACATACTCTAAAATGACTTTAAGGAAAGATTTTTAAAGTCTCAGAAGGATCAAAATGAACAATGAACTAAACTAAACACCAGAAGAAAGACCAACACCCTATAAAGGATTACAAAATCCAAATACTTGATGATACAATAGTCACCAAGTCCAGCATAGCACAAAAAATGATTAGACATTTCAAGAGGTAGGAAAATGAGATCCATAACCAAGATTAAACATTTTCAATAGAAACAAACCAACACATGATAGAGATGATGAAATTGCAAAGGCATTAAAAGCTGTTTTAACTGCATTCAAATATTTAACAAAATACACAAACATAGTGAAAATGTAAGCAAAAGATATAAAAAGACAACTTTGAGAATTAAAAGAACACATGATATCTAACCTGAAAAGTATTAGACACTCCAAAGGAAAAAAAAAAAAAAGTGAAATTAAAGAAACAGTAAAAAAAAATTTTTTAAATTATCCAAATGAAGCAGAAAGGGGAAACATGTCTGAAACAGTGAATGTATCTCAGTGGTCTGTGAGACACAAGAAAGTGGCCTAACATACGCATATTTGAAGTCCCA
The DNA here is from genome assembly GCF_964146895.1 of Miniopterus schreibersii. NCBI lineage: Eukaryota > Metazoa > Chordata > Mammalia > Chiroptera > Miniopteridae > Miniopterus > Miniopterus schreibersii. The sequence goes on along the minus strand of NC_138111.1, from coordinate 53,987,639 downwards.
GAAGGAGAAAAGAGGGATGACAGATTAAAAATAGTAGAAGAAATAATGGCTGAAAGTTTTCTGAATTTGAAAATACACAAAACTCAGTGGACTCAAAGAAGGATATATATGAAAAAATCCACAAACAGAAACCTCATCAAGGCACATGATAATCAAATTTTTTTAGACATATCCCATAAGTGGAACTAGGGTGAGAAATAAAGGGTAAGTATGTGAGCCAGGAGACAATAGAACGATGTTTTCAAAGTGTTAAAGTCTAAATCCAGCAAAAATAATCTTTCAGAAATGAAGGAAAATCAAGTTTTTTTAGAGAAACAAAAATTCTGAGAGAATTTATTTCCAGCCAATCTGTATTACATGATTTATTCAAGGAAGTTCCTCACGAGCAAAAAAAAAAAGAAAAAAAAGAAAAAGAAAGATAAAGAAAGAAAGATACCAGAGAGAAACAGGGAGCTTCACAAGGGAATCAAGCAAAAACAGCAATGGTAAGTATGGAGATAAATATTTAAGACTTTTGCATTTTTATTTTACTTAAGAGATAAAGCAAAACTGGTAATAATGTATTATGGAGTTTATAGCATATGCATGTTTATAAAGCAAAAATGCTAACAGTGTATTGTGGGTTTATAACATAAACACAAGAAGCAAAGGACAGGATGACAGATGAAAACAGGTTGTGGTAAGTTTCTTTCATTATCCAGGCAGTGGCGTAATATATTTTTAATGTGAAAATTTAAGGAAGAATACTATAAGCCTACAGCAGCACTAAAAACTAAACCCATAAGCTTTAAAGCCAATAGAGGCCATAAAATAAAATCATGAATTTATATAATATTATTAACCCAGGTTACCTCAATAAACTTAATTTAAAAAATTCTCAATTAATGCAAAAAGAAGAGGAAGGGCGGGGGAGGGAAAATAAGGGACAAAGGACGGATGTGATGAATTTTAAAAGCTAGTAAGATAGTTGACTTAAACCCAACCAGCTCAATAACCACGTGAACTGTGGAGGGTGCAAACTCCAACAAAAGCACAGGTTTTTATAATAAATAAAAAGGGAAGAGCTACTACGTATTGTCCATAAGAAAGGTAAATCTTACTATAAAAGGGATGGAGGAAAATACACCCCAAATCCTTAACTATGACCATGACAGCAAACAGCTCCTTCTTTCTTTCTTGTTTGTGTTTTAATGAGGTGATGCTGTGCAGTAATTCCTAGAACAAACTGGTTCTAACAAGCGAGCATGTGACACTATAAAAACTGAGCAACGAAGAATGAGAGTAGATGTCAGACTGAGAGTACACGGGAGAGACAGGCCGAGGTTTGCATTCTGTTGGGTATGAAATTCAAGCTAATGAGACATTTCCATGGTGTTCAAAGCAGGGCCCCATGCCTGTTCACGTGGGTCCCCTCTGAAGCAGTCTGACTTCTTATCTGTATACGAAGCGGTTTCAGGCCTCCCCTCGGCAACAGAGAGCCTGTCCAAAAAGTGTTAACTGAGAATTAGAAAGAGTAGGCCAGGGACATTCTAAATAATGATTTCATACTTTGGGTTTATCTTGGGTTTCCCTGAGTTTCCAGGGTAACCATTTATTATAAAGTCTTGGCATCTTTTGGGTTAAGTTATAGGGCAAAACGCTATAAAATTAGTGGAGCACAACTCTTTTGAGGTCTTTGAGTGTATCAAGCAGTCCAAGCCAAGCTCTGGCTTGGGTACCACAACTAGCGCCTCTACTCCCGCCCTCTCTGTGATTACCCCGTGATGGAGAGGCAGTGGAATAGCAAAGTTTTCACTGAATCTTCAGAACATATTTCACCATTGGGGGCTGGCTAGTATACAGAACAGAGGGAAAACTTTCTTTGCAAGTCTTAATATTAATTCCTATCTTTTTAGCAGGGTTCGTGATGAAGGAATTAATCCGTAAAATTTTCCTGGGAACTCTGGAATAGGGAGGTTGGCAAACAAACAAACAAAAATGTGTTCATGAGGCATCTTGGCCTCCTGGAGAAATAGGAGCAGAACTGGAACTTTAGGAGAAATACTGATAATGCTCATGTCAACCCCTCTCCCCACTCCTGAACAAAGAAAGGCAGATTAGTAAATCTTTGCCAGCCCCTGAGAGGGAGGTTCCTGAGAAATAGACTAGCTGCATTGAGGCACAGGATTATTAAACACATCGCAGAATAGAGATTCAATTGAGAATGAAAATTATGTATCACAGGCTGATATTGCACCATGACCCAGCCTCTGGGGAGTCTAGCATGAACTCCTCTATAGCAAAAGAGACATCATGTACTTACAAAATTTCAACTTGTGTACTATCAAAATCATAAAGTGACACCTCAAAGCAAAAGACTATGAACTCTGCCTGCTGTCACAGATGCTGTCATTGGTCATGTTGGTCATTTTAGGCTCAACCATCCTTTGATTTGTTGGTCTACACTGTGATCGTTTCTATTTCTGTTATTTCTGATAAGCACTTTATTTTTGATGAGTACAAAGCCATTGAGAACTCTGAAAGTGCCCTTAATAAAAAGTTAAGATGACAATGGAAACAAATTCAAAAGTTAAAAAAACAAAGTGGCAAGAAGATGTCAGATGTCCACAGATCGGTAGGATGAGTCATTCATCAGTAGGAAGAGTTTTGAAGGACAGAGCAAATCATGCAAAGTGTTAACCTCTGGGTCTAAGCAAAGGACAGTAATCAGCAAAAGGCAAGGAAAATTGATTGATGAAATAGAACAGTTAGCCTTAATATGAAAAGCCTATTAGCCTAATATTAATCCAGGAAAAGGCCATCAGAGTGTTGGAGACTCTAACTATGAAAGTCTGCTGTAGAAACCTTTTTGTCTCAATGCTTCCTATGGCTCCATTGTCTCCAGGCCCATTCGAGTCTGCACAACATCAGAGTAAGTGTTGAAAAGGCTGTCAGTGAGAATACTGTGGCTGCTAAGGTATTCCTGACATCACTTGCAGAGGTCATGGGGTAAGGTGAAAATTCTATTCAAGCTGCAATAGAATTTCAATATGAGTAAAACTGGTCTACTTTTTCAAAGATGCCCAATAGAGCACATATTAGCACAAAAGAAAATAGCGTACCTGATTTTAAAGTTTAAATAAACCCTTAATTGTGAAAAATTTAGGAACATCTGGACCTACAAACAGACATGTAAAGCATACCCTTTGTGAAAGGAGAGGTATGTGGGATGGGTTAAAGTTATTTTTAATATCTTTAATGGTGCTCTAATAGAGGTATCATCACTGGAGATGATCCACTGCAGACAGACATCAGTCCCAATCGGGATGAGAACAGTGGCAGTTCTCAGTAGAGTAAGTGGCCCCCAGTTTTGGAAGTGACAAAGCAGAGGAACAGGAAGCTATAAAGGCAGCAGAGTCTCTTGGATCCACGAGAAGATTTTAGGAAAATAGCTGAAAAGAAGGACCTATGTATCCTTCCCAGTTCTACCCTTTTAGCACAGAAGGAGGGTGAGTTGGCAGAGAAGGCATCCCAGGGCCTCCATAATTCCACCTCCAAGGCTGGTGTGGTTCAATGAAAAGGGCTCTTACATGCCCACAGAGGGAGTAAATAAGAGTTTAAATAGCTCAAAAGGTGCTTTTATTGAGTGATAGGTGTGTATTGAAGCACTGAAGTGAAGTGAGAACTCATGGAACATATTTAATCCTTGCTAAGAGAATTCCTTTGAGGGTAAGGACCATCTTTGTTTAGGCATAATGGGCTTATTTGGGAATACAGTTAAAGCAAACTAGAATGGGTGGGAGCTGAGGCAGAGTGAGCTAAGCTGACGTCTGTAGGAGAATGAATAGGAATCACGGGGAAATGGTACAAAAGGTAAAGGAGCTGGAGAGGAGAGGGAAGAACAATGAAGGAGTTGGAGACGGCAACACGGGGAGCAAAATTCCTGGTTTCAGGAGTCGACATGATACCTTAAAAGAAATACGTCAGGTTTCCATTTAGATTTTTATGCTGTGCAATCCTAGTCCCAACCTTCAGTGAAGACTGCCATACACAGCCTCGAGTCAGGGCACTTTACACAAAAAGGGATTAAGATTGTGCCCAGTGGGATGCCATGGTGCTGGCAAGGAACAGGAAGGTAAGCCCAGGGTGGCCAAAGATGTCATTGCACGAAGAAGTCAGAGTCAAAGCTCCAGAAAGCCTCACTTACTAACAGAAAACTCCCTACCACAACCACCGTGCACACACACACACAACACTCCTCCTTCCTCATCACAACCACCACCATCACCATTTATCACCATCACCAAGGACCTCCAGATATGCTAGAAAAGACACCAGCTAGGCCACTGTGTATTTCATGGGGATCAAACCAAGTGTGCCTAGATCTTCTAGGGAGAAGTAGCCTGAACAACCGGGGATCCTGGGCCCAGCCAGGAGCAGCAGCAATCTGCGTGTGCACTCTGAATGAAACAGAGTGCCCTGAAGTCTCATTGCCACTCTAACGACAGCATAGTTCCAAATCCTAGCTGTTGTTTTTCTACCCCATTCCTCTTAGTGCCCTCCAGAACATTTGTGAGAGATGAGAAGAAAAGTCCCAGAAAAAAAAAATTAGGTAGACTGCAGGCTTGAGGCAGCCAACTGTCCTCTATCAGGGAGCTTCCTCTAGCACCCCAGGGAGAAATGTTCACTGCTTCTAGTTCTTCTGGCAGAACCATTGTATGAGTACATATATTTATTTCTCATTTCCCATTAGCATGGGAATAGGATATAGAAATCTTCAGCTACAACTGCTGACATTTAGAGCCTCTGACAGGCAGGATAACCGAAAATATCTAGAAGTCAAGGTGTGTTGGGTGCCTCAGACATATCCAACTGCAAGGAACTCTCCATATCAGAGACAAATTTTTTATCTAAAGGAGGTTTCTGAGACTCGTTTAGGTACTTGTAATTAAAATGTTTTTTTGCTTTTGTTTTTTGCTTAAGCTCTGATGGAATGTAGAATCTGATATGGAATCTAACAAAGAAGGCTAAACTCTCCAGCTTTGATGTCATCTGGATTTTTCGGTAGGGTGTGCAGCTAGATCATTTCCATGATCAAAGTGCCTCATTACGTGTACCCACCAGGCATCAGATGGACAGACTCAGCCACGTGGCCTGTTTCTTCAGCTTTTCACAAGACAGCCTGTAAGTCCTGTCTCCTGCAGGAACTGTGGCCAGAAACATTGTGTTTGTATCCTAAGTATTTTCCAACATGGTATCTTTTTGCTCTAATACTTTTGCAAAACACCTTGCTTTTCACAATAAGTTGACTCCTGAAAATCAATATACCCACAGGGTGTTTGCAAATCAAATATGTATTAAATGTAACCGGGAAACTTACTCTTTATGAAAACCCTAGCAAAAAGAGAAAAAAAAAAGTATTTTAAATAATAGCCCCTAATTCATTGGTTCTATAGGTTTGTATGTAAGCATGTTTTCCTAAAGTCAGTGCTATCTATATGCTTTAAAACGTGAAATGTTATTTATTTTATGTCACTAAATAACTATTAAACTACCTATACTCTGCCCCCCCCCTTTTTCTCCAACCCCTGTTAAACTAGAAGTCCACAGTCTTATAACAAATCTCAGCTACAATACACACTGGTATCCCACTGGCACTTCTCTTCCTTTATATAATGACTTTCTAATTGGCTTAAATATAGAATAATTGTGTCACAAAAGAAAAATTCCCCTCACCATTAAACCCATACTCTGGACTATTGACATTAACAGAAGACGGCCTCCTCCAACCCCCTAACCTAAGATTAAATGTGCACTAATCTATCATTGTATCAGTCTATAAAAGCCTTCTGCTCCTGCCTGAGCCTTCACACTGCACAGAATCAGTTCATATATATTTCCCATTTGGGGTTTTGGGCAAAGTTCCATTGAGATCTGGTCCAGGAAACTCCCTCAGGGCTTTTAGGGTCATAAGTCCCGCAGGTTTATGATGGTTTGGTTTTAACTTCTGACTACACTGGGCAAGATTTTACATACCTGATGATAGCAAGCCTTACTGTGGGCCAAAAAGCGCTGCAATCCAATTGGTGGTAAGTTCTGCTAATTCCCTAAAGCCTAGCAAGGAAGCTGAGTAGAAGGATAGAACACAAAAAATAGAATTGTTGCTAGGCACACAGAATCTGGCCCTGGGACGGTGCTGGGGGACTGACTTGTGAAAATGTATGCTTGTGAATTTTTATGTAGAAAGTGTGTCTTGTGAATTCTATGGCCATGCTGCACTTGACGACGATGTCCCTCCAAATCACTCTGCAAATCTTGGGTATCAAAGACTTGAATCTTGGAAGTCATAGCCAATAAGAAGGAACCACAGCACCAGCGAGAGCGCTTTGACTTTTGACAACGTGCTTACATCTTCGATGAACAGTTTTCTGACCATTCTTTCTCCTTCAAGCCTACCTGCCACTTCCAAAGGGTTAAAGGTTCTTAAATGTGTAGAAATTCACTTTCTAAAAAATATCATTGGGTGCTTTTTTTATTCTGGTTAATGATCTCAACCCCATATTTGTTTTGCTTCTTAGGCAAGAAAGAAAAAGCACAAACAAGTTTATTTATATTTATTTTTTCTTCCTTTCTTTTTAGGTTATATTTGGACTAAAACATCAATCTATAGATTAGCAGAGGCCCCTTTGCAAAGACAGCTAAGAGTTCTCTGACGGAACTGTATTACATGCCAACATACTGTCAAAATGTCACTTCACCTACAGCCTCTCTCTCCCAGCAATAACCTGTAGCCACACCCATAAGCACTGAAGTATTCCATGTTTCTTTTAGGAAATGAAAGAAATTGGTTTTAATCAGTAAGAAGATGTGTTTTAATCACATTTAATGCAATGATTCACATGACAGAATGAGCCACAGACAGACTAACTCTGCTACCACGAGAGTTTTTGTTTGTTTGTTTTTGTGGGGTTTTTAAAATAATTTTTTTCTACATGATTTTAGCATTGTTGTTAAACATTTTAACTTCTGGATTCACTCTGCTGGCTGTGGTGGTATTTTTTAAACTCTTACCTGGGTAATTAATGAACAAAAATTTCTTGAATTCTCCCCAGGATTCAGCCTGTTCTACAAGTTGTAGAAGAGACATTAACCATGGAGGAAATGTTTGTTCCCCTAACGAAGCTCATAATTAGGGTAGAAAAAGCGGGCTAATAGCATGAAGCGACACCCAGGATACAAGGTGCTCTATCATGAGGGCCAAGTTATCCACCTCATCTAGAATCAATGGTTCAGAATTTCTTCTGGGCCCAGCAGCACTTTAAAGTTCAGGTGAAGGCTCTGTAGTCTCCCTCACTTCCCCCCAGAAATCTGCATATGGTTCATAAAAATAAAATTTCACGTCGATTCCAAAGGGGAGGGAGATGGTCCATGAACTTCCTGAAATCCATTCATGAATGCAAGAGCAGTTTATGGATCTCTCTCCTAAGAAATATAGAAGTTCAGAGGGGAAGGAGCTCATTTAACTCAAGAGGAAGTTCAAGGTAGTTTAAGGAAGGCTTTGGGATTTAAAATTTACCTTGGATGGTGGATGAGATTTAGGAGAAAGGAAAGGAAATGAATCTTTATGAGAGACATAGTATGTAATTTATGTCATCTCATTTCATCAACAGAACAATTCAGTGAAGAAGGCACCATGTCCCCCGTGCTAGAGAAATAGAGACTGAGGAAGCTTAATAAATTGCCTAAGGTTACTCTCAGCTAATTAATTAGTTCCTGAGTTGGATTGAAACTCATGTCTGTAAGAAAACAAATCCTGAGCTATTTCCACTACACACTCTACTGAGGAGGGAGACAATAAATCTCCTGTCATCTAAAGAATATGTCCTCTAATGTGCAGACACAATCTCATGGAGTGGTTGGGAGTGAGGGGTAAAACTCTTTTCTAGCTCTCTAGGAAAATTAAGTTAAATGAGGCCATGATTGAGATAGGTACTCTATTATTATTATATTACCTACAAAACGAGGACATCTAGTAAAAATAGGTCTGAATTATGGTGGGGGGGTTTTCAGACCATTATAGGTTTGGTATGATAGGACAGGATTATTGTTTTCAACTTTTTTCTCTCTCCCTTAATAGGATAATATCCATTTCCATGTGACTTGCGTATACTTTCTAGTAAGCATCTCTACCCTATTGACTTTGGACTTGGCCTTGTAAATTAATTGCTTTGACCAAGGGCCTGTAACTGGAATTAGTGTGCAAGCTCAGAGCAGAGCCTTCAGGGAAAGTGCTTTCTCACACTCCTCTGATCTTCTGCCCCCAATAGGAGAACCTGCTGCAGATAGTGGCTGCCCCTTCAGGCTGGATCATAGAATGAGAAGATATATGGAGCAGATATGAACCCAACCCGTAGCCTGGAGGCAATTTCAGCTGACCCTAGTCAAACCAGCAGAGCTTCAAATGGTTTGTAGAACTGTGAGTGAGAATTAAGTGTTTATTGTGGTAAGTGATTGAGATTTTGAGGTTGTTACCACAGAAAAGCCTGGCTTTTGAGAGTTGGTCAAGCATGGCCTCCAAGAGTCTAAGTGTCACCAGAGAAACTCAAATGACATCAAGGCGCCATTTGATGGTACTGTATATCAGTTAGATAGAGTATCCCCATACACCAAGGTTGCAGGTTCGATCCTCAGTCAGGGCACATAAGAATCAACCAATGAATGCATAAATAAGTGAAACAACAAATCGATGTTTCTCTCCCTCTCTCCCTTTCTCTGCCTTCCTCTCTCTAAAATCAATAAATAAAAAATTTCAATTAAAAAAAACGATGTCAAATGACATCAAGGAAAATTCCAAAACCAAGCTGAAGTAACCTGGTTGCCTCAACACAGGGATCACACAGATCAGACAGGATTCTTGGCTATTTCTTTTCCATCCTCTCGGCACAGGGCTCAGCCTCCAGGGAGACAGCGGGAGGCTAAATGTCATGTGAGGACTACGTGCTTGGTGAGATGGTCATTACTAAACTCAAGAATCTGATTTGACTGTGAGTTTTCTCTTCTCTTCCTCATTTCAATGTGTAGGAAGGAAGGAAGATGGACATAAGACAGAGAAAGATGGAGAAATGGAAAGGTCTTTGTTCACAAAGGCGCCACCCAGGTTCTGAATAATGGAGAACATGCTATATCGTTAGAACACACACATGCACACAGAAAAGAGCATACACATTTGAGGCCCTACAAATGATTTCCAGGAGGACATTGTCTCAGCTATCGTCCACACAATCTCAAAGCCAACCCCGACAAGGCCTAATTAGCATCCTCTCATATGTAATTCTCTACTGAGTTTTTGGATGATGGAGTACCAGTGAGCAGACAGATGACCACCGACTTCTCATTAGCACAACCCAACACCTAATTACTTTAATGCATTTAAAAATCAGTCTGTGGTCTCAGCAAAAAAAATTTAAGATATTTTATACTTTTTCTTTGGTCCTGCTTCTCAGCTGTGCTGTTCTACTAAAACTACAGAGGGCCAGAGTTTTGGTGAAAGAGAAGTGGGGCAACAGGAACAAACAAACTCACACATATCTTTTGATTCTACCCAACTGAACTCATCCTGAAGCTCTTAGGTGAAATCACCAATGTGCAGGGCAGTCCATCAAAAGGAGCCTAGACTGACACTTGTTAAATTCGGGTTTTGTAAAGGAAGCTGTTAAGACTCTGCGGTTTTGGCTGCAGGACTCTGCTGGGCTTCAGCAGCTCAAATGTTGGAGGCCAAGCCCTGTTCCAGAGCCAAATATTTGTCCACACGCTGTTCCCATGCAGTGAAGACTCAGCTCTGTCAACATCCCTGGGACTGGAGGAAGGTATTCCTCCTCCCATCCCACATGTGGGAAGGAAGTGTCCCCTGGTGATGAAGTCATAGAGGCCTGAACGCACATGCTTGAAGGGAGCTGCCGTGCCGATCCTCAGGGGACACGGGGAACTTGGTCTGCATCCCACAGTAACTGACCCTGAGCAGGGAGAACACAATTTGCTCCCAGGGCTGTGTGCCTTTTTCATTCAGGTGTTTCTAAGCTCTGCTATTAGATCATTATAATTTATGGAATCTCTCTACATAGGTGAATGGGTTAAAAGATCAGATGGTTTCATCAATGTAGTCTTTCTGTCAATGCAGTCTACCCAGACAATGAGAAACTTTGTTGAAGGAAACCTATTCCTCAATTAGAAGTCTCCCCGCCTTAGAGAACTAGTCCCAGCTGAATAGACCTTTCTTTCCTGACAGGTTCATGATGCGTTATCTACAGGGATATCAACATAACCATAATTTGGACTAAAGGGCTTTTTACTTTTAAGAAATGAAGACTGGGAGAAAGTGGAGTTTAAAGTGGCATCTGGCTTAGAGGCCCTGATTCAATCTCTCCCAAGAATTCAACAAAATACCTATAAAGACACACACACAAAAATGCAAACACGCCATTACAAAAACTGGAACTAAATAACCTATTTTCAGAATCTAGGGTTGATTTCCATTAACTTCATGAATGGCAAAATGGTATTAAAAACACAATCCATGACTCCTTGTGCAATAACCACTGGAAACAGAGTAGATAGAAATAGGTAAGAAGTCCCCACCCCTTCTCAGTATCCAATCCCTGGCTCAGAAATGCAAACTATGTACTAATTGGATAACCCAGGCCATCTTCCTTTGTGGGTGATGCTCTTTGAGGCCTGGTGCCATCCTCTGTCCACTTTTCACCTCATATCTCTCTTTTCTACATGCAGTCATAGATGGGAATTTCCAGAAAAATGCCGAGAAGGTACAAGCCTCCAAAGGAAATCACAACAGGTAGGGTGGCTTCCCAGAAGCAGTCTCAGGAACAGCACATACCTGAGATGATAGCCCTTTAGGATTTCTATCAGGGTCAGTGTCAGGAGGAAGGAGTGAGGCGTGATGAAATGTCAACCTAACAGCGCATTTGAGATTTCTCTGATAGAGTCTGAGAACGGGTCTAGAGGCTTCGCACGCTAACATGCTATTCAGCTGTTCATTTGAAGAGAAAAATCAAAGACAAACCACAAACTCTGTCTTTGGAAAATGTCATTTCTCCCCTTCTTTAAAAATAAGAAAAAGTGTGTGTGTGTGGGGGGGCAGGTATTACTAACATCAGGCCTATAAAAATGCCAGAGAAAGAAAAGGACCCCTAACTCTAAAGACAAACAGGCCCGGCCGGGTGTGGCTCAGCGGTTGAGCATCGACCTAGGATCCAGGCGATCGGGTTCGATTCCCAGTCAGGGCACATGCCCAGTTGCGGGCTTGATCAATGACTCTCTCATCACTGATGTTTATATCTCTCTCTCTCCCTCTCCTTTCCTCTCTCTGAAATCAATAAAGATATATTTAAAAATTAAAATAAAATAAAATAAAATAAAAAAATAAAATAAAATAAAATAAAATAAAATAAAAAAGACATACAGGATGAACAAAAATTTTAAAATGATTTAATATAATAATCACCAGTAAGAATATACAGAGGAGCAAAAAACTCATCGAAAATTGGCAAAATTGATATTCCATCAAGTGAGAGGAAATGATGAGACTGGACCATAGAGGCTGCCAAGAAGTAAACAGTGAATAGCAAAACTTCAATATGGGTTAGAAATAAAGAAAAAATTGACAATAACCATAAACTAAAATAGTTTAAGACAGGATACGAAATAAGTACTTAGTAGACATTTGCTGCGCACGCACTAGAAAGGACTGAGCGAATGCTGATGTAGCTCTGGCCTCTCCCATGAAGCTAGGTCATTAGAACCGACTGGAGGCAAAAATGAACTCTTCAATAGCTGCTGAGCTTTCCCTTCTCTCTGGTGAATGTTGTATGAAAAACTCATGGTGGCGGAGGGAGAACGTAAAGAAATAACTTGGGATGTGACCAGGCTTGTTGGGAAAGACACATGCCTCTCCAACTACTTGGTTTTGGGTCAGCATGTTCCCCAGGTGGGGGACTCAAATGGCGACCCCCACTTCATGGTTTGATGAGAAAAGTATCTGGGGGATGTCAGTGAACATCTGGCAAGCCAACTGGCACAAGCCGCCTGCAAGAATCTGCGGGAGAGCTGCGTCCCCGGGTGGGCAGCTTCGCAGTCCCTGTTGCTACGCACCTCTGCTGAGTCCCTGGTTCCACGTTAGATGTGATCTGCTCTGAGCTCCTCATAATGCCTCTCACAAATCAAATCATGCTACAGCACACACTTAATTGGTGTTGAAACCCTTCCAAACATGTTTGCTGCTTATTAACTTCCTCATTATTTGAGGTTAACCAAAAGACAACGATGAAACCCTTTACCACCAGCCTTCTAAAGGAAAATAGATGAAGTGCTAAAACACTGACATCCAGTGTTAGAACCATAACAAGAATCATCAGTCAGAGCGCTGCAGGCCGGCCACGCCTCCAGCTGTGAGCCTGTCAGGCCTCAGAACCTCAGAAGGGCTGGGCCGGAGCAAAGGGCCAAAGGCAGGTTTCCCAAGAGAGCCCAGCCGCTGACTCACTGGTTGGCCTTCCTCCCCTCAGACTCCAACACGCGTGAGCCCGGGCCGGGCTGCAGGAGGGGCCTCGCCCTGGCGGCTGCCCCCTGCCTGCCCAGGAGACCTCTCTGACATCCACGTTGGTGTGCGCGATGGTTGTATGGGCACAGGTGTGGGGAGTGGGAAGAAGATGAAGGACACTCTGGAGCTGGACTTATGATCAGTTCTGGTCTGCGACTTAACAGTTGTGTGATTTCATCTCCCTGAGCCTCTGCTTCCTCGACTGTCAAATGAGGATATTAGTAGTTACCTTGCAGAGTTGTTGAGAGGAATAAATAAGACAAAGAAAACACTTAGGGTTATAGTCAACATCAAAGCCCCATGGAGGGGTGACGACCTTGTGACTGGCAGCCTGGGGACTAGCTCAGAAAACAAATAGCAAGAAAAACTGGTGCTTAGAAAATCAGAACTCTGGCTTTGGACTTCAACTCACTTAGTTTTTGTTTGTTTGCTTTCTAAGATTTCTTTTTATTGATTTTTAGAGAGAGGGGAAAGGAAGAGAGGGAGAAACATTAATGTGAGAGAGAAACATCAATCAGCTGCCTCCTGCACACCCCCTACTGGGGATCAAGCCTGTAACCCTGGCATGAGCCCTGACTGGGCATTGAACCGGAGATGTTTCCGTGTACAGGACAATGCCCAACCAGTTGAGCCACACTGGCCAGAGCTCCTACATGCTTAGGTTTAAACCTGGTGTGAGCACAGGGAAGATACTTAAGGTACCACCACCACCACACACACACACACACACACACACTCACAGCCTATTGCCTCTCCTATAAAGAGGAATATAGTAGCACCTACTTTTGATGTCGGATTAAATGAGATAATATTTGTAAAGTGCTCTGTGTAATACCTGGAATATAGACAAAACTCCATAAACCAACAATAATATTTAAAATAATTAGTAAATGCAGTTTGTTTTCATTTATATAATGTAATATATATTTTGTTTAACATATGGATATGTAGTAATACAATGTAATTCTATTGTATTGTAATACGTTATCATATGTAATATAATATATATTTTATTCCATATGTAATATTGTTATATTTACTTCCTGTACATTGTTGAAAGATACAAGCCTGCATAATTGGTTTAGGAAATCTCCCACACATGTTTGATGTTGGTTAACTTGTTCAAGTGGTTTAAATAACCAATAAATGTATGTGGACATGAACATATGCATACAGAACACATGCATTTATTAGTGACTTTCAAAGATTCCTTGTTTATTTTTATTATTGAACACTTACCATATGTCAGGAACTATGCTATGTGCTTTGTATACATTATTTTAAATTAATCCTCACACCACCCTACTCATTGGTTAGTTTATTACAATAATTATTATTATTAGAATCATAGGGAGAGTGGGTCAAGACTTCAGGCCTTTACCTTATCCCACCTCTATCCTCTCAAATAAAATATATTTGTTTGGAAATATTACCCATAGTGAGATGAATTACTCATTTACTGATGACTACAAGAGGGTATGGAAATGTTTTCAGGAACTACAAACTCAGAGTCATGATCAAGTTGATAGGGCCTGGCATGACACAAGTCTACCTTTTAAGAGAAAGGGACCTCAGATACAAAATGATGTTGTGTGAGTGGGTAATCCATTAAAACCTGACCAGGCCACCAGATCTGCCTGGGAGAATTCTCAGAAAGCACAGAGGACAGGTAAGTGGCTAAATGCCCAAGGCTCTTCTTCTTACTGGCCCTGAGCACCAATCAGGGACCTCTAGGCCCCTATCACAGACAGGCAAGAATACCACTGAAATTCAAGTTCTTGGCAGAATCAACCTTCAGAGGGAAACACTAACACAATATTGCTTGTGCAGTCACCCAGGTCATCCAGGGGAAAGTCTCAAACTGCAGTCAAGTGAGTGAAGTGATGAAGGGAAGTCTGAAAGGCAATCCCAGAAGGCCAGATCTGATGGGCAGAAATTCGGCAAGCCCCAGCCAGAGCCAGCAGAGCAAGCCATGTGGGATCTGGGATTATGCTCTTTCCCAGGGTTCTATGTGAATGTTGAGGATTCTAACTTTTTCCCAGAGTGTTCCAAATTCAGTTATTTAGGATCCTAAAAGGTGCAGATAATTCCAACATGGCAGATCAGCCAGGTATAGTATGATTTTTCTTGCATATCAGAAACACTTTTTAACATTTCTTTCTGGATCATTGTGAAAAGTGTGGTGCTATTTGGGATGTGTGATACTTTAGTTGACTCACTTCTATGAGTCAAACACACTTTCTGATTTTCTTATTTACAGGACATGCAGATCCAAAAACCACAAATCATTTAAGTGGGTAAGAGAAGGCCTGTCAAGTGGTTAAAATAATTGATACGAATGGTATATATTCTCATACAAGTAGAAAAATGCAGTGATGTTCAAAACAGATCTATTTCATTTCCGCAGTGTACACTACTGTGTTCAAACTTCCTGTGGAATTGGACCTGGGCTGAGACAGAAGCACAGGAATGGGGGGCAGCTGCCCCCCTCCTCAGCCAGGGAATTAATTGTCCCAACTGTTTCAATTCCTTAGGCTAAATTTCCTCTTGTCCTCTCCTTCAGTTCAACTCTCTCCTTTAATAGTTGTCAAGAGAAATGGGGTTTCAGTTATCAGCGAAGGAAAGGGCCCTCTCTCAACCCACATCAAGCCGGAGAGGTCAGCATTTCGAAAGAGAAAGGCAGGCTGCTCTTGTGAGCCACTGATGGAGAAGTTGCAAAGTTCTCTAAAATTCACACTAAGTGAAAATGTGAGGTCAGTGTGGCTGACACATGTTCTAACAAACGCCCCCTGGATGCGAAAGAGCCACAAGCTTGCTTCTCCATAGCGAGCAGGTGAGGCTCTTTATAGCCCTGGGGCAGAAAGCCAAAAGATATGTTAGAGTCCAAGAAAATAGAGCAGAACAGACCCTTATCACAAAATGTTCTTTTGGTACATAACAAAATACATTAAAAATTAATAACCAAAAAGGATAAGCCTTATGGTATGAATGTTAAGAAAATATCAAAGAAAGACAATGAAAGATTCCTTTGTGGCTTGCTTTCTAATCCTACCCTTCTGGAAATTATACTAAAGAAAGGAGAATTGACAAAATTCTGTATTTTGTAGAAATACTACAAATACTAGCTAATTTAAACAGAAGCAGACTGTGGTATAGAGCAGGCAGTTCAGGGAAAAGCCAAGGAAAAGTCTTAGAGGGCAGAAGCTCCTACTTGCCTGAAGAATCTAAGTCCCAGGCTAAGGGTGTTAGCTGGGATCTGAGCTCATTGGGGGAACAACCCAAAGTCATGAGTGTGGGGCACAGTTCTAGAGAAATGGGCCCTATGATATGGCATAATGGACTCTTAAAACAGAGATAATTCAGGTCCTTTGACAAAGGATGCATCTACTAGCCAGAATGCATTCCTACCCCCTTCCCCACTGCAGTACCTTCAGGCTGCAGAAAAATGGACACAGATCTACATTTATCCCACAAACGGCAGGTAAGAGAAGAAAAGCAGGCTTAGAAGAAGGGAAAGTGGCAGAGGCATGTACTTAGCCTCTCAGAGCAGAGAGGAGGCTGGTTAGAGGTACCTACACCGTACATTAACTCTACACAAGAGAGGAAGTGGAGTGGCAACTACACAAACACACCAGGTGGGAAAAGAGCAAAGGAACACAGCAGACAGAAGACAGATGACAAGGCCGGTCTCAGACAATCTGTCCCAAGAAACAGAACGATGTTGGAGATATAACATTTTTTTAAATGTCTGAATTCAATAAAGAAAGTAAAATGACAGAGTTGAAATGCATGCTGCAAAGCTAACAAAGGAAATGAGTGGATTACCAAAATAGGAGTATAACATGTCTAATAGTAAGTAGAACAAAATTACCATGTGATCCAGCAGTTCCACTGCTGTGTATATACCCCAAAGAAATGAAAGCAGGCACTTGAACAGGTATTTGTGTACCTATGTTCAGAGCAGTATCATCCACAATAAACAAAATGTGGAAACAACCCAAATGTTCACTGAGAAATGGGTAAAGGAAATGCGGAATATACACACAATGGAATATTATTCAGCCTTAAAAAGGAAGGAAAGTCTGACACACGCTATAACATGGAGTAACCTATAAACACACTAAATAAAATAAACCAGTTACAAAAGGGCAAATAGTTTATGATTCCACTTACATGAGGCAACTAAAGAGCCAAGTTCATAGAGACAGAAAGTATAATGGTAGTGGCTAGAGGTGAGAAGAGTGGGAAATGAGGAGTTATTGTTTAATGGGTACAGTTTCAGTTTTGCAAGATGAAAAATGTTCTGGAGATGGATGATGGTGATGGTTATACAACAATGTGTTATACTTAATGTTACAGAACTTTGTGCTTAAAAATTAATAAAATGAAAAATTTGTTCTGTATATTGTACCACAATTTTTAAAAAGTAAAATTTTAAAAAAGAAATTATGTATTATATAAATAATTTGGTGTCCTCAAAGTAGAGAATCCAACAAATGAAACAGAAAGAAAAATATTCAAGTTATAATAAAGGAAAATTTCCACAAAATGAAAAACCTGGAAATAGAAAAGAACCTTTTTTAAAAAAAGTAGTTATATAATGATTCATATAGAGATATATCAAGTACTCAGACAAAAGGAAGCGTTATTTATAGGAGAAGATATATCATGTGGCCTCTAAATTTTTCTATATCATAATTTAACTTATTGTTCTAATTATGTTCACATAATTGTCAAAACTCTAAGGTAAAGAAATTATAATACAAGAATATTATACCCAGCTAAGTTGTATTCAAATAGAGAAGGAACACAGGAAGGTATTCACAAACTTGAACAAACAAAATACAACAACCATGAGCTCTTCTAGACATACCTACTTGCTAATAAAATTTAGGTAATCAAGAGATGAATCAAAACCAAAGTGGAGAAGCCTTAGGAAAAGAATTGGTGCTAACCACTAGAGCATTTAAATATAAACCTAAGACTAAACAATTGGAGATATTGTATTTATGGGTCAGAATATAAATATACAAAATTTTTTAAAAATTCGTTACTACTGTTTTGATACTGTAACAAACAAACTCCATATCCTGCTGGCTTGCAATAACAAACATTTATATCTTACATTAGATAGGACTGTGAATCAGCTGGGGCTCTGTTGGGTTCATCTCCACATTTTCTCCTGCCTGAAACCAGACTGAAAGAGTAGCTTCTCTTTAGAAAGTTCTGTTTTCATTGTGGAAACTAAAGCAAGATGTCTTAAGCCAAAGCACACATTTGAATTACAACCTTTTGCTTAGAATAGATAAAAGTCATGTCCAGTTACAATTGACCAAAGTAGGTCACATGGCCAAGCTCGAAGTCACTAAGGTGGGGATGTAAAATTTGGGATTTGGGGGAGGTGGAGTGGAAGGAAGTGCAAAAACACTCATCTTTCCTATCAGGAAACCAATCGATATTCTTGTTTATAACACCAAGTCAAAGGTGTTATAAACAAAACATAATGATTTTAACCTCTTTACTTTCTCCCCCTTGATTTTTAAGGAATCTTATAGGAACTAGTATCTCTTACTGTACAGAAACCCTCACTCATTGCTGGTGGGAATGTGAACTGGTACAGCCACTATGGAAAACATTATGGAGGTTCCCCCCAAAATTAATAGAGTTACCATATAGCCCAGCAACCACTCCTTCTGGGTATCTACCTGAAAATGTTGAAAACATTTATTCACAAAGAGATATGCACCTCTCTATGTTCACTGGAGTATTAGTCACAGTAGCCAACTCATGGAAACAACCAAGTATCCTTGGACAGAGGACTGGATAAAGAAGATGTGATACATGTACGTGAGGGAACACTACTCAGCCACAAGAAAAGACGAAATACTGCCATTTGCAACATTGTGGATGGACCTTGAGAATATCACGCTAAGTGAAATAAGTCACACAGAAAAAGTTAAGAACCATATCATTTCACTCATATGTGGGATATAAAACTGAAAGCAACAAATGAACAAACAAGAAAAACAAACAAAAACTCATAGACACAGACAAGAGCATGGTGGTTGCCAGAGGGAAGAGGTGTGTGTGGGGAGGGGTAGGAAAGGGAGAGGGGGCCAAACATATGGTGACAAAAGATGATTTGACTTTGGGTGCAATATGCAGATCATATGCAATATACAGGTCATATGTCATAGAAATGTACACTGGAAACCTATATGATCTTATTAACCAATGTCACCCCAATAAATGTAATTTTAAAAAATC
The DNA here is from genome assembly GCF_964146895.1 of Miniopterus schreibersii. Classification (NCBI taxonomy): domain Eukaryota; kingdom Metazoa; phylum Chordata; class Mammalia; order Chiroptera; family Miniopteridae; genus Miniopterus; species Miniopterus schreibersii. The sequence continues at coordinate 53,968,783 of NC_138111.1, read as the reverse complement.
ATGTGAAATATAGCAATTTCTTTAACTTTGCTTTGATATTTTTTCCTGTACTAAACTCAAGTAAATTATGTATAGTCCTTATTTAAAGATAGCATATAGTATGACCCTATTTTAATAAAAGTATATTTATCTATCCCATAGAAACATATCTCAAATGAGGTTTACTAACTGTCAATATAGGTTATCTCTAAGGGATAGTATTTGGTATAATTTGTTGCTTTCTCCTTTATTATCATTTTTATAATAAGGAGTTATAACTTTTATAAACAAAATAGTTACTCTTGTAAAACTGCAACAAATGCCAAACATTTGAATGTAGTAAGTCGATATCTCATCTACTATCTCAAAAAATTCTAAAATATTTTTTAAAACTTTTTATTTAACACATTTAATTTCTCTCTGTCTCCCATAATTTCAAGAATATGTGCCACCCGGCGGGTGTGGCTCAGTGGTTGAGCATCAACCTATGTACCCAGAGGTCTCCTGTTCGATTCCAGGTCAGGGCACATGCCAGGTTTTGGGCTCAATGCCCAGTAGGGGGTGTGCAGGAGGCAGCCGATCAATGATGTTTGTTTCTCTCTAATTGATGTTTTTATCTCTCTATCCCTCTCCTTTCCTCTCTCTGTAAAAAATCAATAAAACCATTAAAAAAAAAAAGAAAGAAAGAAAGAACATATGCCAAATATGATAGGGAACATCTTTGTATTGGGGGAGGGTGGGAACATTTGACCCTCGACTCATCTCTCTCTGCTGGTTGTCCTTCCGCAGCCTCCGTTCATGTCCACATGGCCCCTGTAGTCGGGGGGCTTTCTGCTCTCCTTCCATCACACATTTGAAGTGACACAGATCTCTGTGAGGCTGACAGTGACATCATCTGCCTAAACGCATCAAGGAACAGTTACCTCCTGGGTATCTTGACAGGTCCCTGGTACTCTGCTCCAGACTCAGGAAACCAGGTGAAATCAGCCTACAGACAACCCTCAGCAAACTCTCATAGAGGCACATAGGCAAGCAAGGAAGTGAGGCCTGCATCCCCTCTTGCCCCCATCCCTGAGCACAGATCAGGAAACTCTAGAGGTCTGGCAACAGCACCCCTCTGTCTCCAGCCCCATCCTAATTCTTAGGAAAACTTTCAAACCTAGGGACCCTGGAAGAAAGAAGCTGCTCTGTTTCTGGAAGCAGATATCATCTGAGGCTCCTACACGATGCGCTCCCCTGTCTCAGAGGCTCCTACCATAATCTTATTAATGTGCTTAGGAGTTTGGAATCCACAGCCAGGAAAGCTTTCAGTCTTGGTGCATCCCTCCTGTGAGGCTGTCTGCTTCCTGAATGGAAGTGAGGGAAGGGGGGAAAGAAATACCTAAAGGAAAGGGGGGGGGGGACGTTGGTTAACAACTCAGAAGTACTGTTTTACCATAGTAACATTTAACTCAAAGCTCTCTGATCTCAACCTAGAAGGCAGAGTACCTGCCAGGTGGTGGACTATTATTTCTGCTTTTGAAAAGGAGATGGCCCGGCTGGGCGTGGCTCAGCGGTTGAGCGTTGACCTAGGATCCAGGAGATTGGGGTTTGATTCCCGGTCAGGGCACGTGCCCGGGTTGCGGGTTCGATCCCCAGTCGGGGGCTTGCAGGAGGCGGCCGATCCATGACTCTCTCATCACTGATGTTTGTATCTCTATCTCTCTCCTTTCCTCTCTCTGAAATCAATAAAGATATATTAAAAAAAAAAAAAGAAAGAAAGAAAAGGAGATGCTCACAGTCGATGATAAAGAGGTTGAGAGTAAGAGTGATTTGCTGGAAGACTGTTCTCAGTTTGCTCCAAAACAAAGAGAAACACACTTTGTCTTTTTCTCCAACAAGCCAAGTGCTCTGCAGACCAGGGGACACTGGGGAAGGGTCTGAAACACTGGAGAGGGAAGTGAGAGGATATTCAAGCAGGCCAACAAGAGGATTGATGGCTGGTGGGACACCGCAACCAGACACTCTCTCACTTAGAGAGAAGGCAAAGGAAGACAAGCAGCAAGAACGCAGCAAAAGAAACAAGAGAAATGTGTTAATAAAGAGGAAAGAAGAAAAAAGGCGATTACAGATCTAAGCTTGAGGAAATGCTTCCGGATGAAGTATACATAGTGCAAGAAAAGCCAGATGATCTCCAGGCCTTTCCTGAGCCTGAAAGGTATACACACATAATGCATAGAGGGTGACTCATGCCATGTGAATAAAATTTTGAAGACACCTTTGCTTTCTACTGGTATATTAATCATAGGACCATTTAAAATGAAGGGCATACGTATATTATCTGCTAAAATCCACGAGTATCCAACACTGTCCACGGAGAGCTCATGTGCCCCGATGAGGCACCTTTCAGCATAGCTCCTGGGGACACACCTGTATTCCCACAGGGAATCACTCTGGCACATCACACTTCCCAAACAAGTAATGTTTTCAATCCAGCCAAAATAGGAAAGGTGGTAAGAAAAAAATCTTCTAAGTAAACAAAGCTTAGAAATAAGTAGAAATCTAGAAATGTTATCAGAGAAGAGTGTTTTCTGAAAACCAGGTTTATGTGTTTGAAACAAAAATCTTTGCTCAGTTATACCTAAGTAGTTTATGAGACTATGTCCCACCTCATTCCAAAAGAATCTGACACATGTGACATGCACAGTGTAAGTAGTCGTGACATAAACACTGGCAACCTCCCATAATGTAGGCCTCACTCTTTTCCTTGGTAATTATAACCAGAGGGTGAAGTTTCCAAAATCAGTAACCCCTATGAATTGAATTGAAGGACTACTGTTATTGTTAGAGGGAAGACTGTTGAAATGTATCTTACTGTTGATTTGAAGTCTTTCCTGAACATCAGTTATCAGAAAACTAGTGGCTAACTTATGTATAAAGAGCGTAATGAGTTATAAAGTTTCAAATGCCTTTGAAAGAACTGGGGCATTGCAACTGTCTACCATTATTTCTGATTCTTTTCTTCCCAGCATTTCCTGTGGGTTCAGAGCTACACTGATAATCTATCATATGTCCTTAACCTCTCAGTAACTTCTGGGGAAAATAATTTTATTGTACCACTTAGAACTAGTGTTATCTAAAGTTTGCAATGGACCAAATGTTAAATTTCTTGAATACATTTAATCCTGAAGCAGTTCATATATTTTTACTTAGCCGATTATCACCAGCATTATTGGCTACCTTTAAATTTTGGTGCTTTATGCTCTTTTATGTCCAGGGATTCCTTTCTTTCACAAACATTGCCTCACTGTTTTATGCTTCATGTTATCTTCCATTCTAAAGGTTAGGAATTATTTTATTAGAAGCCTGCTTCATACAATGATCTTAGGGAATTTTAGAAAACTTGATGCCCACCATAAACACCCTGGATAGAATTTAAGAATGTGGTTTAAAAGTTACCTTGTTCCCTATTGGTGCTGTGAAAATATTCCAGTTCCTAGAGCTCCCATGAGGATACGGTCTTTGGAGTTCACCTTGACATTTATAAAAGATTGGTACCTGGTTTATAATCGTGATCTTTATGGAGCAGAAAATATGCACTTACCTGATTTTGCTCTTAAATGTGTCCGAGTTTTTAAGTTAGACTCCAGTGTTACAAATAAGTTGCTTCCTCTGTTTCCATTTGAAGAGTTCACATCCTAGGCTATAGAGCTGCAATATTTCTCAATCAACCCTAAATTGTTCACTGGTTTTATACATGACATAAGTATGAGAGTATATTTCTTGGTACATAGCTGTCCAACCTCCTGAACACATTTCCTAATCAAATCCTCATGTTCTTCTCATAGATGCTCTTTACATCTGGGTGGGGACAATCTCCCCAAAGTTCAAGTGTGAGGTCACAGGCCTCTGTTTAAACCGCGGGGACTGAAGGCCTGGCAGGAGTTGGGGGAATGAGCTGAGTGAGCCGCAGGCATTTAGGGAGTCTGGGCTGCCTTCTTGCCCCCGTGAATGTTGTGTCACACTTGATACTCCAGGGAGCTTTGTAAAGAATGAACAGTTAGTTCCCCCGCTGCCGAGAATTTGCCATGAGTCTTGGTCAAGGATGGAAACAAGGACCCATAAGTGTGGACGACTAATAGTAAAAGTGGGTTTCCCAGGGGTGGGAGTAAAAGGACCCCCGTAATTGGCACGGTGCAGGGGTGTGTAAGATAAGCGTTCTACGCTGAAAAGCATTAAGCGAGGGGTTTTGCAATACGTGAAACTCAGCACACTTTTTACTTTATGATCTTTTATGGAGCAAGAAACTGTTACATCATCTCCCTGGGGACAAATCACCCATTTGGGCAAAACGAGCCACACCGTGAATGAGTGGCAAGAACAGTTTCATCAGCACAGATCTCTTTTTTTTTTCTTTTCTCTTTTTAACTAGTGAAAGAGAAATGCTTTTTTTTTTTTTCAATAAAAGTGCACTTTGGGGTCTAATCTTTCAGAGGGTCATTTCTCGCTTCTAAGTTGTATGACCTAAAAAGCACTGAATTCTCACATTATAAAAGGAACATTACCAAATGCATACTTACTTTCAAGGAGATATGGGACACTGACTTTAAAATAAAACAAGCGAACGGAATTCCCTCCGCAGCCCATAGGCAAGAGGGAGGCTTGGTAACGATGTTGGCGCCATTCGCAGGCAGGTGCGAGCCAGCTTCCCAATGGGCAAGTCCCACATCAGAGACCCCGGCATCACACCTGGAACTAATTGGCCTCCTTTTTGGCAAATTCAATAACTGGGCCAAAGATTAAATAGACTGTGGAGACTGTGCAACCACTTCCGCTTCCAAGTGCCCCCAAGCCCGGGGCAGGAAGGAGGGGAGGCGGCCCGGAGAAAGGGCTGCCCAAGTGGCCCACACCTGCGCCTGGAGAATGCTAAGCACGCTCCAGTTTTCAGGGTTCAGAACTTAAATGCCTGTCCATTACGTTGATGATTCCTTTCAGGGTGGCAAGTTCTAGTTTCCTGCACTCTGTACTGGGCTCATTCATCCAGAACGGCAGGTAGGCATGCAAACACAAAGCAATGCTTTCAGTAACACCACATACCCTAGAGAAAGTAGTATGCAAACGATGGAACTGTTTCATTAGGAAGGTGGGTTATTTTTATATAACTTCAGTGTTGTTGTTTTTTCATATTTTAAAAGACCATTGTACATTCCTTCCAATTTATACAAATAAAATTATATTCATTCATGGTCTTTTCAACCATGTCTTCTGTGCCTGCCATGTGCTAGGCTCCCTTTGAGACCGAGCATCCAAACAATATGTAAAAAGACCCCGTCCTCAGGAACTCGTGGTCTAATTAGGAGGGAATATTAATAAGCAATTAAAATGAAGTGTTATCATTACCTAATTGGCAAAGGGAAACACAGGGTCTTCTCTGAATACAGACGGGGGACGGTGTGGGAAGAAGAAGAAGCTGCCTGTTTTGTTTTGGAGTCTGCGAGGACTCAGGTCGGAAGGGCCCCACCCAGTCCACACGCCCTTCTCCGTCAGGAATGTTCTGGTGAAGGAACCAGGAGAAGGGGTTTGGGTGGCTGTGGAGAACTGAGGGGCAAGTGGGTGGAGCACTGAGTCCAGGGGGCGGAAATCTATTAGAGATAAGGCTGTGGAGTTTAAGTAGAAGCCAGATCTGAAACGATAGCCAAAAGAGGTTGGGTTTAGCCTGGGGGAAAGGAGAAGACTTTGAAGTTTTTAATCCAGGGAGTGCCATTAGCAGCTTTGCATGTTGGCAACACCCTCTGGCTACAATGAAAAGGATGATTTGGAGGGTGAGAAACTCAAGTGGGGGTGGGGGACAGGCATGAGGCTGCCTGTAGCTCGGTGAAAGCTGAGGTGGATCTGGACTGGGAATGAGGGCAGAGAGTCAGGGACTAAGTTTTGAAACCTCCAACAGGTAGAACTATCTGAGTGATATTGAATGTTGGGAAGAGGAAAGAGCTGAGGGTGAATCCCAGGTTTCTGGTTTGGCTCATCTAGGACAGTTTAAAATCTGCCCTACATCACCTGTTCTCATGGGGAGAGACATCATCACTCACTCATTCATCCATTCATTCATTTACTCAACAAACAGGTATTGAGCGTGCCAGGTCCTGTCTGAGGCACTGGGCAGACAGCACTGAATATTCAAAGCTGTAATAGTTCCCGCCATCATGGAAGTTACATTCCAGTAGAGAGAGAGGACAATAGACAAGTACATGAAAATGTGTCAGATGTTGGTAACTGCTAAGGGAAAAAGGAGGGTAGCCAGATAAGGGGCTGGAGAATGATGGAGGGATGTTAGAAACAGGGTGGTGAGGGAAGGAGACCCTTGAGCAGGAACCTGCAGAAAGTTAGGAAGGGATGGGAAGGGGTGTTTCTGGCAGAGGAAACTGCTAGTGCAGAGGCTTAGAGACTAGAGATGATGTCCTTGGAAAGAACCCCACCCCCATCCCACCCAACACACACACACACAGAAGCTATCATCACCCAAATGCAGTCATGCTTCCTTGGAAGGAAGTGCCGTGTTCCAGTGACAGGGTCTAACTGAGGCAGTATTCTGGCCCCATCTTATACCTCGCGGGGCAGATATTACACTTCTGTCTCACAGAAATGCCTGAGACCTTAGAAAGCAAAACCTCTTTTTAGATGGAGAACTCTCAAGTTGTTGGAAAAAGCAGGACTGTTATTCTCAGGAAATGGATAATAAAAGAGACTCTACAGTTTACTTCTTCAGGAGAATGTGGGATGGAAAAGGCAGGGTCACAGGTGTGCTCAAGAGAATGAGAGGCCTCCCAGAGCATGGAGAACACCCAGCCAGCAGACCCCACCAGCATATAAGAGCAAACAGAAGGTACGACACTATCCAAAGGAGGAGCACCCTCCCCACCTTCAATCAGAAGGCTACAAAGGCATGCATCTAGGGGCGAGTTCCCAGAGGGGCAAAGAAGAAAGTCTAAAGTCTTGGAAAGCAGAGGCAAAGAGCGCAACTGGTGATCTCAAAGTCCTTGGAGGAGGTTTTAAGTAGAAAAGAGAGCCTCAGGCAGAACCCAGGCAACAGCAACCTCAATGGCACAGACAGAGGTGGAAGGAATCAGTAGAAAGGCTGAGAAATGGGTAGAGCCGTGGGAGGAAGCCCAGGAGAGCATGGGCCAGGGGAGAAGAAAGCTTTAAGAAGCTAGTGGTCAACAGAGAGGTCAAGGGAGGAGGACACACACCCACAGGATTGAGAAGCTAAAATGGAAGGAGTTGGGAGTAACAGATGGTGAGGATGCTGCTTTTTCAAGAAACTCGGAAGAAACAGAAAGAAGTGGACATGCAATTAGGCAGGAACTTTTGTTGAGTTGTTTTATTGTAAGTTTGTTTTGAAGGGGTTGTTAAAAGATAAACTGAGGCGTATTAAAAATTTTAAGAGTTTATTTGAACAAAAATCTGTGAATTGGGCAACTAAACTGGAACTAGTTAGGAGAGGTCCACTGACAAGAGCTGAGGCGAGACTTCTATAGAAGCCAGCAAAAGGAAAGTGATGAAGTCATTTGATTGGCGACACTTCAGCAGTTGCCTCACTTGGGAAAGCCCCATTGGCTGTTTGTGATTGCTCGTCCTTAGATTTCAATTTCTTAACCTTGAGGCACTACAAGCCTAAGTTTTGGTTTTCTTAAGTAGGTTGCTAAGTCATTAGAAGCACTTCAGTCTAATGGTCTCCTTGCTTAATTAATTTAACAGGGAAACACAAAGGTGGTTAAATGTTGAGGGTATAGAAGTAAGTAAAGAGGGAGAGACTGAGATGTAAGAAGAGGAGGAGAGGCAGAACTAGGCCTGGACCAGAGTTCTGAGGGCAGGGAAGGAGGCGAGGCCAGGTATGGACGTGCAGAGGTAGGTGCAGGAGGTTGCAATTGAATGATGGTATATTTTTAAAATGTCTTTTCTATTTCTTTTGCTTTACTTCCAGACAGCAGTGATGGCTGTCTAGACTCACTGTCCTCAGTGGAAAAACTCAGCTCTAAGTTTCAAAATAGAGCTTCTCAAATCCCTAGCTAAGGCAAATTTGAAGGCTGAGCACTTTGATTTGTAAGTGCTAAGGCTGTTGAAAGGGAAAAGCTTGGGATGGAACATGCAAGGCAGGCCTGGAAGATAAAACAACCTTTTGTCCTTTCTTTCTTCATACAGCACCCTGACTTTCCTGACTTTGGAAAGCCAATAAAAACCTGTTGGAGAAATGACCTAGTACCTTACTTACATGGTTCACAGCAATCTTTCCAGGTGAGGAACAAAGGTTGCTTTCCTGAGAGATGGCAAAGGAAGAACCTTGAGACATTTTGGGGAACCTAGGGATCATGATAAATTCACCCAAATCAATAGGTATTGTAGGCAAGTGCTGATGGCAACTATGTGGCTTGGCTTCCTAGCCATGACAGGTTAATTAAAGTTAAATCTAGAGATTCCTTACGAAATTCCAGCAAAGTAGATTTAAAAGAGCCTATATAATCAATGACTAGTCTTGTCTTACTTATGCAAATAACAGGCCAAATGAAATGAAACTGAATTTATACAATAAATTAGTCTTAATTTGACTATCTTTGATAAAATGAGGGTGATTTTAAAGAGAAATACTGTCTCAATAGAAGCCATAATGTCCAATTGTGGATATTAGATTCTAGTTCAGTTAATTGTCATTAAAATCTTATTTTTCACCTGTGGGCTAAACTGGATCCTGAATTTTTCTAATGAAAAATTAGAGGGTTACAGGGCTCTTAACTAGCATTTAATTTTTCTCCCATCCTTTGCCTTGGAATTATGGAGAATTAAAACTTTTTTCTGAGCCTTGCAATTGCAGAGCCTAGCTAGATGACAGGAGGTAAACTTCAGAGAAATCCTCACAACAGCTCATATGTGGACGATTTCAGTGACTGATACTGTATAAGCCACACAAAGAGCTTATTTGAATTGGTGTCAGGAAGTTCATCAGAGATGTTCAGACTTCGGACCAGGGGAATATGCTGGATTGTCATTGCTTGCCTTTATTCCAGCAAAAACAAAGCTCTGAGCTTTTCATCTAGAGATTTTCTCAGCTGATAGTCTTCAAGATTCAGATACTAACTGTAGTTTTCTCTGGTTATTACTTACAGTATCGATGTCCCGGCCTACTGCTTCTTCTACCATTGCTGTGGTTCCTGCTTATAGACTGAACACCTAGAATGGCCCTCTACAGCTCAGGGACCATCACAGAAGAGGTGGGTGTGTGAGATTGTAAGAGCCAGATAAAAGGGGCACAATAGCCAGACAAATCTGACTTCATCTTATGAGCTAATTCTCCCTCTTGATTGAATCTGGACCCAGTTGCCCTATATTCCTCAAGATTGAGGAATGATCCAAAAAGAAAGAGGGTAATTGTAACCACATAGAAACTTCATTTCTTTAACATGACCTTTTCTCCTTTCCTTTTGATTCAAACTGGCCTCATCCGGCACCCTGACTCACCCACTTCCCTCTCCCTTGTATGTCCACTCCCTTAATCATTAAGCCCTCAGGACAATGAGGTTCTGACCAGCATCAGATCATCTTAGAAACAAAACCCCAGGTCCATTGAGTCCAGAGACAGAGTTTTGGTCAAACTAGAGACAACATCTAGGCCTCAGTTGTGTTTCAGCTCCAGGCCAAGAAAAGTGGTGAAACCAGATGGAGCAATGCCATGGACGATATCAGGACCAGATACACTGATCAGCTACCTCCTACCCTGGAAGTGACCAATCAGTAGAGGCCATGACCATGACCACATTTATAACTCCCTTAGTCGCCATGATTAATGATATTTCCCCAATATAACCCATCTGCTGGAAGCCATTGGGGAGCCAGGTTTTTGACATTAGCTCACTGGTGTTTCCGGGGGGAGGCTACTTCCTAAAAAAACAACCCTTTCTTTTCTGCAAACTCCTGTTTGTGTCTTATTGGGCTTTGATGCACATAGGCAAACAGATTCCTTTAGTCCCATAAGAACAGTGCTGGCCTATAAAATCAGCCATAGGGTGGCAGGAGAAAGTCATAAGAAGCAGGCAGGATATGATGGCAAAGTAAGTTTTCCCAGCGCACAGGAAGGAGGTAAAAATCCTTCCTTGTGTTGACATAAGAAACATCCAAACCTGTAGAGAATTTTTATGAGTTTAGCCAAACTGATGACAATTGCCAAGAAGCCAAATCTCAATGGACTGAGAAAATGCTCTGAAGAATGGCAGTTTTTCAGTTTATTTTATACATTTAGAATGAAAGGAGGGTTACATGAAATCACTGGTAGTAAATTAAGGGGGTAGGAGAAAGCAAAAGGAGGTGGAATCTCTGGGATTGAATAAAAAGTGAAATGAAGAGACACTTCTTTTACATTGGTGGGTACAGGATAGTTAATAATGAACATTTATAGCACGTAGAGATGGAATGTGAGGAACAAGGTTACATGAAGGAATTCTTTCTGCTCCAGTGCTGGGAGGTTGTGCCCTGAGGGGTCTGGAAAGGAGATGACTCTGACATTTCAAAGCTAAGTTATCTTAGATGCAAAAGGACAATACACAGGCTCAGTTAGGTAAAGACTGACCTTTATCAAGGAAGCTATGGGCCTAGGACATGACTACCTCCATGACCTGCTTTTAGTTAGGAATTTTTATGTTCAGACCATCCTATGTGGTTGCTTTCGGTCTCTGAGTTTGTAGGGCCCACCATCCTGGCTTCCCCTGAGTTTGCCAGGTTTAGTATGTGGCCTCTTTTTTTATCCAAACTTGACTGAGAGGAAACCACCGAGAGGACTAAGAGAGGGGAGCACCAAGGTGGGCTGGCTCAAAACTGTTGGGGGATGGAGTCAGGATGGAAATACCAGATAGGCTCAGGGAACAGAATCACCTCCCAGGATGTCTCAGTCACCATGGGGCAATCAGAGTAGATAAAATATGGAGACAACAGCAGCATATTAGGCAGGAAGGGCTTAAAGAGCTCCCCTCACTCACTCTAAGTATTCCAGGGGACATGGGGGGAAATGTGAAACACCATTCCTATGACAAATAGCCCTGAAATTGAAGACATTTAACAGATTTTTTATTTTTTTGCACATACTACATGACCATCGCTAGTTGGCAGGGAGATCAGCTCATCTTTGACACCAGGGAACCCAGAATGATGGACCAATAGCCGGCTTGGCCATAGCTGGATTGCTCTGGCAAAGGAAAGAGGATTCCAGAGGATCCCACCTAGACAATTAGATATTTACTTTGATTTACTAGGTTTTGCTTGTTGCTCGAATGAATTACATGGCCCTGTGGCCACCCACAGGGGACCCAGTTAGTGTAATTCAGAGATATTTGGTGAGAAGCACTAATGAGTCCCACATTTCCCAGCCACAGCACTGCACAGGCAGGGAGAGGGGACAATCAAAAGAAGCTGACAAGGACAGAATTGAGGCTCAAAGTAGTAAGGTTACTGAGCTGAGGCAGGGTGAGGTCCAGGAGGAGATCCACACACTACACCAGCCACAGACATTGCTTCAGAAGAGGGTTTGGAAAGCACGGAGGCTGTAGCCACCGCCTGGGTGCATGAGACAGTAGAGCCACAGTCAGTAAAGAGCAAAGGACCTCAGATACACGGGAGCATCTACTCTGGGCCACGAAAGCTACCATAAATTTAGATTGGATTGAAATAATTAAATCCAGATTGGCCATATAAGTTTATAAGTATAAACTATCTACTTATAAGCTGTGACTATGTTATCTTGAAATAGCAAAAGAAGTGTATATCACCATAAAAGGGGGGTTTGTGAGAAATTCTAGTTCAGTTAAGGAATAAATAATGAGAGATATCTGACTGCCCATCTAGGCTATGACTGGACCTTTCTGCTATGATGAGTAAGTGTGTGGTGGGTGTGAGAGAAGTCAAAGAACAGCCCCTGACTCAGAGAGGGACAGAGGAGGCAGCAAAGATCCCATTCACATTGCTTGGATATCTGCAGTGAAGTCACATTGCTTGGCTGTGTATATCTGACACTAGTGACTGAAAGGAGAATAGATGTTGGAATCACACTGAGGTCCAAGTTCTGGCTCTTCCAATTACCCCCAAATTACCACCTTTCTGAGTCGGTTTTCCTATCTCTTAAATGGGGGGAAGTGCAACTCTCTTGAGTATTTGAATGGGGATTGAACAAGATAATTCACGGGTAGTCTCTGGCACATAGGAAACATGTGTGAAATATGATTTCTCACTCCCTTTGTTGTCTACTGGTGACCCATCTGGTCATTCAGAGATGTTACTCCCTGCCTTCCTTCCTGATGTGAAACACTCTTAACAGTCCTGGTAAATCATTTGGAAAATCAAATTCAAAGGAACGTTAGACATGTCAGAAGTATAAATGTCATGTAATGATCTACACAAATAGTAATTGAGCTTTGACAATCCTTTCTGCCCCTTCCCTGGCAAGACCTGTTCTGTTGCATTATATGACAACATAGGAGTAAAAGGCTGGTGAGGAATTTTTTTACAGCTCCAATCAGCCCTTCAGCTCAACAACAACAAGATTTAATTGAGTGGCCAGTGGTCCTCATGGGTTTGGAACCCATTTGGCTTTTGTATGTATATGGGTGGTGGGAGATATTTCTGCACTGGACATTAGATACTATGAGATATTGAGTGAATTAAACAGAATACTAATTCACTGAATGTAGTATTCTGGTTGTCTTTTGCTGCTTAACAAGTTTCCCAACACTTTGTGGTTTAAAATAACAATTTAGTTTTCTTTCTCAGAGTTCTAGGGCTGATGGGCTCAGGAGGGCAGTTCTCACGTGGGGTCTCTTATGCAACTGTGGTCAGATGACAGGCTGGGGGTGGGGTAGGTACCTAGGTGGGGATGGCTGGTGACTGGGTGAACATCCCTCCCCTGAGAGGACCTTTCCTTTCTTGAAGAAAACGGTAGGATTTTTTTTAAAGCTCAAGAATTCATTTTTCTGGAGGTAGCATTAGATGATTGGGGATAATCGTTACACAGTTTGGATGGAAACAGGGAGCAGGATTAGGGATGGGGCAGGATGAGGGATAGGGCAGAGGCCTGAGAAAGCTCAATGGAGGTAGTAGGGCATTGTGGTTAAGAACATAAGCCTTAGAGATGAAGACCTTGGGTTCAGTTGGCTACTTGCCACTTTTTTGGCTCTCCTGCTCACTAGCTGTGTGGCCTTGGAACAGATCCTTATCCTAGCTGAGCTTCATCTATCCCATCTAAAAAGGCTAATAATGCCTACCTTTCAGGGTATTTGTGAAGGCTGAATGAGATAATGAAGAGCAATGCCTTGTGTTTAGAGGATGCTTGTTAAGTGTTTGATGATGACAGGGGGAGTATTTCAGGAGCCAAGCCTAGATGCGGCCCAACAAATGAGAAATTCCAGTGCTAAAAAATTTGGATGGTTCCAGGATCTCTGGCAATGGCTAGAATCAAACATTCCCTGTACTATTTTAATCCAAGAAGAATGTACTTTTGATGAGCAAACTTGCTTTTGGATACTTGTTTCTACCTGCATCATTGTCCTTGTAGGGTGTCCCCCAAACGAAATCACAGTTGTGGCTTATTCTGGTACCTTGTAAAAGGGGTTGTTTTTAATGACAGTGGTTGTGTTTGGCTCTGGGGAAAGGGGAAGCTCAGATCACAGCATGCTCTCAGTGGGTGTGTGCTGGGAATGCCCACTGCTGGTCCTTTGTACATAGCACCTCTCCCACAAACTGTCAGATCTCTAGGTGACAGCTAAATACATGCTTTAGACATGTGTTAAAAATCAGGCATGCCAGGCCCAGCTCGGATTTCATCTCACTGAATCACCTTCTGCGCTGTTCCTTAAGAAAGAAGGCAACAACCTCAAGCACAGATTAAGTTGCTTTCAGGTAGAATTACAGGACAGGGGCAGGCTGGGGAAATGTTCCTACAATTTAAGGGCATCAGAGAGGACCCTACTGCTTGAGCACTTCAAGAACTATAGAAATTAGCAAGCATTTTGCTCTTTTTAAAATTTTTTTATATCTTTGTGGGCCTTTTAAACTCAACTTTAAGTGCTGGTTAAAAACTGGATAGGTAACAACAATTTTTATCTCTATCAATATTAATGCTTGGGATGAGCCCTCCACCCAAGTGACAGGAAAGCATCCAGAACTAATTTGAGCCTGCAGGAAGATTTAGAAAATGATTGGCCTCAACAGGGGGTAGAGCTGAATCTATCTGCTTTTGGCCCACTTTGGAAAATGATCGCTTCCCACTACAAATGAACAGATGATGCAAAATGCAGGCCAGGGTGAAGAGAGTCTGACTAGGTAATTTTAGCCATTGACACAGAGACAGCTTTGCTGCTTAAGAAGATCAAGGCTAAACTTGGACTGAGCAGAGTTCCTTAGCATCTTCTGCGGTCAGATATGCAGCATGGCGATCGGTCAGGGCGGGAATGAGCGCAGAAGACGAGTCCCCTTCAGCTCAGCTACACGGCTCAGGACTCAGCCAGGTTCTCTACAGTAAATAGCGTCTCTTTGGTTTTTCTTCCTCTAAGGCAGGGGTGGGGAACCTTTGCTCTGCCAGGGGCCATTTGGACATTCATATCATTTGCAAGCCATACAAAATTATCAACTTAAAAGCTAGCCTGCTATATTTGGTCAAACATTTAATTAACTCACCTCTAATGTGATGGCTGGAACTGCTTCTCTTTGGTGAGGCCTTGGCAGGGCCAGACCAAATGATTTAGGGGACCGTATACACTCTAAGGGCCAGGTGTTCCCCACCCCTTCAAGGAAAGGGCATTTTGAAAAAAAAGAACCAGCAAAAATCCTTGGCCAAGTTTGAATTATGAGGTCAAAAAATAAAATCATCAGCAAGCTTAAGTGGAATTAGAGGCAATCAATTAATCTAAAATTAAATGAAGAGAATATTTTATATAATTTAACAAGTATGTCTTGAACCTAGACCTGTGTACTTAGCTGTGATTTCTAAATATATTTGATTTGAATCATATGAGATGAAACTTCATTTTCCATTGTAATTACCACAATGATGTGACTGCCGAAAACTAAGGAAGGCTTAGGCAGCATTAAAGGAAGTACAGAAAGAAAGAGGAAGGTGATGTTATTGTTTTCTTATGTGTTATGGGTTTCAAATACCACATTTTAAGAGGGAGTGAGTGATAACTGGGACATGTTCAAAGGAGAGAAACCAGGGTGGTAGGGAAATGTGAAACCCTGTCACAGAGACTGCTCAAGAACCAGGACAGTGGTATGGTAGAAGGATTTGAGCATTGAATGAAACTGGATTAGGATGGAAATAGATTTGGAGGCGGGGTGGTGCCATAGTTACATGAAGAGCTCAGCTGTAGAGACAGGCAGATTTGGGGGCTTCACTCACGTATTTCATATGACCCTGAGCACTCTACTTAACTTCTCTGAGCTTCAGTTGCTTCATTAGAAAATGGAGATAACAGTGCCTGTCCCATAAGGTTGTTTTGAGAAGTGAACACACTGATGCATATAAAGAGTTTCACATTCTGCTTAAATGTGCTCAATAAATAGCTGCTATTCTCATTAGTCAGGACTACCAGGGTTTTTATTACCCTTATAGACAAATGTAAATTTTCCCAATTATCTAGATTCAGGAAACTTAACCTACAACACTTATGTTTCCAACCACAAGGTGGCAGACAGATTGGCACACTATTTCATGCTCTGGGATCTACCTTGGAGGTAAGAAGCAGTAAGAAAACAGCAAACCATGAAAGTGAAAACAGAAATGAACCGGGACCCCACATGCTCCTAGCCAGAAACAAAGCAAGGTGGGACCCATGAAATCAGGCCATGAGTTTATAGGGAGTTTACTCTACTTTGACTCTTACATGATTACCTTTTTGTTTGGCTTTTATAGAAATGAAATATCTATTGAATAATAAACAGGGGTTTTCCTGAAAGCTGATGCTTATGGTAATTTTACTCAGTGATAGGAAGACAAGTGGGAAAAGATGGTTAGAAAAGGAAAGTATGTGTTTACAGTTGTGCAAGGAAGACACTGGACATATATACAGCAATGCCCTTCCTCCCATCCTCAGACCTAGACTAAACCCAGCCTCACTTCTGCCTGCATGAAGATATAACTCACACCTACAGGCACCTAAGAGTCCTTTCTTGCCTACCTCTCCTCCAAGCTCCCCTCTCCCAACTCCTAGTAAAAGAAATATAAAAGAACTCTCCCTGGGAAAGGACATTGGCTTTCCCTGGAGCAAGGACACTGACTTGGGGGGGTAGGGATCAGATGAGTAGAGTCTAGTCCTACCTGGGCTACTGAAGTAGCTGACAGTGTTTGAACAAGTCAATCTGTCAATATTCTCACTCACATGGTGAAGGGGAAACCTAGCCCTACTTGATCTCCAAGAGGTTATCCCATCCTAATAGTTTCTTACTCTCTAAAGCAGACACTAGCACCTTTCTCTGAAGCCTAGAATCTAATCCTTATTTACCTGGCCCATTAGTCACAATTCACATGAAAACACCAAGATTCGTATGACATTAGAAGAACTGGAAGAAACCCTGGAATCAAGTAGTCTTGCTCCTCCCCCCCATTCCCCCCCACCCCAGTTTAAGGATGAAGAAACAGACAAGGAATGATAAAGTAATTTTATCAAGGATAGACAGTTAATTAGGTATCAGACCAGGACTAGGGCTTAAGCCCTCAGAAATTCTGAGGATCATGTCCATGCATGTGTATACACATCCACCACACCCTCATGGTTATATTGTAAGAGTTTTGTTGAATATAACTTAGATGTCACAAGATCAACCCATATTAATTGCACAATTAATTCAACAATTTTTAGTATATTTACCAAGTTGTGAAACCATCACCACAATCCAATTTTGGAACATTTTCATTGCCCCTTAAGATTACTGGGCCCATTTGCAGTCATTCCCCATTTCCACCAGCAGCAAACATTAGTCCAGTTTGTGTCTCTATAGATTTATTAATCTGGGCATTTTATATAAATGGGATCACACAATATGTTGTCTTTTTTCCAAAGTAGAAGAAAATACGTATGATGCTAACTGTAGATTTTTTTGTAGAATCCCTTTATCAAGTTGAGGAAATTTCTTTTGATTTCTAACCTAGTGGAAGTTTTTATCATAAATGGGTGTTAGATTTCTTCGAATGCTTTTTGCGCATCTATTGAGATAATCATGTGGGTTTTGCCCTTAATTCGTACTATTCTATTAAAATATTAATTAACTTTGAGATATTAAACCAACCTTGTATTCCTGGGAGAAAACTTACATGGTTATAGTATATTATTCTCTTTATATACAGATTAATCCATTTTGCTAATATTTTATTGAGGATTTTTGCATCTAGGCTCATGAGGAATATTGATCTGTAGTTTCTTGTGATGTCTTTGGCTTTGGTATTGGGGGTAATACTAATCTCATGGAACTAGTTGGGAAGTGTACTCTTTTATATTTTGCGTAGGAGTCTTTGAAGAATTGGTATTATTTTTCCTTTGAATGTTTTACATAATTTACCAGTGAAGGTATTTGGGTTTAGACTTTTCTCTGAGGGAAAATTTTCAATTACTAATCAAATTATTTATTATGGGTCTATTTAGATTTTCTATTTCTTCTTCAGTCAGTTTCATTAATTTGTATCTTTAAGTGACTTTCCCTTTTTTATCTAAATTATCTAAATTGTCAACATACAGTAGTTCATAGTATGTGATTATAATCCTTTTAATTTCTTTAAGGTTGGAAGTGATGTATCCTCTTTTATTCCTGATTTTAGTAATTTGTAACCTCTCTTTTTTTATTAGACTAAATCAGATTTTGCAGCCTTGGCACTGTTGACATTTGGGCCCAATAATTTTTATTATGGATGGGGCTCTCATGTATTATAGGATGTTTAGCAGCATCTCTGGCCTCTACCCACTGGATGGCAATAGTGCGCAAGCATGTGCATGTGCACGCACACACACACACACACACACACACACACGCACAACAACATATGACAATTAAAAATTTCTCCAAATATTGAAAAATGTCTCCCTAGGGGCAAAGTCTCCTCTGGTTGAGAACAAATGGTCTAGATAAAGTTTTAATTTTATTGATCTGTCCAAAGAACCAATTTTTGTTTTCATTGATTTTATCTATTTTTTAAAATTTTTATTTAATTTGTGTTTATTTTAATCTTTAATTTCCTACCTTCTACTAGCTTTGGATTTAATTCATTTTTTTCTCCATAGTTTCTGACGGTGGAAGCTTAGGGGTACACAAAATGATTTTAAGACAAATTGTATTTTGGACAACTTGGATTTTAGTAAACTTAGCATCTTAGCCAGAAGAACTGGTTAATAATCAGTTAATAAGAACTTCTTATCCAGAACTGTTTAATAATTAGTTAATAAGAACTGTTTAATAATCATTAAAAAACAGACAGTAGTAAAAGAAAAGCTTTTCTCCATCCCTCAACCTTGCCTTCCGTAAGCAAAATATTGTGTAAAAAAAACTTAGCTGTGATTAACTTCTAGCCAACTCTCTTACATAATAACCCTGGATTCCCTAAATGAAATGAATTGTCAGCTTCTCTGAGCCTTCTTTTACCTTATCATCTACATTCTGATCTCTTTTCATTCACTTACACTGATAGAGGCTAATCTAATTGAGCAATTGCTGCTGGTTATATAAGGGAATATTACTTTTCTAAGTACTATAAATAAAGAGTGGTACATGTAAGTGATCATGTAGTCACTATCATAATGATGATGATGTAGACAATGAAGGAAGTATCAGTCAGAAGAATTAGACTTTAAAACAAGGACAGGACTTCCTGTCAAGATAGCATTGTAGGTAAACACAGTACTTGCTTCTTCCCACAACCACATCAAAATTACAACTACACTGCAGAATGACCATTATGCAGAAGTGCCTGAAATCTACCTGAACAGAAGTCCTGCAACTAAGAATATAAAGAAGAAGCCACATTAAGACTGGTAGGAGGGGCAGAGACACCAAGTGGGCTGGTACTGTGGTAAGTAGGTAGACACACATGAACAGAGCAGGATGATGGGCCAGGTACAGAAGGTCACCAGGGCAAAAAGCCCTGAGTGCCTAGCAAAGGGCAATTACAGAGTGGGATTTTGTCCCAGGATGACCTTTCCTCCCCTAGCATATCACTGGTCATGTGGTTTGGACCCTCTGACCTTTCCTCCTTAGAAATAACACCTAGGCCTCAGTTCCATTTCAGCTCCAAGCCCAGAAAAGCAGCAAAGTCAGACAAGCAACACCACACCATGGCTGACCTCAGGACCAGATGCCCTGAATAATGACCCCCTGCCCTAGTGAGGACCCATCAACCAGTGGAGACCCCAACCCTGAGAGGACACACCTAGAAGATCTTCTCCTGGGACTTCCCCTAAAATCTCCACCCTAAAATCTTTAGGAGAAAGGACCCAGAGGCTTTCCCTCCTGGGAGCACAGGAGCAGGTACACCCCTTTTCCTTTCCCCTCCTCCTCTCCATCCCCAGGCACATCACCTTTACCTTCCTCACTTCTAAGCTCCAAGGGCCCTTCCTTTGCCTCTATACCTTGTTTCCTAAGCCCATTTCTTCTACAAATTACTTCTAACTCTGTGATTTTCCAAATAAATGTTCTCTTAGAGTTTGAGTCTTGGCTCTGAACTCTTTCCTAGCCAGAACTCAAGTACTGAGGCTGCTGAACCCAGGTCTGATCTGACCCCACTGGTCTAATATCTGGTGCCATTCGTGTTGTCTCTAACAGTCCCACACCCAAATGTAGCAGATAAAAGTTGGGAGGGATTTCTCAGTTGCAGAGGTTCCCCCTGAGGAGTGAGGGGTCCTACCCTCACATCAGGACTCCCAGCCCAGGGCTCCAATGTAAGGAAGAGAGGACCTATAACTTTTGGCTATAAAAACCAGTGGGGATTATGGCTAAGTGAGACTGAGGCTGCTGGAGACTCAAGCGTTCCTCTTAAAGGGATCTGGCACATGGATTTACTCAGACTTACACTCTCTGAGCTCCAGCACTAGGGCAGCAGCTCAAAAGGCACCAGGGACATACAGGGAGGAACTGAATTGTCTTGCATCAGGGTGAGAGCTGAAGAGGCACCTTTCTCCCAGACAGAAGTGCTGGCAGAAGCCATTGTTCCTTTCCTGAGCCCTTCCCTTACAGAACCAGAAGGCAGGTGCCATATCTGACTCTCCATCAACCTGGCTAACACTATTATCCCTGCCCTGGCAATTCCCTGAGACCCTGCCCCACCCAACTTGTGGGCCCACCCAAGCTGTTTCCAATGACTTTTCCATACAAATGGCCTGTCCTGGCTCATGCTTCAGACTTTCCTAAAATCTCTCAGACAAGCAGCATCTGGCCTCAGTGTGCCCTGTACCTCTCACTAAGTGGCCCCAGGCCTGGCACTAGTGGCAGTCAGCCTTGGTTTGCAGCTCGGCCTCTCCTGGGCACCTACAAGCCCAACACAAGTAGCAGCCATCTGCAGATCACTTTGTAGCTCATGCTGGGTGGCTCCAGGCAGAACACGAGAGGTGGCTGACTTTGGCATGTACCTCCCAGGAGGCCCCAGGGACAGTGTACCCAGTGGACAGCTTCATACCATGTCAAAGTACCACCTAACCACCTCCACAAAAGACACTCTCAAGGGGTGGACTCAGTGGGCAGCATAGCCCCTCTGAAGTAAGTCCTCCTCTGTCAGGTGGGTCCCTGCACAGCTGATCCTCCATAGTGGTGACGGTCAGTCTTTGCAGCTGATTGGCTTGTTGGTAAATCCCTCCCATTGACATGCCATCTGCAATCAAGGCTCAACTACAACAAGAGGGCGGGCATACACAGCCCAAGCTGGGGAGCTCTCCTGGAGTGCCCAGCTTGGGTGAACACCTACTACATAAGGCCACTCTACCAAGGCAGGAAGACATAGCAGCTCTATTTAATACATAGAAACAAACACAGGGAGGCTGCCAAAATGAGGAGACAAAGAAACACTTCTCAAGTGAAAGAACAGAACAAAACTCTAGGAAAATGAAACAAAATAGAGAGAAGCAATCAATTAGATGCAGAGTTCAAAACACTGGTTATAAGGATGCTCAATGAATTTAGTGAAAACCTCAAGAGCATAAAAAGGACCAGTCAGAAATGAAGGCTACACTAACCGAAACGATGAACAATTTATAGGAAATAACAGAGTAGATGAAGCTGAGAATCAAGTCAGCAATATGGAAGATAAGGAAGTGAAAAAACACCCCAATCAGAACAGCAAAGAGTAAAAAGAATCCAAAAAAATGAGGATGTGTAAGGAACCTCTGGGACAACTTCAAGAGTACCAACATTCACATCATGGGGATGCTAGGAGAAGAGAGAGAGCAAGAAATTAAAAACTTACGTGAAAAAATAATGATGGAGAACTTCCCAAACCTGGTGAAGGAAATAGACTTACAAGTCCACAAAGCACAGAGAGCCCCAACCAAGGTGAATACAAGAGGCCCACACCAAGAGACATCATAATTAAGATGCAAAAGGTTAAAGACAAAGAGAGAATCTTAAAAGCAGCAAGAGAAAAGCAATGAGTTGCCTACAAGGGTGCTCCCATAAAACTTATCAGCTGATTTCTCAACAGAAACTTTGCAGGCCAGAAGAGATTGACAGGAAACATTCAAAGTGATGAAAAGCAAGGACCTACAACCAAGATTACCCAGCAAAGCTACCATTTAGAGTCAAAGGACAGATAAAGAGCTTCCCAGACAAGAAAAAGCTAAAGGAATTCATCACCACCAAACCGGATAAAGAATCTTCTTTAAGAAGGGAAAAAAAGATAAAAAATATGAATAATAAAATGGCAATAAATGCTTATCTTTCAACAACTGAATCTAAAAAACAAAATAAATGAACAAGCAGAACAGAAACAGACTCTTAGATACAGAGGACATTTTGATGGCTGCTAGATGGGAGGGGGGTTAGGGTGATGTGTGAAAAAGGTGAAGGGATTAAGAAATACAAATTGGTAGTAACAAAATAGTCACAGGGATGTAAAGTACAGCATAGGGAATACAGTCAATAATATTCTAATAACTACGTATGGTGTCAGATGGGTATGAGATTTATCAGGATGATCACTTAGTAAGTTATATAATACCTAATCACTGGGTTGTACCCCTGAAACTAATATAGTACAGGAGTGGGCAAAAGTAGGTTTACATTTGCAATACAAATAAATAATACAATAATTAATAAATAATAAGAGAAGAATAAACTCTGTGATTCACATTCACACAACTGTAAATCTACTTTTGCTCACCCCTGTATTGTATGCCAACTGTAGTAGAAAAATAACAAGTTATTTAAAGTAAAAAAAAAAAAAAAAAAAAAGAGGACATTTCCAAATTATGGAAGGACAGAGGAGATATAATCAGACACACTAGAAAGAAAGTCTTAGTTTAGTAGCCAGAATGATGATCAAACTCCATTCCAAGAGCAGGTGCTAAAGCTGGGATGGGGTTATCGCCAGGAGCTAAGGGACGAATGACTTTAAGCCTCTTGGCAAGTGTTACAGCCAAGCCATGGAAACCAAATCCAGCTCATGAACACCAAGGTCAGGAGTAGAGCTAACAACAGGACACTGGATGAAGGTGAGGAGCAGGACAGAATATGAGTATTTGGGATGAAGTAAAAAGGACCCTGGACGAAGGATACTTCCAATTAGTTTGCAGGTTGCCTTTCTGAGTTCTGCATGCATGTAGGGCACTTTAATTGCCTGGTGGACTTACAGGTTACAGGGAAGCTGCCATCAACTGGAAGCCTGCTCTGCCCATTCACTATGCACAGGGGGAAGGTGCTGTGCTCTGTCTCTTTGTGAGGCACATGCAGGTTCTAAAGTGCCTGTCCAGAGGAAGACAGTTCAATTCCACATTCCTCTTCTTGATTCCAGTCCCTCTCCCTGACTCAATTACCATTCTTGTCCCTTCCCTTTTACGAGTCCCAGTTCATCTGCCATATGCCTTCCTTCTTTTCTTTTTACTTTTTTACTGATTCTAGATAGGGAGGAAGGAAGGGACGGAGGGAGGGAAGGAGGGAGGGAAGGAGGGAGGGAGGGAGGACATAAATGTGAGATGCATCAATAGGTTGCCATCCATACGTGCTCTGACAAGGAATCAAACCCATGACCTTCCAGTGCAGAGGATGACATTCCAACCAACTGAGCCACACTGGCCACGATGGCCTTCCATCTTTTAGTCCCACTCACCCTGCCCAGACACAGCTTCCCTCTCACATATTACATTACTCAGGCTAAGTGCCGGGCTGTAGGCAAAATTCTTTCTGCACCAGAAATCTTGCTTCTTTTACAATTTATCAATTCTTCCTGTTTCGGGACATCCTGGGTGTGGTGCACTGCTGTTTACAATACAATAACATTTTGTAGCATCACATAGCCACAAAGCTGAAAACATAGTGAAACAGGAAAACTTAGTGTGGAACTGAGATACTGTGGGTACTCTTGCTCAGGGCTATGAGATATGTCTACGAGCTGGCAAATAGGCATGAAATCAGGACATTAACAGAAAGAGGTTTAAAGAAAAGGGAAATTGGAACCTATAAGGTACTACCTGCATGTGATAGGAGCTTTCAGTGTATTACTTGATTTAAATTTTGCAATCCTATAAAAGAGCTCTCATCTCCCTTGTTTTACAGAAGGGAAAAGTGAGGCTCACAGGCCATAATAAATAACTTGCCTATCATGAGTATGTGTTAGAGCCAGGATTCCAATGTAGAGGTGGATGATCCCAAAGTCTCCCCTATACCATACTGCTTCAAACAACACTCAAGAGAGAGCATGATAGTCACACTGGTGATCCCTGTGGTCAGCTTTCTTTCACTTAACAATAGCTCCTAGGATAGAAAATTCTGGAAGGATGGTGGCTTGAATATGTCCTGACTCTTCATTCCAATCCAGATACTACTCCTGAGTCAAGCATGGCCATGGGTGCAGTTGACAATGGTAAAGGTGGAGATCACTATGTGTGAAAGATTTTTTCTACTTGATCTAGGTAAGAACCTGGAAACAGCGTTGGAGACCTTCAGGTCAAAGATGAAAATACATGGATCCTGGAGGAGAGCTCAGTCCACTGAGATCTGTGGATCCTCACCTCTCACCTCAATAACACTGACAAGGTAAGTGTGTCTGGGTTCCCTGCTTCTGAGATGTTTAGGGGGAACTGAAAAGGGGGACTTTCTTCTAAGGTCGAAGACCCAGGTAGGCTGAGAAACAGAAAGGTATCTTCCTGATGCTGACACCTCAGTAGAGGATGATAAAGTGCCTGTTTTTCCACTGCTGGCTCGAAAGAGCAGAGACCACCATTGGTCTCTGCTCTGGAAAGAGCAAAGCTTTCCATTGTTCACGGCATGGCCCCACTTAAAGTGCATCACTGCTGAACCTGAGCCTACATAGGCAGACAATCAAATAAAATAACAATTATATCTAAGGATGTCATTAGTCAGAGGGGCTGAGAATAAGCAGAACATTCTAAAGAGATCCCTAGTGAAGCAGAGCTGCTGGAGGAGACTAACAACATATCAGACAGAAAAAACAGTTATTAAAGAGATTCAAGGACAACACAAAGATGGCTGTGGTCCTGAAAAACATGGTTAAGAATTAATGAAGTCAAGAAATGAATGGGCAAAACAATCACCACTGAGATTCAAGTCACAATCTAGACAAATGGGAGAAATATTTTAAAGAAGTGAGCAACAATACAAAAGAATGAAAGCTGTGAGGTAAAAGACTAAAGGGTTGGAGAATATATTGAGGCAACCTGAGAAACAAGAGCCCCAAAAAGAGAAAAAATAAGTTGTAGAAGAAAATATTCCTAAACTGAAGCTGGATCTGTGTCTGCTAGAAGGACTCACATAATTATATGTATAAAGTACCAATTAAAGCAATGCAGAGTGTGATTTATAATATGCATAAAATTTAAATGTAAGACAACTGTAGCAGAAAGGAAAGAGGAGGCAAATGGTAGTATGCTGTTAAGAATCTTAATTTGTATATGAACTACAATTTGTATACGGACTATATTAACTCATTGTAGACTGATTAATTAGGGATGAATATTTTAATCCCTATATGAAACACTAAAATACAAAACAAAGAGGCATAACTAAAATCCTATTGAGCATATAAAACGGAACACTAAATAATATTTAATTAATCCAAAAGAAATCAGGAAAGGAAGAAAAGTAAATGAAAAACAGGACAAATAAAACAAATAGCAAAACAGTAGATTTCAACCAAACCATGTCAATAATTACATTAAATATAAATGGACTAAACACTGTAATTTTAAAAAGTAATTGTCATACTGATGTTTAAGAAAAGCAAGAACAACTATACGCTGTCAATGAGAAGCGCACTTTACATATAAAGCCACAGAGAGATTAAAATAAAAAGGATGGAAAAATTATTTATACATTTAAAAAAGCTAGAGTGGCTATATGTGTATCAGACAAATTAGACTTCAAGACAAAGTACATTGCCAGAGATAAAGACAAATACTTAAAAGGGTCAAGTCATCAGAAAATGTAAAAATCCTAAATGTGCATGCACAAAACAACAATTTTAAAATATATAAAGAAAAATCTAACAGACCTAAAGAGAAATCAACACAATTAGAGTTGGAGATGTTCATACTACTGATAAAACAGGTAGACAAAAAAAAAAAAAAAAAAAATCAGTAAAAATACAGAGTATAGGCTTTCAAAGTATGGTGTGGCTACCACTGGGGGTCCTGAGATCCTTTCCGGGAAACTATAAACACAAAGCTAATTCACAATAATACTAAGAGGTTATGTGCCTTTTTCACTCTCATTCTGCACTGAAATAAAGCATAAAAGATTCTTTGTAATCAGGTAAGTTTCTTAGATGGGATTTGGAAAGCATGAACCCCATAAGAAATATAAATTCTAAAATCTATAACTTTACCATAAATTTATAAAATTAAATTATAAATTATACCACAAATTTTTATTATTAAAATTATACCACAAATAAAAAAACCCCACTATCCAATGACACCACTAACAGAATGAAGTCAAGTCACTAGAAGAAAATATCTGTAATAAATGTATCTCATATAGTACTCATATGTATACTACATAAAGAACTCCTACAAATTAATAACACAAGTCAATAATTTTTTTAAAAAGGAAAAAGACTTGGACACTTCACAAAAGCAGATGTACAAATGGATACTAAACAATAGAAAAGGTGATTAACATAAAATTAGTTATCAGGGAAATGAAAAACTAATGGAATATCAGTTAACTGGAATGACTAAAATAAAAGCCTAAAAACATCAAATGTTAGCGAGGACATGGAGCAACCTGAACTCTCATAAACCACTGGTGGGAGAAAAAAAATAATACTTTGCAAAACAAATTGTCAGCTTCTTAGGAAGTCAAGCATATACCAATTCACAATTTTATACATAAGTCTGAAGAATATTATGGTAAGAAAAAAAAAGATTATATTCTGTTCAATTCCATTAGTTATAGAAATTTTATAGAAGGCAAAACTCATCTATAGTGAATTTCAGTTTTAGAAATCATACTTAAATTAAAAAGTGTATAGGAAAATTTTATCTCAGTATCCTCACCATCCTGGCCAGCCCTCAAAAAACCAAAACACACACACACACACACACACACACACACCCCCTAGATAGTATAATCTTTAAATTCACTTAACCAGGCACACTTGAACTAACTGCACTTGGTCAACTCTTCCCCAATTTATATTTACCTCTTCCCTTGGGCTCTTATATCTATAGATGTGATTGTTACTACATGGCATAAGTACTGAGCGAATTCACCAGTGTCAATTTTCATATTAAATATTAGTAAACTTTGGTTTCTTACTTTTAGAAAAGAATAGGAAGTTCCAATATTTTCCTCTCGTTCTCCAGCTGGTTATCTTGCATACACTCTGGATGTGTCTGCCGCTTGGAAGATCACTGGTTTCTTCTGTATCAGGATTTTTTGCCACTTGCCGCTGAAAGAGATAAGATTTTATCCTGTTGACAACAAGTAGCCTCTGAAGTGTTTCAAAAAAGGGAGGAAAGTATCTAACAGCATAGTGTAGGGACTAAAGACAGAAAGGTCAGTTAAAGTGTGGGAGAGGACGGTGGCCTGAATGGAGACAGTGACAACGGAATGGAGATAAGGAGATGGAAGTAAGAGGCACTTAGCAAGCAGAACCCAAAGATGTTCTGGCAAAAACACTGACAGGTCTTGGTGCTGGGCCAGATGTGTGAAGCGAGGATGTGAGAGGCATCCTGAATAGTACCCAGATTCCTGGCTCAGGCAGCTGGGTGTGTGGTAGGACCCTTACCCAGGAGAAGGTCCGGAAGGTGGGGAGGGTGATGAGGAACCTAGCTTTGGGTATCTCAAACCTGGGGTGTCCGGATTTCCAGTGGGGAGCTGGGAATACAGCTGTGGTGCTCAATAGTGAGATCACGGCTGCAGAGTGGCCACTCAGGAGTCTTCTCTAGGCTGAGGCTTTTGTGTCACTGGCCTTTGGCACATACTGGTGCCTGAGAGAAGCCCCACATTTCCTCCCTGGCATCGATGCTGGTCCTTCTCCACTCCCCACGACACTGGCGGAAAGCTGAAATGCATGCATATTCCTCTCCTGCTTCTCCATTTGTTCTTACTTGAGGTTTCGTGTCACCCCCACTTCCGGGGAGAGGGCCCTAGTGGAGCCTTCAAGTTTGTAGCCTGGTGACTGATTTACCATGCTCTTTACCAAAGGCACAGGCTTGCATCCATTTAACATTAATGGAGCTTTATAATGTGCCAGGCTTTGTGCTAGAAACAAGATAGACAGAAAGGCAAGGCCATGGTGCTTGCCTTCCAGGAGCTCACTGTGAAGAGACAGACATTCACAACTGTAATGTGACACAATGACTAGATTGACATGGCTGAAATGCAGTGGGGTCTTAGAGGAAGGGAGGGTGGGTCAGGCTGCAGAAATGAGGGGTGTCAGGGTAGCGGCAGCCTTTGGCATGAGACTGAAGAGTCGGATGGACTAAGCAAGATGCAGCAGATATTTTAAACAAAAGACCCGTGTAAAGGCCTGAGGTGTGCAAGAGCCTGGTACACTGAAGGGCAGGCAGCTTAGTGTGGCTGGCGTGTGGCGTGCAAGGGCAGGATGTGTGTGGTGGGTCGGCAGTAGAGTGCTTTTTCTGTAGAGAAGGTGCTAAGCCATGCATGGCATTTAAAGCTTCATGGGGCAGTAGGGATAGCCTTTCTCTCATTTGGACACTGTCCCTTAGGAGAAGCTCATTAACAGTCTGGAGTGGGGGAAATACAGCCTCCTCAGCACATCACGGGGTGCTGGAAAGGACACTTTGCTGGCTACTGAGAGTATTTGCAGCTAGAGCAAAAGAGGTTGTGCGGTCAAGGTTGTACATTCCGGAGATAATCCAGCCAGGTGGCAACCAGCACTGGGCCCAGATCTGGCACCAGCTTGGGCTGCAGACAGCCACAGGACCTGCCTCAGAGCAGGGCCAGGGCTCAGGCTGAGAGGAGGGTCAATCGCACCCAGACCCAAGCCTTGGCCCAAGTGCAGTTCCTGCTTGAAATAGGACTAATTAATTTTAGTGGACATGACAAGGCAACAAGGGTTCCAGAAAAAACAGTAGTCAGGGCAAGAGCCACAAGACCACCAGGACTCAGACAGGCAAGACAGGCCTTGAGCCCAGGCATTGCAGCAGCAGGACCAATGGGGGAAGAGCACAGGACAAAGAGAGAGGGTGTGACAACAGTGATGGCCAAGGACACGGCTCCTCCTGTACACATGCAAACAGCAGGGCAGCTCCCACAAAGACATCCCGTGAGTTCTAGGATTTGTTCATTGGCTCTCAGTGTTTTTATGACTATGGACTTTGTTACCCATCTGCAGAGGTGAGACTAAAAACAAATCTTTTTTTTTTTTTTTTAATATATCTTTATTGATTTCAGAGAGAGGAAAGGAGAGGGAGGGAGAGAGAGATAGAAACATCAATGATGAGAGAGTCATTGATCGAACCCGCAACCCGGGCATGTGCCCTGACCGGGAATCGAACCCCGATCGCCTGGATCCTAGGTCAACGCTCAACCGTTGAGCCACGCCCAGCCGGGCAAAACAAATCTTGTTAATGGTCTCATACTATCCATAAAAGCTGAGAGGCCACATATGATAAGAAGCACTACTATTTCACCTACCACTAATAAGGTAAAATACTGCTGATTATTTATAAGATACAACCAATTGTGAGGCAGTTAATTACCATTGGTCTTGTTGCCACATATTTCCTGTTCCCCCCCAATCTGGGTACATGGTAGGACTAGAATCCCTGTCCACTTTGCGCTGGGTGAAGTCACGTGACTAATTCTGGCTAATGAATTGTGCATGGAGGCGACCAACTAATTACTGTGAGTGTGAGACCTTCTAGGCACCTTTTTCTAATCCACGCAAAGTTACCCCATGGGCTAGAGGCAGCCGTGGACATGGGACAAGATGCCTGACTTGCTAAGAGTAAACTGAAATCCAGCCCTGAGCTGGAGTTGCTCTGACAAACCTCCTTTGTGCTCTGCTTCCCCTGCCTTAGAAAAGCCATGGTTTCTGAGATTAACGAAAACCACTATCACTCCAGGAAGATGTTTCAGGATATACGACTGGCATCAACGAACACACACTTTTTAAACAAGATGTGTGTTTTCCAGTGACGTGATAACAAAGCATGACTTTAAGACAGTAAAAATGCCAGACTTGGCCAGGGTTTGTTAGTTACTTTTCCTGTCCACCATCACTCACTGCATTTGATCTTCTTTTGGAGGGTGGATATTTAGAGCATTTGGAAATCTATATGGACAGTAAATGCTTTGACAGGGGCCTTCTTGAGTCCTGATATTCCTGGGATGAATGGGAGAAAGGGATTTATGAGCTTTATTGCCAGGAATTAAACAGGCAGAAGAGGTGAAGACCTCCCCTGAACCTTCTCAGAAAAATGGTTGGGAAGCAGACCCAGGAACAGGCGAGGGGTACAAGAGCAATGTTTGCAAAAGTTGAGTTCTAACCACATTTACTATTTTGTTTCTTCACATCTATGCCCCCATTTAAAGAAGAAAAGTGAAGTGTTTGTACTAGTTGATGGGTAAAATGTCCAGACTTCCCTGATTTCAAATAGCTTGTTCCATTCGATCCATAAGTACATGTAAGCTTAGGAGGTCATGCGCTGCAATTTCTTAGCCTGGGTTCAGAATACGTGGTTGCTGTCGGGACTGGATGGGCAGAGGACTCGGGGGAGCCTGCGTCCAAATATGCAGCCCCAGGGGAAGGGCTGGTGCTGTGAAAAGAACAAGCAGGTGGGGGTTTCTTCCCAGACAGGAGGCGGCACCAGGACTGGCCTGGGGTTGGAAAAGTGAACCCTAGTGTCATCTAGCAGAAAGGCTGAGGAAGTCTCCCTAGAAGTGAAATGATGAAAGCCGTGCTTGTAAAAGTGTTATCTGGGGCATCCCAGTACAATTAAGCAAACTTAGTGCCCAGATCCTGCAGTCTAACTACCATTCTCCACAGAAAGGAAGCAGGGTTCTTTGAAGAAGTGGCTGATTTCAGGAGTGGAGTTGGGAAAGTATAAGACGAACCTGGAACATCTTGCTGGGCCAGAAAGTAGAGATGTGCTACAAGAATATGGGGACTTGAAAAAAGGATAGGAGCCAGCTTGAAGAGACTCAATTTGGGGCAATTTGAGTCTCTAAATAAATATTGACAGTATAAATTATAACCCACAGAATACAGTTAAGAATTCATGGGTCCATACTTAGTAAATACATAAATAAATACATGAAAAAAAAGGGAAATCTCTTCCTTGCAGTAGAATGGCAACTAATAGATATAGAAGAAATGATGGAGATAAATGTGGAAGAAATGATAGATTTAGAAAATAATTTGGCACAACCATAGTAATAATTGTTTTAGGCAAGAATCACCATGATGCTAAAACCAATGGGTGAAAGTTTGATAAGCAGCAGGAATTTTATATCATCTGGAAGTATCTCCCACAAGGCTCTTATTAATTATAAATGGGGAGGGGTGGGAAGATCACTTTACAGCACAGGACCTTACAGGCACCACCTTACCAAATTGTTCAAGGTTAATATAACTTACAATAGGCAACAGATATCATTTGCCTTTTGAGATGATGCACCAAGAAAAACACAGCATTATTTCTGTGGTATTACTTTCAAAAAGGTATAAGCTGAATCTAATTATGAAGAAAGATAAATCCAAACTGAAAGAAATTCTACAAATTACTATCCAGTAATGTGTAGGTCATGAAATAGACTAAGCAATTGAAAGGAAACCATAGACATGACAACTAAATGCATAATGGGAACCTAGCTCGAATTCCACACCAGAGAAATGTATTTTTCTTTTCCTAGAAAGCACATTAGTGTGACAATTGGTGACATGTGAATGTCTATGGATTAGATAACAGCTGAATGAATGTTAATTTCCCAGTTTTGATAACTGGACTGTGGTTATGTGAAAGAATGTCTGTCCTTGTTTCATGAACTACACCTTGAGGAATTTAGGCATAAAGAGGCATTATATTGCTGTCAATGTGCTTCCAAATGATTCCAAAAGAGGGTGTGATAAAATCAAACTGGTAAAATGGTCACATGTTGGGAATCTGGGTGAAGGGGACATGGGAATACTTCACAATATTTCTGCAACCTTTCTGCATGTCTGAAGTTATTTCAA
Organism: Miniopterus schreibersii; assembly: GCF_964146895.1. Classification (NCBI taxonomy): domain Eukaryota; kingdom Metazoa; phylum Chordata; class Mammalia; order Chiroptera; family Miniopteridae; genus Miniopterus; species Miniopterus schreibersii. The sequence continues at coordinate 53,936,946 of NC_138111.1, read as the reverse complement.
AATAAAAGATTTTTTTTTTTAATGAAAAAATAAGTAAACAAACACACAGAGTTTTCCAAGGAATTTCTACTTGTGGGGAGTAAGGCTGAAGGCAGTAATGGATTTCTTCTACTTGTACCCAGTGTGGGTCCAGAGGCACATTTCCCACTTAACAATGGTTGCTGGTGCAATTCCAAACACACAGGCAGGAAACGCCGGCTCTCCACCCCACACAGGCACCCCCACGTCTTTAGATGGCGAACCTGGAATCATCTCTGAGCACCCTCCGAGATTAGGCCACTGAGAGGGCAGCCCTTGCCTCTAACTAGAGGTTCTGATTATTTTGCTGACTGTGTCCCTATAATCTGCTGACTACAGTTTTCTCTCCATCTCAAAGAACCTAATCAAAGCTTTAGAGGGTTTCAATTAGGCCGGCGCACAACCTTCTGAGTTGTGATCATGTTCCATCTGTGCTCGTGTTCAATCATCAGCCAGTGGAGAATTAATCGCAAATGGAGAGACACCACATGCTTAGGTGAGAAAAGCACTGTGCTGTGAGTCTCCCCTCCACCACCCACTGAAAGTGAGCTCGGCTCAGCTACTTCTATGGCCCCCATCCACAGAATTGAGAATCTGAACTAAATCCTAATAGTGGTCTCTTCCCCTCTTTAAAAAGATGATGGCTATTAAAGAAAAGGTCCCTCTAACTTTAGCTAGTGTGCTTTCCCATGAGAATAAACTTTCCCCCCTGAATTAGAGATGAGACCTTACACTTGGTTCTCAAGGTTGACCTTGGTTTGAGTTCACAGCATTGACATGGTTTCACCCAGGGAAGGATTACGGTTAAGAGGCAGCATTCCCACACCCAAGTTCTATTTTATAACCACCTCAGCCGGCTATGCTATGTTTAGCTTAAACTATTTTTGGATGCACAACAGTTAATCACCTCTCCCAGTGAAAAATTAAAGGAGAAAAAATAGACCAAAAAAGTATTATAATCACTCCTAAATATACCTACCTCTTCTCCTGGACCCCCTCCCTATGCCCTTTATCTCTGAGACTTCCCTGTGTTCCCTGCACCAGCATGCACATGAGCTGTCCCCCGTGACTGGCTTGCTCAGGTATCTGTTTCCTTTAGGCCTGGCTCAGATTCAGCAGCTCCGAGGAGCTGACAAGGAGTTGGTGGGAGAGAGAGACTGGCTGTGCCCAGTTTTGCACGAAAGCAGGCCTCGGACATACACTTCTACAGTTGCTCTCCAGGCTCTGCCTTCCCCCTTGGGCTGCTCCTCTGTGCTAAAGCCTTTGCTAAAGCCATAAAGGACTCTCCCCTAAGTCCCATTCTTCTAGAACACTGTCTCTTCAGCACAACTCCACAGGCTTTTTCAGATTTTGTTCTGATCTGATTGTTCCTTTTCTCAAAAGAAAAAAAAAGTAAGAGAGGGAAAGTTATGCTAAATTTCCCTTGTGGGGCCAGACAAGGGAATACAATGGGCGTCTTATGTCCTGGAGGAATGCAAGGAATCCGAAGATGGGCACAGGCCTCCTGAGCTGAGCACTTTTTATAATAGGAGACACAAGGGCAATGAGAGAGTGGGCTCTGTCCACTTGGTAGGCAGGATAACTTGACCCTGAGATCTAGAGGGACCCCAGAAGTCATGGTTTTTCTATAAACAAGGGTCATGGATTTTCTATAAACAGAAAGCTATTTTAATTCCTCTGACAGGCCAATTTCATAAAACTAAAAATAAAATATGAAAAATGGCAGACATACAGAAGGTGAAAAAAGTATAATGAATATCCATAATGTTTTGCCATATTTGCTTTCTTATATTTTCATATATATTTCAATATACATGAATTTGTGTGTGTGTGTGTGTGTGTGTGTGTGTAAATTGCTGAAACATTTTAAAGGAATTACAGGCATCAGTTCATGTCACTTCTAAATACTTAAACTTTTATATCTCCCAAATAAGGACATTTTGTGATTTAGTAGCAATAACATTATTACTTTTAAAATTAACAATAACTCCATAATATCATGTAATACCTTGTCTCTAGTAAATTGCCCCAGTGCTACTAAAAATGTATTTTATAGTTGTTTTCTTCAAAATAGAATTCAATCATACCAAGCCAATTATCTGGTTGACTTTAACATTTTGCACTTAACTATTTCTCCATAGTGTCATTTAAATTATCTCTCTCCTCTATTTTTCTTTACCTTGAAGGTTAGATTAAAAGGTTTGCTTAGTTTCAGGTTCAAGGTGTTTGGTAGGAAGTCTTCCTAGGTGAGTAGCTGCCTAGTTCATACGCCAGCATATTAGGAGGCACATAATACCTGCTTGTACTATTGGGGACATTAAATTTCCTTTACCTAGTAAATTACAGTCAGTTTTGCTATCATGCTACATATATAGTCTTAAAATCACTGGCTATACAAAATTACATAGTAAAAACCCCAAGGCTTATGAAGAAAGTGGAGATAAGGGTAATACAACATTCAAAAACATTGATTAAAAAAAGAGGAATCTATTAAAAACAATAGCAATTTAACACATGTGCATTGGTTAAAAAATACTACAACAAATATGGCAGTTTTCCTTGAAAACCCAGCTGACGCTTGCTTGTAGAAGCGGGCATGCAAAGGGCTGCAGCCTGTGAGTTATTATGAGGGATGGAAGATGACCTAGAGTGGACAGTGTGCACACCGGGGGGGGGGGGGTGGCTGTCACACACGGTGAAGGGGGGTGGCTGGCAGAAGTTTGAGACGTGCACATGTGCAGCTGTGTCTTCCGAGACGGCTCGGACTAGCTGGGGGAAGTTTTCTGCAGTCACCTAGTGTTTCTTGGGGACAGAATCACACACAAGTAACCATGAAATGCATTACACTCAAAGGATTCCTTAGTATATCTATCGTGTTGGAAAAAATTCACAATTCAAAACAAGGATATCAGAACAGATTACATCGGTCATTTACTTTTCTCTTTTTCTTAATCAGTTTAGCTGGAGGTTCATCAATTTTATTGATCTCATCAAAGAAAGAGCTGTTAGTCTCAATAAATCTTTTTATTCTGTTCTCTCTTCCATTTATTCTGTTCTCATCTTTATTTCCTTCTTCTAGTTACTTTGAGTTCAATTTGCTCTTCTTTTTCTAGCTTTCAAAGGTAGAGGTCATCAATTATAGATCATCAATTATAAAAGGTCATCAATTATAGACCATTTTTATTTTCTAATACACACTTTTAGAGTTACATATTTCTCAATAAGTACTACTTTAGCTGCATCTCATAAACTCTGACATGTTATGTTTCCACTATCATCACAGAAATATTTTCTAAGATTTCCACATCTGTAAAGGGGGAATGCACCTACTTTTTCCTACAGCTAAAACTCATAGACATTATATAAAAAAACATGAGAAGACTCTGAAAGGTAAAGAGCAAACAGCAGACAGGCTAGGGACCCTGGGACCAGGATAATGACAGGGCGCAGGGGGTGATATCAGCCAAGGTTCAGTGGGGATCGTGAGCCCCCAGACCCCGCCCAACAGTGAGGAGAAGCCCCCACTGAGCATCACTGGAAGCCAGCTGGGGGCCTGGACTTCCATCCCCACCTGTCGGCAATAAGCCACGTCTCCTTTCTTAAACGAAAGAAATTATTGTTAAAAAAGGAATCTTAGAACATAAAGAAGGAAGAAGGAACAATAGAAAGAGCAAATACAAGTTTGACAATTGAAACAAAAATTGTAACACTCTATTTTGGGTCTCAATATATATAGAGGAACTTTTAAAAATTAATATTTAAAATAATTATATTATAAATGAAAGAAGACAAAAGAATGTAAAGGAAGATAAGGTTCCTATACTTCATTCTAAGTAGCAAATATTGACACCAGTAGACTATGTATACACACACATATATACATATGTATAATATAAACATGAAGTAGCCCATTAAAAAGCTATAAATACAGGTATCCCACATACATACATTAATATATAAATACATTAATATGGCAATGGCCTTTCTTCATAAAAGAAAAAGAGAGAATCCTCTGAATCTCTTTTCAGTTCATGAAAATGCGCTAATGTAGGTTTTTTTGTAAAAGCAAAGTGACCTAACACACACTTTTGGAAAGTGGGGAATACCCTGCTTTATGTGATTTTGGCTTACGGGAGGTTTCACAGGACTGCTCTGCTTTGGGGTAGTGGGGGAAACCTGTATAAAGTGACACACTCAAAAACACTACAGACAATCAGTAAAAATGATAAACAGAAATGGAGCTTTTGTACCCTTTTCTGGGGTTCAAGATGTCGAAGTGGGGATGTGGCGAGTCCTCCGGTGTGAAATTCCGGGCTTTCCCTGGGTCTCCTGGTGGGAGCCCTGATCAACTGTGCTCACACCACAGGAGCCAAACATCTGTATATCACCTCTGGGGGGAGCAAGGGACCGCTGAACAGGCTCCCTGCTGCTGTGAGGGCCACATGTGATGGCCACAGTCAAAAGGGCAACCAGGGCTCAGAAAGAAGGTATATCCAGCAGTGGTGATTTGACAAAGAAAGCCTTATCAGAGAAAAGATGTGTGTATCTTTATTTTGAAGATAATCCGAGGGTCACAGTGAACAATAAAGGCGAGATGAAAGGTTCTGCCTTCACGGGACCAGTTGCCAAGGGGTGTGCAGATGTGAGGCTCAGGGCTGCGTCCAGTGCTGGCAGCACTGCATGATTCTCCAATGTATTTGTAAAGAAAAACCCACTAAAAATTATTTTCTCCCCCATTCCCCCCAAAATGAACACAAAAATGGAATTTTAGAAATTTGTAAGGTAGCCCACAGAGAGGCAAGAAAAAGAAAACTAAAATCAGAACAAACAGAAAACAAAAAATAAATGGTAGGCTTGAGGCCTAACATTAGCTAATAAATCATATACATATGTCAATTAAAAGACAGATGTTGGCAGAGCGAATAAAAAAGTTTTGGGAAAATTTTAAAGATTCTTTATATGCCATCTGGAAAAACAAAATCAAAGCACTTGACCTAATTGTTCCTCTCATAGCTAACTCTTACTGATCTGTCACCTACACCCAGCCAGGTACTCTTTGAATTAATTCAAATACCATAGCTCCTATGAGCCTAATGGTGCTATTTTACAATGTTCAAAATAAACCAATGGGTGGGGCCTATTTATGACAGTTCTAAAGGCTATATACGGAGATAATTCAAATGACTGGACCCAAACACAAAATATGCTTATAAAAATGCAACATTTTAAATTATTGTGTTATGTATTATTCATGTGTTATGTTATTATTTGTCTCTAATTGTGGCCAGAGAAGATACTGTGCAATATTTCAATCTTTTGAAATGTAATGTCCTAGCATATGTTATATTTTGGTGAAAGTCCTATATGCACTGGAAAAGAACTTGTATCTGTAGCATGATAAAATGTTCTCATCACTTCGCAATCAGAAAAACTTGTCAAGTAATTCATAATTATCCTACAACAAGAGTGGGTTTTTGTGCTAACAGAGATCCCTCACCCATTCATAAGGGTACCTTATCTCCAAGTTCCTCATGAAATACAAAGATGTTCTTTATGAAAAGATGCATCTCCCAAATGCTATTCATTTAGTGTCCACCACAGAGACTGGGTGCAATAGTGTAAACTATCTCCACCGAATTTCTGCTCTTGAATACTCTTATGTGCTTGCCAGTATTTGTGGCTTGCTTGTTTGAAACCTAAAGTGACCTCACAGGTGTTTTGATGATGATGATGACGATGACAAGCTTATAATAAAGCAAAGCAAACAAACAAACAAAATGCACTGGCGACTTACTTACTTTGTACTTTCACATAGGCGAGCATGGTCTCACCCAGGAAGCTGCACCATCCCTGTACATGTTTTCCTTCACAGCTTTCTTTGACTCACCTAGTCCCATAGCCTGAAAGTTATATGAACTATTAGATGGAAGAGTTGAACTTGAAGTGGGTGGTGCTTTGGTTCAATATCAGAGTGAGGTGTTGAGCTAAATCTGCTAAGAGCAGTTGGAACCACAAGCCAAAAACAGTCTTTGTCTTGTGCCCACTGAAAGGGACTGTCAACCATGAATCAGTATTTCCAGCCCCATCTGCACAGATAAGCAACTGTTCTCAGTCATGTACCTTTAAAATGCAAAGGTTTGTGCTAGTGGTAAACTTTTATCAGGAATCACTGAAATACTTTTTAGAGAGCAGCATGCAGAGTCAGACTTCAGGAGCAGAGAGAGGGTCAAACCATATCCCACTGATTCATTCATAAATTCATTCACTCATTCATTCATTCATTCATTCATTCATTCATTCATTCATTCATTCATTCATCAGGATTGGTGCTAGACCAGCAGTCCAGGTTTTGAGTTAGGTTCTCTAGAGATACAAGAATGAATAATGCTTCCTTCTTTCTCCCTAACAAGCAACAGATCATAGTACGACATAGCTAGAGCTGTAAGGAAATGTTTCTAAACTACACTTTCCTACAATGCAGGCACACACATTGGTCAATATGAACCAAGTCTGGGGAACGTGGTTGGGTAGCACATCTGACAGATACGTTTTTCAGCACTTTGTGCTTTTCTACATTTCTTATGCTTCTTTAGTCCTTAAATAAAAAACATAACTCCAGCTTCCCTTGGACAGTAAGTAAAAAGAGTAGAAATCCAAGTCCTCTGAAGTTCCTCTCATCCCAGTTTGGGAACTCGTTTTGCGTCCCCTGAAGTGGTGATTGGGGCTCTCCCACCACAATGGCTGGTGCTCTTTGCTTGCTGACTGGGGCCTTTCTTTGGCAGCTGCTGAGGAGTCCCTTCCCACTTTTCCCTTTTCTTGAGTTGATTGGAAAGACTTTACACCACTGTTTGGGGCTGCAGGACAGGAACAAGCCTTGATGGTATTTTAGTCTCCAGTCTAGAGGAATGTACGTCCAAGATTCCTGGGGTTTGTTTGGAAGACATCTGCATGGTACTACCTAGTGTTACACTAAAAATTACTGTTCCCCTCTGACGCTGAACTCGATCATACCTTGCTGCTCTCAGCAGGCTATCTCTGCATATTCAGGGCACTCAGCCCAGAGGCAGATATTCATTTTGGTTCTCCCTACATTGTCTTAATCCAGGTATCGAAGGGCCCAACTACACATCTATCAACCAGTCCGTCATTACTGATCTCCATATATGTTTTACCTTCTCTTTCTCTCGTGGAGAGACTATTCTTCCACCTCCCTACATTTGTGACATTCTTAAGTCCAACAAACTACACAAACTCCTAGGAACCCTTGCAACTTTTCAGAGTGAAAGGGAAATTTTTCACCTGTTAATACTCCAAAAACATTTTAAATTCCACAAGGGAAGGGGAAGGGAATAACTGAGCTACTTATTTAGCACACATGAGAACAAACCCGCACAACACATTGGGTGACTTAATTACATTTGATCAAGATTACATTATCCAAGACATGCTAAAGCTACAGTGAATGCCAGAAAGTAGGAAATGTTCTTGATAGAAGAGACGAGTGACTGGTTTCCCCTCTGTGGGAAATGGCCACGCAGCCCATGGCTTATAAAGTGAGGCATTCCCCAACCTCACCCCTGGCAAACGGGTATATTTTAGTCTTTCCAGAATTCTTATAAGAATTCTTAATACAGGAATTCTTCCAATCATCAGAGTGTGCTTCAGAACCAATAAGGTCAAAACCAAAATCTTTGGGTCTTTAATCAATGGGCAAATTCAAAAGCATGTACTATGCCTTTGGCACATTACTAATCCCTGAAAGGTTATTGAACGCAAACAAAACCTGATCCTCAAGTAGTCTCGTGTGGGAGACATATATGCATATGACCGTAAAGAGAAAGGGCCTCAAGGAGGCCCTTAACAAGTAGAAAGCCCCTAACAAGTGGTAGCTTTGGTAATAGCTGCTGAGTTATAACGAAGGCACACAAAGTTTTAAAAATTGCCCTGGCAGCGCAGCGCCAGAGGACTGAGTGGGGAAGGTGAAGAACCTCTCACACAGGAGGTTCTTTGATCTGTGCATTGGAGGATCCTTAAGGGGTTTCCAGGGGAAAACGGAAGAGCATTCCAGGCAGAAGGAACAGCACAGAGCAGAGCAAAGGCTTGAATTTTCCTTTACTAAAGGAACCCCCAGTGTGGCCAGTGGCAATAAAGTGGAGGGCTGAGAAGATGAGGTTGGAAAAGATGCAGATACAAAGGCAAATTGGACCCAGATGATGAAGGGCCTTAAAGTTCAGGATTTATTCTGTAGACAATGGGGGACAATTTCTTAAAGGGGAGATTGATGTCACTGAACTTGTGATTTAGAAAGATCACTGTGGGGCAGGGAGGGATGACTGGGAGGGATTGCTGAGAGGCAGGAAATGCAAGTTTGTGTTAGGAAGGGGACGTTACGAGGAGGAGGGGACCTAAAACAGGCAGTGCCCTGCAGAGGTGGGAGCCTGGGAACATTTAAAAGACGGGCTTATTCTTTCCAAATTAGTGGGTGTAGTTTTCAATGATGTTCATGTCTATGAACTGCAAGTTTTTTGGAAAGAAAAAAAAAAAGGACAGGATTTTGTCAGCTCTGAACCCATGCCCGAGGAAGACCAGCCTGCTGGACTGTGCAGGCGCCACTCGGTGGCAGCTCTCTGAATGACTGGCACAGGACCCTCAAGTATAACCAGCCCCGACCAAGAGGCGTACCAACCTGTCTTGAAGTAATGATAAATGCCACACTGAAGTTACACTGCACTTTTCCAGAGAGGCTAGGACACTTTCTTCTTGGGTTATAGGGATGAACATTTAAAAGGTGGCCTGTTTCAGCTAATAAAATGAAATGCTGCATTCCAGATGAGAGGGCAGAAAGCAGGTGGAGAGAAATAGAGGCCGCCGAGGGAAGCGCCCCGGCGCTCCTGTTACACCTCGCAGATCACCCAAACCTGGCAAACAGCCTGCCGTCAGTCACAGACCAAGGAAGGAAGCCCCATGCTGTGGCTCTGTCATTTGAAGTCAGAGATCCTCATATGACAGCAGCAGAAACAATAGTTGCTTGATGCTGGCTTTGGTGTCAGGGGTACAGAAGTTGAAGATGGATGACTAGTTTGGCTCCAGTTTAAAATGCATCCTCAGGAAATAAAGGGAAAAAAGAGACCCTGAATTTGGCAACTCTCTACCTTACATGCCCTTCCTATAATCAATCCTTCCCAAATACCAGGAACTCTGTCTGTAAAATCTTTCAAACCCAGCCTAAGTGGGCCACGACATGCCACTCTGCCACTGCCACATGGTCCAGCCATCAGCGCCCTCTTGCCTGGATTCCACACTAACTTCCCCGCTTTCAAGGCTGACCGTCCCCTCCCACAGGCAGCCAGGATTTTCCTTTGAAAGAGTAAATCAAATCAAGTCTCTCCTCTCCTCAAGGCCCTCGTACGGCTGCTCATCGCCCTGAGAATAAAATCCTACTCCTTACCGGGCCCACCCAGGCCCCCTGCCCCACCCTGCTACTTCAGCCTCACCTCTCACCACCTTCCCTCACGCTCCAGCTCCTCTGGCCTCCTTCCAGTCATCTGAACACACCAGGCACTCTCCTGCTTTCGGTCCCTGCACTTGCTGAACCCTCTGCCTAGAATGTTCTTCTCTCTATGGCATGTACCCAAATAGCACTCTCCCCTCTCTCTCACCCCTTATCACGCTTTTCTCCCTCATATGATTATTCCTGGTATTTTATTATACAGCTGTTTGTTTATTACATTCCACCCTGGAATGTAATCTCCCTGAGATCGAGGATTTAATCTGTTTCATTAACTGCTACATTCCAGTAGCTACAGTAATGTCAGGCACATAGTAGGTTCTCAAATATGTATTAAATGCATGAAAGACTGACTGAATGAATGATACACTGTTCTTACTCCCTAATCCAGACTAACTCCCTCTCTGGTACTGAAATAACTATTCACCTTTACTCTCACAACTTATTCAAACCCCCCTAGGCCAGCCTGTCCCAAATGATTCCCCACAGAGGGAGAGGACAGAGCAGGCTTTGGAGCCGTGGGAGCTCCGTACATTTTCGGGACACCAGATTACGCCCTCGGAACCCCTCAGCTACTGTCAAGAACTCACCAGCTGCACGCACTCGGCCTAAGGAGGGGAATTTAAAGTGTGCATCGTTGTAACCATAAACTCGGAAGATTAAATGAAGGTATGCCATAACTCTGAATGACCTCAACGTACTCCATGAACGCATTATACAAACAAAATCTAACTTTAAATAACCAGTGCGTGATTTCAGTCTTTTGATTAAAAAACTCAAAACCAGTACCTCTTTTGGAGAAAATAAAAATAAAAGCTACTTTAATGCCAAAGGAATCAAACTACCTCGAAAGGGCAAGCTAGTCAGAGGCCAGAGTGCCCTCTCCTGGCCGTGGGCAGTAACAGAACCATGCGGGGAGGGGGGAAGCGCAGAGAGGGAGCAGCTTTATATTCAGATCCATAAGTGAGATTATTTTTTAAAAATACCTTGAATCCTTCAAAGAAAATAGACGGTGGCTATTATAGGGGGAAATAGTCTCTGTTTTCAAGGGGGTTGAAGATTGCTATGAGGAACAGAAATTCAGAATTATAACAGAGTAGGATAAACAACGCAATTGAGAACACGCCCTGCAGCGGTGCTTGTGCTGAGGTCTGTAAAGGGAGTAGGAGTCATCCAGGCGACGGGAGCGATGTGCCCCTGGGAAGCTATCGTCCAGGTGATGGCTCCATAGATGCAGAGGCATGGAGGTGAGGGACAACATGTTTAAGGACGCTAGGAGTTGAAAGCTGTGACAATTGCTCTTGGTTGCCCACTCACCCGTCACCTCCCAATCTCTTTTTCCTTGCTAGTCTGCTTTCATCTTGGTGGCAGAAAATACCAGATACTGATTTTTATAGCTGCTCTTATGGCTAGAGATGACCATGTGACCCAATGATTTCTCTAACTGCTCCTATGGCTAGAGACCCATGAGATATAAGGGATCAGGAGCCTGAGGAATGGTTGAGATACTATTTCTTTCATGATGAAAGAGGAGATGCCTATGAAGAGGGCCTAGCATTCTCAATCTGCTTGTTGACCTTGTGAAGATGTGGCCCTTGGAGCTATTGGAGCCATCTGGTGACTATGAATGGAGGTATCACCAACACAGTGAGGATGGTAGTCTTTGATGACATTATGGAGCTGCTGAACCACCCCTGCGACCACCCAGCTCTGGACTTTCTTATCGTGAGGGGGGGAAAATAATCCTTATGGCTTAAGCCACTCTTGGTTAAATATTCTATTATTTACAGCCAACGCACACTCATTGATAATGCTCTTATTCTGACTTGAGCAATAGTGGGAGGTTTTAAGAAGGGCTGTAACAATGAGATTTGTATTTCAGAAAATTCAGGCTAATTATAAGCAAAGAATGAATGGAAAAGGGCAAGAGGATGGGTCAGAAGGCCAATTAGGATACTTACAAAATTTTAAATGTGGATGGGGGAGGTAGATGGAAATTAGGGTCTGACCTCTGAACTGCTAGGAATAGAAGAGAGATATAAAAATAATTTAAAAGTAAATAAACAGGATTGGGTTATTCATTGGGGGCAAAGGAATATGAGATGGAAGGAGTGAATCCCGAGCTTTGGGGTAGGTGAACAGGTGACTTCTTGATAGACTTTCAGAGAAGGAGCAGGTCAGGATGGGATCCTAATAGTGAATTGTTTGGGACACACTGGGTTTGAGGAGTGAAGTGGAGTCCAGTGAGCAGTTGGAATTTTATATCAGGAGCTCAGAACATTTGGCCTGAAGATAAAGATGTTTGACATACCCACAATCATGGTAAGTGAAGCCACAGAAGTAGATTTGGGTACAGAGCTTGCAAAATCCAGGGTGCTGGCTAGAGACTGGTTAGAGTAGGGGACCGTGTGGGCAGAGAGTAGACTACTGCAGTTTAAGGTCTCCAAGGCAACGCAGTCATGGGTGGTGGTGGTAGAACAGAACTGAAAATCACTGGGGGTGGAAATACCAAGGAACTGAAAGCCCAGGTAGTTGAACTGGCCCTTCATGCAGCGGAAGGGACTAGGATGACAATGAGAGGTGGCAAGAAGGCTCTGAGCCACTTGTCAACGTCATCAGCGAATGTGGTGAGGGGAGGATGACAGAGGGGGGCAGTAAGGATGGGTAGAGCCAGACAGCATGAGCCTCACTCTCGGTGGGAGGGCTGGTTACAAGCGGACAGCAGAGCTGTGGTTTGGAAGCAGCGATGGAAGCCTTGGCGGACACTGACCTCACTACCCTCCGTAAGCAGTTCTCAACACTGCCTCTCACCCACGGAGTGTCTGCAAATGGCCAGTCACACCTCAGAAATTCTGAATGGGGTTCTGGTTCCACTCAACCTAATCCATAATGTTAGACAAGAAAACCAAGATCCCAGAAAAAGGAAGTGACTTATGCAAGGTCTCATCTCTCCAGACCACCATTCAGCGGTCTTTCCAGGACACTCCCCTGGCACTCAGTTTGGGCTCTTTGCTTTAAAGTTGCATTAACACTAAGCGACCCCCCCCCACACACACACACACACAAACAAAAACCAATAAAAAACAAAAACATAACAAAAACCCACATGAACACACCTTTTCTTCCAAAAAGTTACTTGGTTATAAATTGTTATTGCCAATAATAATAGCCTGTCAGAAGCCAGAAACAATGCAGGCTTTGGGGTTGCGTGGGTTTTGAAAGGGCTTGTTAAGGGGAAATTGTCAGTGGGGCCTGAACTCAGAGTTGAGTTCTCCACATGGCCCTCGCAGCATCTCTAAGGGAGTTCTCAGCCACTGGGGCCACAAGGGCTCTCTGTCTAGGCTGGAGGCAAAGGCATGAGAGGTGCCAAGCTTTGCTTCTTTTGCCCTGAAGCCCACTCTTATTTTATATGACCTTTTAAAGATGATGTCCCCTCCTCTCAAACACAGTTTAAGTACTGTTATGTGGGAGATAAATTCTCAGAGGCTGAAACAATGCCATGAACAAAAGGGCCCTTTAAGAGAACTGGACTAAGTTTCAAATTTCAGCTGTTACTCACTGTTATGTGATCGTAGGAAAATTATTAAACCTCTGTGCCTCAGTTTCCTAATACTTAAAATGGGGATTTCTAATAGGTCTTACCTCACTGGGTCACTGTAAGGGATTATGTGAAATAATCCAAGAAAAACACTTAGCCCAATTTCTGGCATACTACATGCCACAACATAAGTTAATCTTCCTGGGCCTCAGTTTCCTCATCTGTCAAATGGGGAATGTTATGGATTGAATGTTTATGTCCCCCAAATTCACATGTTGAAATCTCAGCTTTCAATGTGATGATATGTGGAGGTGGAGCCTTTGGGGAGTGACTAGGTCATAAGGGCGGAGCCCTCCTGAATGGATTAGTGCCTTTATAAAAGAGACTCCAGAGAGCGCTCTTTGCCCTTCCACCAGGCGAGGACACAGTGAGAAGATGATCTACCAGGAAGCGGACCTCACCAGGCCCCAGATTTGGTGGCACCTTGATCTTGGACTTCCCAGCCTCTAGAACTGTAATAGATAAACACTTGTTGTTTAAGCCACCCAGTCTGAGGAACCTTTGTTACAGCAGCCTGAATAAACTAAGACAGGGATCAATAATAATTCTTACCTGATTGGGTTTTTATGAGAACCTGTGAGATACCATCCATGTGAAATGTTTAGCACTGTTTCTGGCATATAGTATGCACTTAGTTAATATTGTTTATAATTCATTTTTTTGCCCACCAGAAACTCCACTCCTACATATGCTTGTCCAATTGTGTCATTTGGGGGGGGGGGGCACTCCTCCTCCATCAATTAATGTGAGGTGAGGTGAAGGTGAAAGAAAGCTCTGTGCTTCCCAGAAGTAAAAGCATGTGGCTGACCTCCTCAATCCAAATACCACAGAAATATCCTTTCTCATGCACCAGCTAGAGAGGCTGTAAAACACAGCACAGGCACCGCTGGAGAGTTGCACTGCTTTACTGTTAGCTGGGACACATGATGTCGCACAGTCTCAGGGACTGAGCAGATCTTGGACTTAGTCACTCCATTCCTCAGTCTGACCTTGGTATTAGCCCCAAACATGCACATTTGCTATAACTCTCTCACCCAGAAGACGATCAGTTCTGTGAATCAGATGTTCCTTCTGAAGATTCATCTACAGGTCAGAAGAATGCAATGAATCATTTTTGGAAAGGAAAGTCAATGACCCTCTTCAGACGTGTGGACAAGGGCCAATCAAAATATTCATGCACTTAAACAAACGCTGAGGGCAAAGCCTAGAATTCCACCAGCAAATGACTCCAGAACCCTCTAGTTGACTTGCATCAGAAAACACATTCAATACCATATTTTCAAAAAGTGGTGTTGATTCACTTATAAAAGGAAGTCTTGCTCTTTACACAATTTGAGCTGTCTCCAGCAATGTCCGGGGGGGGAGGGGGGGGGGGGACTTGACCGGTAGAAAGGTGCATTCCAGGCCTCCTCGTAGGAATGGCCCCATGGAGGAAATAAGTGCATCAGGCTACTAGAGCATGGTAAAGTCAAACATTACAATCAAGAACTAATTGAACTCAGATTACACACAACTGAGATTAAATTTTAGCTTTCTGCACAGCTCACCTATGCCAAAAAAAAAAAAAAAAAAACCACCACAAAACCATGCAGATTGGATGATACGGTCTTTTCAGCCTACGTGGAAGTTTTTCCACCAGCTGGCATCCCACCTTGCTTGGGTGAATGTTTAACCACTGCTAAATAAATAAATCCTAGCTGCCAGTCCTCCTGAGGCCCATTACATAGGGCTGCTCATGTGAGAAACAGTTTGCTCACATAAATCAATGCCTGAATTTGAAGCATCTGGCCCAGTGACTTCAATTTTAGGCTTATATTTGTAACCGGTTTGATTTCTCTGTTCATTTATAGCACATCTCACCTGATCACAGTCCCAGTGACCTCCTGGCTTCAGCCCCTCTGGAGGATAACAAGCTGTTTCTTTAAGAAGACCCTGAGGACCTTCCTGAGATAATTAGGGAACATTCTCTAAAACTATATATACCCATATGGTCACTACAACCTCTGTGATGTTAATTTTATACAACTTGACAGGGCCACAGAGCTAGATGAAACATTATTTCTGGTGTGTCTGTGAGGGTGGTTCCAGATGAGATCAGCATTTGAATCCACGGATTTGTGCAGATCGCCCTCCCCAAGGTGGGTGGGCATCATCCAATCCATGGTGGGCCTTGAATAGAACAAAAAACAGAGGAAGGATTCACTTCCTTCCTGCTTATCTGCTGAAACTGGGACCTCAGTCTTCTCCTGCCCTTGGACTTAAGTACACCATCAGCCCCCCTGGTTCTCAGGGCTTCAGTCTTGGGCTAGAATGACATCACTGGCTTTCCTGGGTCCCCACTGTGTGGACTGCAGACTGTGGGGCTTCTCAGCCTCCCTAATTGCATGAGCCAATTCCTCATAAAAAATCTTTATATATAAGAATGGGTAGATGGATGGATGGACAGACAGACTGACACAGACTATTGCTTCTGTTTCTCTATAGAACCTAACATACCCTTCAAAATTTCTGAAAATCTACAGCCCCTTTTTATTGGAATTAGTAACCATCTGAGCCTAAGTATTAATTATGTAGATTGTAATTGAATAACAGCATTCTTGTTAATTCAGAAGATAAATAACTCCTGGCACCCAGGCTGTGGTCTTGAGATTCTATCTCCTGCTACAAGAACCAGAGCTCCTGGAAGAAAGGAACCTACCTTTCCGATTCCGGTTCTAAGGCAAGAAACCTACCAAATGAGCCTCTATACCAGAAAGCAAGGAATCTAGGAGAGACTTTCAGAGTCGTATCGAAAGGACTCAGACAAGCAAAAACTCATAGACACAGACAGAAGTATGGTGGCTACAGAGAAAAAGGGGGGTGGAGGGAGGTAGTAAAGAGTAAGGGGCCAAATATATGGTG
This sequence comes from Miniopterus schreibersii, assembly GCF_964146895.1. Taxonomy (NCBI): domain Eukaryota; kingdom Metazoa; phylum Chordata; class Mammalia; order Chiroptera; family Miniopteridae; genus Miniopterus; species Miniopterus schreibersii. The sequence continues at coordinate 53,920,921 of NC_138111.1, read as the reverse complement.
ACGGAAAGAGGCTTGACTTTGGGTGGTAAACACACAATGCAATATACAGATGATGTATTATAGAATTGTACATTTGAAACCTGTGTAATTTTATTAACCAATGTCACCTCAATAGATTTGATTTTAAAATTTTAAAGGAAAAAAAGCTCTTTTATGTGAGCCAGCATTTTCTTCCCTTCCAATTGGAGAGCTGTTTCTTCTCCAACCCAAATCCTTGCCTCTCCTAGTCTAAACGGGAGGGCAGTGACCAAGGCTGGGACTCTCATGGGACCCTAGTCACCTAACCATCCCAAAGCCTCACAGGGCATGGCTTGTTCTGCCTACTCCGTCTCCATTTACCTGGTCACCTCAAGTTGCCACCTTCATTCTTTTAGAGACCCACTGGCTCCAACCTTTTGAACTCCTGCTCTCCTGGCATAAACCACGAATGCTCTTAGTGAATCCATTTGAATTATCCTATACCGATGCAGTGGCCAAATAACCAAACTCATAATCCGTCACTGTTTAATGCTATAAAAGTTTGCTGAAAAGAGGTGCATAGAGCATTTGGAAAGTACAGATCATTTTCCCATTGACTTTGCCATCTCAGAAATGTTCCACAGAGGAAGGCTTTAGAGCACGAGTCAGAATCTGTTTCCAGCCCCAGAATCTGTGAACCTCGGTTTGGTTTGGTTTGGTTTGATAAAACCATATGGCACGCCCACTCTATCACACACGGTTTTAAATGCTTCACATGTTAACTCACTGAACCTTCGACAACCTACCATAAAAATCAGGTAGGTAGTATTATATCCCTATTTTACAAAGAAACTGAGGCATAGAGAATTTAAGTCTTCTTCCTGATGTAACAAAACTAGTGAAATCGGGGTGGAGGTGTGTCATGTGCTTTGAATTTGGGGACTGGAGTCTTCATCTACATAACACAAGTTATTTGGAATGCTGTGCTCTATACGGCAGGAGAGAATGGGCTTTGGAGTCAGAAAACTTCGAGTTAGAATTCTGAGCCTTAGTCACTTTATATGTAAAACTAACACTACCTTCTCTTGGGTTTATTGTGTGGATGAAATGAGAGAATATGTCAGCAGCTATGGGAAGCCCTTGGGAAATCTTCTGTGAAGCAGAGGCACACAAAGACTATAGATCTTTAAATGAGACACTTGAAGCATCTGAGTCCTTCCCTAGGAAACAGGCCTCTCCTATGCAGCAACGGAAGAAAAATGTTTAAAAGTCCCTCTTTGGTTAGAAATCATGCCTGCTTGATTTTTATGTTTCTATAGAAGCACAGGGAGTTATCTGCCACAAATGAGGTAAGAGCGTTGCAATTAGATATCACCATGGGCCTACAATTTCTACCCTGAGGAAAAACAATTAAATGCATTAGAACACGTCCTCCCTCCCCCAGGGAATACTCACCCGGTGGCCGCCACAGAGCTCGGGCTGCGCTTGTAGCCAAAGCCCCACTCCAACCCCAGTCATTGCCAAGGGGGTCATGCCAGCTCTGGGGTCAGGACTGTGAGGACGACTGACACATCCTGCCTTCAGCAGGGGCTGGATTCAACCAAGTTAATAGCTGCATAGTGCTTGGCCCGGCATGGACAGGACCCCAGGAAAGAGTGAAACCCTCTGATTTGTTTCTCACCCAGGAACCTGACGTTTCCATCGCCTTGTGATTAAAAGAATCAAAGTAGGAATTTCAGTATAAACATGGCATTGTGACACAGAAACCTCCCAGTCCTCCTCCAGGACGTTATACAAAGAAAAATTAGTGGAAACAATAGTAATATGCATAATACCATTTTGAGCAAAGTGAGCAGAAATATATAGTCATCGGCCTCAAAACAAACAAAAAACATCTAACAGATGTGCAAAGTAGCCAAATCAGGTGCCGAAGCTACTTAGGAAGAAGCTGTGCAGAGGGGATTGCTTAATGGGCTGGCCTAGGGGCTCAAAAGATACCAGCAAGAATCCACTTCCTCTAAGTATGGGGCTTACACCGATGTGAGAGATAAATACCCTGAGTATAAGAAGAGTTGCAAGATCTGGGGAGAAAAGAGCTGAAATGGACCAAGCAGCAGCTACATGGGGAGGGGTAGGTCTAGTGTGCACCACTTCAAAATCCTCTTGGCCCCACCTCTTACTCCAGCCAAAGCTGCAGCATCCACCTCTAGAGCTTTCACTGGCTTTGCACAGATGCAGGCGGACAGGGCCTTGCCTTGGGTTAACCTACCTCTCACTTCCTGGGAACTCTTGTATTCAGCCATGTGAAACCCAGAAGTGTGGGGGTTAGGAGCAATAAATAATGCTTCCCCCTGTCATCCTCCAAGTCAATGTTTCTCCTTTGTAAATTCTCACAGGATCAAGCACTAGTTGCTAACAGGACACCTTTAATAAATGTGCCTTTATATCTACTTTTTCTGCTTTGCTGTCTCATTCCCCACTTTCTGTTATCCAAGTTCCCCCGAAATCTACTCACATGCAAGCCTCTGCCTCAGGCTCTGCCTGTTGGGTGCCAAGCTAAGAACGTCAGTACCAGAAATTGCCTTAGCAAGCAAACTCTCAAAATGGGATTTTGGAGATTACCCACCAGTCAGATGGCAAGGACCCCATTGACGGTGGCCATGGAGGGACAAAGCGCCACAATGAACTCTCACCTGTGGGGGTACAGGGGCAGGCAGAAGTGAAGAGCAGCATCTGAACAGTACAGGAAGGGGGTAATTGTGAGTGAGGACTGGGGTAGTCACTGGCTTTGGTAACTGTTTTGAGTATCTTGAAAAAAAGATAGCTACAGGTCAGCAACCATTAAGCTGTAAAAACTAGGAGGTCTCTAGAAAAGCATTTAGAAGTCCCTTATTTCCTGCAGCTGTAGGGCAGGCTTAATGGAAATCAAGCTCAAAACCTGTCAAGGAGGCAAAGCTACAGAGAAAACTGGACAGTCTCGACAGCTCCCTTATGTCATAGTCAGGAAGAGTGGGACCCAGGGAATGGGATGGAGCCACCTAGGTGGACAAGGCTCATGAACTCCCAGGTCCCCTAAATCATCCCATCCGAGAGAGGCCCACCCTCCTTACACTTCAGAGAGGAAAGCGGCCTGCCCTTGGAGACGCTGCATAGACTTCACCTGAGGCTGCTGCTCTGCAAGCTCCACTCTGCCGCCTTTCACTGGCTCTTGGCTGCTAGTGTCACCCAGAGCAGAGAAATGCAGTTCCCGCCGAGTAAGAAACAGTCTACACACCGAAGGCGGCGGCTAACACATACTGGCAGGAACTAGGGCAAGACGGGAAGGGGTCTCCAGAGTGCTGACCTGGGGGTGGATGTTCAGACTATTAGGCCAAACGTGGGAGCAATTATAGGCATGGGAGGGATGTCCGATGACTCGGCATTCAACATCGGGAGCCCACTCCCTCACCCCCATGTCACCGAAGCTTGGATAAGGTAATGGCCTGCGAGGAATGGCACAGAGCTGCTGGAGCTGCTGCTTGAGGAAGAGGCGAGCAGATTCATGGATGTGAGCAGGTCAGATGGGGTCTTCTTCCAGATAGACAGCCAATTATGACAGTGCCAGTTATCACTTAAACCATTATCCTTGCCGCTTAACTACAACGTCTCAATTTTTATACTTTAAAACAATACTAGTCACAGGTTAGGGAAAACTTAAGATCTGCTTATACAGTTCATGATGATAATAAAACAGCCAGGGAAATGTGTCAGATATTTAAAGGTTACAATGGGTATTTTTGTTTTGGGTGTTTTTTTAAATTTTGGTTTTTGGGTTTTTTGACCAGCAGAGGGCAATCTAAGTCCCATTAAACTAGGGGGGGAAAGAACAGAAAGGAAAACAAACATAAAAGACAATATATAATAATCAGATGGCACCAAAATGTTGGCGACTGGGTGTGTTAAGTCAGCCAGCCCAGGTTTCCTTGGGCTCAGGAACTACTTGCCACCCTCCCCCATCTCCATGTCCTACAGAATACATTCCAATCCTTGGATGTTTCTAAAAGAAAAATCAAGGCAAGAGAAAGGCTGTGTTACTGCTAATGCCAGGGACAGACTCTTGAGTACTGCAATACTTTTAACTGTCCCTTTTCATGGGAAGCACTAGTGTCACAGGTGAGAGGCAGCTGGCTCCTCCTCTCCCCTTCTCGGTTGCCAGCCCCATCTATTAGCCACTCCTCTCCCAGGGGGGCGCACCTCTGACAACTCTCAAACCCAGGCAGGGATTCTCCCAGTGCGAGTGCGGCCTAAAGACTGCGGGCCTCAGAGCTAGAGGGAGGAGCAGGCCCCCTGCTAACCCTGCGGGCACCTGCCCCCTCCAGTCAACTGACTCAGAACCTCCGGCGTCAGGCCCCAGGAAGCTGCACCTTAGCATGCCCCCCCCCCCCGCGACTCTGACAGGAACCACGGATCTTGTTGTGACCCACTGATCCAAACGAGAAAAGCAAAGACCTGACACGAGCCCTCCTGAGCCCCTGAGTGAAACTGAGACCCACCGCTCTCCGGTTCCCTCGCAGGGCGTGAAGTGCACAGCAGAGGGGCGGGAAGGAGCCGGCTTTCGAAGTCAGCGCACCCGCAACCCCCGACCCTCAGCATCAGGCCCTGTCATCAGCATAGGTGGGAAAACGCTCGGGGCCGTGGGTCTGCACCGCTCTCAGTGAGGGTGGAGGCGCGCGCATCAAACATTGCTTAATCAATAAACGTGAATGTCCTTTTTAAAATTCAAAGCAGAAGTGGAAAATAAGTAAAGTCAGTGAACAGCTGGCTGCTTATCTTGGCTATGCAAAAAAAGCAGCTTGCATTCCTATCCAGTGTATGCGCACAAAGGACAATTTAGTTGGATTAATAAATATGTAAAATAATGGATTCATGCATCTAGGTTTTGTCATCATTTTCAACACCAAACGCAGGGGCTAAGTACCGGGAAGCAGCTGGCTCTTCTCTAAGTGTATCTAATAGAGCAGTGCTCCAAGTGTAATCCAGGGACCAGGAAACACAGCGTCACAGCATTTATTAGAAATGCAAACTCTCGAACCCCACCCCAGACCTACTGAATCAGGATCTCTGGGAGTGTGGCCCAGGCATCTGTTTTAACAAGCTCTGGGTGGTTCTAATGCATGTTAGAATTTTAGGAGCACTTAGTCAATTGTTTCCTAAACCTTTCTAATGGGAAATACACCATCCTCAGCCCCTCGATGGGCAATTCTAAGAAGCTGGAATGGAGAACTTAAGAAACCCAACTTGTGCAAGTGCCCGCAGGAGACCTTTAACATCGGGTAAGTTTAGGAGACTCTAGACAACTGCCTGGTTTCTTCATGAGTCCTGATGGAGGCAGCATTTTGATAAGAGATGCAAGTAAGAATCACTGGTGAACCTTTTAAAAAAAATAAGATTCTCTGGCCTTTTCCCAAACTCTAGTCAATCACTACCAGGATGGGTGGTAGAGCAATAAATAATGAGTCTTGTTCTCTGCAGCAAGTGACTTAAATGAAAAAGGGGTCACTTTTCAATGGGGATGGCTCTGCGCCTACGGATGCTGGGTGCTGGTGCTACAGCCTGAGATCCTCTGCAAAGAACCAGCACCAGGCTCAGGCACAGGGGCCAGCGCAGCACTTACCGGTACCCGCAAGTGCTCGGGCCAGACGACCCGGCAGCAGAGGCAGCCCAGGACCAGAGACAGACAGAACCCCACAGACAGAACCCAGAGAGAACTGCCTGCCAGTTCCGAAGCGAGCGGGGACAGCAGCCACACTTCATTTGATTTAAAAAGTAAAGAAATGTGACATTTCTTTTACCAGTCACACATGGAAAGATTTTAAGGAAACCAAAACACTAGGAGGGAAATGAAGTGTGAAAATGTTGCTTTAAAAGTTTCTCTTACTTTACATTCTGCCTCAGCTCCTGCATCGGAAATTCTATAAAGTCGGCCTTGTGTAAGGCCTTATAGTCTTATAGTCTCTTTATGTCACCATCGAGAAGCTCACCATTTCTTCGTCTTGCTACTAAGATATTTCATAATGTTGGTAAATTCCCTTTTCCTTTTTAAAGCTCTAAATCAATATGAGACACTGCACTGGGCAATCAACCCATTTACAAAGCTTTCTTTTCTCCCAGTATATCAACCCCAAAGAGCCGAGTGTTTACGGGTTAACACTTTAGCCTTCAATCAAAATCACATATCTTGAGCTTAACACAGCGCTTGATCAGGGTAAGAAATAACGCTGCTCTCATTTCTTCTCCCTTCAATTACAAGCACCATCTTATAAAACTGCTGGATGTGTCCAACTCCCAGGTGTGAAAAAAAATGATATAGGAAACTCAAACACAGCTGCAATGCACATCTATTTTTATTGCTTAAAGGCCGCTAAAAGCCTACAATCAGGATAGACCCTGCCAGGTGAAGAAATCTACATTTTGCCTGCCTGGAATATAATGAAAACTCCCGATTTAGTGAATGCTGGAAACATTTTTCAGATGACACAAACAAGTATACGTGAATCTTCAGTTCCTAAGACCACATCTGCCATGGGGGAAAGATAAAGAAACCAGATTACACAGAGGGGTTCAAGCACCTGTGAGCTTTTCTGATACTCATACTTTATTCTCTGCCCCCTATGGTGGACAGGTTATTTCCTGTCCAAAGGGACTTTCCTAAAATCTTAGCCTTGGTCCATGTGGGTGAGTATCAGCACCTAACCACAAGGGGTGGTACAAAGGCCCAGGGCTCCTTTTTGAGCAAACGGTATCGCGACACTGCGCTCCATTCCTCTGCCTCCAGCGGTGCCAGCCTGCTTCACTCCTGTCGAGAATCGCAGCTCTTCCTGCACCAAGTGGAAGGCCGGATGTGAGTGACAGCTGAGTGGCATTCAGTGGCCTAGTCAGCATTCATTGGACCCTTTGAAAAGTATCTTTGTTTTTTTCCTTAACAGCTTTAACATGTCCCCAACTGACGGGCCTAGAAATTGCTGGTGTGGCTGCCCCTCCACGCGGCCCGTAAAGTCTTTTCCAGCATCACGCAGAATTCCACGTGGAGGCTTTCGGCTGCCTCTTTCTTTAGCATTAACGCCTTCCTGTGTCGCCACCTCCATCCCCAAGGGAAGAAAGGCAGTTCTTAACCTGGTAATGGGCCTTAAAAGTGCCCACGTGAGCCTTAAAAGTGCCCACGTGGTCCCATCCAGAACACTAGAGACGGACTTGAAAATAGAGCCTTGCAATAAAGCTGATTTCCTAAGTCGCTGCTAAGTCTATGCAGAACAGGATGTGGCATAGTACAAGATACGTGTTATATGCTATACGAAGTCTTAGGGAAATTTCAATTCTTGGTCACGCCATTCTCATTGCCTTATTTATAGCAAAGAGAAACTAACAAAAAAAATAATTATTTTCCCAGAAAGTGTTCTAAGACCTGTCAGACCTAGTAGAAAATTAAAACGAGACAAATGTTTCACTGACCTTGTTTCCCATTTTAGTTCAGTTTAGTTTAGTTATGTTTCTGTTTCCACTTCAGACAGTTTGTTCTGTGATCAGTCTAAGAAGAACAAGTGTTTTGGGGTAGATTCGATTTTCCCAGGGGTGGTCCACAGTTCCCTGCTCTTTCCTATAAAGTTCTATAAAGGGAAATTTATTATACTTCAATAAAAATAAGGAATTCAGACAGTTCTGAATCTGGTAAGTGTATTATTAATAGTCTCCAAGGCTCCCTTAAATAAATATTTAAGTATTAAGTTCTTTCTGGAAACCGTGGTATGGCTCTTTTACTTCATTTGATGCTGACTCATAATGAGATTCCTCTGTTTCATGCAGGCTCTTGCTATTAGTTACCCTTCGGAGTTATAAGACTCCTCTTGCAAAGGTGCAGTCACATTCGAAGGTGTAACATTAAAGTAAATGGAGCGCTTTATTCAAATACGGTTGGACACATACATGTCTCTTTTTGGGCTTGTCTTCTGTACATATCTTCTTTTTTCTTACCATTGCATCACCACCACACTATCTTAATTACTATAACTTTGTTTTATATCTAGAAGTATCAAGTCCTCCAATTTTGCTGTTGTTCAAGAAGAGACATCCCTTAGCATTTCCACATACATTTTATAATATACTTGTCAATTTTCACACACACTGAAAAACTTGAGATTTTGGTTGAAATTGCACTAAATCTATAAGTAAATTTGTGGAGAAATATATCTTTAAAATGCTGTTTTCCAGTATATCAACACAGAATATTTCTTCCTTTATTAAAGTCTTCATTTCTCTCAAACATTTCATAAGTTTCTATGTAGAAATCGATGAGTTTGATTTTTTGATGCCTTTGTAAATATTTTTAAAATTCCCCTTTTCTAATTGATTGTTATTGATATACAGAAATATTTTTGGATATTGATCTTAAATCCAATAATCCTATTAAATTCACATATTGATTCTAATAGTTTATCTGGGATTCTTCTGGATTTTCTCCATTCATAATAATGCCATCAACAATTTATTTTTTAAATTATCTGTGATACTCTAACTCATGTAGCTAGAAAAAAAATACTGTTTTCATGTTAGAGTGGTCCACATGAAGAATTTCCTATATTACATTAAAACTAGACATCTGGACTACTGGCCTCAGTCAGCATAGAGGATACAAAGGGCACCCGATGCTTAAAGAGCATCTTTATTTTCTCAGGAGCTTTGGAAATATGTATTCTGTGTGCACTGTTTCCCTATCCCCACCCACCCACATCTACTCCCCCCCCCCCCATATATACAGCAAGAGAAAAGAATGCTGGCTCTTGACCAACTTGCATTTCCATGTGTATTTTTTTCTCTCTAAGCATGAAAGAAAACAAAAGACAGGTTGAAATTATATATTTTATTTGCCCCTCTGAACATGATATTCTTCTGGTATCACCACTGATGATAACTCACTTAGCATCTAAAAGACTTCCTCTCTACACGATCTCCTCCGTCCTGGGGTTACCAAGAAGTTACCAGTGTCCAGGCCAGCTCGCATCTCGATGAAACTTTTCCCACTTACAGAGCAGCAGGTCTGGTTTGCTGGTACCAGAAAACAACGGAGAGTGAAATGAGCCTCAGTCCACCCACTGTCGGACCCAAAGAACTGACACAAAATAAGGGGCTAGAGCCTTGGGTTTTGTCTTCAGCAATATTTATTGGAAACAGCGATGCTTCCCGTGGTAAGAGTTTATACATTAAGCAATAAGATTTGCCTTTCACTCCACATGATCCACTACCGCAGGTGGCACGTCCGAAGCAGCACACTAAGCCTCTGAAAGAATCTGTACAGCTAGATAAATAGAACTCTGGATAGAACTGAACAGGACTTTCATGACTGATACAAAAAAAACAACAACACTCATAAACTTACACACAGCACGGTCCACATGAAATGAAGATGAGACAGGAGGGACAGATAAAAGTAATGACTGAGTGGGAACCAGTTTTGCATATGCAGCCACACTTCTTACTCTACTAAGCACAAAACTCATCTTTACTTGGTCCTCATTGAGGGCAGAATATGCACAAATGATGTTCCAAGAACACAAGGTGAAAGTGGAGAGAAAAGATAGTTACTGTTTCTTGGTCTATGAACTAGTGGAAAAACGGTTTCTAGTGTTTTTCTCTTTGTGTCTCTGTGCCAAATGGATTTACGAAACACATACTTTATAAATAAAAGTGAAATGACAGTATTTGTTCCCCTTTCCCCGGGCATTCAGAAATGCCCTAAATACACACGTTGTTTCTTTACAGCAGGAAATTTAAGCTTGGAAACAGGTCTCCTCCCAATTCCTCATAACGGAAAATCTCGTCAGCCCCTCCCGCAATATGCCGATTGCTAACTGTCTTACTTAGAAATAAAATGGGAGTCCTCCTCTGGCTTCAACAGCAGGGGGGGAGGAAGGCTGGCTGTTACTCAGAAATAGGCATAAGTGGGAGGAACAAAGGTGAATGTTTCCAGAGAAGGCTCTGAATCCACACTCAACACTTTTCTACTGATGCTATCGAAGGACTAAGTCTTTCAGACGGGAGACCGTTTGCTGGTGAGGGAGGCTTTCTTCGGCAGTTCTGTGACTCACATGTTTGGGAGGGGGCGATGTGAAAGCAAACACTTTCTCCCCTTTAGACGGAGAACCTGAGACCTGGAGAAGGCCCCTGGGTGATAGATAATACCTTCAGTAGGATGGTTTCTCTGGGATGGGGCTCATGGGCATTATTCTAAGAAGCGCAGCCTCCTGAGAACTGTCTGAACAGCAGCTCTCTAACTAGTGGCTGGTCTCAGATGGTATTTTAAAAGCACATGCCATGCCCACCAGGCTGAGAAGATACCATCCATCACCGTGACTCCTGTGACATCACACAAGTCAACCAAAGACGCTCTGTGGGGCTGGATGACTTGGACCACTGCGGCCTGCACTGGGGTGTGTTGTAAGCAGCATTACCAAAGCAGTGGTTAAACTTAACTATCTGGGTCAAGAGGAGGTGAGCCAGCCAGCATAACATACTAATGGGGCAGGGCAACCAGAATTTCCACATAATTGATGGGGAAGAAACCTGAATGGCCATGAAGCATCCCCTCATACCAGTTCTCATCAATTTGGTTAGTGAGTGTGATGATATCACCCTCTTTAAAACCCAATTCCCCTTCATTTTCAGGTTCAAAGTCGTACAGAGCTCGGCAGCAGGGCTGATCCATTGGGACACCTGGGAGTCAGAGGAGGAGAGAAGAACACAGAAAGACAAGGGGAATTTAACTCACATGTGTACCACCTTCTGCACCTGCCTGATGACCCCTCGGTTCCTCCCTCACTGCTCTTGCTGCTGAAGCCTCTTCTTGCTACTAGCCCCCAGTGTCGCTGCACGGTGTCTCCCCCCTACAGTCTTCAGGAGCTCTCTCAGATGTATGGAAGGTGCTGGACCCCTGTTCCCATCTCCAATATGAAAAATGGCCTCATCTGTTCTTGTGATGTGTACAGCAGAATTTATCAAGGCTGCCTTCCTGACAATGCCCAGTGATGGGAAACCCAGCGACTTAAGGAGATTTAATGACATTTGGGTTCATAATACAGCATGGCCAGAACTCTTTCCATATTAGCACTTTAAAACCTCTGCACACGTGAAATAGTATAGTTAATTACATGGACAATGCTTTGCAACCTCAGAATAACTGTGCAGTTCTCACTTTTTAAAAATAAAGACTCCAACCTCTGGAAAACCACTATGATGTGGTGAAAACACAACAATATAAAACACTGGGTTCAAGTTCTAACTCTGTGTGACCTTGCACAAGGCACTTTTCACTCTCAGGTTTTTTGTGTAACAACTCACTTCACAGCACTATTATATCTATTAAAAGAGATTATGTAAAAATTATATAATTTACACCTTGTAAACTACTGCATGTATAAATTAGAGGAGTGCATCGGAACTACAACATGTTAAAATAATGTACTATACCTTGAGTAAAATAATGAAAAGAAATAGAGTTATATCTTGAAAAGGACCTATGTTAAATGACCAAGTATGATTTTTCACCTAAGCCCACATATACTTCTATGATAGTATATAGAAGTATATAGTATATGCTTGTAATAAAGGGTTAATGAGAAGAAAAAAAAAGACCAAATATATTCACACATATGCACATAAACTCAGACGAGTGTATACAGCTCCCATGCCATCTACATGGCTTTTAACGTCAACAATGTAATATGTTTTCTTGTTTAAAGAAAGCAGAGCCCTGGCCAGTGTGGCTCAGTTGGTTGGAGCACTGTCCCGTACACTGAAAGGGGGCGGGTTCGATTCCCAGTCAGGGCACATACCCAGGTTGCGGGTTCGATCCCCGGGTGGGGTGCATATGGAAGACAACTGGTCGATGTTTCTCTCTCCCATCCATGTTTCTCTCTCTCTCCCCCGCTTCCTCTCTCTCTGAAATCAGTAAGAACATATCCTCAGGTGAGGATTTAAAAAAAAAAAAAGAAAGCAGAAAATGAACAAGCCTCTGAAAGAAAAGTAAAACATGCAGCTGGTTTCCGCACAGGAAGAAGGGAGTTCGGTCGCCACACGTGACTGGTCCTGGGGCAGCTAACTTCTAAGGGCCACCGCTGCTTATGCCCCACACCGAGCTGTGAGCAGCTGACGGGAACACGGAGAAACAGAGCTCCCACTGTCATCACAGACCTCACTTTTCCTTCAGAGCCTCCTGAAAGCAGCTCACAAGAGGTGTCCTGCTGGAAAGCATCAAGCACTGGAAACGCAGGGGAAACGGGGAAGCTGCGTGTCTTTAAAATCCACACCCAGGATGAGATAGCTTCCACGTCTTCAGCCCAGCAAATGCTAAGGTTGGAGAACTCTCGCGCACTGTTCTCGCCTATTCGCTCCTGTGCCTCAAAATCCAACTCGCCGCGCCCCTGGAGCGGCCGCCCGAGGGCCGTGTGCGCGTGTGTGGGGCGCGCGCGGCCCACGGGCACTCACTCCCCTGCCTGCGGGAGCCACGGAAGGGGGAAAACGGAAAAAAAGACGCCACCCCGACACAAAACTCACGCGTTAAGATGATTTTACGACCACAAAGGAGGGACAAAATCAAGTGTGATAATTAGGGGGTGAAGAGCTGATGATGGAGAGTGAGAGAGAAAAACGATGCGTTTTATGGAGAGAAGAGGCAACGAGAGGAAACGACACGGCCAATGAGAGGAGAGGGGTCCTTTCCAAAGAGTTTCTGAAATCAATTAAGATATATTTTTTAAAAAACAACAACAAAAAAACCCCCAAACAAACAAAACCCAAAAGCGTTTCTCCCTGACACAGCCATCGCTTAGAAACGCATTGCTGGATATTTCTTACGCAGCCAGGTGAGAGTGCCCCCAGGGTTTCTGGGACAGCGTCGGCAGGGTGGCACCCCTTACCTGAAGGCTTGGGGGTGCCCGTGTGGGAGAGGCCCCCGTTGGGCTGAGTGCTGTCTCCGGCCGGGAACTCCAGGCTCATCCGCGGCTTGGGCTGATACTCCCTCCTCGGCTGAGACGAAGCTTGTCTTATTCTGCGTTGGAAAGAAGAGCAGGAGAGACAGTGTGCAGCCAATTAAGGAGCCAAATGGAAAGCAGTGAAACCCAGGGTCACCCGCAGTCTGCCACGTGCAGCAGCGGAAATGGAAAGGGCCTCCGTTGTCTCCTGTGCCTGTGTCTGCTTTGGGTGATGTCCCTCTACGGCCACGGCCTCCCTGCCTCCGTCCCCTCTCTCAGTCCCTCACTTCCAGCCTCACTTCCTGAGCTCACCCTGCACTGTGCGGTGCCAGGACCACAGAGATGAGTCAGACACAGTGTGTGCCCTCAGGACTTGCGGTCTGTGGGGGGACAGAACATAAACAACTGATCCCCATGAACAGCAGGAAGTGCTGCTCTAGAGATAGGTGCGAAATGCTGCAGGACCACGGGGTGGGGGGGAGTCTGCCTGTCCATGGGGAAGCTGGAGAAGGTTTAAGGAAGAAGGGGACGGATAAGTAGGAGTCATTTCCAGAGGAACAGTTTGCAGAGAGAGTCATTCCATGCAGAGCTTGAGAAGGCTGGAAGGGAGGAAAGGAGGAACCGTGTGCTCCGAGGGCAGCGAGCAACTTGCAATGCAGGAAGGAGAAAAAAATGAGGGAAAACAGGAGCGAGGGGCAAAGGGACTGCGACAGGTGCACTCTGCACCCCCTGAAGCGTTTCCGGTTTCAGTTACTCACTAAAGAAAGTGCAGGCAGATCTGCAAAGGTGGGGAGACTGAGGGAATGGTGACAGTGGAATGACAGGGACTTGGTACATATTTTAGAGGAAAGAAAGGAAAGAATATCAATCATGCTCGACACACGTCACAAAGACACATTTCTTCAGCGTGTTCGAGCGCGTGGTTGTAACCCTTTCTGGAGGCCTCCGAGTGTTCCACACATCTCCAGCAGGGTGCACTGAGGGAGGACCCGCAGTCAGAGCCCCCGTGGGGCGGGGGATGCTGAGCAGAGGAAGCCATGGGAGCAGGAGAGGAGGCTTCCACCGTGCAGCACAGTGACTGCTGGAGTCGTCGTGCATCTAGCCACCTCGTCAGCTGTGAGCGTCAAGGCTGCTGAGGTGACCCTTCGATGTACCTACATTTAGCAAAATCACCCTGCTTAATCTGGCTAAATAAAGCAACATGTATTATAGGGCAGGGCCACTGTATACAGCTGAGCAGGCTGCCCCCCCAACTCCAGGGAGCCCCATTCACAAAGAAAACAACCACAGCGCTGCTGTGGGCACCTCTGAGGAGGTGGGACAGGCACAGGAAAGCAGCCCTCTCTGACGGACTTGGTAGCCATTCAGACAAACACAAGGTGTGAAAGGTACAGCTCTCAAACAGGTTATGCTTGATCATGAACCACTGTGTGACCCAGAGCTACTTAGGCAGCTCCCTGAGCCTCAGTTTGCTCATCTGTTAGGAGAGGCTGACAATGCTTGGCCTTCAAGGCTGTTGTATAATTGATGATGATATGCCTTCAGTACCCACACAGAGCAGCGGATCAGTAAGTTGCATCCATTATCATCGGAGCATCCTGCTGTCCCATCTGTGGCAGCCAAAATATAATCCTAATACTGACTTCGCATACACATGAAATTAGATTCAGTGCAACAAAGTAAAACAAAACATCAGGAGAAATAAAAGCAAAACAAATGACCCACAGGGTGCCCATACAGGATCAGCAGGAATCCTGGCAGAGGTTTTTCTTCAACTGTATTTTCTCCATTATTTCCATGTCATTTTTATAACAAGAAAATGGGAATGTAAAATGCAGGGAACTGTCAAATACCTTTCTTCCAGTCTGACGGTGACTTGCTGCAGGATCTGGACTGCCTGCTTATGGTACTCCAGCTGGGCTTGGACGAGCGCAGAGAGCTGGCTCACCTGTTCGATCTGCAGACCGATGGGAGGAATTACACCTTAGTTACTAGGTTACTGTCCGTGAGCAGCTACTACTGTCCTGTGCATATGACAGGGCTGCCAGTGACACACAGCCCAGGGGTTGGTGACACCCTGACTGCGTGGTGAGCCCACTAAGACACAGAGCTTTACAGGTTCCAAATCAATGAAGGATAAGAAAGCATCCTTATGCTTGGGAATTCTAGTTCTACGAGGAGAAGCAACAGTATTCAGAATCCTCCTGACGATTACACAGCTCTCATCAAACAGTCTCATGCTTAGCTACACCCTTCTGGAGGGTTTGCCTTATTTTACTGATACCCTATAAGAAAAGACATGTATTGACCAAAGGATCCATTGCTCCCTATACTTTTCATGCTAAGTCAATACTAGTGCTGTTAATAAAAACGTGAATATTGATTCCTCACATGAGGCACCATGGGCAGCATGTGGTACCACGGAAAATCTTTTGTCCTCTGTGAGCCTCATCTGTAAGGTAAAGGGGTTGGGTCAAGTGACATTTGGTTTCATTCCAGCGCTAATATTCTAAGCATACTCGGTTACTCTTCACTTTGCATCTTGTGTTGTGATCTAGCTGAACAGTGGCCTCCAAATGAACAGAGGCGGTGCTGGCCCATAAGTTCTGGGGTGCGGTACAGCCCCGGGTGCAGGTCAGGAGCACTGTGACTCAGGTCACCCCTGGCCTCCCCCATGCCTACGGCACTCCTCTTAAGTAGGTAGGTGGACACATGTTGTTTTACATAAACACAAACCTACACTGCCTCTGGGTGATGGGAAAGTCTGGGCATGGTCAGCATGCCCCCTCTGACACCAGTCAGGGAAAAGCAGTTAATGGTAAGTGCACAAAGGCTCTGTAAACATCTTGGCGGAAGTCAGTCAGCAAGTAAATGGGCCAGAGGTGGGGTGAGCAAGGACAGGAAGGCTGGTAACAGGTTTCATACAGCAGCGGTTGGAATGTAACTTCTAAAGCTCTGAGTAATAAGTTAGTCCTCTGGAAATGTGACAGCAGCCTTTAAACCATCTCATCTATTCCCCAAATGGAGTATCTATGCTACAGTCATCAATCTCAATTGAAATTACCTTTGAAAGACTTTACTTTACTTCAAAATACAGAACATCTTAACCCATGTTTAACACTCTTCTGAATGCATTTTAGTTGATAGTCTTATACAATATGCAGTCAATCTGCCCTGCATTTCAACAGAGTATTTTTTTTTTTAGCTATTGGGCTGACACACGAGTCATCAGGAATATTCTTTATCTCCCCACTATTGGTGAGATCATTAGTAGACAAAAATATAGTTAAACTATAGAAATACAGGAAAAAAACTTACCATTTCTAATCTACTTTGTAATTCAAATTATTATTTTTTAAATCAACTGAAGTTCTCATCGCATAGTGTGATCAAATATTAACACTTTTAATGATGTAACCTTTTAGCACATTAACCTTGAGCCTCATGGAAGATTAAATGAAAAACCACAGGAGAGTCACTCACATCCATCTCCAACAGATTGAACATGCTTGACTCAGCTATTTCTTTAGACTCGTCGAACTTCTCCAGAGCTTGCCGGAGCTCTTCATCTGGAATCTTGCCTTGTCGTTTCTTCTTATAATCGAAGTCCAGGCGTCGACCCTCCAGCTTCTTTAGATGATGCTGAAAAAGTCGGGGGCAGGCTTACACTTTGAAAGGACTCGTGGAAATGGCCTATTTAGAGTTCACTTCTCCAACATGCCTGTTAGCTTCCAAAATGAAGCAGGCTACGTTCTAAAATATCATGTCACCAGACAAAAACCAAACAAACATGCATCAGTGGGGAAAATGCTTCCAACCGCTGTGGGGAACCTTTATTTATTTATTTTTTGCCCTCACTGAGACAAATCCAGGCTGGAATCTGCCTTCCCCTTCCAGATAGAAGCTGGGAATGTGTACACACGCTCTACACGCGGAAAGCACAGAGCCTGCAAATCCCCAGCTCCAGGGGAAATGATATCTTATGAGAAGGCAGAAAAAACCCCCACTTTCCTTGAAATGAAGAAAAAATGGAATTCTTGATTTCTTTTTTTTTTTTTTAATTTCTTTTTTTTTTCCTAATATGTGTTTATTGATTTCAGAGAGAGGGAAGGAGAGGGAGAGAGAGAGAGAGAAACATCAATGATGAGAGAGTCACTGATCGGCTGCCTCCTGCACACCCCTGACTGGGGATCAAGCCCCCAACCCGGGCATGTGCCCTGACCGGGAATCGAACCCCGATCACCTGGATCCTAGGTCTATGCTCAACCGCTGAGCCACGCCCGGCCAGGTGGAATTCTTGATTTCAAATCATAGAGCCTTAGCACTAGAAAGGACTTATCCCTGAGGTAATCCAATCTGTTAGAACTGCCTGATTCATTATTAATGGCTTATTTAAAATATGGATTCTTGATCACCTAAATTAGCATATCCAGGGCTGGCGCCTGGGAATCTACATCTTAGCACTTAGCCTCGTTGACTGAAGCAGCTTTTAGGGAACCACTGATTAGTTTAGGTCTCCCATTTGACACTCAGTCACAAAATCTGACTCAGAAGGAGCCTTAGAAGGGACCTAATGCCCACAGGGCACTTCAAGCCCTCCTTGCATCATCCCACCACATGCTGTCCAGTCTCTGCCCAACACCTTCAGTGACCAAGTGAAAAAGTGGTTTCTCAGAGCTACAAAGTATTTTCTTCCTAAGAGCCTCCATGTTCCATTACTAACAGGTAGGGGAATGGGCTGGAATTCCTTCGATCTTGGGTGTGTACAGAGCAAGAGGCAGATGAAAACAGAGTTGGGAATGGTGAAGAAATGAGAAGGAAAGAAATAAGAAAAACACCCCAGACCTTCCCTCCCACTGCACACCCTGCCTCCAACCCATGCTCTGACCCAAAGCTCGATGTTTGTTCCTTTGGAGGGAAACCCTTGCAAAAAGGCTGAACTTGCGTCAGCCATGGCACAGCGAACTGGAGTCAGAGTTCTGTTTTAGGTTGAGAGCGAGTCTGCCCCTTACTAACTGTGCAGCCACGAGCCAGTGCTGGGGCTGCAGGGGGCTGAAGCCAGAATAAGGGGATCTAGGAGACTTCAAGGTACAGCACCCATTTCTCAATAAAGGAAGCCACATTTCAGACACGGTCAACAAATAGTTGTGGGAGGAATGAGTGAGCAAACATTACACGCCTAGTCAGAGGCAAAGCCCGTTGAACTTTATTTGGAATAGCTCAGCTTTCCACATGTTTCAGGAAGAAAACAGCTGTGTGTCCTTTCTCAATCCTAACAACTGTTACGCAAATATAAAAACTACTGATTTAACTAACAACTAGTGCAGCTAGCATTTTAGAGAATGAAACCAGTCCAGACAACCAGAGAATAAATAATATAATTATGTATTATTAGGGAAAGAATATTATCCTTTTGGAGGAAAAAAAGCTTCAAAGATCTTGAAAACTGAATGTGGAGATCAAATGTAATGTCCGTGGGTGGCACAGTCCTAACAGTGGGGCAAAAAGTATTGCATTTCTGGTTTCTTATAATTTATTTTGCTGGACTGTTTTGCAATTCATGTGCCCAGTGCTGACAACGTGCAAATAAACTTAAAAAATGTTTTCTAAAGGAAAGGGCACCCGCACCTGCACAACCTAAACTGCCCACTTCCCAGAGGACTAGTGGCAGATACCTGAATTTCCCTCAGGTCTTTGTCATGAAGATTCTGAAGGGGGTCAATGAAGTTCTGCTTCACTTCCATGTCCAAAGAGTCTTTCACCTCCGAGAGCTCCCGCATGGCCTCCCCCACGTCACCGAGTGCTGGGCCTAGAAGGGGGAAATGAAGCTCCTGTATGTTAAAGAGCAGAGGGGAAATGCACTTGCATTGACAGGGCCCATCACAGAAGAAAACCCGCGGACGCCTGCCTGTCTCCCGAAGACAACCGAGATGAGAGACAGTATGCAGCTGTCAGTTCACACCAGCAACAGACGCAGTGCCCCCTGAGGAGGTGGTGTCTCTTATAAAATTTTGCTTTTCCTTTAAAAAGCAATTTGGGAAGCTCCCTGCCCTTCCTTATAATTACCAGCTTTCCTGCTTAAGGGCAATACATTTCTCAGGAGCAAATCATTTGCTAAGACCATCATTTGCTAAGACCTCACATCAGAAGGGAATGAAAACAAAAGCTGCTCAGTATGTAGCTGAGGGTCACAGGATATGTCTCATCTGAGGCACAAGAAGTTGGTACCACATACAAAAGAGCAGAGATCTAAGAGAAAGCCCATGGGGCATTGTGTTAAATCACACTCATTGTGACTATTGTTCTGCCTCAATATCCAGTCACTGCCAGATATACTCAATAGTAAGGGTCCAGGTATTTGGATATGTCAATCCCCTACTGTATAAATTGGGATCTCATCAGGGAACTAGAAAATAAACAAAATCCCTACAACAAACCACACTAAAAATGTTGAAACAATTCTGAAGACTAATTTTTGTCCCTTGTATACAGGGCCTAAAACTGAGAATCAAAATACGAAATAGTCTGAATAATTTCCTAAAGAGTTTCTTTCTGGCACTAAAATCCCAATGGTCAAACGGGAGAATTAAAATAGGAGAAAGCACTCATTACCGAAGTTGCAGTCGTCTCCAAGCTCTCTTCCGAACTTGAGCATGGCCTCTGCGAGCAGCGCTTCCGCCTGGGGATAGCCTGGCCCTTTCTCCTGGCCGCGGATTTTTGACATTGTGTTAATCATGCTGAGTTTAGCTCTGGAAGCTGAAGGCAAAGAGATAATAGGCTTTCAAAGTAGGCAATGTAATAAAGCAGAAAGAGGACTGGGTGACGACTCAGGCCTTAACCAGTCTATAAACCAGCTCAGCTACTGAAAACTGCACCCTCTCCTTCCTAGCTTCAGTGTCTTCATCTATAATATGTGGAGTTTGGTCCACAGGCAGACAGATATATAGATGATATAGATATAGGTATAGGTAGAGATAGACATACACATACACATAGGCATATATTTTTTAAATCACTAAACTCTCTCAAAATCTTAAGAGGAACTTAGAAAAGGTAAAGTCTTCATGTGCTCTTCCTGTGCCCTTTCCAGGCCTCTCTTCATTGTGGTGGTCTTGGCAGGGCCTCTGTGGAGCTGGGTGGCCCCATGGAAAGCATTTTGAAGACTATTGGATTATGTGATCTCTATCGCACAGGGAATCTAGTTTTAGAATTCTAGTCTTGTATTTCAAGTCTAGTAGTCCGTGGACTAAAGTAGAAAATTAACTCTTGCAGTGTGGGCCTTATGCCATGTTTCGATTACACCCTGTATAAAATGGAACTATTTTCAAAATCACTTCTCAGCTAAAATTCTGACAGCAAACAGACCCACGAAGAACAGAAATACTGCATTCATTAAACACACTTAATCACTTCTCTTAGCACATAATTGTATCGGAAAATTAGTTCTGTGCCACAAAGACAGCATTTCGATTTCTTTTTTTGCTTAAATTCTTATACAAGAAGATGCCTAGAAAGCAATTAGTGTTGTAGTAGAAGAAACTGTTTTACTAATACACTGCTAAAGTCCATAATTTACATGATGCTAGGATACAAGGCTTCCTCAGCTTCATTATTAGAGTTGAGACGGTACATTAACCTAGGACTGCCCAAGATCGCTCAGTACCAAAACCCAAGAGAAATCACAGCTACAGGCACTGCCAGCATCCAGTGGCTGACACTGAATCTTGAACATCTGTTTCAAATAGGCTTTCATTTCAACTTCGGGCCTCAAAGGTTGAGACTGGTGGTAAGAGAGTTACCATGAGAAGACCCCCTCCCAACCCTACACCAGGCATATTGCAATGAACAAGACAGCTATGGTCCCTGCCCTGACAAACCTAGAGGGAACTGAGGGTAGCATCTATTTTAAAAGCAATCTGAGTGAAATGTGTATACGAAGTGTCATCCAGGGGATGACAGTGAGCCACAGAAGTACAGCATCACCCTAGTTTATAGGGGTGCAAATTGCAAAGAAAAATTCCAGAGAGAAGTATCTGTAAGCTTAGAATTACATAGAGTAACAGTCAGGCTAAAAGCAATATGCAAAGTGTAGTGGGAACTGGAAAAAATATGATGCATGTTTTCTTTACTCTGCTTTTCATAGAAAAGTGCATCATACATGTCAAATTTCAAAAACTGAAAATGGCACATAGTCACACACATTTTTGAGGGGATGGTATCATTAGCTTCTATTTTCAAAGCCTTTTCTACAATTAGCCATATCAGATCCAGGGAAGACGCAGCCCCTGGCCTCAAGGTGCTCACAATATAGTAAGGCACCAGGTAAACAGGGGCAACAAACATAAACACAGTGCCGGCTGCCATGTGCAAGGTCCTGGGGGAACAGACAAGGAGTCACAACGGCACAAATGAAAGAGAAACAGCCCGGCCGGGCATGGCTCAGCAGTTGAGCATCAACCTAGGATCCAGGCGATCAGGGTTCAATTCCCGGTCAGGGCACATGCCCGGGTTGCGGGCTCGATCAATGACTCTCTCATCATTGATGTTTCTACCTCTCTCTCCCTCTCCTTTCCCCTCTCTGAAATCAATAAAGATATATTAAAAAAAAGAAATAAACAGCAGATAATAACAAGTACCAAAGGAACAGAAGGAAAGGAGACCAGTGAGATCAAGGACAGGGTACGGAAACCACACATGGTGTTATCCCTTCAAATCCTGTGCTGACCATTCTACAAGCTACAGGTTTATTCCTTCTATGAAAGCTGGCTGTTGATGTGCTTATATCTTGGTTCTGTTAAGAGTTGTCTTCTGGTAAGTAATTCCCAGAAGTAATTATAACCGTTTTAATATACTGTAGCTAATTTTCAAATTCATCATTTTGAATGTTGCTCAGTTATGGAGAGTCGTATTCTTCTAACTACTTAAGAACATCGTGAATATATTCTACAGTTTAATGAGAAGGGGGAAGAACACCATAGTCTATTAGTTTATTTCTGCAAATCATCTAAAATACCTAATAATCCACACATTTGAAAAACTGCTTTTAAATTCATTCACAAACCCATTAAATATTTATTAAGAATCCTGGATTAGTAAAATTTCTGTGTCCCTGAAAAAATATCACCAGACTTCAGAGTTAACCATTTTTAAGTGTTAATATAATCATTTAAAAATGATTTTTCAAAGTAGTATTTCAAAAAAGCAGAGAGTAAGCCTGAAAAATACTAATTCCACATACCGGAATTCCTGTAATATGGTCTCAGCCTGACCTGATTCACCAAGTTGGATGTGCCCCTAGGGACCCTCTTCTCTCCTAAAGGGACCTGACCTCTCTCCTTTACTGTTTTTATTTTCCTGCCGCAGCTTTACTGTTTCTTACAAATTGTCACAAGCTCTCTATGTCCCATCCTTACTCTCCCACCTTCACTAGCCCAGTTCCAGTGACCCCCACTGGGATAACTGCAGAAACAGCTTCCAGGCGGCACCCTCTCCCCTGGTCCATGAGAGCAGGATCCTGGTACGTTGCCCCATGTATCTCCCAGAGAGGGTGAGCATAAAGCCGTGCACCCAGATGTTTAACACACGTCGGCTGAAGAAAATGCTAAATGAATGAATGGCTCTCCGGGAAACTAGTACACGATCAGGGCAGTGGTTCATATAAGAGACTGTTCACATCCTTTGTCTCATGTCCTAGAAAATTGGTTTCTTTGGTTGTATAAAAGGTGTCCCAATCAAATAGAATATTTTAATTGAGAAAAGGAAGAGACCTGACCCTGCTGGTGGTGAAATTCCCTACTGAAAACAGGGCATTAGTGCCAATCTACACAGTGAACTGTGGGACATGTCAGCCTACGTCCTCCACGTATCCCCCGAGAACTGGCAGCGAGGTATATATCCTCTGGGCAGCGGACTAGAAGGTTCTTTTTTGGGAAATACAACCAACCCAAGAGAAGAAACCTACACACACAGCTGGAAGTACCAATGCAACAATCCCAGAACGATCACCCTAGAATGAAGCCATTATAGTTAATAAGCACCATGACCCGCCCTCCACCCTACACACACACAGCTTTGCTGTCCTACACCTAAGCAGAAATGACAGCGGCTGTCACCAGATTTTGAAGAAAGCTTCTAACATTAGTCAAAACAAACATAGAAATTATAGGAAACAAACCATCGAGGGAGGGAAAAATACCTATCATTAATATTCTCAGGTGTCTAATATGCTTTTATCCATAAAATAAAAGAGATCGTGAAGAACACTCAGAAATTAAAACATAATTAAAGTTTAAATATGCATTTAAATAAAACATAAAATTTAGCTATCAATGGAAACGTAGATGACGGTTGAAGCAAATCTCCCTGAAGTAGAATAAAAAGAAAAGAGATAAAAATACCAGGAAGCATAAAACCAGCATCAGTTCAGGTCTAGAGGCTGAATAATGAAAGTTCTAAAAAGGAAGAACACAGAAATAAAAGGGAAGTTCTTTTTAAAAGTCCAAGAAAATTTCCCAGAACTAGCGAACATGTGTTTCCAAACTGAAAGGATCTACTGAACGTTCAGCACTGTGGATAAAAGGGTCCATACTAAGAACCATTCATATGAAATTTCATAAAGCTGGGGACAAAGAGAAGTTCCTGGAAACTTTCAGAGAGAAAAAAAAAAAATAGGTTGCGTATAAAATATCAAGAATTAGAAGGAACATAAGAAAACCATGAACATGAGAAATTTCCTCAGAAAACAATAGAGCACCGTCTCTTAGAGAAAATCATCTACAATTCCATGTTCAAATTATCAATGATGTATAAGGGTAGAATAGTGGTATTTTCAAATGCACGAAAGGGACCCAAGGTAAGGAGAGTGGTGAAAATGATGACACAGGGAGATCTCAAGATTGTCACAGTGCCAACTGCAGCTGACAGGACACATAACCAGGTATGTGCAGCTCAGTGGGCCAGGAGCTTCAGGGGAGCGACACACTCCCCTGTCCCCCCGTGGGATCAAGTTACAGCTGTCCACCACTGTACCTTGCTTTCTAATGTCTCGTTTATTGCCTCTTCTCCTTCCCGACTTCCCCGAAAGGGTTTCCTGGAATCACCTCCCAAATCAACCACTTGTGCTCGAATCCTTGCTACATGGATTTGATTCTGGGGGAACCCAAACTAAGACAGCGACCGATCCAGAATGCAGCACTGGGAATCTCAAAGGTGACCAACGCCTGACAATGTCCAGTGCATGGAGAGGACGTTCATGAGTGGCAGAGGGTTTGGGAAGAATTAGTGAAATGTAAGCAAGACGTTAAAAAGATAAAAAATAAAATAATTATTATTTTTAAAAGCTTTGTAAAACTATTATTTTTTTATTATTACTTTTAAAATATATCTTTATTGATTTCAGAGAGAGGAAAGGAGAGGGGGAGAGTGACATGAAAACATCGATGATGAGACAGTCATTGATCGGCTGCCTCCTGCACGCCCCTGACTGGGGATGGAGCCCACAACCCGGGCATGTGCCCTGACCAGGAATCGAACCCCGATCGCCTGGATCCTAGGTCGACGCTCAACCGCTGAGCCACACCCGGCCGGGCAAAACTATTAATTTTTAAAAATAATATGTACATGTATTACTTCTATTTTACAAAACTGAATTTAAAATATTTCCCACTTTCTTTCCCCTCAGTATACCTAACTTAGTGGCTGAAGTGAATAAACACCACGCACAGTGACAATCTGGGCACTGCTCTAACCTCAGGGTCTTTCAACCCAAAAGCTCTACCGAAAACACGTTCACTGGTAGAAAGAGAATGGGCTGGGAAGAGAGACATTAACAAGGATTAACAAGTGAAATGCCATCAGAAAACGAATCAGAGGAAAGGGCTTGATGGGTCCACATCTAGTTGGTTTCTTGAAGAAAACGTACCAGGAAATTTAAACAGCAGAAAGTAAAATCAGAACGACCATAAAATCAGTATTTCACAAAAGGGTTCAGTCCTCTGCTAAAAGAGATGTGTTTTTTTGGCCCCCAAATCTGTGCTATCTTTTAAGGGAGACAAACAGGGGCAGCCACGGCTCAATCTGAAATCCACTCCCAGCCGTCAAATGTAGCCCCTGACGCGCTTCTAATTCTGGGCGCAGCCGACGGGCAGGCCAGGCTCTGCTGGGAGCAACAGCAGCTCCTTCACTCCGGCCTAAAAGTGGCGTCTGCGTGAGTGAGTCACCGCTCGTGTCTCCTGAGGCTGCTTATCTACTGTGGTAACCAGCTGGGAATGTTGAAAACCCAGCACTTCTGCTAAATCTTAGCTTTAAACATTTTTATTTCTGAATCCAAATGACGAACAGGAAAACAGGCCTTGTCTGTCACGGGAAGCAGCAGCGTGTGTTAAGATGAACACTAGCTTTCGGCTTATACAGACACAGGTAAAGCCCCAGGCTCTAAATCTTGTTAGCTGTGTACCCCTAAGAAAGCATCTCATTCATGAGTTTGTTATCGGAATTCGATGGTAAAGAGCTAAAAGAGTAACGAGCCCGTGCCCACGCAGTAGGCGGTGGAGAGGGAGAGCACTCCTTTCTTTCCCTTCCGTGTCCTGTGTCTCCCGGTGCCCGAGCCCTCTGCTGTCACTTGGCTGTACGGGGACCTTCATTTCCCAGAATCCCTTCCCCACGTTTCTTAGCTGGAATTGGTGCAAAGCGAGGGCGTGCAGGACTTGGGAGGTAAAGGCGAAGCAGCGGCCTTCGCGCTCCGACAGCTGTCAGTGGCAGGCAGAGGCGAGGGGCACATGCGGAGGTGCAGGGGGTTCCACCGTCCTCGCTCCTCCCTACGCGGTGGCCAGCTCTTCTCGCGTGCCGATTCTGCTGCCAACAGGGACCCCAGACCCCCCACACACCTTCGGCTGCAAACGTTCAGAGGCGGTTACCTTGACGGGCCAACAACCTTCCATACCTTCCACATCGGCCCTTCGCAGCCCTATTCCAGCAGCGGGACCTGCCTGCCTTCCAGATGCCTCAGTTCATTCACCTGGGTCAGGGCCGGTCGGCAACCTTTCTCTGATTTTTCAACTCTACTTTTTTTGGGGGGGGCTTTATTTACCCAGATCTTCCTATAACTGTGCAAGCTCTAATTCCTATCGTAAATCTCATTTATCCACAATGGCTTTGCTGCTCTGATTAAACCCTGACTGATACAGTGTTTGATGGTCTAATACCTCAACTGACAAAAAATTACGATCTGTCCTTGATAGAGCCTTGACAGGGAGTCTATAAAGCTGTAACTATGTCAATTCTGCAAATCTGTGCTTTCAGAATAAACACAAAAGAGAATAACTGCAGGTAGGGGAAAGTTGCTCACTGTGGAAAGAATTCCAGAAAGGAGAACCAGTTTCACAAAGTGGGATTAAGACACAGACCCTGGAGTCAGACTGTCTGGGTCCAAATCCTGGTTTGACTCCTTGCTGGGTGATTCTGGAGCTCAGTTATCTCACCTGTAAGTGGTACCTCCCCCTCACTGGGTCAGGCTGATGTAAGGATTAAATGATATAATGTATGCCACAACACCGGCACATGATAGAAATTCGATCAATCAAGGTTAGTTATCTCTACGAGTTCCAGACATGCCAGCGTGTTTGCTGCGTGATTTTCTGTGAGTTAAATAGTTCCTGAGTCTCAGGTTCTTCATTCATACAAAGCTGAGAAAAAAGAGACAGATGGATAATTCTTAAAACTCTCCAATTCCCTTGCTTCAGGTGATTCTTCTTAGATACAAGACTTCTCAAAGAAAGCATGCCCTAGCTTTCAGACACGGGAAACTTCTGGCAGTTTCCTGAAGCTGCTGGAACTGTTCGTCTTCTTGGAAAGGCCTCCTCGGTCTGCCTGCCACCACACCAGGCAGGCCTCCAGCACTTTCCCAATCGCCCTTTACCTCAACTGTCTTCAAGGATGAGTGACCCCTTCCCTCCTTTTATGTCTCCACTGTGTCCTGCACATATATTGACCATCTCTCACACATGATATTTTACTTCTCTCCTTTCTGCATGTCTGTTTCCTGCTGCAAGCTGAAAAACTGCATCCTACAGAGTTCTAGCACAGGGCTGAGCAGATAGCAGTTACTTACTTATTAATTGTAAGTAATTTCATTTAAGAGTTTAAATTTTTTATAAAATACTTCCACATACATCATTTTTTCAAATCCTTGGGAAAAGCCTTCCCCTTGTAAAACCACAATGACCTACTGTGCTCTGAAATGGAGCTAGAGACTGCTGATAGGATCTAATTACACACTGACTCTGTGATCTGACAGGGAGATTCAGGACAACAGGCCATGCTGATGGCAATCTGGCCTGCTGTGGCCCTCACCCAGACTTGATTTTAAGAGTTCTAAGGCTGCTGGGCTTTTTCACTTCTCCCGAATCCATTTCTTAAAGTGCAGCAGGGTGGAATCCCACTTCCCATTCACTCTTATTAACACTGACTTTTTTTTTTTTTTTAATATATCTTTATTGATTTCAGAGAGAGGAAAGGAGAGGGAGAGAGAGATGGAAACATTAATGATGAGAGAGTCATTGATCGGCTGCCTCCTGCACGCCCCTGACTGGGGATCAAGCCAGCAACCTGGGCATGTGCCCTGACCGGGAATCGAACCCCGATCCCCTGGATCCTAGGTTGATGCTCAACTGCTGAGCCATGCCCGGCCAGGCAACATGAACTCTTTAGAAGCAATTCATTGCTGCCATGAAAAACTGCTTTATATGAAAACGGTAAGAAACTGATGAGACAATCTCCCACAATATGGAAAGAGGCTCTCATTTCCCCCCAACAAAAGAGGGTCCTTAAGCTAAGTTATGAGCCCCAGATAAAGGGATAAAAAAAGAGAAAATTAGTAAGAATCAATAAATAAGTTACAATGGAAACAATTAGGTATCCTCCCCCTCCCGAAAACTTCTGAATTTGCACTGCCTGATTGAATTTGTATTTACCAAAAGTCTGCTCTTAAAAGTATTTTTCCTGTGATAAAATAGGCAAAACAAGTATTTATTAAGCACCTACCATGTGTAAGGGACTATGCTAGGGAGCTCCTGAGAGAAGCGAGGGCTTGCCTCTGTTCTCAATGAGCTTATTGTCTGTCTAGCTGAAGAGTCAGCACTCCCCTCACTGTGATGGGAGGCACACAGGGCCATACCCATGGACAAGGTTATAATGTATCCACATCACAGAAAAGAGCAACAACACACATAAAGTTGAGCAAAAGAACCAGATCAAAGGAGAACGTGCTCTATGATTCTATTTCAGTGAAGTTCTGAGACAGGGTTTCTGGGATGCTGGCAACACTCAGTTCCTTGAAGTAGGCACTTTTATACAGGGCTACCAGTTTGTAATCACTCACTGAGATACACACCTAAGATCTGAACACTGCAATTTTTTTGGTAAGTTACAAATCAGTCAAGAGGTCAGGAGAGAACAGTAACACTGATTCCTGTGTCCCACTCCCAGATTCCTGATGTAATTGGCTTGGCATGTGGCCTGGCCATCGAAGTTTTGAAGTTCCCTAGGTGACTGAACTACTGCATTCGAGTCACTACACTGAATACCTGGGCAGGTGACGATGCCAATCTGAGATGAAGAACACAGGAGCCAGGAGCAAGAGAAGACTTTGAAGAGGAAGTGTCAAAGTGTCCCAACTGCAGCAAATACCAAGTCTAACAGAATATCCATCAGGTTGCACTATGCAGATAACAGATGAGTCTTGAGCCGAAAAGGAGATGTAAAGGCAGGCAGCTTATCTGATAACACCTGGTATTTTTTTATTCAGTTTTATTGAGACATAATTGACATGTAACACTGTTTAAGTCCAAGGTGCACAACAAAATGATCTGACATGTGTATACCTTGCAAAATGATTACCAACAGTATGTTTAGTTAATATCTATCACCTTGCACAGTTACATTGTTTTCTTATGATGAAAACTTTAAAGGTTGATTCCCTTAGCAACTTTTAAGTACAATATGATACAGTATTGTCGACTACAGTCACCATGTCACGCATTACACTCCCAGGACTTATTTTACACCTGAATTTAATCACCTTCACCCGTTTCACCCACCCGTAACCACAGCCTCTCGCATCCACCAATGTGATCTCTGTTTCTATGAGTTTGGTTTTGTTAGATTCTACATTTAGGTGAGCTCAAAGATTATTTATCTTTCTCTACCCAACGTATTTCACTGAGCACAATATCCTCGAGGTCCATCCATGTTATCACAAATGTAGTGTGTGTATATATGGTAGGATGTTATTCAGACATAACAAAGAAGGAAACTTCTGGAATTGTGGCTAGGCCATTAGATAACAGGAAGGGGAAGAATAAACCACCTCCTCCCAAATCAAGGTGAGACAAAATTCTACAGAAGTTTTCTTTTTCTTCTGGTGGTTTTATTTTGGTGGTTGGGAATTAGCCTTTGATTATTGTTAACCATAAGCCAGGAGCTTTATATAATGATTTAAACTTAATCTCCACAACCACCACCACCCTGTGGCCTGGTTGTCTCATTCCCATTTGCGGAGAGGGACGGAGGGACGGAGGGACGGAGGGATGGAGGGACGGCCGGCATCCATACATGGGGGATGCGGAGGTTCAGGAGGCTGGAAAATCCGTCCAAGTTCTTATAAGTTAAGGACCCTGTCACCATCCTGAAGGCTTTGGGTCCTATTTTTAATGGCATGGGACACATTAAAGGGTTTTGAGGAGCAGAGTGGCATGATCTGACTTATACTGAAAAGGGCTGACATACAGAATAGATTACAGAGGGTAAGAATGGAGTCAGGGGGGCCAATAAGAGTCTCCTTTAACAATCCAGGCTAGAAGGGGGAACATCTATAACACTCTCAATAATAAAGATTACAAAAAATAAAAATAATCCAGTCTAGAGATGATGGTGGCTCAGAACAGAGTGGTCTGATTTGGGATATGTTTTGAATGCAGAACTGACAGAATTTACTGACAGATTGGATGCGGGGTATGGGACAACGTAAGGCATCAAAGGTGACTATACTACGGTTTCGGGCCTGAGAAAGTAGAAGGAATGGAGTTGCATTCACTAAAATGGGGAGTACTGTAGGAAGAGCAGTAATGAGATGGTGGTGAAAATGCAGAGTTTAGCTTGAACATGTTAAGTTTTAGGCGCCTAAGCAACCTAGTGGAGTCAGGTAGGGACTGGAACACATGAGTCTGTAGCACAATGGAAAGGTCTGGGCAGAGACAGAAATCTGAGAACCATTAAAATGACTTACTCAAGTAGATTAAGTGGTTGTTCAGAACCAATAAAAGGTGGGACTTCAATACCCACACTTGCTTATTCACGCCTCCAGAGTACCCTCGGAGACATGTTCTGTCGTCTAACTCCATAAGTATCCTAAATCAGCAAGAGGGAGGTGGGGGCCTCAAACCTCTGTTTAAAAAAGTTTCCTGAGGAATTCTGATAGACAGCAGGTTGACAGCCACTGGTGCAGGCCTTTAGACAACGATTTAAAATTTTTCTTTGGGCCTTGTGGAGATTTGTGGGTTTCCACCTGCAACTTTTCCTCTCACAGGATTTGAAAGATTGGGAAAGGGAACAGGCTTGGACCTGGGTCTGAATCCTGTCTTTGCCTGAATTTGTAAGAACTTGGACAGATTTTCCAGTCTCCCTGAGCCTCCACGCCCTCTCCCCTCCAGACAGTTGTTAAACCTGGAGCAGCACACCACGGGTTAACCCCCAGCCGTGGGGCACTTTACTGCACTCTAGTTCTCAGCTGCGATGGCTAAGGGATACTATATTTCTTCAATTAAAAAAAGAAAATATTTCAAATATAGGAAGAAGGATAGCAGATAACAGAGCGCGTTCCTATATACAGCACTCAGACACAGCATTGCTAAGTATGATGACCGGCCACTGGTTCCCGTGAGTCTCTGAACAGGCACTTGTGAACCAGCACTTCCATTCATCACATCTTGAGACATCAGAAGAAATATACACTTGGTCTCTGCGCCTCCCCTCCTTTCCCGGCAGAGAGCTCCTAAAACCTTCCCAGCCTCCTAAGTGATAAGTGGAATGAAGAGGCACAGCACAAAATCCAAGCCCAGAGTGGGGGGTGGAGGGGTACAGAGGGGGCGAAATGGTGTTCACTGCTGGAGGGGGGCAGGGGTGAGCAGCCTTCCCTTCTGCACTTCACCCTATACCCCCCCCCCAAATGGTCATGACAGGAGTGTTTGGGGAGAGACCTTCTGTAAATAAACAAAAATTACAACCTGCTTTAAACTGCTGCATTATGCTCTTAAGAGTGCCTTCCTTCCCTCTTCCACTGTGAAATTTCAAATGAAAAACATATTGACAGGACACTGTCACAACAGGGAAGAAGAAATGCCAACCCCTGCCCTTGGCTTGTGTTTATGAATGTAGTTGACGCAATCAGGCAGAAGAGGTGACCAGAGCGTTCCAAGTCACATCTTCATGTTCTGACTGTCAGGAGAAACCTAATAGACTGAGCATCCATCAGGGAAGACCGAAGACACAGAAGTAATTTTCTGGAAACGTTTCACTGCTTTTAGAAACTTAATTCTTTTGACGTCTCTACTTACCTCACAGAAACCAAACCTCAGTTGCACAGAAGAACAGAAACCTTTAGCAGACACATGTTTAATGATTTGTACTAGTTTCCATAAATGCTACCATTCAGTCTGAAAACTTAGAAAGAACCCTGAAATATCTTTGAGAAACTGAAGATCAGGACCCTGACCTACCCCATGGCTATCATTTCATGAGCATCTACCATGTGTAATTCACATATATCATCCCTTTAAACCTACCAATGACACAAGAGACAGGGCTGGCTTCTCCATTTGACAGACAAGGAAAATGAAACACAGAGAAATGATGTAACTTGTCCGAGGATACGTAAAAAACAAAAAACTGAGCAGAATTCAAATCCTAGCTGTGTCTCAAAAGCCTGTTCTTGTCTCAGAAAGACACTCCAGCGCTCACTGCTTCACTACCTCTTTATTAAAATAGGTCAAATTGGGATTGTCAGCAACTAAGTGTAGAGCTTCAGCTATATTTACACTCGCTGGCTGTTCGAAGATGCAGAGGTGAAGAAGTGTGACAGATGCTGCGACCGGGGAAGCAGACAAGCAAGGATACTGGAGGTCATCCCACTGGGTGACCTTGGGGAGCTGCCTAACTTCTCGCACAGAGAGGACCTTTCAAATCTACACATCTCTCACACATGCGTTAGATTCCAGTAGGGTAAGTGGGCTGGGTCGTTTGCCAGTGAGTACATGGCCTCTATCCCAGCGTACAAAGGACCTGAATGTACATTTTCAAAACCAATGAAGCCCATTCTTCCCAAAACCACTGCTGAGATCAAAACCAGTCACCTTACTTGAAAGATTTTAACTTTATTCCTTTTTTAAACCCTCCCTTTTTTTTCTTTCGTTTTATTCCTATAAATAAAATGAATCCTACAGCCAGACTATGTCCTAATGATCTGGTTTCTGTTGATGAGTCTATACAAAAAGAAGAGTTTTTTAAAAAGACCCAATAGATATTTCGAGGAAAATAAAAGGCAGTTCATTCTCCCTTCTTGTGGAAAAGTATCGAATTTCATGAGGGCGAAGTAATTACTAAATACAGCCAACACGGTAAACAAGCACGGTCAAAATACAGGAGACCAAAGTTGCATTTAAATGTGAAAATGCAGCCTCTTTTTGAAAATAAAAAAAATGAGAACTGTATTCTCCTGTGACAAACTCTATTATCATTTCCTACTAATTAACAAAAGGGCACCTGCTAACAAAGGACCAGCAGGACAGGATTCCAATTCCTGCTCTGCAGGAAAGAAAAGGCGATTGCCCCTCTCAGCCTCAGTGTGCCTGGTTAAGAGTTAGCGGTAATAGTACTTATTGATAAAAAAATAACTAAATAATAAAAATTAAAAAAGAATACTTACTGATAGAACTGCTGTGATGGTGAAATGAGATGATGAATGTAATCAAAGCAGGCACTCAACACATATCCTTTCTTTCTCCTCTTGCCCCCTTCTGGCAGGAGAGAAATGTTACTGATAGCCATTTCACTGAAATGGCCACCAACAGCTAAAATTCTACTTACTTCTTTATTACCTATCAAAAGTTCAGTGATGTCTTTTGTTAGATTAAAAATATTAATTCTCAATTATTTAAACTAAATCTGCAAAGTTTAGTACAGAGATTAGAACTGGAATGTTAGTATAAATCACACTAAATTACATTTGGGGCTTAACATTTGCAACAAAATGCATGCAATAAATAACATTTCAGTATATATTTCACACTGGCAACCTGTGGTGACTGTGTAAAACGGCCTGATTTTTCCAGGAGAAATCTCAGAATATCTACAAGTCTAACATGAACCCTCTGCTCTTCCCTGCGCTCTGAGCAACATTTCACTGGCCTTGCACACTAACCATTATTAAAGGACTCAAGACTTACGCGATAATGAGGACCTAGGTACATCTCCTCAAACCTCTGCAGTTTCTTTTGAAAAATATTAGAAGGAAAGGGAAGAGAAAGATTTGCCCACTGCCATATAAATATGTAACTTTAGCACTGAGTCATGGTACCCTCAACACAAATAATGGTACATATTTATATAACACCTCCCGCCAAGGCGATAGAGCTCTCTTGTGCTCCTGCTGGCTAGGAAGCACGGGGGGAGTTCTAAGGCACCGAGAGAAAATACGCAGGCAGCTGCCCTGAGAGGCCGCGAGCTGGACAGGGAACATCTCCCACCTCCACAGGGGGCGCTGCAAGGCGCCAGTGCAGGCCTCAGTCACTCTGGGGAAGCAGGCAATTACCCACAGGAGCATTAAATGGTTCCTACAATTTGAAAACATAAGGAGCCTTTGCCTCTTCAGGTTTTCAGAGCAGATAGAGGGTGGGTGCTTGGCACAATGATACTGTTTTGGGGAGGGTCCTGCAGTGATTTTCCCTGGAGACCTTACCTGTGGAGGAACTGCTGGGTAAGCAGCTGAGATGCCCTCAGGGAGGGCTGTAAGCCACGGGGAAGAGAAGCCGAGTGACATTTCTTGAGCCCCTACGGAGTGTCAGGCACTGTGCCAAGTACCTTTCTCTGTTTTATGTTTCAAACATATCTTCAGTGTTAGCACAGAGTGGACCTGTCCAACCACCCCGAGGGGGTTCAGAAGGCTTCATTCTAAGCTGAAATGATGTGACAGGCTTTCCCAACTTACCTCCTGCTTTAATGTAAGGTATCCAGGGACCAAAAGTGATCAGGGCAAATGGCCTGATGGCCCAGCAGTGATCTGCTTGGCACAAGAGCTCTGGATGAGAAACATACAGCCACAGTGTATCAGTGTCCTGTGCTGCATCACAGAGTCCCACAGACGTAGTGGCTCAAACAACACATAAGCATCTCATAGTTTCTTTAGAAGTCCAGGCGTGACCAGCATCCTCTATTCTGGGTCTCTCAAGGCCACAATCCAGGGGTCGCCCAGGCTGCCTGTTATCAGGAAGCCTGAGTAAAGAAGGTTCTGCGTCTAAGCTTACTCCCGTTTTTGACAAAATTTCACTTGCTTATGGTGGTAGGACTGAGGGCCCTGGTTCCTTACTAGCTTAGGACCTAGTGCCACTCTTAGGTCCTAGGGGCCACATCCAGTGCCCTGACACTTGGCCCTCTCCTCAGGCCAGCAGGAGAGTCTCTCTTGCTCCAGTCTACTAAGGCAGTTTTATATAATGTAATATGATCATGCGAGTGACATCCCACCAGCTTTGCCATATAAGATAACCTTATGAAGAGCTGAAGAGTGCAGTGAGTGTTCAATCCCAGCACCTTTGCCAATTCTACTAGTTAGAAGCAAGTCACAAATCCCACCTATAGCCAAAGGGAAGGGATTACACAAGGGTGTGAATGATAGAGGTCTATGTAATAAGCAGAGCAGTGGCTGCTATGTGGAGAATGTAAAATGGGAGCTAGAATGAGGGAAGTATACGGAACAAATAAAAATGACATGAAAGTAAATATTGTGATAAGTACAAAAAAAGGTAAGAACAGGGCTCTCTGACTGTAGGTGTGCAAACAACAGTCCCACTTGCTTTGTGGTGGCAAAGACAAGCCACACCTTAAAAAGCAAAATATAATAAAATTTTAAGAGTGGGAAGTGCCATGAAGGAAAATAAAATGGGGAAAGGGCTCAGAGAGTGGTGACAGGTGATGTTTTAAATAAGATGGTCAGGAAAGCTGCATAAATACAATGACATCTGAGCAGAGGCCTGAGGGAAGACTGTGAGAAGGCCTGGAGACGAAATGATTCAGGCAGAAGGACCCGGGTGGTCAGATGAGTGAGGGGGCTTGTGTGTACCAGGAACAGTGGGAAGGTCAGTGATGGTGCAGAGGGAGCGAGATGGAGACCGATCGGTAGCAATGTAGGAAATGATGTGGGATCATTGCCCTCGTACCTGATGATGCGAACTTTCAATTGTGTCATAAATGGGGCGCAACTGGAGAGACCTGTGCAAGAGAATGCAACCCCGGAGTGGACCTGTTTAGACAGGTCATGGAATGCCTCTCAGAGGGGGTGATGTTTAAGCTGAGACGGAGAATGATGCGGGCAGGTGGGCACTCCAGGAACAGTGCTCAGCCAGTGCCTAGTCCTGATGCAAGAGCTGGAAGCCCTGGGGAAACTGAAAGGCAGGCGAGGCTGCCGCAGGGGGAAGAGCGACCTGGACAGAGCGCAGGGACCACCATGTGCACGTAGTGTGTTAGTAGCTCGGGGCTGTTAAAGTGAGACCCCATTAGCTTAATTTTCCATATCTGTGCATATCTTTAAATGCACACTATCTCTGTTATGATTAATTACATTTTAAGTAAGATCCGACTTTGGCTGGCTTTAGAGACGCAGTGAATGAATATTATTAATCTACCTATTCCAGCCAACTTAAAATTGGATTACTTAAAGTGTCTCAAATATATCAGGAACTTATTAATTTTCAATATTTTCCCCAAAGATATAGTAAAAAATAGAAAAACGCTCCAGCCGTTTCATTACTTATAATACATGAATTATACCACATATCACCTGACTTAAAATTTCCTCTTTAATATGTTCATCTAAAAGGTGCTCTGCCTTCGAGTTAGCAACATTTTCCTCAACATCGCTTTTGTAAATCTGTCCTTTATGCATGCCGAACATTTTTCAGTGTCAGGATTTGGAAAGGCTCTGGCGACCAGGCTCAGTACCCAACCCCTAGTCTTTAAGTGAAGGATGGCCCCACTTCAGTAGACACACTGAGGGAAACACTGCACCAAGCACCAGGCTAAGAGCCCTGAAAGATAGGAAGATAAATATAACTCGGGGCCTGCCCTCCAGGAAACACAGCACATTCGCTGCCCTGTGGAGCCAAGGCTTTGAATGCAAGAATGCCAAGTAATATATGTATTGATTTTCAATTCTACCACCACCCAACACCTTATAATCACTAGATTTACTCATCTTTGGAATGAAATAACTAAGAGGAAAGCCCATGGGAAAGAAGTATAATACTGATATAATATCTTTTCAAGGATTAATATGATATTTAAAAATTAGTACAGTGAACTTTTACTTCCACAGACAACATTCCACAAATGAGATCTGATTATTGAAAAATTCTGAATGGACACCTAATGATCCCAGTTTACTGTTCCAATCGCAGGCATGCTGGAGAAAGACAGGCCTCGTAGGCATTCAAGGGGAGAGCGTGTCTGTAGGGAAGCAAATCCCTGCTATGCACAATGTTTCTCACGGTCAAACTGTTTTTTGACTTCACATCTTGGAAATCTGCACTGGATTAACAACTTTTTGGTGCAAATTAAGAAAGCCTCTCTGATAGTCTTTCCTTTGGGAAGGAAATAAAGCCCAATCTGCCATGTCTATTAGTCTATTTAAGGGGGAGATCCCCACTACAGTGCCATGAAACAGATGTGTAGGAGCATAAAAAAGATAAACTTAACAATACCCTGATACAAAATCAAGAGTTTATTTCTCTACTGAAAAAACAACCACTAATATGCAAAGTTCAAGCAGCTAAACATCAAGCACCTATCTATGTATAATAAATAGGCTGAAGAGAAAACTAGTCCTCTACTATTATGGGAACCACTGGCCACATGTGGCTATCACATTTTAAAATGTGGCCAGTCCGAACCAAGATGGGCTGTAAGTGTAAAACATACATGAAATTTCAAAACTTAGTACAAGAAAAAAATTCTCAATAATTTTTAATGTTGTTAATATTTGGAATATATTAGGTTAAATAAAATATATTAATAAAATAAATTTTACTTTTCTTTTGAATACACATATGTATTGATTTTCATATGTGTCAATCTTTCCTAATGTAGATACTAGGAAATTCAAAATCACACACATGGCTTGCGTCCTATTTCTATTGGAGAATGCTGGTTTAGTGGATTTCCCCCCACAAGATATGAGATACTCAAATAAGAAAACTGATTTATACCTTCTGTGATGATCTTTACTCTTAGACACCATGAGAACTAGGGCTCACCATCAATAGAATGGAATTTGTGCACAGTACTTTTCGTGTTCAAATTATTCATCTAAGCAGGTTGGACATTTGCACTGGTTTGTGCTGTTCCTTTTAGAATAATTTCATAGTCCAAAGTGAAAGACTTCACAGCTCCCTGTTCTATGTTCTGGAAAGCCCTGTTTCATTCACAGGGCATACCTGCAGACCTGTGACCCCTTTCACCCTCCTCACCTCATCAGTTAGCTGGAATTTCCAGAAGAAATCAGCTGGGAAGCCCTCTGGGCCACTCTCCTCAGAGTGTATGTACCTTAAGCTGTTAGACTGCCAGGTCCCAGAGAGCAGGGGCTCAATCCTGGTCCTGTTTCTACCTGCACTGCATCTAGAATTGGTCTTCACATACAAGTGAGTGCATTTGATAAGTGTTGGTTCCATGGATAGAGCTGATGGTTTAGGGAGAAGAAGGACTTTTCCTTCCTGTCCTTTGTATTAGAGCAATCTTATCACATTAGGCACCGGCTGTCAACGGTACTTCTTAATTCAGTTATTTAAATATCCAAGTGCCACTGGCTGACAGACCTGAGCTGGGCGCTGGGCACGCAGTGGTGAGTAAGACAGGCACAGCTCTGACCCTCCAGGGGAAGGCAAACAAAAGCACACACATCACACAGTGACAATAACTGGCATGTATCACCAGGGAAAAGCAGCTGGAATCACGAGAGGGACGTTGACCGGGGAACCTAATGCTGTAGGGGTCAAGGTAGGCGTCTAAGTGACCTTTACACTGGACCGGAGGGAACTGTTTGCCCGGCGAGGCGGAGGAGAAAGGGCAGGCTGACCATTTTAAGCCACGTTAAAATTTCCAGCTTAATCCTTAAAACCAACGAAAAGCCATTGAAAGATTTTATGCAAGATAATCATGTGATCAGATGTGCCTTTTAAAAATATTGCTCTGGACACCACAGACAACAGTGTGGTAGTTACAGGAGGGAAGGGGGCCCAATACATGGTGACAGAAGGTGGTTTGACTTTGGACGGTGGGCACACAGTGCAATATACAGATCTTGAAACATAAAAAATAATATTGCTCTGGAGGTGGGTAAGAGTGGATGTGGGACCCACCCAGAGCATATCGACAAATTCATGAAAATTAATCAGACTCTCTGGTTATCATCATTTTAACAGATGCTAAGTTTCAACAATAAGAAGATGTGTGTCATCCACATCAACGAGATCTGAAAACCAGAAAGCATCCTAGAGTATTAATCTAATACGGGATACCCTCCAAGTACCCTCAAAACACTAATTTCCACCAATTCTATTGGCCTGGCCATGGAAATTGTTACTGGACGTGAGCCTTAGCCCTGACCCAAGCAGATCCTGTTTATTTCGGACCAGCACCCAGCAATCCCTACTGGTTGACCAGCTCCTGGGGTCACTGAGAGGCTGAGCTGTCAAAGATTTAGCAAACTGTATGAGTTTGGGAATATTTTTAATGCTATTTTATGCCCCCAAACTGGGTGCCTCTCAGTATTTACTAGATTCCTGTGTTCCCTTCTCAGGGACACTTGGGTTCTGACAAGTGTTCTTGAACAGCCAGTGTCTGCTCTCAAGGCCAGTGTCTGCTCTCAAGGCAAGAAATTCATGAAGGAACTCAATCATATCCATCATAAACAAAACAAATGCAGATTATCTAAATTCTGTAGAAGGAGTATATGAACTTTTGTTCTGTTCTGGACTCTTCTGGGTGACACATATACATATGTATGTGACCTGCCCATATATAACTGCTTTTCTAAAACCGACCTGGCTTGCCTGGTGATGGCCTTTACTGTTCTCTTTGATGGCAGATATCCGTTTAATTTCAAATAGCCATAAAACTAAAATGTTGGCAGCTACACAGCACATTCAGCATTCTATTAAAAATGTGTCATTTCTAAAAATTTAAATTTCTCCCAATTACCTCCTCTTATAATCCTTTTTATTAAAATGAAAATGTCTCAACCCCACAAACTGTTTCCTTCCTGAATTTCTGTTGCACCACTCTGAAAGCAAACGACCCTTCGCACCTAATGACGTTGAACCCATCCTTCTCAGAGGCAGGGTCATCAGGGTAAAGCACATGGGTTTAGGAAGCAGTCAGAGCAGGGTCCCAATCCTGGCTCCATCCCCTCCTAGGTGTACAACTTTGGGAAATTTTCTTAAATTCTCTGGCCCTTGTTCACTCCTGCCTAAAACGAGGCTAGCTTCCGGCATTCGTCTCCTAGTGCTGCCCTAACAGATGACCACCAACAAATGCAAACAAGAGAGATTTTCTCTTTCACAGTTCAAGAGGCCATAACCCTGAGGTCAAGGTGTCAGCAGGGCTGGGTCTTTCCAGAGGCTCTCTGGGAGAATCCTCCCCTGCCTCTTCCAGCTTCCGGTAGCTCCTGGCATTACTGGGCTTGTGGCAACATCACCCCAATCTCTGCTTCCATCTTGCACGGCTTTCTTCCCTGTGCCTCTGTGTCTTCTTGTCTCATGAGGACACCACTCCTTGCATTTAGGGTTTACCCTATATCAGGGATGAGTTCATCTCAAGACCATTAACTAATTATATTTGAAGAAAAATCTATTTCCAAAGAAGTTCACATTCTGAGGTTCTGAGTGGCCCTGAATTTGGGGGGACATACTAGTCAACACACTGTACCTACCTACAGCAGAGCATCGTTCCATTATACTCAGGAACACTGACGGATCCCCACAGGGATTCAGTATTACAGTAGATAGTTAATCCCTTTTCTATACTATGAATTGTTCAGCTGTGTTTTACTTTTGCCATCACAAAAAAATGGTTACTTTTAGAGATGACGTTGTGTATATAACTAGCACTGTACTGAAAATGCATTAGTGCTCAGAAAATACTGTATTTTTCTT
The DNA here is from genome assembly GCF_964146895.1 of Miniopterus schreibersii. Taxonomy (NCBI): domain Eukaryota; kingdom Metazoa; phylum Chordata; class Mammalia; order Chiroptera; family Miniopteridae; genus Miniopterus; species Miniopterus schreibersii. The sequence goes on along the minus strand of NC_138111.1, from coordinate 53,880,498 downwards.
CCCCTCTCCTATGTTTATCTTAGCCCCACAATGAATTACTAGCACAATTCATGTGTAAATACCAAGAAATCAAAGGGTGTTTCAATGCTCTACAGAAAGATAAAGACAAACATTTCTTGCCCCTGTATAATGATTTCTTAAGGTGAGGCAGGGTGAGTAGTTCTCTTTTCAAAACCTGACTTATTACAGTTGTTTAAATACTACGGGCTACACATGCATTTAAGAGATCCTTGCGTTTCTGCAGAATATAAGGGTCATGAAGAAGGCTCTGGGTAAAAAAAACCCTGATTTCTGCTATTCTTTGCCTAATTTCCTAACCATTTGGTCCACTGACAGTTAAATGCCTGGTTCCTACAGCGCACCACCATATTACTTATAGATTTTCCTTCCTCACATAACCCCATCTCTGATTTAGTTTAACAAGGAAAGCAAAAACACGAACATTATTCCCAACAGTTTGTCCATCTTCAAAACAGCAGCAGCGGGTCCTAGGAAAACAAAGGCTGAAGGACCCTGCAGCAGACAGCAGGAGGCGGTAGAGAGCGAGGCAGTGCTCCCTACTGCGCTCCCCCCTTCCTCTTACCCCACACCTTTCCTTTTCTAATCCCTTGCCCACTAATGCTCAGTATCCAAGTACACTGAGGCTGGCCCAGTGCCTGGGCCATCTTCCCCAGGACGACTAAAGACAACGAAACCCCAAGTTGCAACTCCCAAAGAAACCAGTGTCAAGAGTTAAGCAGTTGTCCAAATATGAATGCCTTTCAGTTAAATACATTCAGCCTTGCTTCAAGTCCTGTCCTCTGGGTTACGAGCTGCTCTACAGGAGGACGTCGGCGGCTCTGCCCTGTTACACCTCATGCCTGCAGAGGTTGCTCCCGTTCTGCCTGGTTCTCTTTTCAGGGTAGAGCTCCACTATCTCTACGATAACCTCCTTCTCTCAGGGTCTAACACGTTAGCAGGAACAAATGCTGAACCGGGGTGTGCTTGATTAGAAACCAGAATTAAAAACAACCCTCTGAAGGCTGTAGTGATGCTGTAGGAACAAAACCCCTCTGTGTTTCACAGAAATTATTCAACTTCCTGTCTTTTCACACCTGCTGGGAATTACTACAGAATTTCTTATCTTAATATTATCCTAACGTTCTTTCTTCCCATTGCTTGAAAATTAAAGTACCACTGATAACATCTTGCAGCTATACCCTGGCATTATGTGCCACCCAAGCTGTCCACGCAATGTGGTTTGTTAAATACACCACAGCCCGGCCGGGCGTGGCTCAGTGGTTAAAGTGTCGACCTAGCATCCAGGCGATCAGGGTTCGATTCCCGGTCAGGGCACATGCCTGGGTTGCGGGCTGCAGCCGATCAATAACTCTCTCATCATTGATGTTTCTAGCTCTCTCTCTCCCTCTCCTTTCCTCTCTCTGAAATCAATAAAGATATATTTATATAAAAAAAATAAAAATAAATAAATACACCACAGTCAGATAAAATACTACAGAATCCGCCAGTCGCTTCAATGTGAGCCTTAAAAAGTACTCCCATCCCAGGTGAAAGAGCTGTACCTGAAGTCACTGAACCTCCAGAAAAGTGGCCTGAGAAAGCAGAAATACACCAAACCTAAAATATGTCTCAAAGAGAAACTTCAAAGATACCGGGAAGGATAGCCCGCACGTGTAAAGTGGCCCTTACCTGGATTGGGTTGAAGGTATTCAATGGTTTTAGTCATTATTTCCATCACAGCCCTGCTGGTGACATCCACTTTCTGAAATGAGAAAAGTAAGATTCTAAATGACAAAGATCATTAGCTTTAGAGCCTTAGTTTTTGCTTGAGCAGATATACAACCACCAGCCATGCGGCGAAGTAGCGACGAGGCCTGAGGGGAAGGCAGGGGCTGAGGGGCTGAGGGGCTGAGGGGCTGGGAGGACGGCTTCGCCTCCCGTGTGTTGCATGGAGGCCGCAAAGCCCACTGCATCCAAGGAGGAAACTTGGTCATTTCCTAAAGTTTGTTTCAAAATAGACTGCATTGTCTTCTGGGAAAATAAGGCGAAGGTAGCTTCTTCTTCCCGTAAGAAGCCTGAGATCATCTCTGAAAATGGTTCAATAGTTAACTGACCCAGAGAAACCCACAAATCACACAAATCACGAATTTCAAATCTTCATGTTCTCTTTAAGAACACGTGTGAAACTGCCCAGGCCATCGAAAGTATGCATATCCAAAAGCCCACTAAGTCTCTGAAAGACGTCACTTTATGGAAGAAATTACGTAACATTACCACGCTGTCATCACAAGGCTGGGGTTGGCAGGTGTGCCCAGGCCAGTGGGTCTGGACATAGGTGCCATGGCCCAAGAGAAGTACTGGATTTTTGCTGCACATGCTTAAAAATGCAGAGTAATGCTGAAGTTAAAGTTTTTGATGTAGATTTTCTGGTCACTGAGCACATCCAGGTAAACAAAACCCCCAGGCGGGCCCCAGACTTCCAGAGCTCATAGTGGGATTAACTTGTGCTCGCCCTGCCACACTCAGATGATCCTTATTGAAAAAGAGCAAATTGTTCCTAAACCAGAAGAGGCTGCACAGGAGAAAAAGATATCCTAAAAGAAACAAAGATTTATGGCCTAGAAACAAATTCAGAATAAAATAAATATAAGTTTAAAAAGTGGAGATAATGAATCATATTTGGCCCCGTAGGCATTTACTGAATGTTGACAGTGGGCCAGGTATGGTGACAAGTCTCACAGCCCTAAAGAAAGAAAAACTCAGCATCAACTGTTTATTCAAGTAAGAGACAGAAAGTTTTCACTTAACTTTTGAGAACATCCTAGTATGTAAAAATCTTGCTTGAACACTTCAAGTCTGTCCTTGATTGTCCTTTTGGTTCATTCTAAACAAAAGTCTTGGTGCCAGAGTCCATCCCTGCACAATTCTGTATGGTCAGTATTTGCATTCAGCAGGTCACCATGTCTTCTCTATGTTGGAGAGGCTGTTCATTGCAGTAGGTCCTCTCTGCATTCCCCCATGAAATCCCTTTTTTACCAACACGTCTGGTCCATTCATTCACTCTAGACCAGGGGTGGGGAACGTCTGGCCCAAGGGCCATATATCCGTGAAATCATTTGGTCTGGCCCTGCCAAGACAACCGCAGGCAGGACTCTAAATTCAATATATTCAATTAAATGTTGAACCAAATACAGCAGGCCAATTTTTAAGTTGATAATTTTGTATGGCCCGTGAATAATGTTATAAATATTCAAATGGCCCTCAGCAGAAAACAGGTTCCCAATCCCTGCTCTAAAGGGCAAGTGACGAGTGAAAATCAATGCACCCTCCTCTCCAAGATATGTGCATAGTACCGTCCTCCAGATGAGGCTTGGGGACCTGGCACTGGCCAGCCACACAGGACCAGGAGGAAAGCACCTGCCACCCCATCTTCTGTTTCTGTGTTGAAAATCCTCAAAGTCTGTGGAAGCTTCATCCACAAGAACTACTCTACCCTGGGCCTCTGTGAAAGGGAGGCTCCCCCAACAAGCTCAGTTACCCAGGCTCCTCTACAGAAGCTGGATGCCAGCACTGTGAATCCTGAATGGTCCACAAGGAGGTTACCAAGGAAGGCATGAAAAGTGGTTCGCATTTTGTGTATGTAACCGCCTCTCCCCTCTGAGTTCTGTAAACAGATAGCCAACTACTCAGCTCCATAAAGAGAAGATACTAGCTTGGCTAAGGCTGTGCTACCAGGGGAGTCAGAGATACACTGGAGAGACCAATATTAGAGCATTAAGTTTGGTCCCCAGAGTAGGATTCAGCAGATGGGAGTAGGAATAAAAACAACCTCAGCGTCCCCTGTGATTTGACAGAAATCTCCCTAGGAATAAAAATGACCTTAGCGTCCCCTGTGATTTGACAGAAATCTCCCAGGAAGGAGCCCGTACCAACCCAGATCTTTGCAGACTTTGTGCCCAGTGAGGCAGACTCTTAGTTACCTAATCTAAACATCACTACAGTACAAGCTCCAGCTAAACCTTTTTGATCAGCGTGCAAAATAACCTTCATCTGCAATCAGCCTCTGAAAACAACTTCATCCAATATAATTATTTGCATACAGCATTATCAGGACATACTCCAAACAGGGCACAGTTCTTAGCAAATCACTAGGATCTTGCTTTTGATTTTACTCTGACAGATAGTTACTTGACAGAGTTAATATGACAGATAGTCACTTGACAGAGTTAATAGACACAGGAGAAAGAGACCAGTGCAGAATCTACTCCAAAACCTTAACTTTCTAAATATGCAAGTCTGAACCTAGAAAAGGGAAATGAACTCCCTGAGATCACAGGACTAGTGGCCATGATGAGAAGAAAGGTCCTAGATCAGAGGGTTTCTAAGAAAGAGTGATGAAGGAACTGACCTGTCCAATGACCATCTGCAATTGGGAGGCTGGCCAATTTCTAACTTCTTTTCATCTCCATCCTCACTAATAAGGTCCAGGACATTTTGCTAAACTAAACCACACTGTCAGCCAGGGACAGGCTGAGGGCCATTGCCCTGGGAGAGCCTCGAATGTGCCTTGTTAGGCACTTGCTAGGAAAGCTATTTATAAACCTAATCTGGCAATGTCCAGCACATATTCTCTTGTTAACAGGCCTGGTATAATTCACACCAATTAAGAAGATTTCCACTTAAGTAATTTATTATAACTGGCAGGAATTTTCCCATGTGAAAGCAGCACAGCTTAACTTTGAAATTATGACATAGAGCTAATGCTTTCCTCAATGCCCAAAGTTTCCTACTACTTGAAAATAAGTTTTGATGTGTCTTAAATTACAGCTTCTATTCTTATGAGCCCCTGAGCCTCCATTTCTTTAACTAATCTTGTCTGGATAGTGGTAGGAAGCCATTAGGAAAGGCTGTTTAGAGAAGATGAACTCTAAATATATAGGGTGTCCCAAATATGTATACACACACTTTAAATAATTATAAAGGCAATGTTTATTAAAATACACTTTATTTTCAAAATTGAGCTATCAGCTGTTAAAGTGTGTATACATTTTGCAGGGTACACCCTATATACAGAAATGTACATGTTTTCAGGAAATAAAAACTCTACATAAAATATTTTTTCCTTGAAGATAAAAGCATAGTCATATATTCTTCTTTTTTCTTCAATTTTCTCAATACCAACATTTTAGCAACTTCAATATAGTTGACCCCCGAACAATGTAGGGGTTAGGGGAACCGATCCCCCACACAGTCAAAATTGTATACAACTTTTGACTCCCCCAAAACTTAACTTGTTCTTTAGTATCCACGAGGAATTGGTTTTCCCGGACCCCCACCCCACTTTTACCACAATCCCTGGATCCTCAAGTCTCCCATGTGATATGGCATAAATTGAGGCACACAGTGGGCCCTCCGCATCCACAAACTCCCAACTGTGGACTGAGACAGTATAGGTATTTACTGAAAAACGTCTGCATATAAGTGGACCCGTGCAGTTCAAACCCGTGTGTTCAAGGGTCTGCTGTACTTCAGAGTCAGAAATGTCTTCCTCCACTATCCAGCCTTATAAGTCACAATGCTGGAGAGGGAGGGAAATAGCTCTCTAAACCTCGTTACTCACTCTAACGTGTTTCTTCTTCAGCTACGGCAAGGTTGGCACACTGTGGCCAGCAGGCCCACACCAGGACCGTACCTGTTTTTCCATTTTTTTTTTTTTTTGAGAGAAAAGGTGACAAATGCTTTTATTTTTATGTTGTCAAGAGCTCAGCAAGAATTTGCTTTTGTTGTGTTTTGTTTTTACATTTTTAAGTGGTTGGGAAAATGGAAAAGACTACTCTTTCAGTGCATAGAACAAATATACAAAATTCAAATTTCTGTGTTTTTAGATGAATCATATTGGAACATAGCCATGTTGTTTGTTTAGACAGCGTAATAGTTGCTTTTGCTCTTTAACAGCAAAGGCGAGCCATTGCAACAGAGACCACGGAGGCCCTATGGCCCACGGAGCCTAACATAGAGAAAGTGTGCCAATACCTGTGCTGAGGTTCTAGTTTTGCAAAGGTATGCCACACGCATCTATCAAGGATGCTGATCATTTCACCAGCTGCCTTGGTCCTTAGAGACAAGACACAAGAGAACTGAAAGGCCCTGAGCTGACTAGAATGGGGGGTGATTGCTTTGAGGCATCTGAATATTACTTTTATCCACTGGAGAAAAAAAGTTCTCAGTGTTTCTGAACTCAGCACCCATGAACACAGCATTCTTTGCAGAACAATGAAAGGCCTGAAAGATAGAACTTCATTCCATCAGATGCTGCCTTATATCAGATATGGCAGCAGGAACATACTAACAGTTTAAGGAAAAATACACACCTTAAAGTGGAGCGCAGTTTATGGGTTTATTGATCAATAATAAATAGATGAATCAGTGCCCACCTGGACAGAGGGTAACTCACAGTGGCTATGCAAAAAGAAAATGTTAAAATGTCAAATGAAAAACGAAAATATTTTCAAATTCTTAATTTCCTATCACAGAAGTTAAGAAAATGTACACATTAAAAATGCATGTACGCCCACTGAAAGCAATGAGAACCCTGAATGAGGACACCTAGTGAAACAAGTCAGAGAGGCAGGAAGAAACAGTATCCTGGGGAAGTTTGTCTGGCAGTCAGATGCGGGCTGGTCCAACACAATGTTCTTAATAGTTCCCTAGGGACTCAGAAGAGTTCATGTACCTATCCCAAATGGCTCTGCCTTCTAGCAGTTATTTATGGATTCAGAAAGTCTGATTAACAAATGGGGTGCTGAAAAACAAAAATAAATAAGGTATTTGGCTGAGACTGCCCAAGATATTATCTTGCTAATCTTCTTGGGCATCTCTTTTAATGAATATTAGCTTGGAAATATATTTGAAAACATAACTGAGAAGAAATCTGTCTCCCCTAAATTTCAGGGTAAGCAAAAAGATATCTTTAAAGCTTGTCTTATTTGGGGCTCTCACCCATCTTACAATTCCATACCTGAAAGTGAATGTCTTAGTACAGAAATTCACATCTTCTCTGTTACCACCACACCCATGAAGAAGACATTCATGGGCATGACAGACACCCATGAGTGCACTCGGGGATATGTGTCACTCTTAGCATGCTGGTTGGAACTTCACTCTTTTTCTCTCCGTGCCCTTGGCCAGAACTGAACCCCGGACCCTTCAGTCCTTGGGCCAACACTCTAACCACTGAGCCAAACCAGCTAGGGCAAAACTTCTTTCTTATGTTGAGCTGGACTCTATTTCCCCACAGTTTCTACTATCAATGGGTAGTTCTATCACTTAAGGTTGAATGAAGGATCTAACTCTTCTCCACCCAATGACGAATTAACTGTATGAGGATAATGGCCCTTCTATTCTATCAACCTTTCCCCACACCCCACTCTGCAAACAACCCACTCTTTCTCCCTCTCACATGGAATGGCATTCTTTCTATTAAATGCTCTATAATCACATTTCCAACCCTAAAACCCCTCTGGTTTCAACAGAAGGGGCTTCCCAAGATACTTTTCAGACTGAAAACAGAGACACTCTACCCCCTGGCTTGGACTTCTGCGTTACCCACATATGCTCGGCCAAGAGAAAACTTCAGGATTTAGCGCAGGTGCTCTCTCCTCTAGGAAGCTTCCACCGACCTACCCGGCCTGGGTTAGTTCTTCCCTGGGAATCACCCCCAGGATACCAAGCACTACGTCCTGTATGCCACTGGTTTACACACCTACTTCTCCCATCAGAACCGGAAGCTCCTTGCGGGCAGGGACTGTGCCTTAACCACCTCTGTGTCCCTGCTGTCCAGCACGACGCCTGGCATGTGGAGGCGCTCACAGATATTCCATGTGAATTCATGAACGTAACTACACACAGAAAAACGCAGAATCACTGCAGCAAGTGATGGAAATTTGAGAAGGAACAAGAGGTCCCTCGAATTCTAGGATTTCCTCTGGACAAAAAATCTGCAGCTTTTCAAAGAACAAATCCACACAATGTCTGTACTATGATAAGAAATTTAGTTTGTGTTTGACAAAGCTGGTAAGCAACAGATACCATTTAAAATGAACACAAACAATTCCATCCAAGGCACTAAGAGGAGGAGAAAAACAGTTATGGGCAAGGTTCCTGCAGAGATGGCACAGCGGCAGGGACTCCACCCACTCAGCTCTGGACGGATGGACAGCTGCGGGACTGACAGACGCACATGGTCATTTTACTTCATCTTAGGAGTGGCTGTGGTGGAGGGTTAGAGAAACCACCTCTAGGAATTCCCACTTCTCTCTCCCGCTAGTGCTGCTGGATGCAAACCTCTAATTTATTTCACTCTGTTGTCTAATTGTACCTCTGAGAACACAGCCGAACAAAGGTCTCCCACTGCAAATCCTTATGATCAGAAAACCGGCTGTAAAAGGGCGATTCTTCTTCTGTAGCCTTGGGAATATTGAGCTAAATACTTTTGTGAGTAATAAACATATTAACAGGAGAGAGAATATTTGATATTCTAAATCCGAAGTACGTTATTTCTAATTACAGAAGTCTTTACCTTTCTTGCAAATTTAGCATGGGCAAAAAGTAGAAAATCTCCAACAGAGCCACAGATAGACAACAGACGTATGAAATAAAATGGAGTAAAACAAATGTCCACACTGCACTGAAATCTAATCTCTCAGTTTATATGGATAGAAACCCAAATACAAAACCACAGGTGCATTCTTCAAACAGTTACCAAGAGTTTACTTTATTGCAAGAATATCGATATTTTGAAATAAAACCTCCAGAAACTCCTTATTTTCTAGGAAATAGGAGAAATAAACCCAACCTTCAGACTCACAGGATGTCTGTTGGTCTTTGCCGGAAGTAAAATACTTGCAAGATCCTCTTTTATTTCAATTCATTTGCACGATTGGAACTGACTCAAAGCCTTAATTCGTTGTTGAGTTCTAAACTCTACCCTGTTTTCCAAATTTCTTCTTCTTTTTACTATCATTTAAGAAACAAAAGGTGGGTTTGTCTTAGCTTTGGCAGGGAACCTTTGTCCTGGCAGATGAAGAAAGCAGAACTCAACTTCTGACTTTTTAGTTCTAAATTCCTAAGTACCTGCCTCATCTGTCACTGACGACATGGCACTGGCCATGCGACATGCTGTAAGTTCCCTCCAGGGAGGGGGTGGAGGGAGACACCAAAGGATAAGGGAGGGCTAAGGGAGGTCCATGCAGAGATTGGTGCAAATGAACAGGCTCCGTGGCTGCTGGCGATGAGCCTGGAGCTCCAACACCGCGAGGAGAGGAGAGCCAGGCTCAGGCCCCCTGAGAGTGTGTCAGCGCCAGGAGATGCGGGCGCTGGGGAAGAACGGGTACAATACCACTTCCAGGGGTACGGACGGGGCGGCCACCGGCTCTGGTTGGTGGTCAGGCGGTATCTAGAACGGCCCAGAGATGAGACCCGGGGACCGGGCAAGCCTCAGTCCAGGGGGCACGTGGCTGCCAGGCACTCGGCCTAGAGACCGGCTCCCCAGGCTTCCCCTGGGGCTGAGGACTCTCCTGTTCAATCTCCTCTCCCGCGGGCACTGTCCTGCAGTGACGTCCGTCTCGAGAACTTAGAATGGCCAGCCAGCTAAATGCTACACTGTCCCATTTCACGAGTCTACTGTCCCTGGGCAGCTCATCTGCTTCTCAGGAACTCAAACGTGCCCTGCGCGCTCCCGTTTGCTGTTCGCTGCCCCAGAAACACACGAGGCTCTGCACCCCTAACTCACCCTCTGCGTCGTCACTCGGCTCTCAGGAGTCGCCCTGACCGCCCTCTGTGGCTGCTTCCTCTCTCCTAAGCTGCCCCGGGCCACGCTGCTCCCGGGCCACACTGCTCAGCACCTGTCCTCTGTCCAAGTGCCGCCCGCTGGGCCAAGAGCGCCGCGAGCCCGGGAGCCCGTCTCCTGTTCGCCGCCTCGCCCTCCGGCCCGGCTCCCAGGGCACCAAGCAAGCATCTGCTCAGCGCACCGGCGATTCATCAGAAGACAGACCGAAAACACGCAAGGCGGGGAAGACGCAGGCATCGTCCTTGTTTGGCTCTTCCCACAAAGAGCCAAAAGAGCAAACCGGAGGCAGCCCACTGGTGTTAATATGGACCAAATAAAAATAAGATTTCCAGGGATCACAGGCTTCGGGCATCCTCTCTGTTCATGGACAGGGTTTGTATTCCCAGGTCCTTTATCCATCCGCAGTTTAGTACCTAAAAGAATTTTTGGCACAGAGCAATACATACTGTTCACCATAAGCCCAAGTATCACTTGATAAAAACAGTCTCAAAGTGAAGGAAGAGAGAGAGAGAGCGCGGCATGTCACAAGAAAAATGAAAGGGGCATTTTCCACCCCCTCCAGGTTCGCTTACTGAGAACCTACTTTTAGGCAGAATGCTAAAGGATTTACACTATTTTTAACCCTTAGTAAAAGTCCTTCAAAGAGGGATGAGTAGTCTCATCTTATATTTATCAGAACATAAGAGTCTGCAAGCAATAAACTGACTTGTGCGACAGGCAGTGGACAAGGAGTGGGAGCCCAGGTCGGGGAGGCCCCCCCCCCCCCCCGCCGCCTTCTCCCCAGGATGCCCCGCCCCTCTGGCTGGCACAGTCCGCAGGGAGTCTTCTGAAGCCAGAACGCGACCCAACTCTCCCCCAACGTTCAAGACACCATCTCCCCGCCTTCTCTGGCTTCCCACCTCGCTCCACACTGTCCCTGTTTGGAAGAGTGATGATAAAATTCACGAGGAAAAGTACATTATGGAATTTCACCTTCACTGACATTTTGTTCTTGGGATAATACAAAGGGAAAGCAGGATGCTTTACATTTTCTGTTTTAAAATAGACACTGAAAAAGAAAGCATTTTTAAGAATAACAAAATGTATTCTCCGGTACCAGTGGACAACATTTTCCCCTTTCCTTTCTCCCTTCTCCTCTCAGGGTGCTGGGCGATTCTGCGACAACGGGAACGCCATGTGGGGAAGACTTACCCTCTCCATCTCCTTGAAGTCATCATCTAGCTTGGTTCCTTCAGCTCCTCCAACCTTCTCACTTACTTTCTGTGGAAAATAACCAAAAAGAATAATTATTATAGAGTTTCTTTTAAAAATACATTACAAGTCTTAAGCACTTTCACAAGCATCATCTCGTGTAATCTCACGCCCATTCTGTGACAAAGGCAGGCAGTCCCATTTTCACTGTGGCTCAGAGGGTTTAAATAATTTACCTGGTAAGACTTGAAAGAAAGAATTCAAATATGCTTGTATCTTCTGATTTCAACCCCACTGCTCTTTCTATTATATAAATCACTATATAACCACCTAATCACTAACATTTTCCTTTTGAAAGTTCTGAGGGACAACAGCACCAAACAATAATCATCTCCCTCTGATAATGGAACTAAAATGCTACCTGGGTAGAAAATTGCTACTTCTTCAACCTGTTCCTCAAAAGTTATTGAACAGATAATCACAAACATTTATCAAACTGGAAAGGAAAAAATATCAGCCGAGCTGATCTTCAGGTAAAAGGACTCGAATAGTAGTTTTATAAAGCACCCTGTAGCTGTCTATATTCTTGTTACATAAGATAAACTACATGGAAAGATGTTGAGGGTATTTCTGTACTCCTCAATGAATTCCCATTATCATACATTTTACAGTCATCAATTTACCCATCAAATGGTCATTTTTCAAATATAGATTTCATGTTCATAAAAAATATAATGCCCAAGTCTATTCTGAAATATTCAAATTAAGTCTAATAAAATTTATGAAGGATCACAAGAAAAATACTTTGGTTTCATCAAAGACAGGAATATCAAGTGCTAATGATACAAGAATTCCATTCCTCTTACAATACTCTAATGGTAAAGGTATTTAGACATTTTTCAATAAGACATTACTGGACTAGAGTTACCACGCACAGATATGGAAGTATGATTTTTCATTTCCTTTAATAGCCACTGGGTTGAGGGTGTCTGCAAGGATTCCCACCATGACCAGACCTGTAGCATCCTCAGTACCCACCCGTGTATTCCAGTGAGCCTGGTTCACCTCCTTCTAAAAGGCCCCTGGATACTGGCTCTGTCTCCTGGCCATGGAAATTCTGATATCCCCCTTGTTTGGGGCTGAGGTGTATTCCCTACCCTCTCTCTCTGTCTTTAACTCCTGCTTTCTGGCACCAGGAAAATCTTTAGAAGAGATCACTCTTGGAGAAACCAAGAATCTGAATTCCAGCACTACTTTCGCCCTATACACAAGATACAATTCATTTCATCCTAGCAGCAGTAATAGAAAGAATATGCTGTGATGGAACGCCATGCCATGGACTGGTTCTCCTACTTTTTGCTATGCACACAGAGTTGTTATGAAAATTAAATTGCATAATAAATATAAGAACCTGTGCCTGAACCTACAAGATATGCAGTATAGCCTAGTGCCCTCCTCTCACCGATCAAGTGTATATCTGCTTATACCTGGTCTCCTTCAACCATTTATTTAATTCATATTTCATACCTTGAGGAGAATTTAGTAATTTTCATTAACATAATGCAATATTAGGTATTTACAGATAAGAGATTAAAAGTGAAAGATTAATATAATATTAACACCTTTAGTTTGTATAGCTGACACAGAATTTCACTTACAATTTATTATCTATGTACCACAAGAACTATGAAAAATAGGTATTATTACTATGTTTCAGATAATTAAACTGAGAATTGCATAAACGAAATTGTCTATCCATGGTACAGACCTTTATCTAGGAAGAGGGTGGACCCAGGACCTGAACACAGTTTTCCCAAGCTAAACCCTGGGCTTTGGAGCTACAGCAACACTCTGGGGAGCTGTCCATGGTGCTGGCCTTCCCTGCCGGAGGTTTCCTTAGATTAAGGCGCCCAGAGGTAGATTCAGATGGCCAGAGATAGATTAACCACGCTAACCCTTGGTCCTTTACATCACTCTCTCACTTAACCTGTGTCCTGTGTGGTGTTGACTATTAACTATTTCAACCATATGCACACAGATCCAGGCTTCATCTAGCATCACTACCCCCTAATCTAAAGCTGGCACCAACTGTGACCTGGCCCAGCAGTCAGCTTCCTTGCTTGCTTTCTTAAAGATGTTTATCAAACCAGAATTGGGGTTGAGGAGGCCACAATTCAGTTTCAAACCTCCGAGTGGGAGTTCATGTGCCAGTGACCTGATCTGCATACTCAAGTTTTAGTTACAAAAAATCAGGAATCAAAGGAGCCTTAGAAATCATCAAATTTTCCCTATCACCAAATTTTTACTACGATTTTTTACACTGGTTCCCTTCCTTTTGCTTTGCTCAGTGATGACTATTTAGAGCTCGAACTGCTACTCATCTTGTGCTTTATTCTTCTTTTTTAAATGAATCTGGCTAAAGGTTCATCAATCCTGTTTATCATTTCAAAGAACCAGTTTTTGGATTTATTGATCTTTTTGTGTGTTGTTTTTTGGTCTCTATGTCATTTATTTCTGCTCTGATCTTTTTAAAAATCTTTATTGTTGAAAGTATTCCAGATGTCCCCCCCCTTTTCCCCCATGGATCCCCTCCACCCTGCATCCCCTCCCCCAGGCCTTCTCCACACTATTATCTGTCTTTATTCTTGAAGTATGTGTGTTTCTAAGTTAAATTTGGGCTGGGAAACTAATCTAGCCAAACTCCTACACGATAAAGAAATATATGTTACACAACCCCAAATTAACTGTCTCTCAGATCTACCTGACTGGCTCCAATGTCAGGGGACTCACTATAGTCCAAGGTTGCATTTTAATGACCCTCTATGGATCATTGTAGATAGACACTTCCCGTAACTTATTAATGAGGTTTGATTTTTATTTGCAGAGTTGTCACAAAAAACACATAGCTGAGAAATGTCTTCATTTGTAGTAACATTAAAGAATCCTGTTAATGTTGGGTTCATCACATTTTGCCCATATCTGGGAAATAAAATATAACCCTCAGAAAAAACACAAGGGCTTATATCACAATTTCAATCCCATATTGCTCAACTGAAAGTGATGTTAACTTCCCCACTTTTTTTCATTCATCACCAGGTTAGAATCACAGTTGCTGGCTCACTGTATCAAACAGGATACCAAGTGGGATTACTTCGTTCATTAATAATTTAGAACTAGTCCTGGTAACTCACACTGAGTCCAATTCATCAGTCCACTGGCTTTAACTATTTGATTTAAGTACTGTGTGTGTGTGTGTGTGTGTGTGTGTGTGTGTGTGTGTTTCTTATCTAATTAGATGCTGGGAAAATAAAAATATTCAACATGACATCTATACTGTTCTCTGGTCTTTTGTTTTTTCCAAGTCACAAAGGATCTGAATGTATCAAGGCGCTGAACTGAACAACGGGCTAAATAACAACTGACTCTTTCCTTAAGAGTACACCAAAGATTTTTCTCCTCCTGTTCTTCAAATAACATTACTGAAACGTCTATGTATAGGCATCAAGGTAAGGAATACCGGCTCCCTGAGCCCATGTGGCCAAAAATGAGTTTTGTTTTCCCTACACAGGGCTGTTTATTTAATAGTTTTGCCCTATTTTCCAATGAGGTGATTCCTGAAACCAAGATTTCACAGCACTGAATATTTTCTGTTGCTGTTCAGTATACTTTGGCTAATATGCTTGCAGTTTGAGAAACTGGACCCCTGTTTCAATGAAAATCAGCAAGTTATTTGAATTTAAAAAGTACAAATGAACTAATATGCCCCCTGTACCATCTTAAAAAATTCCTCTATTCAAATTCCATCATTTTACCCACTTAGCAGACCCCCGAGAGCTTACGCTTCCAGTCTCATCTTCTCTTGCACGCTCATGGACTCTGCATTCCAACCAGACCCCAAATCTCACCTTCCTCTCTCTTCCTCTCCATTGTATTCCTCACAACAGGTACTTGGGAAAGATCTGGAGAACTGAACTAACTGCAATGTACTTTTGTAAATATTAATGTTAAGATGACTGAGAGGAGGCATAAAGTGAAGCTGATCATTTCCCTCTAGGACAGTCTTTCAAAAGGCCCCACTTTTCAAAAAAAGCACATAATTCAATAAACTCATGGATTAAATTAAGTCTTAATTCTGAGTCTGCAGTAGTGTTGTCTCATGCTACTTTTCTCTATATTCCAAACGAGAAAGATGTCAAAGGGAACCAGCAGCAGGAGACGGCCTAAATCACTGACCGCCCTTCTGAGCTCAAAGGCTGCTGCAGGCTTCGCCCCTCGGCGCCTCGGGAACCCGCGCCTCCAGGCAAGTGGCGCTCCATCCAGGCGCGGCTCCGACTCTTCTCTGCGCTTTCATTTATTAAACACTGAAGGGCCCATGACCATTTCTTCAACAGCCTTTCATAAAGATCTCCCTGAAAATCACATCATCAGTAAAACTCAACCGACTTGCGACCAAATTCATTCAGACCCCACACACCTGCGAAGTTCTTGACCTCCTAGCTTCCCTGACTTTGTTCAGCTTCATTTCTATACACAACCAGGTTTCCTCACCATCCACCAAATGTGTTTATTCCCTCTTGGACCTGGACCTACTTTCCTTTTTTCTTTTTTTTTTTTCAAATCGTACCAGTTATCTAAAATGCTCTCAGATTTCAGCTTTTCCATCACTTGTTATCAGACTCCCTCTGCACTCTTAAGGAAACACATCATCTTGGGGACTAACTGGAACTTGCCTCCTGAGTAAAGTTGCCCAGGGCCTCTGTCCATCTGAATTACAATACGTTAGCTAATGGAGGCAATCATAGCACATGCTTCTTTGTTTGAAAACTTCCAAGAGCGCATTACCGAATGTAGTGCTTACAGGGCAGACACTTAATTCAGCTGGAAAAAAATTATCTCGGTGAATTATTCTAAGACCAAAAATTGCTCACGAATTAAAGGAAGACCCTTCACTATGAGTTAGCACTGGTTCTGTGTCTCCTGGGAGTTTACTCTCCCCTCTAAAGTGTAATATCATTTTCTACATCAACAACAGGCAAAAGTAAAAAAATAAAAATTCAATAAACTATGATGTCTGATATTTTATTTATAGCCAAAGTTAAAGAAAATTCTCTCTTAACTGTAACCATTTACAATCATTCACCAAATTACTTTTAGTACAATTACAATTAAGAGTAATGATAATCATTCTTCTCATTAATCGTGGTTCTAAATATGTATGTATTTTGTTTTATGTGAAATGCTCATGTGTGTATGTAAACACACATGGGCAAACATGTTTGTGTGTGTATTTATACTCACACACATATGATGGAAAGCAAATACTTTTCCAAAGTGCTTTTTAAAAATCATCAAAAATAATTTTATTAAGTACAATACTATGTGTTTACTCATATTAAAATAGAATTACTTTAATTAATATTCCATAAGTTAAGCAGAGCTAGTCTGTTAAGAGCAGAAAGTAGAACTCATATATTATCCTGCCTATCTGAACCATGGAACAAGCCACAAAATTATATTCATGTATAATGAAACCTCACTGACAAGTCGATGAGAAATACCCGACGAGGTAAAGGTTTGTTTTGGTGTTTTAATTGGATTTAAAGTCAAGAGACCTGAATTCTAGCCTGACAATGACACCAAATAGGTGTGTAAAGAGAAAATGCATAACCTATTAACAGTGCCTCAATTTCTTCACCTAAGAAATGAAAACCAACATAATCTAACTGGATTTTTGAGAATTAAAGAGCACTTCATAAACTATCAAAAATCAATATTAAAATACGGATTTATTATATCTTAACAAGTGGTCTAACTCACATGAAAGGTCGAATTTTAAGTTGGTTTCTTACATTTGGTAAAAAAAAAAATTCTAAGTGTAACTTAACTGAATTAAAGAACATTATTTAATGCACAAGCTCTTCAGAAAGAAGTTATAATAACTACTCCTGTGGGACATACTCTGACTCTTCATGAAGTTTCTTTAATCATTACTCACCAGTAAGATACTAAAAAAATGAAATTTATAATGAAAATACTTGATGACATCAAATATTCAGAAGGAAACAGGAGAGTCAAAATTACAGCAGCATTTTCTTGGTATTTGGCTAAATACAAGTATATCTTGCTCTTCCAGATGGTGATATTACCACGTATGAAAGGCAGGGTGAATTCACTTCATGGGATGTAAGTTTCACACTAGTTTTTCTCAGCTGTCATTAAACTGGAATGCTTAAATGCCATGATGTTTTCAAAGTGAGTTTCAAAAATACATATATTTTTTTCCCATCCAGAAACCAGATTTTCTTAGAAAATGACTAAAGGCATTTTTCTCTATCTAGAGAAGCTCTGACCATTTTTTATTTTCAAGTAGAATTTGTATATTGAAGAAAAGTTGAAAGGTTCCTCTTACATAATATGAAAAGAATTCAATAGGATTAAGACTGATTTTCTTTGACTATCTCGAGCTAAAAACCTTACAACAATTTTGAGTGAGCACTTTTCCAGCTTGCAGCCTATCTTGCTTCTGTTCAGCTACTATACAGAAAATGCAGTAACTGATTGACATGATGTTCTAATTGTTTCTGGTAAGGTTCACTGGGGTTAAAAGTAAAACCCAAGGTGAGAATTTCCCAAAGACTATGTAGCTACTTACACCGCCCCCTTAAAGAGAGTTGGTAGGGTTTATTATGGAACTACCATGCAGAGTTTCAGTCCCTCCCTGGAGAGTTTATACTTTCACCTATAGTTTCATTTGCAATTTATTTTATTTTTGTCTTCTAGAAAAAAAATAAGTATAAAAAATGTGCAGAATTAAAAAATTAGCATTTCTCTATTTTTTGACCCCCCCCAAATGATCTAGCTCCTCATCAGATAAGGGGTAATTTAGGAACAGGGGTTCAACAGAAGGGGAGGATATTTCCATAAAGTTTCCTATCCCTGGCAATAGGAAAAATTTTATACATTTTCATTGTCCACTGCAATAAGCCACTGAAATTGAACAAGATATAAAAAGACAGTGTCTGCTAAAAATAGATCCTAAGACTTGGGGCTAGAATTATGTCAAGCAGTATTTTTTTTAATTCTATTTAAAGCTCAGTCATAAATTCCCTTGAGAGAAAAAACAGAACTTTCAAAGAGAAAAGATGGAATCAGTAATTCATTTGAGATTTCAGTCCTGGTTAATGAATGGCCTAGAACCTAAAGCCTGATGACTTAGTGGATAAGACAAAGAGGAAGTAGCCCTGGGCATTCATTTGTTAGGATAAACTGCTGGCAAGTCCTTTTCTGTTTTGTGAACTGAAACCACAAACTTTTGACCTCTGCTTCTTAATCCACAAAATGGGGCAAGGGTGTGGTGTGGTGAGGTAACTGGGAGAATGCTAAAATCATTTGCAATTAAAAATTCGGTGTCTGTTTTGGTGATCGTTAATTTGATGTATCAATTTGGCTAGGCCAGAATATCCAGTTGTTCAATCAAACACTAATCGAGGGAGTATTGTGAAGATATTCTGTAAATGTAGTCGACCATCACAATCAGTCGGCTGTAAGGAAAGGAGATTATCTTTCATAAAGCCTGTGGGCCTCATCCAATCAACTGAATTCAATTAAGAAAAAACCTGAGGTTGCCTTGAGGGAGAAATTCTGCCTTCATATCCTGCTGGTCCTGTTTCCCAGGAGAACCCTAATTGGAACCATTTCTACCTGGTGGAGTACTATTTATAGTACATCAAAGGTAGATAATAAATTAGGAAAGGGAGAAAGAGAGAAAATACCATGCAAAGCTCTTGAAAAAAAATGCCATAGTACTTTTCCCCCAGATTAGGATTATATTTATGCAAATCTCATTCTAAAAAAAAAAAGACAATCATCTTTAGATTAAATTCACCAAGTAGAATAAATACAACAGAACTCAACTTGAATGCCTACTATGTACCAGAGATTTTGATACACAGAAAGACGTGGCACACTCTCTCTGGAAACTAAGAATCTGGTGGTGGGATATATGGATAAACAAACCATTTCAATATACAGCAAGTCCTCAAATGACATCGCTTTGTTCAATGTCATTTAGTTATAATGCTGATGAGATGCCGTAGGAACTTAACTCTTGTTTATATCAAATAACCTATGGCAAAACTGATTTGTTAAACATCGTTTTGCTTAAAGTCCAAAAAATATATTGACCACATTAAGTAAGGACTTACTATAATGGGGTAAGTACCTAAAAAATATGTAAACCACCATCAGATCCTAGGATGGACAATTTCACCCTATTTGGATTAGAAGACAAGTTTGGGAAAAGCTTCTTGGAGCCTGTCTGATTCTCAAATCAGTACATGTAAGCCAAAAGGATAGACATGGATATAGGAAAAAAATTTTCTCAGGTAGAAGGTACTACATGACATAAAACAAATGCAACATAAAACAGTATATGCAGGAAAGTACACATACTTCAGTGCTTCCAGAGATCAGAACCTATGACAGGGGGTGATGAGAAGAGAGGCTGCAGGAGAAAGGAGAGATCAAATGGCATTGAGCCTTCCATGCCATGCTAAAGACCTTAGCTTTTTTAGTGTTTTGTTTTGTTTTGTTTTTTTCTAGTTTTAATTAATTCACATAATTATATAATTATTGCTAAAATATAGTTTTGAACATTTCCATAACCCTACGAAGTTTCCCTGAGCCCATTCTTAGTCAGTGCTCGCTCCCACCCTTAGGCAACCACTGATCTGCCATCCCTTCCGTCTTCCGTCTTCTATGATTTTACCTTCTCTAGAGATGTCATATAAGTAGACTCATCCAACAGGTAGTTTTAAATATTTGGGTTCTTTCACTCAGCATAAAATGTCTGAACTTCATCCATGTTGTTACATATGCCAGTAATTCAGTTCCTTTTTATAGCTGAGTAGTATTCCTTGGCATGTTACACCACAATTTATTAAACCATTCACCAGTTGATGGACATCTGGATTGCTTCCACTTTGGGGTGCATTCTGCATAATGTTTCTATGAATATTTGCATACAAGTCTGTGTGTATATATG
Source organism: Miniopterus schreibersii (assembly GCF_964146895.1). Taxonomy (NCBI): domain Eukaryota; kingdom Metazoa; phylum Chordata; class Mammalia; order Chiroptera; family Miniopteridae; genus Miniopterus; species Miniopterus schreibersii. The sequence continues at coordinate 53,860,417 of NC_138111.1, read as the reverse complement.
TTTTCATTTCTTTTTTTTGTTTCAAATACAAAAATACAGGTTTATTACATAATATATGGTAGTAAAATTTGTCAAGGTATATTACACAATTCAAAAGCACTTTAGATAAAGCATCAGTCTAATATATTATAGGTTAACAGAGTGTAATAAAATGACATGTTCTTCACATCACGCAATATAATACTTTACAGCAATATTGACAACTATTCACATTAGGTATTATTGGAGTATCTAAAGAGCATAGAAATGGTTATTTAAGAACCTCAACACCTATTTTCTTCTATGCTTCAAACTGGGTGGGTGATTTTCTACTCATCAATATGGGGGAGAAAGGGCTAGAACTATTATTTTGTTAAGCAGAGAAGAAAGTTCTTCCAGAAAGGCACTGCAAGCTGGAGAGCTTCATGCACAACTTGCAGTTCAGACAGCACTATTGCCCTAAGGGTAAGGGAAATCCCGGTTGCCTGTATGTACAACAAAAGATGCATATGGACACTCAGGAGTCTAACTATAGGAGTGGTTGGCTACAAGTTAACGTCCTTCACATCTGTGACTTAGATGGCCAGTGCCATGAAGGAGTTCTTTGGACCCAGAGTTCTAAAAGCTAATTATATAGTGCTTAGGGCAAAGAGGGCCAGGTACCCTAGAGTAGATAGCACCAATAGCTAATACTGAAAAAACTTCTTATATCTTACAGAAAACATCGCTTTTTTCCCTAGAACTGAAAAAATGCAACATTTAGGACAACAGGGAAAGAACATTTGACACAAAAGTTTCCTGGTGGCTCAGAAAACTAATTTGGAATAAGCTAGTTTGTGGGGAAAGGTCCATCTGATAGTGGACTTAAGAGACCCGATGGGTTCTAACCAACTTCTTGTAAGTTAAAATGAAGGAAGATGCATATCCACTCCTGACTGTATCCCTTCATACCAGTTGCCAGGAGACATACCAGTGTAACCTTTAAGGTGAGAGAGAAGAAATGTCCATGGACATGAAATAAACTTAAACTATCTGTAAACCACGAATCATTTGGAACAAATATATGCAAAACTTTCTGGAGGTGAGGAAATCCAAATCCAGTGATTGGAAAGAAGGCCTGACAGCCAAGATGCCTTCTGTCTCTGTTAGTATCCCTACAATCACAGGACAGGGCCAATCCCATGCTCTAATAAGGAACAGCCTCCCAAACACTTAGGTCTCAATAAAGAGAATCATTTTATTGTCCTAAGTATTAGCAATGATTATCTTTATGCTCCCCATCCCAGGTATTTTATACAAAAATGTCATTAATTATTGTCTCGATGTCATTAGTAGCCGAGTTTCTATTCTTCTAGACATCAGATTCTCGTGGTGGAACGTCTCTGGTTGGACGTGTGTTCCGAACATCACCAACTACTGCAGCCCTGAGTCTGGGCTGGGCACCTGATCCACAATCAAGGAGCTGAGTGAGGATGGCACAAGGCAGAGGGCCAGGAGAGCACTGCCCGCTAGTCTTTCCTCCCTCATGTGACAAAGCTTGAGGCTGTCTCCCACTAGGCTGAAGGGAGAGCTACCGTGTTTTTCTGAGTCTTGGCTGGGGTATGAGCTAAACCACTGGGCTGTCTGCACAGCTCCAACTCCTTCCGTTGCCCTCAGGGGCACGTCTTTCTGTATCTCTTGCAGTGAGGTGGCTTCTGAAACCCCAGAAGCATGGGGAGGTGGCGCCATGCATTCTTTTAGAGAAGCTATTTTATTTTCCTCTGATCTGATCCCTTTGCTTTCTTTTTGAGGGACCAGCTTTTCAAACTGGCCAAACCATTTCTCAACCTTGTGCTGGGGGTGAAAAGTTACAGAATGCATTTGTGAATGACACTCTACAGTGTCATTTTTTTAATTTTTTTTTTTTTTGTATAAGCCAGGTAGCTGCTGGTCTGCCCAGAGGAGGTACCAGGCACTCCAGAAATGAGATTGAAACTGAAAAAGTCAGAAGGAAGTTCTCCCTGCTTGCTTGGAGCCTGAAAAGTGTAATCTAAGGGAGAGGAAGTTTCAGTGGGTGTAAACACAGAATGTTCAGCAATCTGAGAAAAAGCACCGTCTTGGGAGCTCACTGATGAGCCAGATGGGGAGGACACTCAAACATTTAATCTTGAGGGTAGAATCTTCTTAGTGTTTTGCTTTGCTCACCTTGAGCCCCAGGACTAAACTCTGATTAATACGCTTTTGCCATTCCATTTGCAAAGACTTGTGTTGTTCTAGATGGTCCTCCCCTCCATGCAAGCGACCAGCTCTGTAGTCAGTTTTGTTTTGTTTCTTTGAAAATATCCTCCTGAGATAGCTGAGTCTGCAGGCTGGTCATCAGCGTTGGGCTCTGGGCAGGGCTGCTGCCTCTTTGAACTCTCAAGGGCGTCAGTTGTGTGTGGAAGAGCGTGTCCTGATGTGTCTGAATCAAAGGGCTGGTTCCTGGGATGATCATGTGAGGACATGTGACTGCAGGATGGCCCAGAAATGGCCACTGGCTTGGATTTAGGGAGAAGCTTCACAATTTCCTTCATTACCAAACAAGCTTTTCTTCTTAGCATTTCTATTAGAGGCCACCACGATCGATGATAGAAACCCACGTGTCCACACTAGCAGAAGGCCTCTCCCGGGTAACGGGCCATTTTTGTAGGGCTCTATCAAGGGTAAGAGATGGAGTACTCCTCGTTTCTGCTGGTGCTTTCATTTTCTTCATCATGGGTGGCTGAGCCCCACAGGACACCACCAGCCCTGATAACTTCCAGCAGACCCAGGGGCCCAGCACCTGCAGGGCTGAGGAAACGTAATGTCCAGATCTTGCCTCCCCCGGCTGGGGAGCAGGGCTGCCTGCGGCTGAGGTCAGGGGGGCGCAGCTCCACTGGGTGTTCCTCCTGCAGCCTCGTGGCCAGCTCAGTGTCCTCACCTCTTGGTGCCCAACGTCCCTGGTACAGACACACCTGTCAGGAAGGAGGAGCTCCCAGGCTGTCCCCTTAGAGTCTCCTGCTTTGCTGGCAGATGTTCCTGATCTCTCAGCTGCAGCAGTTTCCATAAGTTAGCAGTGTCCCAGTCATTCATTTCATGTGGCCGGCTGGTCAATAAAAGGCAGAGGAGCAGACCCCCAGGGCAATACTCAGTAAAGCAGGAAGGCAGGGATCAGCCATAAGCCAGCCACCCTTCGATCTGTTTTCATTTCTTTCGGGTAGAAACCTAGAAGTGGAATCGCTTACCGTAGGAAATGGGTCTTGTGGTAAGTGCATATTTTAGTTTTAAAGCAATGTCCAAAATATTTTCCAAAGTGGCTTACCAGAAAATCTTAAGACTGTATCTTGGCATTGATGGGGAGCCATTACTAGGTTTAAGATGGGGAATATCATAGCTAAATTAAGTCTTAAATCATCTGATTACACATTGAAGACTGACTTAAAAAAACCAAGATTACAGACAAAGATACCAGTTAGAATATTACTGCAGTCTTCCAGGTGGAAGATGAAGGCTTGAACCATGAACTCTGAAAGGAAGGATGGACTCAGTAAATAACCAGGACATAAAATAAACATGACCTGAGACTGATTTGATATATAGGAGTGAAGCAGAGAATTCTATGACTTCTAGGCTTTAGGCTTTAGCCGACTGATGAATACTCATGACAAGAACTCACGTATAGAGCTACTGCTGGGTTTGAAGTTCAAGTAAATATGTCTCACAGGGACGTGAATGTATATATGAGTCTGAACCTCTAGGGAGAAGTCACGGCAAGAGAGAGGCATGTGGAGTCAGCACTACGTATTTGATTTGTAAAACTGGAAAAGCATCACAAATAAAGTCTAGGCAGAGATAAAAGGCCAACAAAAAAAGACCATGAAAAAAACACAGAAAGTAGAGGGCGAATTGAGAAAGAGATGGATGGAAGGAACCAAGGAAGTCGTTTCTCAAATGAGTGCAAGCAAGTCCAGAGGCGGCGGCAGTGGGTGGGGACCAGAGCAATCATTCCACGAGTCCGGCTGCTCTGGGACCAAGCACACTGCTGTGCATGTGACACTGCTCAGTAAGATGGGCTCAAAGGCAAAGGATACTAAGAATCCGACAACAGAAACTACATCTTCAGACTATTTTTGTGCATAATATTTCCTCCAGTTCACCTTCTGCAATAGAAATACCATTTGGGAGTGAATGAAATACCCATAACAAGCAGAGTAACTGACAGTTGTTAGGTCCCAGCCGCAGGGCAGGCAGCTCAGAATACGCTCCATTTTCATCACTAATGCTTGGACGGCCTCCCTCCCTCCCCCCAAGGTAGGTACTTCAGCTTTCAGAAAGCAAACACCTGGGACAAACTGCAAGCCAGTGGGTATCTGAAGACATCTGAGAGACTTTCTACAAGTATTTCACACATCAACAGATTCAGCTCTCCACATAGCATTTTATGTCACCAGATGTGGCCGCCAAGCTTAATCCTGAGGAGCATGATCTTCTCTTCCTAAACCAAAGTCAACTTGCACCATGCTTACAGCTGCAATAGTAAGTCAAAATTTTACCTTAAATAATAATAAGGAAGAAATATGAAGAGACTTCAGAGATAGTCACGAAAAGTAGATGGTCAACCGGTTAGCATTCAATGAAAAAATCCAAGACCCATCTAATACCAAAAACAAAACCCCATTGACCCACTGACAAAGGAATTAAATTAAGAACAAAGAATAACCTAATAAAACTCAGAAAGATGGATATCCTTGTCTGAGATATCAAGTTTGATAACTCATATCTGCAGAAATTCCCTCATCCGAACCAAAAATTTTTAAAGCACCTTAGTGACAGCATAGTATATATATATATATATATATATTCCATTTCTAATCCTCAGCAGAATTTCCTGAATTCTAAGCAGCCCATCACCGCAAAGAAGGCCGTGCGCCGACAGACGCTCCATTCTGCCAAGTGCACCGTTCGGCTTCCACCCCAAGCTGCGAGGCCTGCTGCCGGCACTGCGGCCCCTCCTCCCTAGAGACTCACACCTCGCAGGCTCATGCCGAAGCCAGAGAAAGAAAGAACTCCCTCACCCAACATACAAGTTCCTCATTTGGTTTTTTACCCACAGTCGCTGGTATTAAACCATTCGGACCTCTCTGCCCCTGCGGGATATTTGTAACAGGAAAGGCTGCTGCGGCAGCTAAGGCGTATATTCGAGTAATGTCGCTGCATCCCCCACCACCGAAGAGCCAGCTGCCTCCTTCGCTCCCAGATGCTGTCAGGGTGTGGGAAGAGGCTACTCCCTTTATCATCCCATTTCCTGCTGCCTCGATCGACTATGTAATAATAGTTCTATTTCCCACCCCCATACAAATATACGCAACATCTGACGAACAACAGAGTTTTGGCTTTTCTATAGGCTTAGAGAATTAAACGCTGAGGCTTGTGCATTAAACTGGGGACAGGCTCTCAAGATGATTCTCGTATTCCAAACTGGAGCTAATGGCTTCCTTTGCTTTCAAGTTTCTGCCCAGTGCTTTTCAACCATGTGGGAGACTTGCGCTTGACTGAGTTGACGACTTGCAAAACTCTTAACAAAATTATGCCAAAATATAAAATATGGAATGGACACAGGAAAGATAGTCTCTTTTTAATTCTGCACAGGTTTACTAGTGTAGTAATGTCAGCAGCTGCTCATGAGTCATAGGTGGTGAATACAGGGACTCTTAGAGGCTGTCCTCTTGTGTGTTCAAGTTGGACAAGAGAGGAAGGGATGAAGGAATACTTAGAAGAGAGAGACTTTCAAGAAGAGGGGGGTACCTTTTATTATGACTGGGGAAAAGTGAAGCCAAATATGTACTAAGAAGGGGGCCCAGTGACAACTGTTTTGAAGTCACTTGCCCTCAAGCTCTGGGATGTAGAGAGGAACGAATGAACAATTTTAACAACTTTATTGAGATATAATTAACATGCCACAATGTTCACTCATTTAAATTATAGAATTCAATGATTTTTAGTATATTTACAGAGTTGTGTGATCATAACCATAATGTCATTTTTGAACAGGTTCCTCATTACCAAAAAAAACTGTGCACATTACCAGTCCCTTCCTCCAACTCCATCCAATGCTCCACCCCCTGACAACCACTAATCTCCTTTCTGTCTCTCTGGATTTATCTATTTTGAACGGTAAGTATAAACAAAATCCTATAATTACGTAGTCTTTCGTTTCTCACTTCTTTCACTTAGCAAATATTTTCAAGGCTCATCTATGTTTAGCACGTGTCAGTACTTCATTCTTTTTTTTTTTTAATATATCTTTATTGATTTCAGAGAGAAGAGGGGAGAGGGAGAGAGCTGAAACAACAATGATGAGAGAGTCCTGCACGCCCCTGACTAGGGATGGAGCCCGCAACCCGGGCCTGTGCCCTGACTTAGACTCAAACCCTGATCTCCCAGATCCTAGGTCGATGCTCAGCTGCTGAGCCAGGCCCGGCGGGCAGTGCTTCATTCCTTTTTAGTCGAATGACATTCCGTTGTATGGACAGAGCGGGTCTTGTTTATCCATTCTTAAGTTGATGGGCATTTTGTGCTATTTTCTAGGCTGGGTAACCTTGGACAAATCATTTTACCTCTCTTAAGTTTGCTACCTTAAGAGGTTGCAGATTAAAAGCTACCTCAGGGAAGGTCTGAAAGGTGTGTGAGATAACTGAGTGAGGGCTCTGTCAGCTGTACAGCACCCCACCAGCGCAAAGCTGCACTCCTTACTCCACAGGCCCCACCACCCCACCCTGCTGCTGAAGAGCAACAAGGCCACAGGGAAATTCCTGGACACGGTGACTACAAGGTGGGGGCTTCCAAATGTTTCTATCAGGACTAACCTGTGGTAGAAGGAAGAAACATACTTTCTAAAACCCAGGCTGACTAAAGATTTGAGGTCCATTAACATATATGATATCACTCTAGATAAGGGTCTTTAAGAGGAAAAAATTTACCTGTGGGTACCCGTGACTTGTTAAAGATGAATTCAAAATTTACATTTCAAAAAGCAATACTATACTGAGAAAGCATTTTTCAGAAGTGACCTCGTAAGTTTTCTTATCAAATCAACTCATGTTATCAAAATTCTGTGGTGTATTAGTTCACTGAGTTAGCAAAAGGTAAGCAAGAAAATGTGTGAAGAAAGAGAAAACATTCATGAGCCTACGCAGTGTAGATTTTTGTTGTTTTTTGGGGTTGTTTTAATTTTTGCAAAATGAGGGATTCCAATTAAGAATTTGGGTGGAGATTTGAGAAAGGAAATCTGGTCACCCATCAGAAGAGAATTACTACAAAAGTAAATCTGCATTTTTTATGAGAATACACTATCCCATGGGTACCTGTGTCGCTGGAGAGTAGGGATGGGAGCAGTGATGGGAACCACTGAAGAAGCGGGGCAAGATGAACACACGTGATGGTTAGACAGCCAGTGACAGAACTAAAACCCGAGACCCCTAATTCTCACACTCAATAAGTCTCCTTTTTCCCAGGAAGGGGTCTACTTGGGCTGGCTGTAATCAATAGACATCAATCAGCAGCACTGTGGGATACTTTAATGAGCAAAAATTCTTTAGAGTGTTTAACTTACTTTCTATAACTGTTTATATTGCTAAGAACTGATGCTAAACATGTTCTTGGTAAACAGCAAGAAGTGATTAAAATCAATGAAGCTTTACTGTCCAATGATAAACCTGTTACTTCCTTCCTCTGCCTCTATGTCTCCTGAATCATATTTTCTCTAGGTCAACTGTGAAGAGAGCCAAACCCCTCCGTGCTCCCACACTCCTGGGCCTGCCTCCATTCGGCACGTGTCAGATTGTATTTTGTACCCCCATTATCCATCGGAATACCTGTCTGACGTCTTAAAGTTCCTGAGAGCCAGGGATTTCGCTCCTGCTCCTCTCTAGTTCCTGGAGCCTCGCTCAGTGTATAAGCTGATGAGAAGGCAGAGGAGCTGCTCGCCAGCCTCTGCACCACTTTGGTCTATCTTTTCCTTTGACTTATTTTTGCTACTCAATTCTAGTTGATTTCATTACCCTGAACATCACAGCATTTTCTCTTTTTCTTTCTCACAAAATACTCCCCTGCCAGTGGCAAAGCTGAAATACAAAAGGTGGACAGAGAAAACAGGGCATTGGAGGTGAAACACGAGAGGGTTTATAATTTTTAAATGTCACCCTAGATATACTCAGTGCAAAGCCACTCAGCCAAACGAGAGCCTGGCACCACAAAAGCATGCTGCCTTAGGAAGAGAGATTTCATTCCTGCGGTAAGGGCTATGCAACATTTTGCTTTCATTTGCAGGGCCACAAAATCATGATTGTCACAAACCTGGCACGAGCAAGAGAACACACGGCTTCTCTCTGGAAGAAGCCCCACGTACATGCATCAAGTCCCAAACTCACTAATGAAAACATCCTGCCCCTATGTAGGCTCAGAGCACACAATATATTCTCTCTATTGCTGCTGTCCTTTGGTTCTGGTTTTGATTCCCTTCCCTGCACAGCACATGGAAACCCACAGTGGGACTTCATTTTCTGGAGCCTAAAAGAAATCTTCCCAATGAATTATTTTATGGTTTCCTGCAAACTGTGGTTTCTCTTGAGTGAATTACCATCTACTCTTACATAATACTTCCTCACTTAAGAATATGCTGAACCTGTCACTGAAAGCTCAGGAGAGTGTCTTCAGTAAAGCAGATGGTCTGAGACACCACACTACCGTTGGAAGACAAAGCTGTACTGTGAAGAACAAAAAACATAGAGGGAGAGTCTCTTGCAATTTAATGACCTGATGTACCTTCTCCTCGACCAGCTAAACACAGGCACTTTCCTTTACGCTTATGAAGAATTACTTTACTCACACTGAGATGATGAACATGCCAAGAAGGAACTGCATTTAAGCACCACAAGAAACAGCTTCCTGGATAAAAATGAAAAGCCAAAGAGGAAGACTAGCTTCACACAGAAACCTGGGACATTCACTCAAACTCCGAAAGGTGGACACCCCTCTACGCACCACTCAGCTTTTAAAAAGCTAACATTTTCCACTACCTGTTGTGGATATTTTTAAATAAATAAAATGTAAAAATATAATTCAGGTTCCTTTTATGCTCCTTGCCCTCCCCCACCCCCATGAGGTACCACTAAGCCTTTCCAATGGCAGTTTTGTTCTTTCATGCCCATGTGTTGTCTTAGTTTGGAGTTCCCCAAAGCAGAGCCTAGGACACAGAAGTGCCAGCAGTTCCTCTGGGTCGTGGTCCCAGCCTGCAGAATGAGGGAGCAGGAAGGATGGGGCAGAGACGGGTAAGGCCAAGAAGAACGTGTCCAGGAGCTGGTCCCTGCATTAGGCAATGTGGCTCCATCCTGCAGGGATGTGATACACATCCATTCATTCATCCGCTCACTCATTCAGACACGCACTGCATGCTTCCTATGAAGTGGCATTCACAGTACAGCAAAGGAACATGAGGCTATACGAAGTCACAACCCAATGACAGAGCCCCACCATGCCACCTGAGGAAACTGACTTTGTTTGGTATAGAGTAGGGAGAAGATCATGCTCAAGGACACTGTCAAAAACAATGGAGATTTTGGTGGCAAGCAATAAATTACACAGGGGTTGGCAGCTTCAAGACGTTAGTAACCGAAGTGAGATGATGGACCATCTGAGACGAGTGCTCCTGTGACCACACTCAGCCCCCAGGGTGCAGAAGGTTGAGAAGACACCCTAGGCTGCACCCACTCAGGAGTGACCAGACACCGGGAGGACACAAAAGAACTCCCCAAGTCTTACGCTGATCCATCAGCAAAACGCAGAAGCCTCACTGACTCAAAGGGCTTAAGCACAACCTTTGACCAAATACTTGCTAAACAATAAGCCGCTCTCAGGAGGAAGTCAGGGAGTCGGGCTTAAGAATTAAACCTGATTCACCCTCAAGGTCTAGAAGGCTGTGTGCCAGGCAGCGCTGCTCCCTTTCAGGAAGACTCGAGAAAGGAGCTCCTGGCTGAAAGAGGGGGGGGCGATCGTAAATTCACCAAAGGGTGCAAGCAGTGTACAAGCTGGGCACATCCAACTGGTAAAGGTGGCTTACGCACAAACTTTGATCAATAAGTGGTGTATGCTGACCCAGCGAAAAACCGTAGGAAGCCAGCCCAAAAAATAAAAACAAGAAAAAAAATCCGAGTAAGAGAGTCACAGAATACATAATAAAATACACTTCACAGAACTGGTCCAGCCAAGTCCCTAAAGAGGTAAACAAGCGACCAAGTAAACAACAACTTCAAGAAACTTTCTCCAATAAGAGGTCCGAGGTGTCAGCATTCAGAAGAGCTACAGTATTTTACCCAAAATGTGCATTTTTCAAAAAAATTATGAGACATGCAAAAAATGAAAGGAAAACCAGAAACCAGAAAAGTATGACCCACACACAAGCGGAACAACAACAACAGGCAATAGAAACTCCCAGGTGCCCAGAAGTTAGATTTAACAAAGACTTGAGAGCAGCCATTATAAATAGGCTCAAAGAACTAAAGGAAATGATGCTTACAGAAGTAGAGAAAGGTGTGATGACAATGTCCCATCAAATACAGAATATAAATTTTAAAAAAATTGCAAAACAGAACCACATAGAAATTCTGGAGTTAAACACCAGTAACTAAAAGAATTCCCTAGAGTGGCTCAGCAGTAGATTTGAACTGGCAGAAGGGAGAATCAGCAACCCTGATATCAGATGAACAGACTATGCAATGCAAAGAACAGGAAGAAAAAAAGAAAAAAGAAAAGCCTCAGGAAGGTGGGACATCATTAAATGTCCAACACACACATAAGGAAAGTACCCGAAGGAGAGGAGAGAGAAAGGAACAGAAATATATTCAAAGAAATAAGGGCTGAAAACTTCCCAAATTTGATGAAGAGCACTCATCTATATTTCTAAGAAGCGCAATGAACTCCACGTAGGATAAATTCACACCCAGACTCATCAAAATGTTGAAAGCCAAAGAGAAATAAAATTGTTGAAATCAATAAAAGAAAAGCAACCTGTTCCACTGTGGTATAGCTGACTTCTCATCAAAAGCAATAGAGGCCAGAGAGTTGAAAGAAAAATGAGGACATGACAAGTAAGTTTTGACTGGGGGACAGAGAAAACCCAGAAAAAAATATTTGAGAAATATCTGCTTATCCTTCTAGGCAATAAGAATCTCAGGCACACAGAGGAAGAATGGAGGGTTGCCTCAGGGAGGTCATGCTGAGAGAAAACATGAACAAAAGTACAGCTCGCAGTTGTTAAAAAACTTCACCTAAAACCTGCCTTTTCATTAAACAGCGAAAACCTCTCCTGTACATGGTTTGAAAGTTTATGAGAAGTTACCAGATCTTTCATCTCTACAGACTGTAGGGATACACTTATCACCCAGACCTGCCAGCGAGCCATTCTGTATTTACGCTGATGTATGAAAGATGTACAGAATCATCTGCTGGTTCTCAGAAAGGAGTTACTAAATTATTATTCATGGCTTGTAAGTATGTACCATGTGGGTGACCCTGAAGGCAAAGTAATGTGAGATTAATTACATAAGGCAACCAGAGAATTGATTCATTCATTTTTTTAACTGAAAATATAAGTCTTTTCGGGGGTGTGTGTGGCACAGCCATATAGTGAAGAAATATAGTGAAGAAGTATTTCATTTCACGTGACTTTGTCGTTGTTTGTTTTTACTTTATTGTTAACAGTATTACAGATGTCCCCCCAGTTTTCCTCCCTCTTCCCCCCTCCTCCCGGCCCTGCCCCGCCCCCAGGCCTTCACCACACTATCCCCTGTGCCCACTGGTTATGCATATACGTAGATGAGCTCCTGGGTTACATTCAGGAGAAATGACAGGAGGCTCCCTGAACACTGATTCTTAGTGCTACAAAAGAAGGTAAGAAGTATAGAAGGTGAGAATTTGAAGGTGCATTATGAAAACTTTGGTGTAGAAATAATGCAAACTAAATCTACAGAGACCATTTATTTATACCACTGCAATAAGCTTGCTTTGGCTCTCGGAAAAGGTTTGGGTGTGTGTGTGTGTGTGTGTGTGTGTGTGTCTTTTTTCTGTGTATTTTAAATGTGCTTCTATTTTAGAGTACTGTGTATCTTTTACAATTGAAACAAATTTACAAATCAGGTACCAGCGACTTAGATAAAATACACCTGTGAGAGAACCGGGGACGTAATGAGCTCACTCAGAGAACCCGCTAATTATATGCAGTGCCCAGGATACGCATCTCTCACCTACATCTACCACCTCCTGCTGGAAGCCTATAATCAGATAGGACATCAACTACTGACAAGAAAATGGCTAAGTTACAATGAAAGTAAGTGGTAGCAGCGGCTCTATCAGTGAAGGGAAATGGCCCAGAGGTGTGTCATCCTGATGAGCCATTCGGTAACAGCAGGAATTTTTATAAACCAACATTTTACTGTACACTCAAAAGTAAAATAGTTAAATTACAAATATAAAATGAAACAAAACAAAGAAAACATTTCCAAAAGGAAATGAGTGTTCATGATGGCATAGAGGCAATGCTTTCTCTTGAATCCTGGATATTAACTCTATTCAATAAGCTCTTGTCCAGCATCAAGAGGGTAACAGCCACACACCTGTGAAAGTCTATAAGTTACTATAATACAGGGGGAAACTGTCATTTGTTCAAAAGTGGAGACTAAGACAGCTCAATAAATACAAGATTTTCGTAATCACATTGCCTTATCTTGGCAGGTACAGCTCAGGTCAAAGGTTAACTGAAAGAAAGCCTGAAAAGCCACACTTCCTGGGTTCCAGCTCCCCCATTCCCAGGAATGTCACGTTGGGCAGGCGCCTCACTTTTGCAGCACCCTCAGATTCCTCACCTAAAAGCAGGCTGCAGATTGGACTTCCCAGGGGATATGGACACCGGGGAAGAGTGAGTCCCTGGCTATTATTAGGAATATTCTACATGCACTTGGGCTACATCTTACATGACCAGGGCTCAGAGTGTCACTGGCTAAGAATCCTAGTCACACCATCAGTTCATAAGAAGTTTGTTTTTTCCCTTTTAAAAAGGTCAGAAAATCTGGCCCATCTTAAGCACAGCATTTAAAAATAACCATTAAGGAAGTATTTATATATTCCAGTGCTTTTTCTGCTTGCTGCCTTTACAGCTTTTCTCCCTCGAGGGGTTCCTTGCGGCAATAATCCATGCATCAGAAATGAATCAGTGCAGAAAGGCCTGCTAACTTCTGGAGCGCTGTTCACCATCCCCGTTCGAGAGACCCTCACTTTCCACACTGCGGACTTTGAAGGCAGGTAACAGTTTGTTTTGCCTGTTCCCTGGATAAGTCTGAATAATGGTTTAGAAATTTGGAATACTCTTTATATTGCTGTGCTTCACGGTACATGCCCTCCATGAGGTGGTTATGGAGATTAAATAACAAAGATTAAGCTAATGTGGGTGAAGGTGCTTCGAACAGTACCTGGCACTGAGTGAGTCCTTCAAATGATGGCTATAATTATAATGATATTATTTGATTGTTACATATTTTATATTATTGTTGTAATCATGGTATTATTTTATTAGCAATGCAGACAGGCAGAGGGAACATTGTCTGGCTGTAATTCAGCCTATGGAGTTCAAGTTCATGATCTCCCTGGTAAGAGATTACCTGGGATCACGCAGGCAGGAGGCCTGAGCTTTACCACTGACATCACCCCTGGGTTCTCTATAGAGCTGCCCCTATTTCACTGCCCTAATTTTCCAATAGTCAAAGCCACAAACACATACTGAGAAACATGTATATAAGTGCACATATGTGTGATCACAAGTGAAAATATACTTTTTTCTTTACTTCAGCTAGAATGGTACTAGGAAAATTTAAGAGAAACTTTCCTAAGAAAGAATCAACAGACTAGGTAAGTAAAATACGATAATGGAACACACAGCAACCATTTAAAATGATGGAAAGGATATTCATTCTATTTCGTAAAGTGACAATGAGTCAGGCTTAAAACAGCATGATCCTATCTCTTAAAAATATACATATAGAAAAATACTACTGGAGGACAAGGTTAAGTCCTCAAAATACCAAAACTATTTCTGGTGAGAGAGTTATAGATTTTTTAAATTTTCCTTCTTTTGTTTGTTTATACTTTTCATGATGAACATATATTACTTCCGTAATCCCAAAAGAAAACCTGAAATAGTCAAGTTCCAGGGAAACCACTGGGTGTGCCATTTGAATGCTAATTTCCTAAGTCAGATAAGGGGCTGGGTGGGTCTGTATATAGGAGCCAAAGCCCAAATCAAAAGTCGTATAATCAGTGCAACCAAACTGCCAATCTCGGGCTGCCTGACAGAGGTGCAGAACCCAAGTAAGTTAGCTAGAAAGAGAAGAGCTAGAGGATTCAGAAAGGAGTAGCCAACCTAGCCTGAGATACAGACCTCTACAGACCTCGTTTTGTTAACTAGTCTAACCTTCCAACAAAGCTTCCCCACATCTCGTTTGCCACAGCTGTACCCTGCTCAACAACACACAGCCACTCAATCTCATCAAAATGTTTCTTCTAGAAGATAATGTAGCAATTATTCTACCAACATTAATTGTGTACAGTGGTCACATTTTGGTGGCTCACCTATGAAGAGGTCATTGTACAAATCGACATCATGGCTCATAAATTAACAACTGCCAGTTTAAAAAGCTGTGCATCTTAAATCCCCAAGACTTTGAGCTTTTGTAAAGTTGTCTTTTATGTTTATTTCTCACTTTTCCTCATATGTCATTTCGCCTAAACTGTCAGAAGAAGGCCAGAAAATCAATTTCTTGTTTCTTTTGTCCCCTCCCTGCTACAAAGAGGCAGAAGATCATACAGTTAATTCATTTTCAGGTTAGTCTCTTCGCTGCATCATGTCTTGGTACCAAGTCAATTTCTTTGTAAGAACAGATGCTGTTAAAATTATAATTTTAGAGCCAAGCAGAAAAAATTAAAACATCTTTCCTTCTATTGATAAACTACAAATTCACATCTACTTGTCCATGATAACTTGGTTTGTTTTGGACAGCTACAACTTTACAAATAGGATACTCAACATATTAAAATATATGGAAGTTTTTATAAGTAAGTAACAGAAATACAAAATAAATTCTGCTTTTCAAAAAAAAATAGATAAGATTTATAGTTTATTATATGCAGGTGGAACAAAAAGTGTAGAAAAGATTCTCCCTATAGTACTATACTTTAAATATGAATAAGCACAGGGCATTAAGACTTTCCAATGCACTCAGACAGGCGTGTGTGACTCAAAAGCTTACCTTAATATTCCAGGTAAGCTTGCTCTTTTTTTCATATTTTTAATTTGCCCTAAATTTGGCAGATCATGAAAACAGTGATTGGAAATAGGCCTGGAAACAGTTCCTACAGTCTAGAAATAGTTAACTCACACCTACAGTGCTTTAAGATTTAGAGTTTAGAATCTTAGTTAACTTAGCCACTTTGGAAAGTAAATAACATTCAGCACATTTAATGCTAAGACAGGGTAAAGTAACACTTGCTCTGACACTGGAAAGACACTTGATTTTCAATTAGTTTTCCCAATGCCCATGAAAAACAGATAGACTGTAATATCCAGATTACATTGAGTAAATGTAGAAGTAACCTACCCAAAGTCATTTAGCTGCCCTGACGAAACCAGGGGATACAGGTATCTTAGGGCTAGACTAGAGAGTCTTTGAGAACAGAAACTGTCTAATTCACCTTTTGACTCCTCATGATATAAATTCCTGATTTTTTTTTTAAGTAGACTTAGAACAAATAAGGGTCAGAGACTGGGCAAGATTTTCTGCCCTCACATCACAGTCTTGAACCCCACCCCCCCAATGTTTCTCAAAGTGGGATGGACCCACTTGTGCTCGGATTGTCCAGAAACATATTTCAAGTACACTGCAGCTCCCCTGCCCATCCAAAACCCACTGAGTGGCTAAATCAGAATATCGGGAGGTGGGGTCTGAAAATCTGCGTTTTTAACGTACTCCGCCAATGTAAGAAATGCTGCCACATTGTATGCTCTCCCAAAGCCTGACCTCAGTAGCATGTCATGTCTACATATAGTTCTTCCTCTTAATTCCATGTATTATAATGCTGGCAATGCAATGAGATGCTTGAAAAATTCCAACGAGAAGCCCTAAAACCCATGATGGGGATACAGCATGACCTAGTGCTACGAAATCACGATACCTGAGTTTTGCACTGCTTTCTTCTGGAATCTGTTTTCTGGTTCCCCGTATGGTAAATGCTGAAGTACTGTCATTGCGATCTAGAGTTTCAAAGTGTTAAACAAAAAGGCATCAGTAGGGATTTACAGAGCCCCCAGCTCACAAGACCTGAATGCACATAAAAGTTCACCAAGTTCAAGGTGTCTTTTATAAGAGCTCAGTCCAAACAATCTGCAAGAGGAACAATTAACTTACTGGTATGTTTCCACCCTCCCATGGGCACCATCACATATCAAAACTCACTCACTGTGTGGAACCCAGAGGTTTCAGACAGAACCTGAAACTGAAAAGGTTGGAGGTATAACAGGCTTCAGGAAAAATAATGGGACAGGTCAGCTGTCGATCTTTGTTTACTGCTAATAATAATGCCAAACACTTATTAACAGTCCTTTTTAGTGTATAAACTACACTTCGGATACCTTAATTTCATCTCCTCTGAGATCCTGTGAAGGGCCCAGCACACTCCGCACACTCCTATTAATAGGCATTTTTCTCTCTCTGCTGCATTATTTGACATCTGTCCCCAGTGAGTTTCTGGGAGGCGGAGACAGCATTTTCTCTTCTGCAGCTGGCACTCAAGAAGGCACCCACACATACAGGAACCCTTTCAAAAAGGACCGCATTCTAGGGATAAGACAACTGAGGCCAGAGATATTTATCCGGGAGAGATGACCCGGGAAGGAAGGAAGCAAGCAGCCCTCAAATACGAGCGGGGCGACTGCGTGGAAAAGGGATCAGATAAATTTCACAGGATTTCACTAGACACATTTAGATGGGAGTTAGTGGAAGACAGATTTTAGCTTATATAAGAAAAAAGTTTCAAACCATGAGAATCATCTAAAATAGGAAATGTGCCCGGCCGGGCGTGGCTCAGCGGTTGAGCACTGACCTAGGATCCAGGCGATCGGGGTTCGATTCCCGGTCAGGGTCAGTCCCCAGTTGGGGGCGGGCAGGAGGCAGCTGATCAATGGCGACTCTCTCATATTGATGTTTCTATATCTCTCTCTCCCACTCCCTTCTTCTCTCTGAAATCAGTAAAGATATATTTAAAATAAATAAAATTAAAATTAAATAAAAATAAAATAGGAAATGGATTCTGAGGAAATTTGCCCAATGTGAGAAAGTACAGGGAAAACTGCAGAGAGGGTTTTAGTCATCAGTTGGAGGGTCGACCACATAATCTATAACGTTTCATCCAACTAGAAGGCTCCATGAACCTGTCCCTTGCGGCAGCGTACACAGCTGGTAACTGGTAGAAAGAGGATGACACTCAGCCTTATGTCACAGTCCCCACTGGACCACAATGGATGCCTCCAAATAACATTTAGCTAAGAGGCTCTGACTGTTCCGAAAGCATTCCATCAGCTTCAGTTCCAGGGTTAGGTGGAGTAATAAGGACAGATTCACCCTCCTGCCTGAAGCCACCCAACCAACCAGGTGATACATATGCATCCATGTGCGTGTGCATGTGTGTGTGCATGTGCGTGTAAGGAACGACAGTTTTCAAGACTGGGCATCAGGAAATGATGGAAGGGAACAAATGAGATGAGCCCCACAATGGTCCCAACTTTGAAAGGTTCTCCAGCCCACCGTGCACACAGGAAAAACGCATCTGAAGCCTCAGAGATCAGGGTCTCAGAATGAGAACTTAGAAGGCAGAGTGCCAGAGCGGAGAGCCGCGCATGCAGAGAGAGCTGTGGGGTCCGCAGAGGGTCCCCTTGACTCAGTGGAGGACTGATTAGCACAGGCATGTGGAGAAACTAACCGAGAGTGCAGAAAGCGCCACCCAAGGTGGAGGGAAGAGCGCTCGACACTCACATGGGGCTAGGAACAGCTTATCCCCACCAGGCACACTGGAAAACCATAACGGACCAAGCACTGAGTAGGGAGCTCGGAGAGGTCTGGCCTCAGTGGTGCAAAGTCAGGTGCTTTAGCTACAGAGTAAACACTGCTCTGGCCCTCTCCAGAAAATCTTAAAAGCAGGACACAAAAGGATAAAACTGTTTCCAAGTAATTTAGCTGTATCCCAGAACTAAGTTCAAGAATTTTTATAGGAATATAAAAATATCCAATAAGGTAAAATTCATAATATCCCAAAACCAAAGATTATCAAACATGTAAAGAAGAAAAAAAAAAGCCCTGGACAGTTTTGCTTGGCGGTTAGCGCATCAGCCCACAGACAGAAAGAATGGTTGCGGGTTCGACTCCCAGTGAAGGCCACATACAGGGTTGCAGGTTTGATCCCCGGCTCCGGTTGGAGTGCATGCAGGAGGCAACCAATCAGTGTGTCTCTGTCACATTGCACGCTCTCTCTCTCTCCCCCCGCTTCCTTCCACTCTCTCTAAAAATCAATGGAAAAAACATCCTCAAGTGAGGATTAACAAAACAAAAACAAACAATGTTTTCATAATGAGAAAAAACAAACAATTAAATCCAATCCAAAACTGACACAGATGACAGAATTAGTTCACAAGGCCATTGAAAAAATGATACATAATGCTTCTCAACTCACAATAAGGGTATGTCCCAATAAATCCATCAGATGTTAAAAATGTCATAAATTGAAAATGCAGTTAATACACCGAAACTACTGAATATAGCTTAGCCTAGCCTACCTTAAACATATTCAGAACACAATATCCATAAAAAGCTGGTAACACAGTACACTGTAGAATATCAATTGTGGACTCTCATGATCACGTGGCTGACAGAGCCGTGGCTCACTTCCCCTGCTCAGCCTCATGAGAGAGTATGGTACTGCGCAGCGCTAATCCAGGGAAAAGTCAAAATTCCAAGTATGGTTCCTACTGAGTTTATCACTTTTGCACCATTAAAAAGTCGGAAAACCCTAAGTTGAACCATCGTAAGTTGAGGATCGTCTATAATTATATTCCAAAGTGTTCAAGATGTTAAATAGAGACACAGAAGATCTATATACAGCTCACTCTTGAACAACATGGGTTTGAACTGTGCAGGTTCACTTATACATAGATTTTTTTCAATAAATATACGAAAATTTGGGTTGTACATCTGAAGATTCAAACAACCATGGATGCAGAGGACTGACTGTACACATTGTTCTACAAAATTTTATATAAGAGACTTGAGCATCCATGGATATTGTTATCCTGGGGGGGGGGGGGGGTGTGTGTCCTGGAATGAATCTCCTGTAGATACTGAGGGATGACTGTAGTTAAGATTTTGGGGAGTCAAAAGTTATATGTGGATCTTCAACTGCAAAGGGGGTCAGTGCCCCTACCCCCCACATTGTTCAAAGGTCAACTCTATATAGAAAAGATGGAAATCAAACTCCTAGAGATGAAAACTATAGTGTCTGAGATGAAAACTACACTGGATGTCAATAACAATACAGAATATTGCAGGAAAAAAAGATTACTGAAATTTAAAATATAGCAACAGAAACTATCCGAAAATCAAACACAGAGAAATATGTACCTAAAAAGTAAAATAAATGAGCATCAGTGGGGTGACAACTTTAAGTGAGCTAATTTAAGGATATCTGGAATGCAGGAAGGGAAGGGCAGTTGGTGCGGAGAGCAGGAAAATGCTTTGAAGCATGGTTAAAAATTTTTCTAACCTTGAGTCAAACTGTAAAGCCGTAAACACAAGAAGCTCGATAAACCCTAAACACAAAAATATGAAGAAAATTGCACCAAAGCAAATCACAAACAAATCGCTCAAAACCAGTGATAAAGAAAAAAAATCTTAAAAGCATTTCTGAGGAAAGAAGACATGCTACACAGAGAGGATTAAAGGAATAAAAATTATGTTTGACAGCATAAACAAAACAAAACAAAACGATTGTGGATCAATACTTTAAAATAGTAAAAGAAAAACAATGTCAACCCAAAATTCTAAATTCAGTCTATAACTGTTCAAAAGCAAAGGCAACATGTTAGAGGTACTTTCAGACATACAACAACTGAAATAATCCATCACCACAAGAACTGCACTAGAAGAAATGTTAAAGGAAGTTTTTCAGGGAAATGAAAAATGATACCAGAGGGAAAGCTGGATCTATACACCCCCCCAAAAAAGAGCACAGAAAATACTACATGGTTAAATATATGAGAGTTTTTTTCTTATTAAAATTTACTTAAAAGATAATTGACTGTATAAACACAAATAATAACTATGTATTGTGGGGTTTATAATATGGATGAAAGTAAAACATATAACAATAATAGCATAAAGGCCAAGGGGGGAGAAAGGAAAGTGTACTGCTATGAGGTTCTTATGCGTATGTGATGTGGTAAATATCAGCTGAATGTAGACTGTGATTAGTTACAGATGAACAGTGTACTCCATCTAAAGCAGCCACTAAAATTATAAAACTATGGCCAATAAAACAAAAGAGATAAATTAGAATGATAAAAATAACCCAAGAAAAGTGGGGGGGGGGGGGGAACAAACCACAGAGGAAAAGAGAAGAGCAGGCAGAACAAATAGAAAGCAAACAGCAAGACCATAGATTTAAACCTAAAGATATCAATAAACACATTAAATGTGAGTGTTCGAAAACACCTCCAATTAAAAGGTACACATTGTCAGATTGGATAGAAGAATAAAACAAACATTTGCTTATAAGCAACATACTTTAAACATAAGGACACTAGCCCCGGCTGGGTAGCTAAGTTGGTTAAGAGTGTCATCTGGGTACAGCAAGGTTGTGGGTTTGATACCGGGTCAGGGCACATACAAGAATCAACCAATTGATGCAAAAATAAGCGGAACAACAAAATCTCTCTCTCTCTCTCTCTCTCTGGTTCTCTCTCCCTCCCTCCCTCTTTCTCCCCTCTCCCTCTCCTTTCCTCTCTCTCTCAACACAGTAGGTCCTTCCCAGACAATTCCATCCTACCCCAAGTTCCCCGTCCCAAGGACCTCACACCCTCCTCTAAGGTTCCGAAGTGCCTTGTACAGAGAGTGCCCCTATTAGCACTCCCCTCACTCTATTATTAATGGTTTCTTTTTCTGTCTCCCTCATGGGGCTATAAACTACTTGATAATAAGATTCTTATTTTTATTCCTCTTTGTTTCTCTAATGCTTCCACAGTGCTAATACACAGGAGAAACTTGATACATATTTGTTAACTGAATGAACACCAGTCAGCTGTCCAAAGAATAAAAAATATCACCATACTGTGAAGCAAAGTAACAGAGGAGGGAGAATATAGGTTAAGCACGTGTGTGTATGATGCACATACAGATTATGTACACATGTACATAACAAACAAGCCTCTTTTCCTTACATGTACCGTGTAAGCATTAAAATGTCAGCGTTCATTTTCAGTCCTAGGCTCCTGACCATGCAGTCTGGAGACCTGCTAAGCACAGTGGAGGAAAAGAGGCCAATTATACAGAGTGTATTTACAAGTCAGACAGGACCAGAAAGAGGCGAGTATCTGGGTGCCACTCTCTGCTGAGGAGTGTCACGCATCTGCGCATGGACTGGGCCTTTGCTTTTATAAACATGCCACACAAGAAATACGTTCTTACATCTGGGACCGGGAATCTGCTATGACTTCTTGATTCAAGATTTAATAAGCTTCTGTTTTATATTCATACCAAAAGCAATAATCAAATATTAATAATCTCTGTGTAATAATAAAATATTAGAAGAGTACTCCAGCATGCAGTTAAACCTAATGAAAGATTATGGGTAATGGTTTTCTTGAAGTAAGAATTCAAACTAAAATAAATGACAGTTTCTAACTGTGCATACTAGATGACTGCTGGATTTTGTTCACTCCGTCAATCTTTCCTGGTAACAGAAAATGTCATATTTCCCAAAAAGATTCTTACTTTCCAGACTGCACTGCTGCAGGAAAAAAAAAATTGTCAAGCCCGGCCAGGCGTGGCTCAGCAGTTGAGCGTCAACCTAGGATCCAGGAGATCTCGGTTCAATTCCCAGTCAGGGCACATGCCCGGGTTGCGGGCTCAATCCCCAGTTGGGGGTGTGCAGGAGGCAGCCGATCAATGACTCTCTCATCACTGATGTTTCTATCTCTCTCTCCCTCTCCCTTCCTCTCTCTGAAATCAATGAAGATGTATTAAAAAAAAAAAAAATTGTCAAAGAGCACACTGTTGGGCTTTCTATTCATAGGCCTGTGTTAAACCGGAGTGATGCCTTCGGTCCTGGCCAGGTAACTTTGGGGAGTGACCTCTCTTGCAGGTAAGACGCAAGTAAAGAAAACAAGCTTCCTCAAGGCCAAAAGCATTCTTCACAGGCCCTAAGTGAGCAAGCCCAGGGAGACATTTCAACCTGCACAATCAGGAGCACCAGAGAGCAGCAGAACCTCTGGGCAAAACACTTAACCTACATTAGAAACAAATAAAATGTTTTGCTAGGAGTAAGAACCACAACCGCAGGAAATAAAATGATAAAAAGTGTGAAAAGGCTACAGAATCAATTCCTGATTATGGAGAAAATTATAGCCTGGTCACGGAGGACTCAGAATTAAAGACAATATGCTGGTGCTGGAAGAGGAATTCTTCTTACATAACCCTTTAAAAGGCTAAACTTCAGGGGCTTTTAGTTCCAGAAAAATCTAAGATCTATGGTAACCACGAACCTCAAATGCACTTCAAATTTCTTTAAACCTGAATCTTGTAATCAGGTTGGCTTTGCATGGCCTAATTTCTTAAATGGGGCCATGCAGATGGCCTTTAAATAGCACTTTTAAAACTGACCTGAGAAGTGGATCTCCTTCACACGGCAAATCTAAGTACAACAAAGGACATTCATTACCTGAGCTCCGGGAGGGTAAGGTCTGTTAAAGCCACTAGAGGGACCCGACCATATGCTCATCGTTAAAGAACATTTGATTTCTAAGTAGAATGTAATACAATCAAATATATTTGCTAACTACATATTTGTTGAAATTTTTCTAATAAAGTCAAGATCAGATGGTTCCATCCCCCAGTTTTACACGTTTAAAAGCCCAAGTTAGAATGTTTTCAAACTGAACTGTTCTACTCTAGAGTTGCTCCATTACTCAAGGTGGAGTTTCTGTAGAAAGAACTATCTGACATGAGCCAAGAGTCACACTCACAAAATAAAATATGAAACGAGACCATCAGTGAAGCTGAAGCAAAATTCAGCATCACTGAGTATGAAAATCAAGCTCCAGTACAAGTGAAATTGTAGAGAAACCAGAAAGAAAAAAAAAGTAGAGGGAGTGATAAGAATGTCAAGAAGTGGGCACAGCAACTGGGGAGAGCAAAGATGACCAAGAGGGGAAGGAAGAAGGCAATACAACAGGAACAGTCCAGAATCTAGGCCACCCCTACCCATCTCAGGGCCCCTGAGGGCAGCACTGACCCACAGAACATTCATAATGGAGATGCCCAGAGATAAAGGTTTGCTGAATTATCTCTGTATGTTCTATTCAATATACAGTTGACCCTTGGAAACCGTGGGGGTTAGGGGTGCCAACTTCTCATGGAATCGAAAATCCAAGTATAACTGACTCTCCAAAATCTTAAGGTTGTCCCTGAGTATCCACTGAAGATTAGCTCCATGATCCCGGTTTGAACCAATATCCCATGCTCAAGTCTCCCATATAAAATGGCACAGATCGAGGCATACAGTTGGCCCTCTGCATCTGCAGACTCCCAGCAGTGGATCAAAAACAGTACAGATATTTATTGAAAAAAGTCCACGTACAAGTGGACCTGCGCAGTTCAAACCTGTGTTGTTCAAGGGTCAACTGTAATGCAGGCATTATGCATTAAATCCATTTGCTTCCAAGAGGACAAGTGAGAAAATATTTCTCTCCAGGCCTCACCTTGTATTGGGGTGGGGGTGCATGTGAAGGGTAATTGTATGTGATGAGTGTGAGAGTGATAGTTTATGCCTGTGGGGCTATTTTATTGCTTGTTTGTATTGAGAAGGATTTGGATTATTAGACTTACGTAGAGTCTGTGCTTTGTATCTTAGAGGTAAGGATTTAGGAGTAGTATCTAAAAGCTGTAAATATTTGGTGTCAGTGATAACTCTCCTCTGCTGAAACATATGTATAGATTCATCCAGAAAGTAAAGAATTTTTCACATCAGTTGACACTTAAATTAAATGTCCCAGGGGAACAGCTGCCAAGATTACAAACGTCCTTCTATGTAGCCCCAAGAGGTAGACTCAGACCCTAAAGGTGACCCTAGAAGATGTATTCAGCTCAGCTTCAGAGTCCTGAGAAATGAGAATATAGTTGCTGCTATCCCATTTAGTTCTCACAACAGCCTAATGTGGTTCCATAAGGAAATCCAGGATCAGAGTTCTTGCCCCAGGTAACGGAGCACAGTTCTGCAGTCAGGATGCAGAGGTCACCGGGCTCAAAAGCGGAGGAGCTTTCTGTCACTAGCAGCTCTCATAAAAGTCTGGTCTTCAGGGCGGGTCAGGCAGGGGTGGGCTGCCCACTGGTTGGTCAGCAGTGCTTTGTACATCAAGTAGTTATACACTGATGTTGCCTAAAAATCCCTTCTTACCCTGAGATGCTACAATTCTCTTGATAAAGCACACTGTTTGCATTCCCTTTCAACACCTTCTATTCTGTGAGGCAAAACCCTACAGCATCTTTCTCCACCTTCTCCAGCTCCTAATTAAGGGTCTCCTATGTGGAAAGCAGGACTCCATATATATCATTATTCATTTTAATGGTGTGAGATTAGTTTTAGGCAAGATTCATGGAACCTGAGCTGCCCGCTTATTGAGGCATCTGAAGCTGGGAGGAAAAAAATAAGATACAAATTTTCCTTGATAAACAAAACTTCCTGTTCACACACACACAACACAAAACTAGAATGAATACATAAACAGTGTGCACCCTACACTCTAACACAGCAAAGAATAAATGCTCTGCATTCATTCATTTTCATGACAGATAAATGACCATGAAAGTTTGCCAGGGTAAGAACAGGCAGAAAATAAAGCGAACTGGGGATTTTGCCCCTGCTGCATCTGGAAGAACCAAAAGGCTGGTGCAACACAGAGGACACCGAGTTCGTGAAAAGGTGCTAGAAGCACAAGCATCGAGGAGAAAGGTTTAAACTGGGAGCATAACAGTACACTCACATCTATCATGCCCTAGGGAAGACTTCACTCCATGAAAGCTGATTAAAGGTATGAAAAAAGTGTGATCCCATGGCAAGGGCACAGGCCTGGCGCCGAGGAGACCTGGGACCCAGGCCCTACTGAGCGAGACCCTTAGCTACTCCAGAAAAAAAAGAGATAACTGCTCAAATGATATAATTCTAAGTTTCACTTAAAATATGAAATCTATTACTTTGATTGGTCTTCAGCTCTAGGTCTCAAACTTTTTCATTAAATTATTCTTAACTTAAAAAAATTGTAGGAAACTGGTACGTTATTCTAAGCAGTCACATTCATTTTAAAAGTCAAATTTATTATTATGACATCAAAATTCGGCCTTAAGCAATCTCACAATTAGTTGGTCTCAAAAACATTTTAAATATCTTCATGAAAAGAGGTTCACCAAGTCTACCTGGTACAAAAAATATTTTCATTGTTTTTTTCCTGACCACAAAATCCTTAAAATATTTCCATTCACATAGAATGTAGCTGATTTTCACTTGGTGAAAGGCTGCAAATTCTGGAGGTGCCTCTACATTTCATCGGGGTTCAGTCTTCTTTCAAGAGCTTGAGGTTCCTGCCTATATCTGGTGTATGCACCTGGAAAAATGTATGAAGAGACTGCTGGTCTGTCGTCTATGACAGTCCCATGTCATTTCTAAGGACAGGATAATGCAACGGGCTTCATTCAGGTCAGGGCAAGAGCCAGGATTAACAAAAGGATAATCGAGTAGCACAACCAGCTGACTGCGAAGCATTAATAGACTCAGGGCATCTGGATCAAACACTGCAAGGGGGAAGTATCTAAACTTAATACGAATTTCTGCAGCATAGTCACTCTCTTTATAATTAATTTTTCTAACATTTCTAAAGTCATATAATGTGGTTGTTAAAATATATTTATGTGGATATTATTTACCAGAGGGTTCATTTTCCTATGCCTTAAAAATGATCATGAATATTAAGGAATCATTAATATTTCAGTTAAGATAATAGTATTTTAATGTGTTTTAAAGAAAGATGTTTTATACACACACACAGATATATATATACACACACACACGCATTTATTTATTTTTAATCCTCACCCGAAGATACGTTTTTATTGATTTTTAGAGAAAGGTGGAGAGAGCAAGAGAGAGAGAAACATGGATTGGTTGCCTCTGTACACGCCCCAACAGGGAATCCAATCTGCAGCCTTTTGGTGTACGGGCCAATACTCCAACCACCTGAGCCACTGGCTCGGCACACAAGGATAATGTTTGGGTGACATGTTATGATAGGAAAGATAAACTTCAAAACAAATAAATTAGCCATGAGTGGCTAATGGTTGAAGTTAGGGGACTGGCAAATGAGGGCTCACTGGCTTTTTCCTTACTTTTCCATTTGTTTAAATTTTTCTATGACCTTGCTTATGGTGGGTTTTTTTTTGCCATACACCATGATTTCTTTGTGTGTGTGTGTGTGTGTGTGTGTGTATCCTTTTTTTATATAGCTTTTGGGTTTGAAGTCATAATTAGAAAGGCTTTTACCAAACCAAGATTATTTTTAAAATTCATCCATGGCTTCCTCTAGTGCTTTTATGATTTCATTTATAAGTATTTAAAAACTTATTCCATTTGGAATTTGTTCTGGTACAAGATAGGAGGAACTGGTCCAACCTTTTTCCAAGAGGACTACCCATTTATCCCAATAACATTTACTGAATGAACCATCCTGTCTTCATGGATTTGAAATGTCATCTGTACCTTACATTAAATTCCCATATGCACTGGGTCTATAGGTTCATTATTCTAGTCCACTGATCTGTTTCTTCATGAACCAGTAGCACACTGTTCTAAATACTGAAGATTTTTAAATGTGTTTTAGTATCTGTCAGGTCTAGTTCTTCCTACGATCCTTCTTTATATTTTCCCTGATTATTTCTCCATATAATTTATGATAAGCTTATTTTGTTTAAAAGAGTATTTTTTACGAGAATCGCATTACATTTATAGTTTAATTTAGGTAAAATTGATGCCTTTATGATGCTGAGTCTTCTCATCCGAAAAACAAAACAAACACGGTATGCCTTTCTAGTTCGTATGTCTTCTTCTAGGAAGAATTTTACTTTTGTGTTGGTTTGGTTTTGTACACCCCAGTGACCAGACATTATATAACTTTATACGTGATCATTCCAATAAATCTTGCAGCCATCCAGCACCACACCTAATTATTAGAATATTATTGACTATATTCCCTATGCTGTACTTTACATCCCCGCAACTATTCTGTAACAACCAATTTGTACTTAATCCCTTCACCTTTTTTCCCCACACCTCCAACCCATTGTTTTGTTTTTAGCTTTTAAAATAAGAAGTTTTATTCTTAGTCATTTTACCTTTTATTGATGCTACTGCAAATGAGGTCTTCTACCATACCTTCTAACTGGTGGTTGTTTGTGTCTACGTAAGCTATTTCTGTATGTTCAATGAAAGTGCTTGTTTGTCATGTTTTTTCATTTGATTCCATAAAATTTTCTACATATACAATCATGTCATCTGATAATAGCAATTATTTTACTGCTTTTCCCAATTTCTATAATAATATTTTTTTCTTTGTTGAACTGTATCGGTGACAAGTATCTCCAGAATAAAGTTAAGTGATAGTCTTGTTCCTGACTCTAATGGGGATATTTTAATGCTTTGGCATGATGCTGGTCTGTGGGACTGAGGCAGATTAAAGAAGCATTAATCTATTTATATCTATTTAAAAATCATTGTAATGAATGAATGTTGAGTTGTGCCAGATGCCTTTATCACTTATGGAGAGAGCTGTATATGTCTTCTTAAACCTAATATGGTAAAATGTATTAGCAGTTTCCCAAATATTAAGCCATCATTGCAAATCTAAAATAAGCCCAACTTGATTTCTCCTCCAATATTTTGTTATTTACCTTATATATTTATATATCTTATATTATCATATATACTTTTATGCCTTACATACTTAATTTTAAAAATTAACAATTCTGAATATTTGCTTTACTTGTGTGTATACATATTACACACACATATGTGTGTGTGTGTATGTGTGTGTGTGTATTTGCTTAACCAGGTGAAAGAAAATTGACTTTATGACACTTCATCTCTTAACATTGCATTAAGCATCTAACAATAAGTACATTGTCACAAATAACCACATACCAATACCACACTTAAAAAATAATAATAATTTCCTAATATCCAATATCTATCTCATCCATATGTGAGTTGCTTAACTGTCCTCAAAACACCTTTTAAATTCATTTTTCCAGAAGACAATCATGGTATATGAGTGACATTTGGTTGTTACATCTTTGCAATGTCTTTTAATTCTGAAGTGTTTCCCACCCCTTCTTTTTTTCCTCCATGACACTGATTTTTTCTTTTTTTCTTTAACAGACCAGGTCAATTGTTTTGGACAATGTTTTACACTACAGATTCATATAATTTTTTTCTGATGCTGTCACTTACCTTGTTTCTCTCTCTATTTCCTGAAATCTGTTAGATGCAAAGCCTTACTTAGATTGAGGTTAACTATTTTTCCGAAGACTTTCCAGGAGATGACGTGTGCTTCAAGTAATATCACATCAGGAGCCACACCATGTCAGGCTGTCCCACTATTATTGCTGCTCAGTTTGGTCACCTGGTTAAAGTGGTGACCCCAGATTTCTACATGATAAAGGTAAATTTCCCCCATTTTAATTAGAATGAATTTTGTGGGGTGACAACCTCGTACCATACAAATATATTAATGGCTCTAGTACTGTGTAGTTGCTCATATCAGAATCAACTTTTTTCCTTGGGGGCTCTCATCCTTATACATTTGTGAGTCATTCTCCTGTAGAAAACAAGCCATTCTTTGCTAAATTTAGTGCTTTCTACCGTCAGTTTAATACTGTCTAATAGTAGGTTCAAACCCTGCTTTTTTTTTTTGGTCTGCCTTTACTTGGTATACCATTGCAGATGTCATCAAGTTAACATAAAGTCTTACTGGATTAGAGTGAGCCTTTAATCCAGTAGGGCTGGTGTCCTTACAGAGAGGAGAAAAAAAGACAAATAAGGAAAATGTGATGACACAGGTACAGATTGGAGTGATATGTCTACAAGGAAAGGGGCACCAAGGGCTGCCAGCAACACCAGAAGCTGGAAGAAACATGGAACAAATGCTCCCCCAGGGCCTTCAAACAGTGCTTGGCACCGCTTCCACCCTAACATTGGCCTTCTAGCTTCCAGAACTACGAGAGAATAAATTCCTGCTGTTTTAAGCCACCTAATTTGTGGTTATTTGTTACAGTAGCCCCAGGATATACATGAGTTTGGTCTTAATTCTGTCATACTTTAGGTAATATTTTGTTTTTAAGCCTGAAATTTTTTTTTCACCATTTGGCTATTTTACTTTGCATTGTCAGGACTTGTACATGTGCAATTAATAAGATTATTATCTGAGCATGCTGAGTTTATAAAAACGTGACTCCCTTTTAACCTTCTGGCTCAAAGAAGAGATAAAACTAGAACTCTACCCTTATCATCCCCCACCCTCCCCACCACTTTCCCCAGGACAGCACATGTCTTCAGTTTCTCTTCATTATTGGTCACTGATATTTCCTTTACTTTTGAAAGGAAATCAACCACTGAAACATGTGATTGTTATATTTTATCCAGCATTTCTAGGTTTTCTGCAGCAAAAATCATTTTTCTATTTTTTTAAATGAGGTTTATTCTCTCTTTTATATCTATCTATATCTAATCTATATCTATATCATCTATCTATCTATCTGTCTTTATTGATTTCAGAGAGAGGAAGGGAGAGGGAGAGAGAGATAGAAACATCAGTGATGAGAGAGTCATTGATTGGCTGCCTCCTGCACGCCCCCCACTGAGGATCGAGCCCACGACCTGGGCATGTGCCCTGACCGGGAATCGAACCACAATCTCCTGGATCCTAGGTTGGTGCTCAACCACTGAGCCACGCTGGCAGAGATGCAGCAAGAATTTTTTTGAGTTTTCTAGGCCAATTCCTCTAGGAAGGCTCTGTAAGATTCTCCTGTGTATAGACTGTGCTCATTCAGACCCCAGAGGGAGTATTCCTTGTTGGATTGGTGACTCCACTTTCACTGCCTCCCCCTCTGCTTCTGTGGACCCACTTCAAGGGGAGGACTTATGGAACAATGGAAGGTTACAGTTCATTTTACCCATCTAAGGCTCAATATGAAATGCCTGGCCAAGGGTAGGCACACTCCACATGAGCGCGATGAGATAGCTGAAAGGTCCATCCATCTCTGAATGGAGTTCACTTGCCACTCTGCTTGATATGGTTCTAATATTAAAAGCTACTTGCCTAAGATCTTTACATCATAGGTTTAAGTCCTCAGAGTTTGATTCAAAATATCAGAATAAGTGGGGTTGTTTTAGCCTACAGAACATGTAGGAAACCATATGGTCTTTTATTGCTGACAAGATTTTAACATGGGCCACTGCAATATTTAGGAGACCCTCTGAATTAATCAAAAGCATAGGATATAGAAAATTTTCCAAAAAGGAAGGGGAAAATATGAAAAATTTGAAAAAGCAAGTGAATTTGGCTAAAGAATGAAAGGTAGACCACAGATGGTTATCTTTGGGAAAACAACAAAGACAGACTTAGAAATGAGTACCGGCCACCCTAACCTAACTTAGCCATCAAGAAACCACAGAAAAACGGAGCCATGGCAGAGGGCTCCAACAACTTCAGAGTTCTGTTAAGTTTTCGATACACAAGTGGGATTCTGGAACACTGCTTTAAGAAATTTTAATTTGGAGTTCCTGAATTTAAATGTATTCTACTTGATAAATTATATGCATATAGAAAAAATAAAAGGTCAGCAGGCTGAGAGAAATCTGGCCACTTCTTCAAATACACTGAGAGAACGTGAGATAAATTGCCCATCTTCAAAATCCAAGTGGGTTGACACAAACATTTCAAGACAAACTTATCTAAAAAACACACAAGAGAACAAGAAATCATAGCAGATGGAACCTGCACACACAGAGGAACTGGAGTCCTCTAAAGATAATTTTGCCTGTGCATGGCCATATGTTCCCCTTCAGAGACTGTAGTAGCCAGACTAGTTTCTTCTTTCACAGGGGTCACCAGCACGTGTGACGGTGCAGGGCACGCTCCTACAGTCTTGTTGGGAATTTCCATCGGTGCATTTATTTTAGAATGCAAAGTTGCTATATGGGTCAAATTTAATAGGTACATCTTGTGATCCAACAACATGACTCTTGGGTATTAAGTCTAAAGAAACAATTGAAAAAGGTGTTCATCATAACAGAATGATAACAAAGGCTAAAAACAACCTAACTGTTCATCATTAGATTGCTGGCTAAATAAAAAATGGCACATGTCATCCATGAAATTCTATGGATGAGGCACTGAACCGGAGGAGCTGCTCTTCTTCAAAGAGCCACATAGTCTTTGCTGGGAGCTTAAGCTCCAGAGGCAACACAGTAATATAGGCACGAGCTGCTGGACAGCCACGCGGGGCCGGTGCTCAGCATGGCAGGAAGGCGAAGGGGCAGGGCAGCAGGAGGCAGATAAATATTGAGGCTCTTCCTGCTCCAAAGCTGATCTCAGTGAATCTCCTCCTTGACTGTGTAACCTGGGGGTGGGGAGACAGGAGGGGATATACTTGGAAGGTGATGATGAGACTCCTGTCAATCTGGCAAGTATGAATTTCATTTGGTTTTTATTTAGTTTGGAGAAATAGAAGATGTGACCACTTGTTTCCTTCACCTTGAACGTTATAAACAGTTCATGCTGGTTGCACACAAGTTAATATCTTCACCAAATGATTGACAGTGAATCAATCATGGTTATATATATGGAAATATTTCGGGAAAATTTCACTTTTTTCCCCTGTGGCATTCTGTGCTGAGACATATATTTACAACTTGCATATAGCATACCTTTAGGAAAAGAATAAAAACTAAAAAGGAAAAAAATGACAAAACATCTAACTTCCCTTCAAGGTCAAAAACATCTTTCACTGTCCTTGTAACCTACACAGAACAGGAGCTAAAAGTATAATTTAGGCCAACTCCTCTCCATATGTGAAAACAAAGCCAGAGAGCTTCCTAAACGACCTGCCCAGCATCATTTTATCCACCTGGTTTAATCTTTTATATCCAATTGTTTTCTCTCATTTATTACTTATCAACTTTAAAATGAAACTTCACCTCTTGATATTCTGTCCTAGTTCCTTTATCTAAAGTCGGAGATGCAGAATCATTCCAATATGAACATATTTGCACGGATTAAAAAACAAAAATACTAGGCCCTGGCAGGGTAGCCCAGTTGGTTAGAGTGTTGTCCCGATGCACCAAGGTTGCAGGTTCGATCTCTGGCCAGTGAACATACAAGAAGCAACCAATGAATGTATCAGTAAGTGGAACAATAAATCTCTCTCTTACACACACACACACACACACACACACACCTGTGCACATGAAAGCCTTCTCTTTACTCTCCTCCTAGAAGTGTAAGTCATAAAGTTTCTTAAACGATGATACTGAATTCCCCGCATAAACGTCCCCATCATACTCTATAAAAACTGTCAACTGTTCTAGCTTAAGGGTTAATGACCACAAGGTCTCTGCTTCTCTATCAGCATAAAAGTTAAGGGGGTATAGAGCACAGGGATTAGACTGTTTTTCCATCCAATTCCATTTCTGTGTGGTGCAAACAAAGTTCTAAAATCCCACCAGCTACATCTTCCTTTCCTGGGGCCACTGCATACAGAGAAGCTCATGTATTTATATGTTCCAGAACTTAGAGCAGGTCTGGAAAGCTGAGGTTAAGAGTAGTTGTCATTAACAATATACCTTAGATCATTTTATGAGTCAGAAATTTAAAATGAGGCCCAGCCAGCATGGCTCAGTGGTTGAGCACCAACCCATGAACCAGGAGGTCATGGTTTGATTCCCGGTCAGGGCACATGCCCGGGGTTGCGGGCTCAATGCCCAGTAGGAGGAATGCAGGAGGCAACCAATCAATGACTCTCATCACTGATGTTTCCTATCACTCTCTCCCTCTCCCTTCTTCTCTCTGAAATCAATAGAAACATTTTTTTTTTTTTTTTAAAGAAAGTCAGAGTCAGAAGGCAGCATGTTTTAGACAGGACAACAGAAACCCAGAGGTTAAGGTGCAGAGCAAAGCCCAGAGTGAGTAGCTGTCGCTGGAGATGAGTCCAGGTCTCCAAGTCTTCCTCTCCAGGAATCTGCTCAAGCACATAATGTTCACCTTTAAGTTCTCCCAGGGCCCTCTAGGAAGCAGTTGGTCAATTTTATATAAAGCTGACAATACAATCCCACAAGACCATCTATTGGACAAGATTAAGGGTGAGTAAGCAGAAGCATGCAGATAGGACACTGAGAGTAGATATGCTTTTCAACTCTTAACAGCCCATTTCCAAGTTCTGGAGACTCAAGGCCAGCCTGGTATTCCTTCTTCCTTTCAAGCAACATCATGGCAGTAGAGCAAGTGAGAAGTCAAGAAGAATGTTGGAGAATGGCCAAGCCATGCAGTCAGGACACCTGAGTTATACCCCCACCAGTTTCTGTGGCTACAAAATTGTGGGATATTTAAAATCTCCTTGGTCCGTCCCAAGCTCAGTAGTCTAAAAGGCTATCGGGGAGGCAATGATGGGGTGTCCTTGATGAAGTCACTAAGAAATAATGCACTAGGGATTTCTTATGAAGTTGCCAATAGGGGAATTGTTCAAGCCAGGTGACCAAAAGTTGCTTTAAATTCCTCCAGTTACATTATGAACATGAGAGTTGGGACTGGCTATCACTCCACCGCTTATATGAACATTATCTGAGGATGAGCCCGAGCTGAAAGTGTAAAGTCAGCTAGGAAGGTGGAGGGGAGCAAACTGTCTATACAGCTGTTAGCAGTAAATCTGCCCACCCCTGAGTGTTCACCTCCCAGTTTCCACATCCCGTGTGGCCTCTCTAGAGCCTGTTCAGGGCAGCTGACCCCTAAAGAAGAACGGTCAGCATGTGATGGCATCAAAGTTCCAACACTGAACTTGGTCCATTCCCCTAATAGTGCATCCCCTTGTTTACATATTTTTTAAATATCAACTGTTATGTTTATGAGAGACACAGGGGCTTCTGTGTGTTCAGTGTATCAAGATTGCTCTAAAATGAGCATAAGTTAAGAAAGTGAAGGAGGGTAAGAGGGTCACAAAGATACTGTGAAAAGACCTGTGGAGGTCAAATTTTTTTTAGCATCTTCATAAAAGATGTGTGTGGGGGGGGGGGGGGGAGGTAAGAACCAAAAAGAAAAGAAAAACAGAGAGCCCACATCCCTCAGAGTAAAGGGACACTTTCTGCCACAGTACAAGTAAGCATACTTCCTTTGGTTTTGTTTACAAAATTCTTTTCTTCTTAGTCAACTAGTTTCAGGGCACAAACACAAATGTGAAATCACCATTATAATATACAAATGTGATAGTAATTTGTAGTTAAAATATCCTTCTTTGAGTTATAAAGCCAGCTTGGAAAGATGTCCTCTGTAAAAAAAAAAAAAAAAAAAGTGTCTTCATAATTTCAGTAATGTGGTCCCTGCACCTCAGGCTGTCTCTAATTACAACAAGCTCCAGAACCGAAAGGGACCTGGGGACTGCAGAAGGCCTTCCCTGAAGGACTGAGAGGGGAAAGGCAGGGAGAAGTCCTGCGACTTGTCTCAGAATGCTGGACCAACACAACACAGCCGGGACCAGAACCAGTAGGCCTGGTCTAGTGTCTAGGGTTTTTCTTCCCAATGTCAAGATGCCTTTTAAAAATGCAACATCAACACAGAAAAGCCTCTATTACGTACTAAGGTCAGATCCAAGCAAGGACTCTGATACTCTCTACCAATTCCTTCAGATAAAATACCATTCTCCAATTTCAGAGCCATCGAGGTTTTCTTTTTCATGCTTCCATGTGTGTGTTTTTAAAATATCTGAAGAGCTTTTTCTTTGCTTATTTCTGCCAAGAAGAAATCCACTCCCAGCTCTCCTCATAAAAGCCAACCGGATTGAAAAAGAGACCGTGATTATGTAACTGCCATTCGACCCACCACCACCACTGGCGCATCAATACAGAAAGGGCTTTTCACAGAGAAGGTCAGAGGGCTCCAGGCAGCACCTGGGGAGTTCAGATCCCTCCTGGTTACAGAAAGTTTCCATCTGCAGGCGTATCGTATCCTGAGACCCAAGTAATCGCATTTGTTTCGCTGAGGTTATGTGACACCAAAACCTTATTGACTCAGTGAAAATAATCCAATTATCCCCATGGGTGCAGAGGAGAGAAGCTAGGTAAAGTATCTACCCTTTTCGAAATAAAAATCTCCAATACTTGCTGACACCTCAGGCATCTAATCTACTGCACAGCTAGCAGAAACAAGTTCATGGGGTCCCCGAATTGCTCTCCCATCCTTTATCACATGCTTTCCTCCTAAGAAGGCAGAGGGATTGCATTTCATTTTGAGGAAATAAAAGGACCCTGGTAAGATGTTGAGCTAAGAGATACTACCAGACACTCCAGAATTCTCACCCACTGAATAACGCCATAAAAAACAGCCGGGGGAGGCACTACGCTGACATTTCTTGTTAACTCTCCACTTTATAATTATTTTCTTTCTCTGTATTCCCTCCAGTAGCCTTCGCAGTGTCTCTTTGCCCTGTAGCAATCTCTGGCTATTTTTCCATTTTTTCCCAATTATTTATTCATTTTATAGCATTTTATAATTTTATGGGATTTTCTTAAAATTCAACATTATGATTTCTGTAAAAGATATCACTGAAGTGCTGCCTCCCCTAATTTATTCCCTTATTAAAAAAAAAAAAAAGTCCAGTCTATAACCCCCTATTTGCAAAAATTTTAGTAGGCTCTGTAAGTATAAAGCTTGATGTTTAACCCAATTAATTTAATACCTCAGAGCAGCACCTTAGGGAAATCACCACCCCATTTTACTGGCACACAGAAATCTAGAAAGAATACTCTCACTTCATCTAGAGGCAGATATTTTCATTTCCACTGATCACACACTTATTATATTTACACCCTTAAATAGTTCCTTTACCCTCTCCTGGCTTCAGCTCTACTACCTCAGTTAGCAGAAAGAAAAAAAAAGTGACGCTGTATAATATAAATTGAATTCTGAAGGCTTAATGATAGTCAGTACTATTAAACTGGTAGAGACTTATGCTTAGTATATAGAAAATACAGGATTATGGTATAAAAAAACACAATAGTTGCTTTTATAATAAAACAAATCCCCTGGAGAAAAAAAAAACTAATGTTTTCTTATTAGCATAAAAAACTGGGCAGTCAACAACAGACTCTTAGTACAGTCCAAGATTGGCTTCTGTCTCCAATTTCCTCGCCAGGATTTTCCTTTCTAAATAACTTGCAAGTTTCCAACTAGCAAGAAGACCCCATTACCAATGAAAATCTTGAGAAATAACAGGTATAGAAGAAAGCAGTAAAATAAAATCTAGCATATACTTCATTCAGAACATTAAAAGCTTCCTAAATTTCTATTATACATACAATAATAAACTCTTCTATCAACAAAAATTAAATAATTACCATAAAAATTCCTACCAAGATACAGGTAGT
Organism: Miniopterus schreibersii; assembly: GCF_964146895.1. NCBI lineage: Eukaryota > Metazoa > Chordata > Mammalia > Chiroptera > Miniopteridae > Miniopterus > Miniopterus schreibersii. The sequence continues at coordinate 53,823,346 of NC_138111.1, read as the reverse complement.
TAATATTATTTCAAATATGCTGATGTTCAGTGCCTATCCTGACAGCAAATAAGACCCCCTCCCATCAATGATTTTTCCTCGCATTCCACTAATTGCTTCCTTGTTTCATCAAGTTCTCAGCAACTTTGATTCAGTTCTGACAAAACAATACTATCCAGTGATTAAATTATAAGTTTTCAGTTGGCAATTCTGCTGTTCTCATCTATTTGTGTGGAAGGGCTCCTGTATAACATTGTACAATAAAAAGTAATCTTTCTTACTATTTGTGTTTGTTTCTTTAAAGACCATTTATACCATTCACATTGTGCCAAAAAAGTAAGAACAATTACTCTATCCCCATTTCACACAGAAGCAAAGGCAAAGCCTAGAAAGTAGAAATGGAGCCACATACATGTAATAACTGTGACCAAGGGGCAAAGACAATAAAGTGGAGAAAAACAGTCCTTTCAACAAATGATGATGAGACAACTGGACACCCATATGCAAAGGAAAGAAGGAAGGAAGGAAGGAAGGAAGGAAGGAAGGAAGGAAGGGAGGGAGGGAGGGAGGGAGGGAGGGAGGGAGGGAGGGAGGGAGGGAGGGAGGGAGGGAGGGAGGGAGGGAGGGAGGAAATGTTTGCAAAATACACAGTGATAAATGACTGTTATACAAAATATACAAGGAACTCTTAAAATTCAACAATAAGAAAACAAACAATCCAATTCTAAAATGGGCCAAAGGCCTCACCAAAGAAGATATACAGATGCCAAATAAGCATATGAAAAGATGTTCCACATTATATGTCATCAGGGAAATGGAAATTAAAACAACAATGAGACACTACACACCTATTAGAATGGCCAAAATCCAAAACACTGACACCACCAAATGCTGGAAAGGGTATAGAGCAACAGGAATGTCATGCATCAGAGAATGCAAAATAGGACAGCCACTTTAGATGACAGCTGGGCTGTTTCTTACAGTGCTAACCATACTCTTACCATATGATCCAGCAATTGCACTTCTTGGTATTTACCCAAAGAAGTAGATAACATGTCCACACGAAGACCTGCACTCGAATGCTTATAGCAGCTTTATCCATAGTTTCTCAGTCTTGGAAGCAACCAAGATGTCCTTCAGTAGGTACATCCAGACCATGGAATATTATTTAGTGCTAAAAAGAATAGAGCTATCAATCCATGAAAAGACATGGAAGAAACTTAAATGCATATTACTAAGCGACAGAAGCCAACTAGAAAAGGCTACCTACTGTGTGCTTCCAACTATATGCCATTCTAGAAAAGACAGAACTATAGAGACAGTAAAAAGATCAGTGGTTGTGAGGGGCTGGGTGGGGGAGGAGGGATGGATACACAGGGGATTTTTAGGGCAGTGGAAATACTCTGTGTGATAGCATAATTATGGATATATGTCATTTTACACTGTCTAAACCCACAGAATGTACAGCACCAGGAGTGAACACAAACTACGGACTTTGGGTGGTGGTGACGTGTCAGGGTAGGCTCATCAATTGTAACAAATGTGTCCCTCTGGTGGGAGATGTTGACAGGGGAGAGGCTCTGAGTGTGTGGGGCGCAGGGTATGTGGGAACTAGCCGCACTCTCTGCTAAATGTTTCTGTGAACCGAAAACTGCTCTTTAAAAAAGTACATGTCAAAGGGAAAGAATGTACAAAATATACAGCGAAAAATGTTTCCTACCCATCTCCAGCTGTCATCGTTCCCCCGCCTAATATTTACAAGCAATCACACTTATTAGTTTCTTGGACACCCTCCCAGGGTTTCTTCAGGCAAAACAAGCAATCGGGAAATCAGTGTCACGGCGCCCTGTCCTTGCATGGGAGCTGCGTGGTCTGCGCGCTCTGCTCCTCGCTTTCCTCCGCGCCAGAGCGCAGCGACTCCCTGCTGCGGCTTCCTGGACCCGCACAGCACCCCAGCACTATTACTGTGCACCTACATGGTCTCTTCCAAATACTTTGCCATTTCAAAAATGGAACTTTGCACAACTTATTTCACATATAAGTATACCTCAGAAATAAATTCTCAGAAATGGACTGTATTTGTAACTTTGATCGCTTTTTCAAAGGGCTATTTCTTCTGACGGCTGAAATAACTCTTCAGGACATACCCTCAAAGACTATCCAGCAGCTTATATGGAATATTTAATACTTTATAATAACTGTCAAAGACATTTAAAATCATTAATTTTTAAAGTCAAATACTGACAAGATAAAGAATAAAGCGCAAGAAAAAGTCTAAAGAATGAGAAAATCTTCCCTATTTAGAAATCTTGGCTGTTATTGTTACTAGAATAGCACAAACTTATTTTTAATAAAATACCAACTAGTTCGTGTAAAATCTTCTGTACCTGCAAGTCCCACTGATTTTTGTCTGAAAGCAAGAAGAGCAAATTACTGAGAAAGAAGCTCAGTTTACTTGTCAACTTTTAACAAGCCAATCGTGTTTCATATAGTCAATAAACTACATGCTTTTGGTGTTACATGCAGGAATCATATGCAAACAAACTGAAGAGCAGGCTTAACATGTTGTAAACTCTAACAAAAACCAATTATACAGGGACTCAGCAACAGCCTAACCACACCCCTCCCCCAGAGTTAGCAAGACAGGTACTAAGTCCTCGCATTTTTCTAAGCAGTATATTAATAACCAATTTTATATGATCTGTCCAAAATATTTTTAAAAAGGTAAATAAAACATATCTTTCTAATGTTTTTACTGGTAAAGGTGGTACAGTTTTCTGATTGGCAAGGTGAAATTCAAGTGGGCTTACGGTTAGGGAGGGATTAAAAGGGCAATTTAGGTCTCAAAGGGAAAGGTCAAAACTATGTCAATAAAGTGACAATTAGAACAGGGAATAAAGAACTGAAGAATCTCCAGACATGATTCTACCAGCAAAGAGCGTAATGGTCCATAGCTCTACTCAATGGAGTGTGTGCAAGACTACTGGGGAAGGAAGGGCAGCTCATGAATCTTAGGCCAGATTATGAAGAATTTTAAGGCACTTTCCTGGAACTAGCTTCTTCTCAAAATCACCTCCTCTAGTGCATAAGTTCCAGGAGGCCTAGGGACCTTGTTTTCTTCATTGCATATGCTCAGGGTCCAGAACAGTATCTGGCACACAGTAGGTGCTCAAAACATTGCTGCTGAATGAATAACAGAATCTTCTTAGGACACTCAGGAGGCTCACCGATGCAGCCTAGCAGACCTTTGTCCGTAAGCATTATCCCACAGCCCAAAGCTATTCTTTTGTATTCCTCCTCATTAGAGCTTCACCACATCAGCGCCCACTCAGAGCACACAATAAATCTGAACAACTAATGCTAAAATGCAAATAACTGCCAGCACTTTAAAGTCTTGTCCCTTCATAAGGATATTCATAAATCCTAGAAAATAAAATTCAAAAGCTGATATTTCAGGTGCCTGGCAGGAAGCTGTGGGGGTGTGGGAACAGAAAATACCTACTTTGACTTCCCTACCCAAACAGCTTTCAATATTGTCTTAAAGAAGGAGGGCTATAAATAGACTCTTTAAGCTCTAGATATATTTCAGCATAAGTGGCCAGAAGAAAGTAGTTTTGTCATTAATTAAATGAGAATAGAAGAAATAAGAAACGTGACAGAGGAAATGGAGTTTGATTCTTTGCTAAAGATCCGAGAGAAAAAATTTTCTGTCTTCTAAAGATTAAATTTGCTATCTCCATGCTTTGTATAAAGAATCTGAGACCATGAGAAATTAAGAACCCAGGCCCTAAATTGGTAATAAGCAATTATTCCAACAAAGAAATCATCTAGGAGAGGAATCAGCTGAATAGACTCCAGGGCTTGCCTCAAGCATAATGCTATTATGGTCAACTGAACCAGTTTTTCATAATTGCAAAACTATTTTGAACCAATCTTGACACTGAACAGTCATAAAAAAGAGTCTTAAAACACAGGGGTGGCTTTAAATACAGAGACTATGTAAGTTCAAAGGATCTCACAAAGATCTGTTCTCTAAAACTGCTGGGTCCTAAGATTACCAAAAATACAGTGTTTAAGGTTACTGTGAACTCTGGAATGAGGCTCCTGAGAGAAATTCCTCCCAAAGTAGAGAAGATAAATGCACTGATATCTTAGTCATTTAGTCACATTTCCTCAGAAAATCTAAAAAGGAACTAGTCACTTCTTAGCAGAGTAAAGTGAAGACAAAAATACAAATGTTACACATATAAATGGCAGAAAACCTGGCATGTGGCACCTGCAGGGACAGATGCATTATCAACTGTAACTCGTATGCTAAGGCTCTGCTTGTTAACCACTATAGAAGTCTCTGCTCTGAAAAACATGCCCCTTCCTCCATAGAAAGAGCTTATTTAAAAGTGTAATTTTGCCACCACTTTGGAGCAAGTTTTGGGAGCCTACAAAACTAAAGTCCGTTTACTTCTAGCAAATCACTATGCCTACATTCATTCAGGCAAAGTTCTAGCAGCTGGACACAGGACCCTGGGTGACCATTTGTTTGCATGATAAGTTCTCCGAAGTCTCTGTATTTTATTCATCTACCTGGCACTGTGCCTGTCATTCTTAGTAAGTGTGAAAGACTGGGAAAGGAGAGGGGAGGGAGTAGATCTCCCATTAGGCAGGTTACCCCATACAAGTCACATTATACATTCACAATGTTGAAATTCCTCCCCAGACAAGTGTCCTAACATCTGCATTGGGCTTCAGTTGGCCACAGGAGCTGGGTGCCTCATAACCACAGTTACTGGGCAAAATTGAGATAGCATCCTACAGGATTTCTATGGTAGGGCCTTGGTAAAAAAAAAAAAAAAAAAAAAAATTAAAAGTAATATCTCCAATTCTAAAGAGGATGTATGATGCCATACAAACAAAGACCAAAGTCAAACAGGTGAAATTCAAGGGAGCAGAGGCATGGAGAAGTTCAGAACGGTGGTAGGGAGGTAAGGCTGGAGGAATCCCTCGGCAAAGCAGATGAACCCAGCTTTTTATGCAGTGCCTGAGGCATCCCACTAGGCTATGTTAAAAGCAGTTATATAACAGATGCAAATCGGCCACAATCTTTATCCCATAAGTGGCTATTGAGCAGTAATTTCCTGTCAGGCACAGGAGCTTGATACTATGGGGGTACAGAGATAAATCACAGATACCTCACTGCTGAGTGTAGCCATCTGGAAGGCAAACAGTGTCTCAGACACATGAAACAATACTGCACAGCACAGAATGACTGTTATGAGTCGCACAGAGAATGCGGTGTACGCATCCAATGAGAAGGGAGGAGGCAAAATCTGAGAGTTCTTTCACTCACCTGGTATGTACTCAGTGCTGACCTACTAGGTACCCAGGGCTGGTCTAGTTGCTAAAGGTGGAAAGTAAACATGACCAACAGCATTCCTGACATCATGTGACCTAAGTTCTACTGTGTGGGTATAAAAGTTTAACACATAAATCATTTCAGAAAAGACGGAGGCCCGTGAAGAAAAAGAATGCAGGTTTTGTGGTTATAGACGGCAGGAGATATAATTTTATGTGGTATGGTCAGGAAAGGTCTTTCTAATGTGGAGTAAAAGACCAGAATAAAATGCACAGCACATGTGAAGATCCAGGGGAAAAATTCCAGGCAGAGAAATGGCCAGTGTAAGGGTCTATTACAAAATGTTGGCATGTTCAAGGAAAAGCAACAAGCTCATTGAGCTAAAGCAGCACCAGGAGGGAAGTGATCACTAGGCACAGAACTGAAGAGAGAAGGGACAGGTCATGGGGGGCTTCGTAGGCCATGGTGAGACTACTCTGAAGGAGGCCCATGTGCGCTGGGCTTTGAGGTATCCATGCCTCCTGTTATTAACACCGTACACTGGTGCGGTGCATTGGTTACAATTAATGAACCAATACTGCTACATCATTAACTTACAGGACAGAGTTTATTCAGGTGTTCTTCCTTTTATAACTCAGTGGCCTTTTTTCTGCTCCGCAGTCCCACCCAAGACACATCACCACTTTGATTTTCATGTCCCCTCAGGCTCCTCTTGGCAGTGGCAGCTTCTCAGACTTTTCTTTGGCTTTGGTGACCTTGACAGTTTTGAGGATTACTGGTCAGTTACGTTGTAAGATGGCCCTCTACTGAAATGTCTGATGTTTTTCTCATGATGTGACTGAGTGGGTTAACCACAGAAGTGCCATTTTCAACATATCATATCAGGGATGCATACTATCACCATGACCCATTACTGCTGACGTGCACCTTGATCAGCTGGCTCAGGCAGAGTGTCAGGTCTCTCCACTGTAAAGCTACCCTTTTGCCCACATCCTTCCCACGCAGTAGTCCTTGGAAGAAAATCTCTGAGCGGCTACACTTGTGGAGCAAGGAGTTATGCTCTCTCTCCTTTAGAGCAGAGTGCATAAATTTTTGAAATTCTTCTGCATGAGATATTTGTCCCTGCTCCCCTATTTATTAATTTATTCAATAATTCATTTTAATCAGTATGGACTCATGAATATTGATTTAATTCAGGTTACGATTCAATACTATGTTTTTGCTCAAATTATTCCATCTTTGGCAACTGGGAGCTTTTGAGTTGACTCCTCAGTCCCTCTGACATATTCCTATCAATATGTGTGTTTGTTCATTCAGGTGGATGGATCAGAATACCTCCTTAACTTTCTAGCACCACAAAACTCTCCAGGCTCATCTCATATGTTTCCTGTCCCAGTCCCAGAATCACCATTTCTCTAAGGCACGCTGGCTCCCCTTGCTGAAGCGTGGAATTAGGAGTCACACCTGGGCACTAGAGGCACTCACGATCTCCGCTATATATTAACACTGGATCTTATTTTCCTCTTTCTTCTGCTTATAAATAATTTATCTCTTACCTGTTAAGGATATGCTTCTTCTCTTATACCCCAATATTCTCCTTTTACCCAATTTCTATCCTAAACTGTTTTTCAACTGCTGGCCAAAGCAAGCTATAGCAAATACGATGTACAACAGAAAAACAATTTCCAAAGACAATTCTACTGGTTGTAAAATTAGGTAAAAATGCTGCCATGTTGTGTTGCTGAGCCTCCTCATAAAACTGAGCTCAATGGACAGAACTGAATAACCTTAGAAAGGTGTCCATCTGCCTAATGTAAACACAGTTAGACACCTTATTAGCATAACAAATTCCAAACAAGTTCAGAGGTATTTGAATTTTCCAAGTAGATTGAGAATGGAACAGATGAATTTAGGTGAGAACAGGTAGCAGAAGCCTAACCTCATATATTAAAAAAGCTGTTACTGCCACGCTGAGCTCGGCAATGCAATCCCTGTTCCCATCTTTTAAATACCATAGAGTTATAGAAACATATCATCAGCCATCTCTTAAGTGAATTTTGTTACATAACAGAACTGGCTTTAGGCAGGAATCTTTATTCCCATTTAAATGCCATAATCTCTAATATGAAAACTACTTTCTAAAGTATAAACCTCAGATAACAAGTAATCTTTAAGACCCTTTCCTCATAAATCCTTAAGACTCATGTCAATATTTCTCTCTAGTTTAATAAATGTAATTATAAGAAATATTCAGCACAATAATGATTTCTGGGTCATATACACACATTGCAATATATTTGTTTCTCTGTACAGAGCCCTAACTAATACAGATACCAAGTACATTACCCTAGAAGCCATCAAAACTTCAACTGTGGAACTAGGATCAAGCAAAACTCAAAAGTCGTGGGCAAACTCAGGACTGGAGATAGACAGTTGATTTACCATAGCAGTCAGTTCACTTCCAGTGCGGCTGATACCAGACCCTTATCTTTATCTCCATACTCATTTAAATGTTGGCAGGGAAATGAGTAATAAGATCACTGATAGATTTTCTTTCTTTCCTTCTCTTTCAATTTGAAAGATATTTTTGCTGGATATAAAATTATGCATTGACAGTTCATTCTTTTAGCGCCTCTGTCTCACATAATTCTGATGACAGTCTGCTTTGATTCTTACCTATGTTCTTCTGTATGTAACGTGCCTTTTTTCCCTCTGGCTGACCTTGAGGTTTTTCTCTTTGGTTTGGGCAATATAAATATGATGTTTCTGGCGTCTGTGTGTTTTATTCATACTGTTTGCTATTTATTGAGCTTCTTGGATGTGTTATTTGGTATCTATCACTGATTTTAGGAAATTCTTTGCTATTTTCTTTTTTAAATGTACTTTTTCTGTCTTGTTCACTCTCTCCTTCTGGTACTCTAATTGCACATCTCTCGGAGGCTCTAAGTTCTTTTGTTTTACATAACCTTTTTCTCTTTATGTTTCAGTTTAGGAAGTTTCTTCTGACCTATCTTCAAGTGCATGGACTATTTCTTTGGCTATAACAATTCTATCAATGTGCTGTCCAAGGCATTTTTTATTTCTGTTACTGTTTATCCCTTTTAATGATTTCATCTTACTTTTTTCTATAATTTCTACCTCTCTGCTGAAATTCCTCATCTATTCATGCATATTGTCCACTTTTTCCACTAGGATCTTTAATATATTGATGATAGGTATTTAAAATCCTCTAAGAGTTCAAGCATCTGGTCATATATGACTCTGGAGCTATTGACTATTGATTTCTTTCTTGTATGTGTTGTTTTTCCTGGCTTCTTTGTGTGTCTCAGTGATGTCTGGCTGAAAGCTAGACATCTTATAGAGAATTATAGAGACTGAGATAAATTTATGCCTGGAAATGAACACGTCTCTTCCTTTGCTATCCTTAAATATGGGGAGTTGATTCATTGTAGTCAGGAATTGAGGCTGGATTTGGACTTTATTGTTGCTATGGTTATCCTCTGCACATTACAGACTTCATATGGCTTAAGTGTGACCTTGTACTTAAGGTGAGCTGGTTTGCCAGAGAGTTCACCTCAATGTCTGCTTCATCCTCAGCTTTAAGTCTTTCATCTGTGCCTGCAACTCAGAGAAGCAAGACTTTTCTTAGATTTCAGGCTAGTTGGTTGTTCTGTCACTTAAATTCTCTAACGTATTCAAGAAAAGTTGTGCTTTTGTAGATTATTTGGCTTTTTACTGTTGTGCGCATAGGGGCAACACACTTTCCAACTTTTATATTATAGCAGAAACCTGTTCTTAGGAGTTCCTGTTTGTTTTTATTAACATAAAAGGTTTTGAAGCTTGAACTACACAACTGCATAGATGTCCTGTCAACTTGCTAACTGAAAGTATGCCAAAAAGTGCTTGGGACTCAAGTTAAAATGCTCTCTCCTAGAATTTATCCAAACCAAATGGAATTTGCAAAGGAGCAACATATTTCCCCTTTGATACCATGTTTCCTTAATCCAGATTCAGCTGACTTCCTGGTGACACATGCATGTGTCACAAGAAAGTCTTAAGCAGGTTTAGAAATGTGTTTATATTTTTCAAGGAAGTCGGGAGAGGACAACACAATGGAAACAAAGAAAAAAACAAAAAAAGACAAGTAATAACTGGTAATGTTTCAAGGGTGTCTGTCATTCACCATTCCTATACTACAGGCTTCCACCCTGTACAAATTATGTTAAGAGATTTTTACTATTTAGCTCTTCCTCTTTAATTGCATGCTTAAGAATAACACAACATTTCCTAAAAATTATTTGTGCTACTTTTCATCAAAGACTTCTTCCTATCGGCCCCTCATTGGATCCAGTCACTTTTAGATTCCTCAGAAGCTTATAGAAGCATGGGTGGCTAAAAGATTTGGTGTAAGTTCTATGAAGTAACAACACATTTAACACACTAAGGGAACCACTGTAGCCTCCAAAAGAAGTGCTTGGTGGAATGTTATAAACTGCCAAATGCTTCTAATTGATACTATTTCAAAGCATTCACCAGAAAAATAATCAATATTGAAATATCACTGTTGCAATTTCAGAGCTCTGCATCACTGGAAAATTATCCAATCCGTGTAGTGTGTAAAAAAGGTCAAACATATGCAAAAAACAAGATTATTCAGTGAATAATCCCAATGGGGATGAACAAAAAGAAGGAAACAATGAACATATTCCAGTGTTTGCACAAATGGGCAGAGTTGTCTCTTTTCAGGGAAAAAGAAAAATTAAAGTTTTCACAGAGAGCAAGTCAGAATATAAATGTGGGTTCTTTAAGGACAAAAGATCAATCGTGCTCACCCCTGGAGAAATCCCTAAATCCACAGGAATGACTGAAGGCAGCAAATGAGGAGGGAAGGTGGAGGAGGGCCTCCCTGAATGCTTCCTCTAGGGGACTGGCCTGTGATCCCTCTGAGCAGATCTGGTGCTGCACTGGCTTCCATTAGACTCTTGGGAAGGAACCCAGACAGAGGAGTTAATATATTTTACAAGTAGGGTAGAAATGTCAATGAGAGAACCCAGGGAAGAACTGAGGAGGAAGAAATATTGAAAAGCCAAAAAGAATTGGGGAATAAAAGGACAAAGGAAACTAGAGAAAGATGGAAAGCAAGTTTGGGGAAGCACCTGTTATGTGTCAGACCTTCTTAGCCACAACCTCATTTACTCAATGAAGGTGGTATCATCAGTCTCATTTTTTTAAATCCTCCCTTGAGGATGTTTTTATTGATTTTAGAGAAAGGAAAGGGGAGAGAGAAACATCAATGTGAGAGAGAAGCATTGATTGGTTGCCTCCCGTACATGCCCCAACCAGGGATCAAACCCGCAACCTAGGTATGTACGCTGACCCAGAATGGAATCCGAAATGTTTTGGTGTACAGGATGGTGCTCCAACCAATTAAGCCACCCAGCCAGGGAGAAGACAAACTGAGTTGTGAAAACTGTATTAAGAATGTGTAGGTAAACACCACTTTTAGAGATGCATAATAATGTATTAAGGAAGAAAGTATAATGAGGTCTGTGATATACTTTTCAAGTTTTTGACAAAAATAATTCCCCCCTTCTAGAAGCATAAGTATTTTTATAGTAAAATTATGATAAAGTTATGGGAGAAAGAAAAGAGAAAGGAGCGAGATACCAGAGACTAAAATCAGGAATTAAGATTAACAGTAGGGATTTATATTTTTCCAATATAACACAGAGCAAAATGAACTAATGGTGTGCTCAGACTAAACCGGAGGTATTTTTCTCCCTTCTTCTAACCCAACCTTTTGTCCCTCACACTCTCCAGCTGTCATTGTTATATACATAGCTTCTAAGCACTCTGGAAAAAGCCATCCATGAAACGAATCCAATATGCAAGTAAAAGCTTTAGGATTTTTACTGGTCATCTGTGAAGCAAATCCAATAAGTAAAAGCCTTAGGATTTTTAGCAGGGTGTTACTGACAACCAATAACAGTACCAGACAGAGCATGTCCGCACCCTTAAAACACCTTTATCTACACTTCCCTCTCATGTAGCAAAGAATTTTGAAGTTGTAGGAAAAAAATAACCTCTGTACAACTTAAAGAACTCTGCAATTAGCTCATTATTTTCAGATAGAAACTGACATTGTAACAGGGAATGAATACCCTATACTATTTATATTAGTCTGACTATAGAACTAAAATAAGAATGTACTAACACACCAACCCATATTAATCTTGATGGATGTTAAACCCTGCTTGTTACTATAACCTGATATTGTTCTCTCAAAACTAGAGCTTACATGTTAAAAGTATACCTTACTAGAATCAGTTCCTGTGTGAACTTGAGGAGTAGCCTGACCTTCAAAGCCCTGGCTAACACTGAATGCCCAGACACAGGAATCCAAATGGCTAACTCAAGAATGCAGACCATGAAAATCCATATCAGGACCAGCAAGGATACTGCCTGCATGTCCATAGCCCCTCCCCTGATCTCTTTGTTCTGCCTTCCCTCTCTATCCTTATAAAAACCTTTGCCTGCATTGAGATGTTAAGATGGGTTTTTGAGGACAGGAATCCCCCCATCTTCTCTAGAAGCCAGCACTTGAATAAAACACTTTCCTTTTCACCAGCACCTGTATCACAAGTTTGTTTTTCATTGAGGCAGGCAGCCGAACTTGGGGTTTGGTGTCAACATTACCCAGATGCCTTTAACAGTCACACACACACAGGGGTATTTCCTTGGTTTTAACAGTGGTCCTCAAATTATAACTCAACTAAATTTTCAAGGCCAAGTGCTTGAAATTTAGAATTCTCCCTTTGAAACAAGGTCATAAATGGTTGTTAAAAGCTCAAGTCAGCCAACAATAGCTTATTATAATTCACAGTGCAACTGAACAGGCACTGCTATTTCAGCTATCAGTTCACTATTTTTATCTCAGAAAAGATGCTCAGTGTGGTAGGTAGATACCTATTTATTATATTATCTTACTTTTCTGTACAATTGAAATATTTCTTAATTGAAAAAAGATAATTCACTCCATAAGTATTTACTGAAAACCTGCCAAATCTGCTATGCACCCTGGCGATTGTGGCTGTCGTTAGAGAGTCAGCCTGCACACTGAAGGATCATGGGTTCAATTCCTGGTCAAGGGCACATACCTGGGTTACTGGGTTTATCCCCAGCCCCAGTCAGGTCACATTTGGGAGGCAATCAATCAATGTGTCTCTCTCACATCAATGTTTTATTCTCTCTCTCTCTCTTCCACCCTCCCCCCCCACCTTCCCTCTGTTCCACTCGCTCTAGAAATAATTGAAAAAAATATCCTCAGGTGAGGATTAGCCAAAAAAATAATAATAAAATTTAAAACCTGCCATGCACTATAAGGAATACAATTGTTTATTACACTCTTCCTAAATGCAAGAAAAAAGTGACCTACTAAAGAAGGAAGTCACATATACAAAATAAAGCATGTAAGATGACTACCACAGAAGTAATACAAACAATGTGCAAAAAGAACTCAAAAAGTAGAAGGCAGTTTTAGTGAGAAATACCATGCTGATGGTTAAGAAAAGTCACAAATTCCTCCCATCTCTGTATGCACATTCCTTTCTTTTTAAAAATGTGTATGTATGTATGTATTATTTTCTATTACAGTTGACATTTGACATATTAGTCCCAGGTGTAAGCATAGTAACACATTTATATAACTTACGCAGTGATCCCCCTGATATGACTGCTCGTCCCATCAAGAGTACAAACTATTTCCCCATGCCTTGAATTCAGGCTGGTCTGCTGACTTGCTTTGACCTAAAAAAGTAACAGAATTGCCGCCATGTGACTTCTGGGCCTGCATCTTCTGCCTTCACTTTCTTGCAGCCCTGAGATGGCCATGTAAAGAAGTCTGAGCCAGTTCCCTTGAGAAAGAGAGACAGACAGAGCTAACAGTCAACAACAAACTGCCAGACATGTGAGTGAGGGGCTAGATCACCTAGCCCCAGTTTAGCCACCAGATGAATGAAGACACACTAGGCCAAAAAGAAATATCTAGCTGAGTCCAGCCTAATTATGAATCCATGACTTTCTAACAAAAAATGTTGTTTTAAGCTACAAAGCTTCAGGGTGTTTTGATATGAAATAATAGATACCCAAGATAAATACAAAGAATATGTCACTACCTCTTATCGGCACTAAAAAGAAAAGGCAAAGACATTCTCTGGTATCATTATGCAATTAATTCTGTGTCTCTTCATAAGTGAATGCATAGATCAATTGATGATGATTTCAAGAACCATACTATGCAAGTTAGATACAAAAACAAATAAGACAGAGACTGCCCACTGAAGGAAGCTAAAGATAAATTCAATAAAGTGGATAAGAGCCCGGCTGGCATAGCTCAGGGCTTGAGCATAGACCTATGGTCCAGGACATTGTGGTTTGATTCCTGGTCAGGGCACATGCCCAGGTTGCGGGCTCAATTCCCAGTATGGGGCATTGCTGGAGGCAGCCGATCAATGGCTCTCTCATCATTGATGTTTCCATCTCTCTTTTTTCTTCTGCCTTCCTCTCTCTGGAATCAATAAAGACATATTAGAAAAAAATAATAATAAAGTGGACAAGATTCCATCATAAAGATATACACAGGGTGCCCTATGGAGACCTTAGAGAAAGGTCCACAGACAGAATCTGGGATGGCAGTGGGTGGATGATGAAGAGAAATTAATGCATTCTATGGGAGCCAGAGCAAAGTCTTAAAAGCAAAAGAACTGAAGGGTGCATAAAGGTCAATAGGAAATAACAGCATAATCACAGGTGAGGATGCGCGAAACATCGTGGTGCTTCCAGGGAACTAGAAGCAGTTCTGAGTTGCTGCATTCTAAAGCGTGTGTGGAGAATAGCGAGACGTAAAGCTGAAGAAGGAGACAAGAGATCATGGTGGACTATTAGGTCAAGCCAAGGAGCTTGGGTTTTATCCTGTTGGTGATCATGCATCATAAAAGTGTTTAAAGGGGAGAGACATGGTCAGAATTGTGTTTATAAAAGATCATGCCTGCAGTATAGAAGATGGACTTGAGAGGGCCACACCGAGGGACAAGCAAACCAGCCAATGTCAAAGTGAGGCCCCATAAGAGAAGAGAGGGTAGACTTACCAGAGAGGACTATCGAGATGGAACTGGAAGGCCACAGCAAATGGCTGGATGTGAGAGTAATAGGGAGAAATAAAAAAGCCAAGTTACAGCCCCAGGTATCACCCCCAGGTAGGACAGCAGAGCAGGCAGAGTAGTCTTCTCTGGAGGAGAAGGCAGGTAAGAGATAAATTCCGTGTAGGAAATTTTGAGTTTCACTTAAAAATGGAACAGTTAAGAGGCCCAGTACGTATTATAATATACGAGTCTGAATTCTCAAGAAAGAGAATAAAGCCTTCTGTATAAGTACAAGAATTAAAACTATGACCATAGATGAAATCAAACAGGGAAAGCTTCTAGAATGAAAAGAGAGATATAGGGAGAATTAGAAGTGAAAGTCATTATTGGGTTTGATGGATGTAAGGCTTATTACTCTGCATCTTTTTTAAAAATATATTTTTATTGATTTCAGAGAGAGGAAAGGAGAGGGAGAGAAACAGAAACATCAATGATGATCGGCTGCCTAGCCCACAACCCGGGCATGTGCCCTGACCGGGAATCGAACCCCAATTGCCTGGATCCTAAGGTCGACACTCAACCGCTGAGCCACGCCAGGCCGGGCACTCTTTGCATCTTTTATAAAAGCAATCCCCCCACAGGTCCTCTGTATTGGGGAAGGTGAAGAAAGCAAGTCCACGGCTCTGTTGCAGCTCATTCCCCTCCCGATGGGCTGTAGTCAGGAGTCCCACATTCACTAAAGCAAAATCTACAGCTCTATGCTTATTTAAGTCCAACTAATTTTCAAGATCCATGTACATGCAAGGGACTGTATCTGGGGTCCTTTTCTTGGAGAATCTGCTGTCCTATTCACTAACCTGACCATAATGAGCTCAGGTCAAGGAGCTTAGAATTCAGCAAACCATAATGACTATCTTAGTTTCTGTTCAATCAATTTACAATTTAGGCATTTTAACATTAAGCAAGTGGTACATGAATCTGATATTGCGCATTCAGTTGCTTGGAAACCAATATTTCTCAAATTTTCCTTTTTCTGCTCTCAATTTTAACTATCACCAAACCAGAAATGTGTATGTATAACCTCAACAACAAAATAAGAAAATTAAATATCTACACTTTAAACATTTTTAAATGACTTTCACGTGCCAGAGTAGACTGAGGTCAAAATAAAACATCAAGGTGCACCGGTCAGTTTCCTATTAAGTTTCTTGTGAAATACTAGGCTCTGACATTAGTTAGTAGGTACCCTGATCAATTCTACACTGACTTACATGGGATTAACAGAGTGGTGTAGTTTCATTTCAGTCAAGGTATGAGCACAATCTTTGCTGAGATAATGCAGTTGTTATGGGACAAAATAAATCCCTAAAGAACTGGTGTTTCAACCAAAGGCCTGTTATCATCTCAAAACAACCAAGATGTCATTATCAATTATAATGTCCATTATTAAGTTTGTAAAATTAAATTTTGGCTTTAATTCAGTTCGAGCACAGTAAGTCAATTATGTGCAAAAAGAGGCACAGACTTGCCAAGGTTATTCAAAGGATCCTGAAGTCAAGGGCTTTTGTTTTTTAAATGCTGGATCTTAGAAAATATATTTAAGTTTTCTTAAAGTTCCTCAGTATATAAAATAAAAGCCCTTGCACTGCCTGGAAAATGTAGTTGGAAGCCAAGACATCTAATGAGTAAATGAATGATTCAGAAAGTGAATGACAAAGATTGACTATTCTACCTTTCAGTACTAAGATTTAAAGGTCTGTTAGATATCTTGTCTCTTCATCAATACTGACATGATGACATCTGTCCTATCCAATTACTCAAATATAGTGTCAATCATAAGATCTAACAACTTCCCAGAGATACTCCATGAGCCATCCCATTAACATAACTAGTGGTTCTCAGTGTGGTCGCCAAACCAGCAGCATCCGCATGGCCTGGGATTGTAGAAATGCAAATAACCCAGCCCCTCCCCAGACCTCCTGAATCATAATCTCTAGGGGTGGGATCCACCAATCTGTGCTTGAACAAGGCCTCCAGGCAGTTCTGATGCCCACTAAAGTTAGGGAACCCCTGATGTTTATAGAAGTTCACTGTTTTGAGTAGATAAGATAGAAATAAAACCTGATTCTGTAGCTTTATTTTCCAAGCTATATCAGACCAAAGTTAAAGTTGGGAAAACAAGAGGAAATGGTACACAATAAGCAGGATAAATCAGACAAAGTCCTGTCACTGACATAATTGTTTCTCTCCATCCAAGCTAGGAAAACACTGAAAAAGAGAAGTTTCCAAGGGGTATTAACTGAGGCTGTGGAAAAAAAAAGCTCTTTCACACCTTGCTGGTAGGAATGAAAACTGGTATAGCCCTAATGAAGGGGAATTTGACAATTATCTTACAAAATTACTTATGTGTTTACCTTTCGATCCAGCAATCTTACTTCCAGGAATCTACCCTAAATATTCACCTCCAGCAATATGAAAACATATATATACATGGTTATCCACTGCAACACTGTTTCTGGTTGCAAAATACTGGAAACAACCTAAATGCTGACATTTAGAAAGCTGGCCAAGTAAATTATGTGATATCCACACAAAGGATACTATGCAGCTGTAAAGAACATTTCTATGAGCTGATATGTAATGACATTGAGAATATACTGTACTTAAATGAGCAAAGTTCAAAAACATACAGTAGCTTACCTTTTGTGTATGAAAGAATGGGAAAAGAAAACATGTGTGTATATACATACTTTTGCAAAAGAAATAAGAGAGGGATAAACCAGAAACTAACGGCACTAGTTACGTATAGGTACTAGGAACTAGGATGGGAACTGGGTGAAATGAATTGGAGTCATGACATTTCTGGGTACATCTTTCATTTCTGAAACCATATTAATATTTTACATATTCAAATAAATAAAATAGGCTAGCATAGGGAGAGGGATCTTACAATGGAAAACAAGAGAAACATAAACCAATTGTATTTCAAATAAACAACAATCACATCGAAGAAAGGAAAAAAGGAGCCCAAGTAACTTCTGAATTCAGTACTTTGACCACATACCCTCAGTCTAAAGACAAAAAGAATCATAAGCAAATATTGAAATCTAATGATTAGGTTTCTTTTTCACAGTGGTACAGGTTAGAAATTCTAAAAATACATGTGCTCATGTTTTTTTGATTGAGCAAGTGAGCAGGTATAATGAGAGTAATGGAAGCCAGGTCCTCCGCAGGTGGTCAAGGGAGCTGCCAATATGGACAGGAGAAGAGAGAGTGAACTCCATGCTACTGGATGGAAACTTCAGGTACCCGTGATATGAACTCATGGTTTTTAATGGATGAATGGACAGACAGACATGTATACACACGTTATGTACACATGTATGCACACATATATATTTATTCTTTTTTTTTATCTCCAAGAGGGCCTAAATGTTAGGACATCCTAGTAACAATGAGTACACCTAGCATCGGGACCTAAATACCATTCACTAAAAGAAACTAGGGTTCCAGGGTGGATCGGCTGATTTGGGGGCTAAAGCAAAGAAAATTAAAAATGAGTCTGGAACATCATGTTATGCGGAAAAGTAAGGAGATGCTCAAATTATGATGGAGATATGTCAAAAGGCTAAGGAGCCAGCTAGAAGGAGCTCCCTCTGGCCAACTCGGAGACAATTTGAGCATCGAATTATGAGTTTATAATCCACTGAATAAGAACCCAGGAGTCCTTAACAAATGCAAATGGAGAGTAAGTACATAAACAAACAGGAACACAAATACCTGACTACAATATGAAGAAACATCAGGCCAACAGGCTAAGGTATATGCTACAGAATTACTTGCCTGCACTCCTCAAAATCACCAAGGTCATGAAAGAACAAGGAAGGATGAGAAATGGTTCCAAATGAAAAGAGACTAACTACAATTCATACAAATGAATTCTGGACCCAGTGTACAGGAAATGCTATAAATGTCATTATTGGGACAACTGACTAAACTAAAATCAGACTGTGGACCAGATATAAAATGTACTGATTTTATCACTGTACTAAGATTAAGTAAGAAAATGCCATTGTTTTAGGAGATATATACTGAAATACTTAAGGGTTAGTCTACAATTAACTCTCAAATAGTTCAGGAAAAAAATGTAGGTATACAAGAGGGAAACAGCTAATGATAAAACCATTGGAGCAAATAGGTGAACGTTGGTGAAGGTTTTCATGCTAACCATAGAATTTTCTCTAAATTTGGCATCATTTCAAAAATAAAGTTACTCAAAAAGCATCAGTTTCTTTAAAATATAAGCAAAGCAAAGAAATATGAACTTTCTTTTCAAGCAAAGAAAATTTAAGTCTTCTCCTGTGTTTTCGACAAATTTCCCCCTGAAATGGCAGCGTTCTGTAGGACAGCTGAGGGGGTTACAGGGAAAAGAAGGCCTAGGAAAGAAAGATTCTGCATGGAGGCAGCTGCAAAACAGGATCTCGGCTCCAAAAAGTACTTCTGAATTTTCTATGCAGTCACTTTCCCTTTCTTTGTCAAATAAATTTGTTTCTCATAAACTGAAAATATATTATTACATACAATATTATTACATACAATGCATTTATTTTTTTAAGATTAGAGAAGAAGGAGGGGGGGAGGGAGGGAAGGAGGGAAGGAGGGAGGGAGGGGGCACCTGATGGGGGATCAAACCCGCCACCTTTTGGTGCACAGGACAATGCTCCAACCGAGCCACACTGGCCAGGGCTCATACAATAGATGTGAATGCCAAACTGCCTTTTTCACAACTCTTGACTATTGTACAACCACGTGAAATTCAAGCTCATTACAATTTTCATTTTCAAAGAGCAACAAACTAAAGCTGGACATAAAGAGTTGTGCATTCATCTCAGTGTAAATAACACAAAGCAAGCCAAGAAGGGAAAAGGCCAGAAGGCTGATCCAATTTCTACATCCCAATTGACTTGATTTGATTCTGTTTTGCATCAACACATTTCTGGATACTACGTGTGGTAGGAGAAATAGTAATAGGAAGCCCACTTTGCTAACATAGTCATGGGAATTCATTTCCACCCAAATAAGATTAGAAAAACAATTTCAATGTTTTAATCAGAAATTTAAGCCTAATGGCACTCCCAACAGCTGTTCCTTTAGCTGCTAGCTGCTAGGAACTTCATTTTGTCAAATTCAATGAAAGCTAAAACTAAAGGCCATTTCCAAAGTACAAATAGTTTCTTTTTAAATGACAACATTTCTCTGTTTCATTATTTTTCTTCCTTAGCATTCTCTCCTTTAAAACTGCCACTGATGGTGACAACCACCATGAGATGGCGATTGTAGGGATCTCTCTCTCTCTCTCCATACCTGGAAAAAAAGTTTATTTCACTAATGAGTCTTTAATTCATGTTATTCCAATAGATATGTTTTAGTGTTGATTATTAGTATTATTTTGCTATTTCATTTCTTAATCAAACTCAGTCATTGGCAGCAACCTTACTTTAATTACAGATACATTAACAATGAGTCTGCAGTGCTGAGGCATGGACTAAATCATCCCACAGTAGATTTTTACCAGTGTTCACATCTCTGTGATGGATCATTCCCCTGAACCATTAGTAAGAATATAATTAACAAGAAACTATGAAACATCAGACTACAGAACAACAACAAATCCATTATTTCAGAACCCTGAGTGATCGTGTCTTTTGATACCAGAATAAATTCCTACTTCTTTGATTCACAAACTTTGCTAAATGCCAGACTCATCTTTTGTAAAATAAATCAGAGAATATATGTTAAAATTTAAGTCTGAAAGACTTAAAAGAAATAGAATGCATAATGTCCAGACCAGTGGAGGGTTAATAATGAGAAAGAAAACTTAATCCATATTAAAAATAGGGGGGAAACGGGAAAAAAACCATTAGCACATAGTAAAAAAGCAAAAGTAAACTGAAAATGGAAAAAAAAACTATGGAGGAAACAAATCTCAATTTAACATCACAGTTGGCATGACTGTTCTATACTAAAATCACCAGCTAAAAGATCATTTTTCAGTTGGATGTTTAAAACTCCAGCAATATGATATTTAAGAGAGACATTAAAATACAGTGGTGCTGTCCTATTATTAATAAATACTGATGTTTCAGAGAACAGCACATTTATGTATCTTTTTTGACAGCAATAGATGCTTAGCTATCTTAGTTTCTCCTAATCCCAGAAAGAAAAAGAAAAACAGAGTCCCAATAAGTTGACAATTTTCTTCAGAAAATGAGGCAGAGAGAAATAAAATGTAACTTTCAAGGATGATTGCTTTGTTAAAGAACAAAGCCTGAGGCTAATTTTTGTCACTTAACATGCAACTTCTTTCTTTTGCTTAGAACTCATACTCCCTAAGAGGTTTATTAAGAAAGGATCTGGACAAAGAACAGACAGCATAATTTTGCATGTGCTACTGTGGAATGTGAAACCATGTTAATTCTAGGTGCTAACATGCCAAAAGAAAGGGCAAAATAGTTGAGTCTGTATCTGAATAAAAGTCACTTAAAACTAGAAGCCTAACCAACCCAATTCATTTTATAAAGAAGGAATTGGAGGCTGTGGCATTTAGGCTATCTCAGTCACCATGAGGGGGGCAGGCATTTCCATAAATCCCAGAGAGCTAACGGTAACAGACACACACTGAGTTCACGGGAAGTCCCAGGGTGAGAGCACCTCCCTTGTATGGAGCCACATATTCTCCCCGTATAGCAGTTTTGCATTTTACTCAATAGTCTGATATGAAGAGGAACAACCAACTGTTTTCCGTTAAGCAGCCCCACAAATATCTGAAAACCTAATATCACATACACACGAATTCTCTTCTCTGAGTTATCCATGCCCACTGCTCTGGGCACACCAGGCCAGGCACATGGTAAAAAATCATCTCATCATGGAAACTACAACATCCCCCTTTCAGCAAGCGATAGAACGATTAGATAGAAAATTAGCAGAGACACAGAAGAACTGAACACCACATCAACCAACGGGATACAGTTGGCGTTTATAAAACGCACCGCCCAACAACAGCACAATGCTCATTCTCATCAAGTGCCCATCAAATAGTCATTGAGGTACGTCACCTCCGGGGTCATACAACAAACCTCAACAAATTGAGAAGAACTGAAATTATACAGAGGATAGTCTCTGCCCATAATGGCATCAAACCAGAAATCAACAGTTGACAGACAAGAGGAAAAAGACCTTGTAACCATTGCAACATACTTTTGAGAGAAGTATTACAGCACACGTTTTACACTTAATGAAAAAAATGAGACTCAAAGAAACCACGTTGCCTACGCAACAAGGTCATAAGCAGTAAGTGTTAAAGCCAAAAATTTTATTCAGAGACATCTGACTCCAAAGTCTGCAGTCTCCACTATACTGTGCTGACTTTTAACAAAGAGCTTCCAATCTGGTTTCTATACTTTTGATCACACCCTCCTTCATTAGTTAAAAAACAAAAAAGCCTGTACAGTAGTTCCTTAAATAACCTTGTTTCATGCAATGTCGTTTTACTATAACGTTGATGAGATACCATAGACACTTAACTCTTGTTTAGACTAATTAGCCAGTGTTAAAACTGGTTTCATTATAGGTGGTTTCTCTTAAAGTTGCAGAACCAATTGATGCCATTAAGCCATGAAGTGAGGACTTATTGTACTCCAAATGTATGCATTTCATTTTTATTCATGTGTTATCCATCTATGAAAGTTAACACAAAAAATAGAGATTCAGAAAAGATGCTTGTCTAAATAAATATGAACAGACGTCCTGTTTTATTTAGGTAACACAGTCATGGCCATGGATCATCACTGGGGTTGAGCACTGTAAAACTCCAGCCCTTTTTATCTGCTCTGGAGATATTTCTTTCCCCATCTCTGCTTCTGCAGCTCATTTTTCAAACCCAAATTACAGCACGGCATATTTATCCTTGTTCAAATATGGGCCACTGCTCTCTTCTGCAAAGATATCTCTCCCACCCTGAGGCTGTCATCTATCATGACTGTTACTCCCAGCTTTACATGAGCTGTAGCATTGATGCACCTGCCCTCAATAGCTTTATCCAAATAAACAATGAAAATGTCAACAGCACAGGACTAAAAGGCTTAACTATTCAGTTTAGAAGATAAGAATTACCAACAACTTGGAATATTATTTCAGCCACTTTATAATTAATTATACATATAATGAAGCATATAATCCATACCTCACCATTTTATTTTATACAAGATTTTTAAAAATACCCTGTGGAAGTTTAAGTGTGGTATATACTACTTTTCAGACAAGTTCAGTACTGGAAGAAACCCTGAGATCGACTAGTCCAAACCTTCCAGTTTCCCTGAGAAACCACTGAGATTCAGAGTAGCGGTCTCTCAGGGTCACCCAGTCAATGGAGACAGAGCCAAGTTCAGGGCTGCAATCCCCCAGATTAAACCTGGGTTCTCTTCACTACCAGTGGCCTAATAAGAGGAAAAAGGAAACATTTACTGCCTGCTGTGTGCCAAGTATTATACTGTTACTCACTTTCTAACCAAACCTCCCTTTATGGACGAAACAGTAAATGCCTGCAGGATCAGCTGGAGAACATGAGTGAGTGAGCAGACAGGTCTGAGACAGCGGGGCGGGGGGCCCACCAGAGGCCCCCTGGCATCTAGCCTGAGGAGTGCAAGCAGCCAGAGAGGCAGGTACAAGGCCGCCAGGTCTTCTCATTTCCGAAACCCAGATTGCTTCTGACACTTAAATGTTGGCAACTATGTCCAATTTAACGGTGTCCTGGCTAAAAAACTACATCCTATGGCAAGCCCTCTTAATGCATGCCAGGCACTATGCATACAGGGTGAGGCAAAAGTAGATTTACAGTTGTGAGTATGTGAAACACAGTTTAGTCTTGTATTATTACCTATTAATTATTGTATTATTTTCCATACCAACCGTAAACCTACTTTTGCCCCACCCTGTATATTCTCTCATTAACTTCTTACCACAATCAGGGTTTTAATGAATGAGGCATGTATAACTCAAAGAAACTAAACAAAGTTGCCCACATAGCTAACAAATAGTACAGTTGTATTTCAAGCCTGTTTACTTAATACCTCTACTATCCTGCCTCATGTAATCCTCACAGTCACTCGCAGGGGCACTTACCATCCACACGCACAGTACCCACCTTTTCAGTAAGTCAGAGACCAGCAGATTCTGACCTGAAGTCATATCAAGTTATATGGAAGTCAGAATATTTTTGTCTTACAATCTTAATGGGGATGAAGCGCTCTGATGCTGTGAGTCTTAAACTAGAAGTAACATCTATTACTTGACTTCTCAGTTGCTTGGAGGTTATCATGGAGATTCTTGTGCCTCTAAAGTGAGCCAATTTCAACTTTTATCCAACAAATAAATAGCACTAATTTTGAACTGTATCTGATGAAGTGATTGGTAAACCCTGAGAATAATCTCTTCTCTGTGTTTTACCAACAGTTTCTAACGTGGATTCCAGAGGAAATGTAAATACTATATTCTCTGTTACAAGGACTAAGAGTTCTCTCCCTGAATCTAAATGATAGAGTCCAGAGATCAACCACTGTATTTTCTTAACCTCTACTCATTCATGAGCATCTCTCCAGCCCAGCAATATAAGGGATAATGTTGATGTGGAAACATGCATACACACCCTACGTATGTCAAGGGCTGGCTTTCCAGGGACAACTTCTATGTCCCTGACCCCACACCTACAAGGCGACTCAGGAACGACTCTGCAGGCCCCTATCCTAGAGCTGCAGCGGCTACAGCTCAGCCTGCTCGTGGGGCTGAGGCATCCCCCCCGGACACTCAGCAGAGGAGCAAAGACAACCAGAGCACTGTGAGGGAGGGGTCAGCCCAGCAAGGGCTTTCCTCATAATTCGGGATGTCAGTGTAAGTATCAGCTCACCTGCATCTGCTCGGTCCCATTCCTCCTCCCCACTCCATATTCCCTCCCTGGGTCCCCAATTCTACCTCCAGTTAATTCCCTGGGAAGTACCACTCACAAGAAAACTTCACCACCTTTTTTCTTCCCATTAAAAGTCACTTGAGCCTTCATCCAACTCCATTTTTGCTCAGGAGGATAATTTCACACCTGAGTTCCTATTTAATCAGTGACCACTCCAGGGACATTTGCGTTTTAAGCAGGGACTTTCCAAAGATGGGAAGACTTAATCCAAAGGATTCATTTCTCATGGTAGATTTTTGGTACCTTGGAAATCTTGAGGGAGGTGAGGTGACCTTGAGGGAGGACTTGGGGCATTTCAACCACCTTTCTCCCCAAAATTTCCAACAGCTCCCTCCTAATAGATACATGACAGAGTGCTTACTATGCAAAGGGAGCTTCAAGCCCTTCAAATACATGAAATTAAATAAAAAATTGCTATGGGGATATCTCACAATGTTCTTGAACGATTTAAAAGAGATTATGTATTAAAATGCCTAGTATGACCAATGTGGCTCAGCAGCTGAGCATAGACCTATGATCCAGGAGATCGAGGTTCGATTCCCAGTCAGGGCACATGCCCGGGTTGCGGGCTCGATTCCCGTGAGGGGTGTGCAGGAGGCAGCCGATCAATGACTATCATTGATGTTTCTACTTCTCTCTCCCTCTCTCTTCCTCTAAAATCAGTAAAAAAAATAAAAATAAAATGCCTAGCATTTTGGCTAGTATATAAACACTTAATAAGCAGTATTTTTGTTAGTTTTTATTCACTGTTATTGTAAGTCCATTTTCTTTCACATATCCAATCTGATGATCCAGTGAAATTCAGATGAAATAAAGCTTTGTGTTAGGCATCCCAATGGAAAGGGAACTAAAATGTGTCACCAAGAAGCATCATTATAATTCACTACTAAAATTGATAAGGTATCAGAAATGGTACCCCAGCCGGCTGTAACCATCTAAGTAAAATAGATCTGTCTCTTACTTCTTTCCTGGGAAAAAGCTTCCTGGAGGAAACACATCAACACTGTGTGGACCTCACAATAAAAAGAAAGTATTCTCTCTCAGAAGTGGCCACTCAATTGAAGGGATTGCAGGAGACACTCCCAACTGGGGGTTTTAATTAATAATTTATTAATGACTATCAAAAGGGCAGCATCTTAATCACCAACTTTCTGCAGCCAGAGCAGAGTATATGATCTGAATACCAGAAAAGGGGAATTCAGTAGTATTTCCAAACAACTCAGCCTCAAGTGTGAGCTAATACAGAACCCATGCTCATCTCTTACGCTCCTACCTATGGGTAGTTAATCCAATTCTGAATGTTCATCTATAATAGCTGTCCAACAGCATACAATTTTTATGAAGCCATTAAAATGACATAGAATTTTAATGTTCAGAGCACTGTAAAATAACTATGCTGAAAATCCTCCACCAGAATCACAGAGAGGTAGGGTCAACTTCTTAAGCTGCAAGAATAATAATTAAAATGACAGCCCAGTTTACTGTGTGCTAGACACCATTTTGAAAGCTTTAAATACTTTAACTCATTTAATCTTTAAAGTGACCCTATGTCAGAGCAACTATTATTATCCCCATTTTACATACTATAAATCCAGAGCACAGAGGGGTTCAGTAACTAGCCCAAAGTCACCAGGTAAGTGCCAAGAACGTTAACAACTAGCTGTTTCCTCATTTAACAAAGCTCATTCAGGTACATTATCCCTTCTGACCCTTATAACTGCCTTATAAGGCAGGCATTTTTACTTCTGTCCCTAATTCATAGACAAAGGAACAGACAGAAAGCTAAGTAACTTCCCTAAAGGCACAAGTTATAGAGGAGCTGACCTTAGAAACCAAGTCAGCCAAAACAGCCTACCCATGTTGGTTGTATGACCGCCTACTGCCAAGACCAGCGATCTCACCTCTACATGGTAGGACAAAAGGGGAACCTAGAGGACTCTCTGACCCCCAAAATCTCTCTCCTCTCTTGCCCCAAAGTTTACAACTCGTTATATGTATATGCCTTTATCACAATGTTTACTATAATATATTAAAATGGCCTGTTCATGCATCTCTTTCTCTTACTAGACAAGAAGCTCCTGGAAGGCAAGATTATGTGCTGTTCATCACCCAATAAACTAATTCACAATATAAGGTACCTGCTAACAAGTAAGTAGCAAAAAAAGCTGAACTGAAATGCCAATTCAGTGTGCTTAAGTTTATTAAATCACAATCCCTTTTGAGGTGAATGACTAAACATTATTTATAAGCATTCTCTAGGTGCAGTCACATTTTATTTATAATTTTAAAAGTTTTATAAATCTATAGTACCACAAAGTACTTTTGTTAATCTATGCTTCAATTATGTACTACTTAATGACATTTCTGAAAGTCATTAAATAAAATCAGCTTTCCAATCCTCATCAAAAGTAAACAAAAAAGCCATTTCTTCTTTTATTAAAATCTTATTTTCCTAACCTAAACTGTATACTATTTAACTTGTTTGGTAATAACATATATATTTTAAGCAAATTGGAGTATATCCATTGAAAAGCATTTTTTGATAAGCATAAAAGATGTTCAGGAATGTTCCTCAAGAGATCCGAATGTAATTTAAACAGCCACCACTAGGAGTTATTTCTTCTTTGCATACCTAAGAACAGAATTAATTTCAAAAATATTAATCATAGACATATACTTTATTTATTATTAAATACTTGTAATGCTGCAAATACAACAGAGAGACAAGGCTACCCATGTTACTTGCAGTCTACAAAGCAATGGCAAGGAAGTTATTTTTCTAAATTATGGATGTCTCAATATTTGGATTCAGTATGAAAAAAATTCAACTTTCAACAAACTGTCTATTTTATAAGGCCAATAACTCTACTTATTTTATGATATACAGACCAAATAGTTAATTCTCTGAAAATATTACGTATTAAAGAATATTTAAATTTCCTCTATATATCTATCCATGGGTAACTTCCTTAGTGAAAATCTGTCCATAAAAATAACTGAAATTAAAGCACTCCAATATAAATGATGAGACAATATTGTGTACAGATTCACAAACACATTTATGTAGAAAATAAAGAAATTTAGTGTTGCCTAACTAACAAATAGGTAAATAACGATTAGAAAACCAATCTAAGGACTGAGCTCTAAATTAGTCTACCTCTTTCATTCCAAAAAAAATGAAGCCGTGCTTCTCAGTAAGGTAGCCGCCTAATAATTGCTTTGTTTAAGGAGCTGTGGGAAAGGAAGAGAGGAGGATTTCACAGTATTCTTTACATTCTTTCTCCAACCTCTCAACCCATTTTTTCATTTAACCTCAAGTTTTCTTTTTCAAATATCATCAGGTTGAGCTTTTATCATGTATTCTATTTTTGAGGAAGGGAAAATCCCAGAACTTTTGTATCGGTTGGCACTGTATTACCAGCAGGGACCAAAATTTCTTAAAGCAAACTAGGTTAATGACCATAAAAGTTATGTGACTGAAGATTCTGGGTGGGTCACAAGCAACTGTTTATCCAAAGAACATAAATTTTAAGCTTATCTTTGTATTTTCAACTTTTTTGTCTGAAGCTAGAATTTGGTCACAAATTTTCTCTAATCCATTCTCTCCCATTAAGATATGATATAAGCTTACTTCATATAGGGAACAAACCTCCATAAAATTAGCATCAGAATTAGTTTTCCTTTGTAATGAGCAGTTCACTTGCCCATGAAATTAAGGCTAATGTTACCTCAAAGCCACTGCTGAAGTTTAAAGTATAGCTGTAATATTTTTACTGCTTCTGAAATGAAACTGAGCTTATAAGTGTATCTGCAGATACTCCAAACCAATTTAAAGTTCTATATGTTGAATACTGGTGCTTTTAGCCCTGGTCAAAGCATGCATATATTTTGTATGTGGCATCTAAACCAAAACTGTATCAGAATAAAAGCATATTACTAGAAACCAGGACGCAAAGATGGTAGAGGAAAGAGATCACTTATACATGCCCATACTTCATTCCAAAGGAGATTTCACGGCACTAGAACAGAGAACTTAACAGGTGAGCCAACCTCAAGTCAGTCCTAACTTAAAATGTGCTAGATTAAGCTTTAAAAGTACTTTACTTCAGTCAACAGAAGTATATGTCTGTGCAAGGGCAACATGGAACATTCCCCCATCCCCTGCCACCACCACCACCACCACATACCGACACACACACACACACACACACACACACACAGAGCGTACATACACACACACACGCACACACACACTTCTCTTGGGACACAGCAGGTTGGGAGTGACATGGGAAGGAGGCTCTCTCCTGCTGAAGGCAAGCGCTTAAGGAAGGCATGGTAACCCTCAGAGATCACTGGGTTCTGACCACTGGGATCAGATATGCTCAGTGTGCTCAAAAACTGTGCCTGGGGGTAGAAGGCCAGAGAAGGCAGATTCTGAATAGGAGACTTCACCTAAGTCAGCAGATGTGAAAAACGAAGGAAAAGTACTTCACCATTTAAAACATTTACTTTTTAAGTGATATATTTAAATAAGTACTATTTTGGGGTTTTTAAAATGGCTTTCGGTAAGTAAGGTGCAATGGAAAACAAATTACCCCTTAAATCATTTTTGAAAACTGACTATTCAGACTCAGCTTACAAAGGTACATAATCAATCCTTTGTATGAAACGTGTTGTGAAATATTAAGTCCTGCTGCTGTGTGTTTTATTAGAATGGACTCGGTTCACATCACCAATGCCCACGCTACTTGATCAGAAAGGCAGACAGAAAGTGCAGTTGGTCACCCAGTTGCCCTGTCTCGGAACTGAATTTAGGGTGAGGGAGAGGGAGAGTCTGCGTGTGGGGGCTCCCGCCCTCATCCTGCCACGGCTGTTTGAGAAAGGAAATCCTACGCAAAATCAGGAAGAGCAGACAATAAAACATCGTCTAGCTACTAATTTGATAATAAATTACAGTCTCCTGACCTGCTGGGTTGTGATTTTTCTTTTTCCCTTCGCTGCTTTCCACTCAAGGAGCTGGCTTAACACCTCTTAAGAGTCAGAAGCTTTTCCAGAGAAAAACGAAAATGCATGCTGATCCAGTTGCTCTCTCATCGCCTCCCTCTGCGGAGGGATTTTCACAGGATGACAAAAAACTGTTTGATCTGAGAGCATCTGCAGAACACCGAACCACGCTTCTTCAGGGGCCTGTTGAATCTCACTGAACTGTGCCGCATGTCTCTGTCATTAAAAGTAACAATTTTTTTTAAAGTAACAGTTTAGATAGTTATTTTTCACTCATACATTAGAGCACAGGTACAGCAGCGTATTATACTTTTGTCCCAAAACAGCTTGTCCCCCCACCCCCGGTCAGCACATTATTAGCACACTATGTTTTGTTCGCATTAGCTTCTGGTTAAGACGGTCAGTGGCAACCAAACTCATTTTCACCCACAACTTTATTTTCATAAACTTTCTTTCTAAATGTGTTCTTCTTTTCTCTTACAAGAATGCCAGACAGGATAGACCTCATTTTTATCATTAAGTTCCATTCCTTCCGAGCCCTGATCTCTACCTGCGGGCCAGCCTTCCCGCAGGAACCGGGCTCGGGGACGCGGCTCTCCCGTGAGGCCATGGAAACCCGCGCAGGCCCCTCAGCGACCGCCACCCACTCCCGGGCTAACGAGCTCCCCGAGCGCAGGGAGGAAACACAGAGGTCCCCCGCTCGCCTGCAGCTATTCAGAGACACTGCACAGAAACCCATAGGAGAGGGAATCACCGCAGCAAAGAGAGGTTATGAATGACACATGGACACGGACGCAGAGGAAGGACAATTCCCGCCTGGCAGGGCAGCCGCCGCAGAAGCATGCCCTTTCCAGCCTGGGGCTCTTCCTCCGCTGCAAGAGGAACCTCCTTGGACTCCCCATTTCCTGCCGCCCACAGCTGCCAGCCTTCTCCTTGCTCCCACCTCCCAGCAGCAAAGGCCAAGCTTAAAGGGCACGATAAATAACGACAGAAGCCCGGCTGTGTCAGCACATCACACAACTACTTTTCTCAGGGTTTAAAAAAAAATCTTTCTAGTCATTTGTTTTGAGATAAATTTTACGTGTTCTGCAGAGCCTCTTGTGAAGGTCCCCATGAACGCTGACCGAGGAGGATCTGTCCTGTTCTACTGCAGGACCAGCCCAATTCACCGGCTCTGCTCTCAGGTTCAGCTGCTGCCACCCTTCGGGGCTCCATGAAAAAGGCAGGCTCCTCCGAGCGCCGATTATCTCAGCAGCACACGGGGCTTCCCTGGCCCCTCCCCACAGTGTCACCGCACAGTGTACGCGTTAACCTCGAGCAATATGACTTTTGCATGCTCCTCCTATTTGTGACTGTGTCATCCCAGAGATTCTAATGCTAGTGACTCTCCTCGGACTCTGCTCCCACCGTGAGTCAGTCCTCTCTAGGCTTGCTTGTAAAATGGGAATGAGAGCTACGGGTCTGTGTTTCAAATTAAAGGAGACTACTGTGGGATGGCACCTAGCACAGAGGCAGATACACAGAGAGGAACTCAATGCATGAGAGTTCATCTCTTTCTTTCATTCCCTCATTCTATCAGATTCATTCATTCTCTCTCCCCTGCCCCCTAGACAAACCTAACTCCAAACCAGTTTCCCACGGAGCCACACAACTCCTGCTTCAGAGAGGGCCTTGTTTTCTCACTTAGAGAAAGGTAAGTGGTTCTCAATATAAGGCATCAGTGAAGAAATTCAGTAAGAAAACACCATGTGGCAGCAGATCCTGAGACTCTACGTGGTCAGGTTATATTCTTATTTTTACTATTTTGAACACAATTGGATTCTGTTAAGCTAATATCCTGTGTAGATTCTCTGCCTCTCTGTTCATTGCCTGTTATGATCTTTTCTTCTATTTCCCCCCTGACTCCCTTTTTCCATCAAAGTTTTCTAGTCTCAGGTGGATGTCATTATCAAGGCAGGTGATCATTCCAGAGAATTCAAAGTGAGTAAAGAGAAAATTTTAGGACAGCTTAGGAACACAAAAACTATGAACGAAAGACAACAGCCCCCCAAAATCTATATCATACCTGAGAAAACCAACTCAAGGAGCAGTCCAGAATGAGATACAAGATAAGAGATTTGGAGGCTACAAGTAGAAGCATTAGGAGTCTCAGAAGAACGCAGGAAAGTAAAGAGATGGGGGAAAATAGCTGGAAAAATACCAGGCAAGGATGACAAAGAACTGGAGGCTGAGGAAGAACATAAGGCATTTGGTTTAAAGACTTGCCATTGGGAGGTAAAAAAGAAAAAAGCAATGTAAGAAAATAAGCAATAAAGAAAACAAGCATGGTAAAGAGAAAACACAAAATAAAATGGCAAAAAAAAAGCCCAACTGGGCAGTAATTATAATAAGGTAAAGCAATGAAACTTTAACCAAAAGACAAACTCTCAGATTGGATTTTTTTTTTTTTAATCATGACTCGAACAGTCAACATTAAGGTACGGAAAATATATTTCAGAGAAGTATAAAATGGAAGAAAGCCAGTGTAGCAATTTTTACTATCAGACAGAATTTGAAGCTAAAACATCATTAAGACAAAGAGAGAATTTGCCTCCTTATAAAAGAAATGATGCAGAAGAAAAATACAACAATCACAGAAGTATTATGGACCTAAAAATGTGTTCACAAAATACATAAGTAACCAACTGACAGATCTACTGGGATAAATATATCAACTATTCCCACTGGGTAATTTAATATGTCCCCCCATAGGAATTGACAGGAAATTTAAGTAAATGATTAATAATATTACATTACATACAATATTGAGTCACCCCTCTCAGAAATGATAGAGAAAATTCAAACACAATAATTAATAGTAACGCAAAGAACTTAAAAAAAACACAGACTACCTGTTCCTCTTAAGCACTCAGAAATACTCACAGATCTTAATCATTTCATAGCCACAATGGGATCCTCAAAAAATCACCAAAAGTTCAACAAATGATATTCTTACCTCAATATTATAAAGGTAGAAACAAATAATAAAAGGATAACTAGAAAATATCTGACATATTTGATATATATATGTAAAAAAAATAAAAAATAAAAATGTGTGATTTCAAAAAGAAATCATGAGAACTAAACATTTTTAAGGCATAATGACCAGAACTTTCACCAAAATTAATGGGATGCATCTGAAACAATAACAGTGGGAAATTAAGTGAGCTCTAAATACCTTTAATAAAAAATAATAAAGATTTAAAAAGAAGCTAATAACTGAATTCATTAAAGAGGACAAATCCAAGAGAAAAGCCGGATTAGAAAGCAGAGAATAAAATTATGGGCAGAACTCAAGGAACCAGAAGAAGATAAAAACAACAGTCCTGATTAATAAACCACCAAGGGGTGTTTTTAGAGGCTAATAATTCAGAATAGCCACAGGAAAGACTGATGAGAGAGAAGCAAAGAAATGGCAAAGATCCCTCCCCCACACCATAAGAAAAAACAAAATCCAAAGAAAATAAAAACAAAGGAAAAATCACTGACATAGTGAGCGAAGGAACAGGGAGGGTAAGAATTCAAAACAAGCAATACCAACATTAAAGATGGAAAAATGCTGGAAACAGGCAACTGACATCTTGAACGGACTGAAAGAAAATACCACCAACTGTCTTTACCCAGTGAAAATATCTTGTAAATATATTTTTTTCAATTACAGATTACTTTCAATACTATTTTGTATTAGTTTCAGGTGTATAGCATAGTGGTTAGACAATCAAATGCTTTACAAAGTGTCACCCCGATATTTCCAGTACCCACCTGGCACCATATGTAGTTATTACGGTATTAACCCACGTACCCTATGCTGTACTTTACATCCCTGTGACAATTTTGTAACTACCAATTTGTACTTCTTTTTAAGAGAGTCAAAAACCAAAAGAATTTATCACCCACAGGTCATTAAAAATAAAATCAAAAGGTATAAGGTAAAGAACTAATGGGCGAGTTCTGCAAAACTGTCAGATACAAAACCAATACATGGCATGAATAATACTCCTCTGTACTGTAATAATCAGTGTGGAAATGGGAAAACAATGGACTAATTACAACAGGAACAAAGAGACAATACAGGCGCGACAAAAGTAAGATTTACAGTTGTAAGTACGTGATACAGACTTTATTCTTATATTATTGTTTATTAATTATTGCATTATTTTCCATATGAACAACTATTAACCTACTTTTGCCCCACCTTGTATATCTAGGAATTAACCTAACAATGACTGCATAAGGTTCTCAAGAAGAAAATGTTAAAATCTTAAAGGACATTCAAAATCTCTGAATAAATGGAGAGAGGAGATGCTCAATGACAGGATGCACTAACATTTTAAGGATGTCAAGTTTCTCTAAAATTAATTCATAACAGTGCATTTCTTACAAAGTATCTCAGGAACTGGCAAGAGCTTGACAAACTAATTCTAAAAACATATACAAAAGAAAAAAAAAAAAGAAAATGAATAGCTAGGACTTTTTTGGAAGAAAATAAAACAAAAGCTGAAGGTGCTTATCCTGCCAGATATTAAAATGATAGTAATTGAGAACAGCAAAAATCTAATTTAAAAAAAGAGTCAAGAAACAAAGTCCAGAGACAGAAAAATGTTTGTTTCCTTCCCTCCTTCCCCTCACCCCACACAAATAAGGGAAAACAGAAGGACCAGAAAAAAGGTCTGGGTCAGTGAGAGTTGTTAGAATTCGAGTTTGGGGAAATTCTCATGATTCTATAATTAGGACATCAGATGAAAAGGAAGGAACCATGCTATGTATTCCCAAGAACAAGAAACACCTGTGCGAGAGAGGCAAGGCTCAAGCTGCTCCAGAACAAAGAATCATCATGAGCAATCTCCTGCTTTTATATACACTAAGTCTTCCCTAAATGTCACTGATAGGTTCTTGGAAACTGAGACTTTAAGCAAAACAAGGTTTAATGAAACCAATTTTACCACAGGCTAATAGATATGAACAAGAGAAAAGTTCCACAGCACACGTCTGGCCCCCCAAAAATCACCAAACTTCTGAATAAAGACCCAAAAACACTTCTCATATTAAACACTGAAGTAAATGTGAGCTATACATACACTGAATAAAGATTCATAAGAACAAGTGCGATAATTATTTTCCAACCCACTTATCCCAGTTCAGGGTCGCGGGTGCCTGGAGCCTGGAACCCACCCTGGACAGGACGCCCTTCCTTCGGAGGGCGCATGACACACGCACTCCCTCAGTCTGGGACAATCAGACACCCCAGTTTACCTCACGGGCACAGCTCTGGGGTGTGGGGGGGAAACCAGAGTTCCTGGAGAAAACCCCATGCAGACACGGGGGAGTGTGGCAACTCCACACAGACAGTGGCCCCGGACAGGAATCGATTTTTTTCTCTCATCAACGTGATAATAAAACGACATCATTCAAGGACCTGCTACATTACAAATACGACCAGATTCTAAGATGCAGTGATATCTGCTTTATCCTATAAGGTTAACATTTGCCTATGATTTTACAAAAATAGGCTTCAGTTAGCTGATCATGAGAAAGATGGCCTGGATATCACCTCAAACACCTTCAGCCAATCTGTAAGAATAACAGGATGATTCCAGTTTGAGAAACACAGGCCAGATTTCATGTTCTTTGTGTACCTCAAACTGTTACAAAGATGTCATTTATTTCTAGCTTAATTAAAATGCTGGCAGGAACCACAATTTATTTATTTTATATCAATACACATGTACAATATTTTATTTCAAAACTGAGCTGAGAATCTGAGTGAAAAGTATATCATCTCAACTGTGGTTTTAGTTACAAGTCTAATCAGAGCTGGTATGAAGTCAAGTTTACTCTCTCCAGGGAAGTTGTCATTGTCAGGATATTAGAAATGTGTGGGACACTCAATAAAAACTGATGGAGAGGAAGGCTTTTCTTTTAGATTAAAGTATGAGTCACTCTACATTTTTTCCAAGGAGAACATCTAGACACATTAAATACCATTTTGGCACAAACCTGTCAAAATTGTTAACTGTGATTTTTCTTCCTCATGTCTCATGGATGTATAATAAATCGGTTTGAAGTATTTATCTGTTTGAAATTTAGGCTTAATAGAAAAAATATCTTATAAATAAAAGAAAGAAAAAGAAAAAATATCTAATCTTCTATGAGAAAGAGTTTTATCCATTTTTTATTCGAAACAACTGAAAACATTATTTTCTTCATGCCTGAAATCAACCTTATATATGTTTTTATTAAAAGAAAACGTTTACCTCATTTGAGCTAAGTCTAAGGAAGGAAACTCACCTGTGTAAGTAAAACAGGCGCATAACAAACTAGTTTTTCATTTGAAGTAAAATACGTAAGTTTTATGGCACAGCCCACTGCCCTCTGAAATATCATACATTTGGTAACTTACGGATTTATCTTTGTCATGCCACTATTAATTTTTTTCACTTAAATCATACTGAAAACATAAACCTTTTGACCAAAACAGAATG
Source organism: Miniopterus schreibersii (assembly GCF_964146895.1). NCBI lineage: Eukaryota > Metazoa > Chordata > Mammalia > Chiroptera > Miniopteridae > Miniopterus > Miniopterus schreibersii. The sequence continues at coordinate 53,787,328 of NC_138111.1, read as the reverse complement.
CAGTATTTGTGACGTAATTAAACCAAGCTGTTAAATTCAAAATATGGCTGTAATTCTGCCTCAAAAAATGTATACTGTAGAACCTTATGATGAATACTTGAGTTAAGAGAAAAAGACACAAGAGCCCACACGGAGAGGTTTATTTGTATACCCACACTCCATGAAATACCATGGCACTCAGAGTAAAAAAATCCTTGATAAAGGGGTGTGGTTTTTTGTTTTTTATTTTTTTGTTTTTATCCGCACCTGAGAATATTCTTCCCACTGCTTTTCAGAGAGCGCAGAGGGAGAGCGCGAGAAACATCGATGTGAGAGGCACATCGATCGGCTGCCTCCCGCACGCACCCCCACCGGGCCGGGACCGAGCCTGCAACGGAGGTGCTTGCCCTTGGCCGGAATCAAACCCGGGACCCTTCAGTCCGAGGGCTCACACTCTAACCGCTGAGCCAAACCGGTCAGGGCAAGGGGTGCTTTTTGTATCTAGGTTTCACTGTAATAATGTGAAAAAACACTGACTGATGATGCGGGGCACAGTCCATGGTACATTTGCTTCTGGGTTCTCATTTTAACTGACCCTGTCAGCTCCTTTTAGCAGCTGTTTCCATCATTTCAACCTGAGTGAACCAACCTAGCGTAGGAAACGTTTCTGAGCATTTCACACGCGCTGAAACACAGAAGTGAGGCAACAGGTGGGATCTGTGGACACAATGATTAGAGCCCTAAGAAGCAGCCTAAGTGAAGCCAATGGCTCACTTGCTGAGCAGCTCTGACTCTATCGAGGTGCTATCTCAGTAGGTTTTAGAAAATGAAGTATTTAATAAGGGCAACAAGAAAATATTCCAAGGGAACTCTCCTTCTCAAGTGTCTAAATAATTAATTTACCAATGGAAGAAATACTACATATTTTCTAGCAAATTAAATTGGCAGGCTGGCTTTCCAGAGAAGGATGAGCCTAACTTCTCTGCCTGGCATTCATCTTTAATGATCTGGCCCCAAATCACCTTTGTTATCAGGTTCTTACCCTCCTTGGGTGCCTTACTGTAGCTAAACCGGCTATCTAATGGCCCTCAATCCCGTCTCAATACCACTGTGCATGCATTCCCCAGATCTCGATGGCGCTCTTTCCCCCAAGCTCTCATTTCCATGTGCTATGTAAATCCTGCTGAGGACGCCCCTGGTCTGTGAGTGCTTACATGCCACACATGTGCTAAGTGCCTGATATATATATTTATCCTAAAATATACATATCTATTTATATTTACCCTAATCTTTACAGTCCCTTCCCCATGGTAGCCATAATAGCAACTACATTAAGTACTTACTACATGATACCAAGTGTTTTTTAGCATGATTATATTTAACCCTCACAACAAGCTAGTTTGATATCCCCATTCTACAGATGAGGAAGGTGACACTTTGGATGTTAATTGTGGGAGTTAGGAAGCCCAGCTCTGCGGTCTGCATCTGAATTCCCAGCTCCAGCGCTTGCATCTTCCTAAAGCTGCAGTTTCTTCAAATGTTAGAGTGTGTATGTCTAACAAGAGCTCTTTCACAGAATTGTTGTGAGCACTAAATGAAATCGCCCACATAAAGCATTCGGCATGGCATCTGGCGCACAACAGGAGCTTGCCGGGCATTAGCCCACAATATCTAGCATAGTGTTTCTCATGTTGGAGAAACAAAAATATATTAGTAATGAGAGAATACTCCATTTTTTCTTAAAATTTCTTTTACAAGTCAATTTAGAAAAGCGGCTTGTACCCTGTTCATTTCAGATAATCAGAAAACAAGAATGGAAATTCAAAATGTTTATGTATTGAGTTCACTGATGCATCTTTCCTCTCATCTGCTCCTACAAGCAGCATGCACTCCAAGCAGTGTGGAGATGGCGCTTGAGCTTACCTTAGAGGGACTGGAAAAGCTGTTTGGAAACACTCCTGGGTCTTAGAAGCTAAAATGTAATATTTTACTCAAGCACAGATCTATAATATTGGAAAACTGATGAAATAATCAGCATCTACCCGCAAAAAGGCTCCTTTAAAAAGCTTAATAATACTTTTTAAAAGTAAACACATCAGGTAAAAACCAAACACAAAATTTCAACTTTGTTATAATCAAAAGGAACATATAATCCTATGTCTAAATTAAATTTCAGTATTTTACTTAAAATTTATGCATACATTTCTAAAGGCAAGCTTTCCTCTATCTTTTAACATGAATCAATGTGCAAAAGATTTTCACTTTAAACTGACTGCAAAAACTACAAGAGAAGTTTGAAGGACACTGCTGATATTGATATATTTAGAGTTGCTTTTCCTTTTTGACATTTCTGTACCTTATGATGTGATCACCACACTAAGTCTAGTAACTATTACCACGCAAAGTTATCATACTATTATTGACTATATTCCCCTTCACATTTTTCACCCATTCCTCCACCCAGAAATAAACACTCACTTATATATGGTCAATTAATCTATGACAAAGGAGGCAAGAATATACAATGGAAAAAAGACAGTCTCTTCAACAAGTGGTGTTGAGAAAACTGGACAGATACATGCAAAAACATAAAACTGGACCACTCTCTTACACCATATACAAAAATAAACTCAAATGGATTAAAGACTTAAATGTGCAACTTAAAACCATAAAACTCCCAAAAGAAAACATAGGTAGTAAACTTTCTGACATCAGTCTTAGCAATATCGTTTTGGATATGTACCCTGGAGCAAGGAAACAAAAGCAAAAAGAAACAAGTGGGACTACATCAAGCTAAAACATCTCTGCATAGCAAAGGAAATCATCAACGAAACAATAAGACAACCTACAGAATGGGAGAAAATATTCATAAATGATATGTTTGATAAGGGGGCGATATTTGAAATATATAAGGAACTCATACAAAAAAATTAATAATCTGATCAAACAATGGGCAGAGGACATAGACCTTTCTCCAAAGAGGACATACAGACTGCCAACAGACATATGAAAAGATGCTCAACATCCCTAAGCATCAGGGAAATGCAACTCAAAACCGCAATGGGACGCCACCTCAGACCAGTCAGAGTGACTATTTTCAAAAAGCCAACAAACAAGTGTCAGTGAGGATGTGGAGGGAGGGGGACCCTTGTGTACTGACGGTGGGAATGCGGACCGGTGCAGCCACTATGGAAAACAGTTTAGAGGTTCTTCAAACTTTTCTATATTTACATTCTTCCCTGGAATTTAATTTAAAAGTTAAAATTCTCTGCTATTAACTATTGTGCTACGTTAGGCAACATACTGAAAGGAAAAAGAATTCTACTAGGACTAAATGATATGTTCAAACTGATCTGAATATTTGTACAATATAGCCTTCATTTCAAGGGCATAGTAATGTAAGTAAATAAATAAAATAGTCACAGTGTATAAAGGTTTCAAGTAAACCTTTCAAAACACTCCCAGCCTTCAGCTCTGAGAAAATGTAAGAAGCATTCCAGGTAAACAGAGTAAAGGCGCCGGGCCTGTGCCTGGGCCTGCTGCAGCCGACAGATGGTCTCAGTTCGCCTTCACAGCAGCACTGCTGGTGGGCAGTGCTTGGCCCTGCTCCACAGAGGAGAAAACCTGATGAGAGAGGTCCTTTAAAATCAAAACAAATGTTGTTGGTTTTGTTTAATATCAGAAACTACAAGCTCTCCAGTTCAAAATAAAAAATGTGTCCCATAAACCTGTTCAGTCTTTTAATAGTTACATGGAAATAATGCTCTTGGGAAAAAAAAATAGCGCCAACAAATTGGATTAAATTTATTTTTGATAAAAAAAGAAATGACCTCTTTCCAATAGTCACATAGCGACTATTAAAAAAAAACACAAAAGAATACAGTACAAAATGCTTGGAAGAATAACCCCTTATTGTCACATTTAATTAAGAAACACCGTGGAATACTCCACTGGTAGGAATCAATAAGATACACTGGCAGGGGCTACATTTTATAATTTTACTAATTACAATTAAAATAATAAATTACAATAGAATTCACTCATTTTAACTGTGCAGTGTGATGCAATTGTGTACCACACTGTAACCTCTACTGCAGTCGAATGGTGACAAAACCATCATCCCAAAATGTTTCCCGGTGATCCCTGCAGTCCATGCGGTCTCCCAAACTCCAGCGCAGGCACTCGCTGACCTGCTTTCTCTCACTAGTTCTGACATTTTAGATTTTCATGTAAACAGAATCAGACACTATTTATTCTTTTGAATAATTTTTTAAAATTATGCTAAGTTTTTAAATCCACTAAAATGCAACATGTCTTTGCATATGTTAACACCTCGCTCCCTTTCACTGTGAGCGCTATTCCACTGCACAGATGTGCCACTGAGGCTGCGTCCAGTCCGCGGCCGTCACGAACAGCACTGCTGTGAACACTCACATAAGTGTCTCTGTAAACATGTTTTCGTTTCTCTCTGACAAATACCAGGGAGCTGCATTCCTGAGTTACACGGCAAACTTGTTTAACTTTATTAAGACACTACCATACTGTTTTACGATTTGCACTCTCACCAGCAGCGCACAAGGGCTCCAGCTGCTCCACATTCTCACCACACGTGGGATCGTCCGTCTTTCTCACCTCTGCCGTTCTAGTGGGTACACAGGGGTACCTCACTGTGGCTTTAACACGCATTTCTCTGACAACTAGTAATGGTGAGCGTATTTTCGTGTGTTTATTGGTTATTTATGCATCTTTTAGGATACGCCTATTCGAATCTTTCGGCCAAATTTTAATTGGATTGTTCTGTCTTGCTATCTTGTTGTGAGAGTTCTTCATGTGCTCAGAACATAAGCCATTTGTGAGATTTATGTTTTACAGATATTTTCTCCCAGTCTACGGCTTGCTTTTTTTCCCTTAGGTGTTCTTTGATAGATGCAAAAGTTTTGAATTTTGATAAAATCCATTTTACCACTGTTTTCTTTTTTGAAGTTCATACTTTCTGTGTCCTGTTTAAGAAATTTCAGGTTAGAAATCTAATCCAATGTCACAAGAGAAAATGGCAATGGTTTCAATTTAATTTCCACAATTCAGAATTTACACATTCATTTAATGCACTTTAATAGAGCAATTGTTACATGAAATGCACTTGGATGGTAGCCTCTCCTGCCAAAGTCACTTTCTAGTCATTGTTTTAACATACCCCAGGGCTTAATAGCTGGAAAATTGCCTTCATTTTCATATATGGAATAAGGATAAGAGAAGGAGACTTTAAAAATAGACACACATCAGCCCACTACATAGACAATCTCTTATAATTGTCACAGAAAACCCGAGGAGGCAGACACTATCCCTACCTGGTTTCACCTAGTGGCTAAGAACATGAACACTGGAGCAAGAGTGTCTGTGTTCAAATCCCAGCTCCACCATTTCCTGGCTAAGAGACTTTGAAGCCACCTGACCTCCATCTGCTTTCATTTCCTCATGTGTAACAGATAAAAATAATAATATCCACATCAAAGGATCATTATAAATATTAATATAACATGTACAAAGCACTAGCACAGTGCCTATCATATAGTAAACACTGTGTGTGAGTTCCCCCCCACTTTTTTTATAGAGAGATCAAATGGATAAGATACAAACTATTTGTCTGAGGGCAAAAAGCCATTAGTGGCTCTGGAAGTGTGATCCGTAGACCAGCAGCATCAATCTCACCTGGGAACTTGCTAGAAATGAAAATTCTCAAACCTACTTGAATCAGACACTCTAGAGGCAGAGCCCAGCAATGTGGTTCTGATAAACCCCCGTGATTCTGATGTCCATTAACATCTGAGAGCAGCAAGTGAGAGAAGCCAGGCCCCCCAGTCTGGAGGGATAATGGGGCTGATGGGGAAGGTGACTGGCTGGACCACTCTAGTGGGGAGAGGGTGGCAGCCTAGCTGAAGGGAAGGCCATCTACCCGTTGAGATTGGCTCAAAGGGTCAAGGTGACCCAGTGGAGGTTGGTGGTTCAGGCTGAGCCCACAAGGCAAGGAGGCTGTTGTTCTGGTCTCCCAGCCCCACAGAGAAGCATATGGTGGTATTGTCTCATTTTAAGTCTCAGTTACTTGCCACCTTCTCAAAGGGTCATTCTCTTACCACCTTGTGCAAAATAATTTTCCATCACCCCAACTTTTCTCCACCTCATCATGTGGTTTTCTGCATGGCATTTTTTTTTTACAACTGACTGCTTTCATTTACTTGTTGATTTTTTTTGTCAGCCTCTACTATTACGAAGAATCTCCATCAGGACAGGGAAATGATCTGTTTTGTTTATTTCCCTATCTCTAGCTCTCTGCCTCAGGCGTAAATACAGCAAGCACTCAATAAAATATTTGTATAATGGATGAACAAACAACTGACTACCCAATAGCACAATGATTTCTTTGATACCGACCTGAAAAAAAATGTGCTGGGAAATGAGAAAATAGTAAGAGTTTCTCTGTTATATCTTGCAAAATATCAGTCCTATGAAATCAGCATTTTAAGATCAAAAGGTAAGCTTCATGGAGGAATAGAAATTGAGTATCTGACCTAGTTTATTGGTAACAATGACATGAGTAACAACTACCACCTGGGCACCTGTGGATACCACAGGCACTGTATTAGGCACTTCCTGACATTCTCTGACTCCCTCGAAACCACCACTGAAGTTGTTTTGAATAAATTTGCAATAACTTCTGAGGTTATTATTGCACTGATAAGGAAGCTGAGGTTCAGAAAGGAAAAAACCCTTGCCAAAAGATGCTTAGCTAGTAAACAAATGAGAGAGGACTCAAACCACACTCCTGTGTCCAAAGAGCAACTTATTTCCACTATTTCTTTGTCCTTATGAAGGCCTGTGTGGACTTGTCTTTATATAAATTCTTTCAGAGATGTTACAACACAGTTCCTGGCTTTAGGAGTTCACAACTGAGTGAAGAACACAGGCATATCCACAGAGAATAAATAGCAGCAAGTACTTCATGGAAGCTATGAGCAGAGGTCTATGGGATTCAGAAGAGGTTCCCAGAGTTCCCAAAACAATGGTTATATAAAACTGGGAATTTAAGAATGATTTGTTTGGGCCTGAATCTGATGGCCATAACCTAATAATTCTCCATTTACCAGCAATGCTTTCTCAAGTAGTAATCTTCATTAACAAAGTAAGTGGCTAAAGCTGAGATATGGTCTTACCTGTTGGGCTAGAATAAAACAAACTGAAATAATCACCAAGTGTTTGTTCTCATGTCCTAATGCTATCAAACCAAATGCCACAATGTATTGCAAGCTCCACCCAACGACACATTCACATGTACGAAGTGACTGAAGACCTTTTTGCTCTGGTGTCTAATACACTACAGTAGCTATTATGAATTTAAACAAAATACCAGTGCAGGCAATTGTTTTAACTCTAAATAAAGACCACTAGCCTTAATTTTACTTTTCACTTTAAAAACTACGCCAAGGATAAGGTAACTAACTAGTGCCAAGGATAAGGTAACTAGTGCCAGAGAAACAATATTTGAATTAAACGTCCGCTTTGGTTTCCTGCATAGGTTAAATATTTGACTTGAATGGAGAGTTATTAAACTCTATGCCTAGTAAACCTGCACAATGAAAAACTAATCTTCCTGGACCAAAAGAAAATGTGTAATATCCTTTAACAGAATAAAACCAGCTAAATGGCTGGAAGCTGTCCTGGGGCATAGCTGTGACAGTGAAGGTCATTCTTCAGGGTTCTGACCAACACGGAGAATGGAATGAGGGGTCTGGGCTACACCGCGCTATTGCGCATTCTAGGTTTCCTTACACAGATACTTTTAGCCAAAAGGAAAATATAACATTGTATAAAAAGATGGAATTTTTTACACAAATTTAGTGAGGGATGAAATATTGGTAATTCAAGGTAATTTCGGTTATTCATGACATCGATCATCTATCTATTTTTTGTTTCCATGCTGCCCACATTGGCAACTTCTGTGCTAGAATATAAAAATGTGACAAAATGTAGTTTAGGATTTCCCCATCCAAGGTTGGCATGTGCTACATACCTCTTTTTAAAGAGCTAATATTGTTAAAAATCCCCATCATTAGTACTCCACACACAAACACCTACACATGCATGCTCATCCCTCCCCCCACCCCAAAGATCCAACCCCAATTAATATTTTGTAGAAAGCACAGCAAGGAGACAAGAAATAAGATAACCAAACTTTGTGCTGAGGAAGTAAAGCCTGAGTGTCATGGTGCTTGAATGCCCAACAGTCAGCGCCCACGCAGAACTTAGCCCCCGCCTCCAGGGCCTCTTGGTTGCTTGCTGCCATGAGCTGACTGATAAATGGCAGCTATTCCCTAGAAAGAAAGAGCAACTTTCATCCTTCCTAGAATTCTAGGGGGATAGAGCTAGACGGTATCCATCTTGCACCCTGAAAAACAAATTACTGAATTTTCAGTTTTATTTTTTAAAAACAAAATATACTATCAAAAGAGAATCACTTAGAAGAAAGGTGACAGTGATGGATCTGCTATGTGTACATTATTAGCCATTAAATTTGTACATTTCACCTGTTTAGGTTTGTTTTATTAACAGAACAGTTTCCAAGAATTCATAGGGCTGGAGATCAGTTCAACCCTTCCTCTCATCTGCCTCTCTCTAGAGTCACCATGACTATGCTGTACCATTAAAACTAGACTACCAAGCAATGGAAGCATGCATAGGCTCTGGACACGTGCTAATGCTAGTTAACAAAGGTCACATATTAAATCAACTGCTAATTCCCCTGCCCTCTCATCATTCTGATTGGATCTATATGATGAACTCCCAAGTTCCTAAACAATTAGGGCCTCCTAAACATCTACAGTCATTATAGGAGAAACAGGCGATGACTGAAGAAATGGCCACAGGCCAGCCCTGCCTTGACCATAACCAGCAGGCACAGACTGGGCCTAAGAACCAACCTCCATCCCTCATCCCTCATCTGCTTCATGGGATCTGGAAACCCCTGAAGCGATATCATCATTGTACAATAAACTAAAGAAACACTGGATTTCTAGATTACCTGCTAATTAGCAGTAATTTCTTTAATCAGTGCATCCTTGGTCTTGCCTGTCTCTAGGTTCCAGTGGTGTTAGGCAACCACTACAAAGTTCTTAAAACAAGGAGCCAGAACATGCGTGCCTTTCACTTCTTACCCACCCACCACCTTCTGCCCTCCCAGCAGTCCAACTGGTGGCCCTCCCAACACTGAAACCCAGTGAATGTGCTTTCCTACAAGCTTCTCAGCAAGGGAGTGTTTCTCAGTACAAAGTTAAAGACATCTGTGTACAATCAGAGCAGTATCCAGTAATACTCAATACGTACTCAATAACATTCTAACACAGATATACTGTTTTTGGAAGATTGTTATGAAATGAAAGGTAGTATGTCAGAAATTTATGAGTGAAAAAATTACTTCTATCACCTTGCTATCAGCACCATCCATTCATTCAATAAATATTTCAGAGCCTCCGGTTATAAATGGGCTGGTAAAGGTATTTTATAGCTTTCCAATTAACTGCTACATATCCACCCATTTATGTACCGATTCATTTGCTCAAAAAATATTCATTGAACTCCAGTTATATGTTAGATCCTAAGAACATGAACAAAGGTATAGCCCCAATTCCCAAAGAGGGTGATTCTGAGGCTGATTAAAATTTGAGAGTCATTTGTAAAGCTGGCTAAAAATCAGGATTTTTATCTTACCCTAAGAGACTTGGCTCTGGTAAGAGTGGGATGTGAACCAGAAACCTGCACTCTTATCAAGCATCTCCAGGTGATTCCATTGCAAACAGGCTTTAAATAGTGGTCTAAGAGAAGTCAGAACATATATAGAACAAAATATTCAAGGAAGCACCTGAATGTCCAAATCAGTGTCAATGAACAGGACTACAGAACTTCACTGAACTGAAACACCTGGTCACAGGTGTATGCAGAAGGTGGGCCTTAGAGCAGATGCTCACAAAAAGTGAAAACTGATAATATGGGGAAAAATAAGTTTAAGGCAAGCTACAAATGCTCTTTGAATATATAACCAGGGAATCCACTTAACATGTCAAGGACATTGTGCCAGACTGCCAGAAATCAGTATCTTGGTTCTTTAAATCTCATTTTCTCCAAACAATTCTTCAGAACCACCCAAGCTACATGGTTCTAAAGAATATAATACCACAATTTTAGGAGCAAGACATACAAAAACTGTATTTCATTTCTATCATGAAGCTATAATAATAACTTATTAAAATTAAAACATGAGGTGGTTTTAGAGACCATACAACCCTCTTATTTAGTACCTGCACAATCTGAGGACCAGAGTGGCATTGTGACTAGGTCCAGATCACACATTTCCTGAAAGATAGAACTAGGGCTAGAACCCGGTTCTCCTGGCTTCCAGCCATCCCAATACTATGAAATCCTCAAATTCTAAAGGTCAACATCCAAATTCATCTCTAAGTCCTCTGCAAAAGCCACATCCTGAACTTTGATGCAGTTTCAGTCTGGACAAAAGGCATCAGTGGTGGTGGTCGGGGACAATTTAAATTTTCTAGAAATTAATTAAAACATGGATTTTTTTATAAACAGCTGGCATTACATATATCACCATATGCTGTGCTAGAGTGAGCATTACTTCTAAAAATACTAGAGCCTCTCTGATGGAATTGGATACAAGATCAATTCTTAGCTGGCACCCTATACGAAGCCTTGTTTCACATGGACGATCCATAAGAGCATAGCTGGCAAGATTTCATCCATTAACAGTGTGCCTGATATATAATTCTCCTTTTAGCTGGACAAAACCTACCCAGAACTTTTTGCTAGAAATTAAAGCTACCCGTTAAAAAAAAATTCTCCAAACAAGCTGTTGAGGTTTCTACCTCCAAATATGTGACTCCATCTTTTCTCACCTCAAGATTCAAATCAGAGTCTAAAGGTCTGAAGTCAAGTCAAGCTGTATCTCATTAGGTGGGACCCAGACTTATGCACACTTGCACACATAGGTTAACACACACACACACACACACACACACACAAATTAAGTTACCTGTCCATCCCCAGAACTAGAGATGAATTTTTAAGCATGGGACTGCATTTGAGAAATAGACTAATGTTCCTACTCTACTAGCAGCCAGTTGGAAGGGGTTGGGGATATTTAGGGAGGTGAGGGGGCAGGGAGAAAACTCACATACTTCTTGAATGCCCATGTGCCAGGGACAATGCTAACTGCTTGACCTAGGTTGGCTCCCTGAAACTACAACCCATAGCTTGGAATGATGTAATCATGTTCAAGAGAGGAAACTGAGACTCAGGAGAGATCAGGTAACTTCTCCAAGGTCACGAAGTCACATCTCAGATCTTCAGTGACCTGTGCTTTGTACCGCAGAACACTTCCTCAGAGGGATAGCGCTCCTTTGACCCGAGAATTTAAGAGCTCTTACACTGTTGCACACAGTTGTCTTCACAACCAGCCTGTGCAGTGGCTGGAAAAAAGGGAGAGATATGAGAAACTAAGAGGTGAAAATACAGCAGAGGAGAGGCTAAAGCCACACCTTCCCAGACCACTGTAGTATCACTGAGTCACTAGAGCAGCAAAAAGAAATGGTTCATGACAAAAGAGCCACACAGCCACGCTGGATACCAGATGTCTTTTCAACTAATGCCATCTGGACCCTCCATCTCAGGAGGTTACTGGGTTTTAGCTGTTGTTTGCATGGCAGGATAATAAATGCCTTGCCATCTCAGAATGCATCAGAGCACGGTCAAGGCAATTTGTTTTTTTAATTGACAATATTCATAGCATTACATACAAATTACACTCCCAGAATTAAAATCCCTGAGCTTTAGATTTATATTTTTCATGCCAATGTGGCTACATTTTTTAAAAAAACCTTGTAAGTATGATTACTTATTACTTCTAATTTTAAAAATCAAGTAATAGATGGGTTCTGCTTGCTATCACTTCACTTACGCTACTTTTCCTTCCCCAGTGGAGTCACTGTAGGCAAGAAGGTCACAGTTCCTGGCCTTCTCTGCAGAAGGGTTCTTGGCTGGGTAAGAATGAAGAATACAGCAAAGCAGCTAGAGGTTGAGCACATCTGAGAGCTCTGCCACTATTCCCCAAAGAGCAAGCTGGTTCTCTGCCTCCCACAGAAGATGAGCTGAAGGTGGCCCCTGGGCACTATCTAAACTTCAGGATGACTCTTGGCACCGCAAGATGAACAAGCGGGAGCAGAACTGGAGGATGTCTTGTTGTTGGGAGCTAAGAAATGACAGTTGGTGTTTTTGTCCCTCGAGTGTACTGAAAGAACACTGGTTTGGGAATCTGGCAGATTTACTTGTAGTCCCAGTTCCTCTATTTAACAGCTGGGACCTGTTATTGAATGGTTACCGCCTACTTTACAGGGCACTCATGAGAATCAAATGAAGAGAGGTGCACACAGCACATAGTCCTGAGCCTGACACGAATACGAAGGGAAAGGAGGTCGTCCTGGCTCAGAGCTCTGCTCAGGAAACCAAGAGGGGAGCAGGTGAGAAGGGAAGACAAGATCCAAAATGCTGCAGTAAGGAGGGGCCATTTTCAAGGCCTACTCTCCTTGGACTCCTCCACAGATTAAAGGGTTCAGAAACCTACGACAGGCAAAGCCAGTCCTCCAACAGAAGGTAGAAAAGACATGTGGGAGGCCGTGCTTTGGAGAAGGGCTATCATGAGAATCTGCAGAATGCTATGGAAGCTCCTCCTCAGAAAAATAGATTTATACACACAGGTAACATTTCTCTTTAATTTCAGGAAGTCCACAGATTCCCTAAGAACTCCTAACTTATCGAACTTTTTGATTTACTGGTGATGGTTAGCTGGAATGTGCCTTGACATAATTGCACTAGACTTTCATTGTTTTACTTAAAAAAAAAGCAGCACACAACAAAAGTATCAATGTTGTTTGAAAAATCCAAGCACATGAAGCCTTTAACAAAATTACAAAAACAAATGTGGAGTAGAAAATACAAGAGAAGTGAACATAGCCCAACTACAGACTTTCTGAAGCCAGATTTCAGGACCAGTGAAGCTTCTAGAAGGAGCAGCTGTGTGGTTCTCTAACCTCAGGCCACCTCCTCAACTGCCCATCACAAAGGTCCCCTCAACATCACTGTTGGTGTTTCCAAACCTGGGCCTGGGCCAGAGGAAATCTGGAAACACTCCTATGAGGTGAGATCCCGACATATGGAGGCACCGAAAGGAACAGGTGCCAGGTGGAGGTCAGAGCCCGGCCCGGACCTGCACCTGCCGAGGCGGACAAGCAGGGGCTCCCACAGGCTCCATCTGCTGCGTCCGAGGCCAGCGCCTCCCTCTGTGAAGCACACAGAGAAACAGGGGGACAGCTCCCCCACCGCCCCCGCAAGAGAGCCCGCCGGCTCAGATGCGGGAGAGCAGGTGAGGAAGTCCAAAACAGACACGGAGAAAAGAGCATCTCTGCTCTGCTTCATCGACCACAGCACAGCGAGGCCGATTTTAACAGTTTTCTCTAATTGCCTTGGGGTAGCTCTGGAGCTGAGGACATACTTCCTGGGTCTGGTTCTCCACGAGGACGCAGGGTGACCCCCGCCGCCCTTTCACACTGAGAAAGTACACCTTCGATATGTGCAGCCCCATACAGGATGCTAATTAAGAAGGGAGAAGTCACCCTGGGCCTTGTGGCTCCATTGGGATGTCACCCGGTACATCAAAAGGTGGAGGGTTCAACTCCCGGTCACAGCACATACCCAGGTTGCGGGTTCAATCCTCAGTCAGGGGGTGTGCAGGAGTCTCTCTCTCTGCCTGCCTCTCCTCTCTCTCTGGAATCAATTAAAAGAAGAAGAAATCTACCCCAGTTCCTACCCCCAGGAATTTCTATTCCTAGACCACTTCTAAAGGGCTCAATGGCCATCTTCAGTCTCTGAATTTCCAAGACCAAGGTGAATGAATATAGAATTAAGAGACAGAAAAGCTGTATTGAAGTCCAGCTTCTGCCACTTGCTTTTGACATGTACTAGCTGTTTCCCTTTGGAAAGTTACTCTCTTTGCATGGTTTCCTCATGCGTAAAATGAACTAATCTCTCTCCTGATTACCACACAAGGTTACTGTTGAAAGGTTCACATGATGAGACACAGGAATACTTTTTATTTTTTAATTTTTTAAATATATCTTTATTGATTTCAGAGAGAGGAAGGGAGAGGGAAAGAGAGAGAAACATCAATGATGAGAGAGTCACTGATCGAGCCCGCAACCCGGGCATGTGCCCTGACCGGGAATCGAATCCCGATCGCCTGGATCCTAGGTCGATGCTCAACCGCTGAGCCATGCCCGGCTGGGCAGGAATACTTTTTAAATAGCTCCAAACAATAAGAAAATGTCAGAAACCACCCAGTGACTTGGGGGGACAATGAGGGAAGGTGGATTGTTCGAAAGGAACCATGTGTTTCCAAAGCCCTGCAATGATGATTCCGCTCACTTAGCAGAACAAGGTGGGGCTCCCCGATCAGGATCCAGTCCACAGCAGACATGAACGAAATGGCATCCATAGGCTGCTCCCCCCGGGTGCCGGGACATCCCCCCTCAGCTTCTCCACCCACTTATTCACACACGATGGTCCAATGTTAAAGGAGAGCCTACAGAGCTTGGGAAGATAGCATGACAAGTAAAAGTGCAGGCCCAGGAGAGGGCCAGAATACACATGCTCATTACAGTGCAGGCCAGACCTCTCCCAAAAAGGTATGGCCAGAGGAAAAGAACCACCATCTGTCAAGCTAACTCTAGCCAAGGCTTACAAATTAATTAAATACAACAATCTTCATCCCAGACGTACTCTGAATATATATTCTTCATTTAACAATTGCAAATCACTGCTTTCCTTCCTCATTGCCCCAACATTTCTGCTTGATCCAAAATTCATCAACCAAGCAACTGGCAGTTTCCAGAACCTTGGCCCAACACGTCTTATAGCCTACGGCAGTGATTTTCAACCATTTTCATCTCGCGACTCACATAAGCTAAATACTTAAATTCTGTGGCACACCAAAAAAGTACATTCTTTGCTGATCTGACAAAAAAATAGGTATAATCTTGATTGATTTACAAAAAAATAGTAATTATCTTTTTTGCTCTAACATGACTTTTTAAAAATCAGGTGCCTATACTTGTATGTAAGGATTTCTGGTACCAAGAATTAACCAATCAGACACAACTTTATTATGCGATGTGACTAATAAGATGACCTATATATTTAGGGTTCAAGACTGGGCATTCACACTGGACAGCTATTGTTGAGCTGGCTCTTGTTATTTTTTTATTTGACAATGTAAGGGAAAAGAGGTCGGTGCCCCTGGCTAAATAGCCAGGTATTGCATATTTTAGAAAATCTGTGCCAGACCAGTTGAAAAATCTCTGGCCTAGAGGATCACTGGGAACATACACCTTAAAGTGCTGCACCCTTTCTCCACTAAAAGGAAGTGGGCTCCTCAAAGAAACGGCTGATTTCAGGGCTGGGGTAGAGTAAGTACAATAGGAGCCTGGAACATCTCACTATGAGAGAAAGCAAAAAGTGTTCTCCAAAAAAAAACAGGGAGACAATACATGGACACAAGAGCCAGCTTGAAGGGGCTTCCCCTGGCCAACCCTGGGGCAATCTGAGCACCAAATAATTGAGTTCAGTAGTGACTTATAAACCACTGGAAAACAGGAATTCATGAGTCCATACGGATAACAGGTGAGAGAAAGAACGACAGGCAGACAGACGGGAATGAAGGGAGGGTTCGTGCTTACAGTGGAATGCTGAGGCTGACTGGTACACATGGAAGAGGTACTGAGTTGAAAAACTGTGATTTTGCACCTATCATAGTGAAGATCGGATCCAGTAAAAATCACCAAAGGACACTAAATATTGCATTGATTTTGATGAGAAGCAGGATACCTGCGTGATCTTAAAGCATCTCCTCACAGATTTGGAGGAAAAAGAAAACAGTGATTATATAGTCAAGAAACTGGGTAAGACTTGGACAGAGTGAGGGAAGTTATCACCACCAATGGGAATTATTTGCCTCCAGAGGTGATGTCCTGAGAAGGACACAACATCACCTATTAAATATTCCAATCGAGATTATATAACTAGAATCTAATCATAAGAAAGTATCAACAACCCCAAACTCAGGACCATTCTACTTTTTTTTTTAGGGGGAAGGGATGTACATCTTGAAAACTGTCAATGTCATAAAAGACAAAGCAAGACTGTCAAAGTGTTTCAGCTTAGGAAATCTAATGAATGAAGTAAACGGAAATCGCTCCCCCTAGGCTAGATTCTGTAGTGGAGGGCAAAACATAAAATATGTCACTGAGTTAATGGGTCAAGTTAGAATACAAATGTTAGGTTTCATTTTTTTAAAAACAAGTATCAAAACTAAATTTACTGAAGTTGATAACTGCGCTGTGGTTGGAGGTGAAAGTCATGATGTATGTATGTAACATATCCTCAAAATGGTTCAGAAAAGCACACTGTGTGTGTCTGTAGGTTTGTGGGTATGTGTGCATGTGTGTGTGTGTGTGTGTGTGTGCATGTACAAGCGTAGGAAACGATCAAGCTGCAAAATGGGTTAAATTTTAACAGCAGGTGATTCTGAATAAAGGGTACACAGGCATTCTTTGTACTTTTTTTTTTTAAGTTTAAAATTATTTCCAAAGAAAAACAAAAAACAAACATTCTCTGATTGCATTGGTTCTGAAACACTGTAATGTTCTATCTTCCCGAACATTGTCCTCTTCTGGATTTCCTACTTGTTCTCTGACTTTCCCATAGGCAATGGTTCTTCAGTTCCTTCCCCAGAATCGGTGGGTCTCTTGTTCTCAGTCCACACACTAGCCTATGATGTCTGTCATTCACATCTGAGGTTTGAACTTCACAAGAACACACCACCACCTAAGTCCTTATTTCCACCTACTTACTGGACAACTCCACCTAGATTCCTACAAGCTCCTCAGACACAACTGGGCGCCGCACGACACAGCTTTTATATTAAGGGAACATTCAGACTCAGCTCGGGACCTGGTAAAAGTGACACCACAAGATCCCAACCCCTATGCATCACTCTTACTTACCTCTAAGGGGGCCCCGCAGGTGGGAGGGAAAGGAGAACAGAACCAACGCTTTATTTCACTCTTCCAAACCACAGCGAGCTACAGGTGAATGCTTTTCCAAGGGAAATGGAAGACCGAGGAAAGAGCAGGTGTAACTTCAGTCTGCAATGCAACAGTCAACAAAGTCTTCCCTCAAAATCCACGGAGGAGGTGTCACAATTTCAAGCCTTCGTTCCCATGTCCCAAGCCCAATGAAGGACCAAATGCGGGACCAGCAGGCCAGGCTCAAATCCATCACTCCTCACACACTGTGGCTGCCTCTGACCTTCCTCATTTTGAAAATTAGGAATCACGGGCACCCACTTTCTGGGGGAAGAAGAGAGGCCCAGGGCTGCATCAGAAAACCACAGGAGTTATTCAATCTCACTTAGCACTCTTTTACATTTTCAGTTGGTATCACTTTTTTATTTTAATCTTTGCAGAGGGATACGAACAATAAGCTGAAGACATTTATGATGGAACACGGGCACCCGACAGGTAGAGGCTGAATCTGGAATCAGGAGACTTTTCACTCACAAGCAGCCTGAGCACCCGATTCCAAATGCCCCTATCAGCATGGGAATGATCTGACTCAAGCTACTTCTTTAGAAATCCCCTCGCTCTTAAGAAGGCCACTGAAATGACTCCCAGCCCCTGGCAGATCTCTGACTAGGAGCTGGAACCCACCCTCCCACCTGGACACTGCAGATGGCTTATTTGCACATCCCCACTCTCCTAGCTGATGACTATTTGGGGGGACATGGGAAGAAGCAGATGGGTGGACAAATTTTTGTTTTCCATGGGTCACTCTGGTGAGTAGCCAGGCTAATAACTAATCCCTAAATAATAAACTTTTACAACAACTCATAATGTAAATTCATTAAAAGGTCACAAGGAAAAGACCAGTCAGTTTATGAACGAAGAAAGTTTCAACATGACAGAGAAATAGCCTGATTCTAGTTTTTCTAAAGTTTACATTTGGGAAAAAGCCAAACAAGCCAGATCCCATGGCTCTGGAGGCGAGAATTAGCAACTGCAACAAATATCACACAAAACAGGGGCAGTGGCTGTGGAAAATCAAGGTGAAAAAATTATAGAAATTAAAGGCTGGAAAGTAAAATTTTTTTACTGGGAAAAGTGAAAAACAAAGTAGGAAACCAAGATAATTACAGGCATAATTCCAGGCAAAACGTCATCGTAATTTTGCCCAAAATAACCAGATAATTTAAAGGAAATTTTGTTTTTTTCCTGAATTATCCACGTAATGGCTTCCATTCTCCACCACTTATCACACAGAGTCAGGCAAAATGCACTTTGAAGAAGAGGCGTCTTACAGTGAATTCTAGGTGCCTCTCCCACCATTGGCCAGACTTTGGCCGACTCGATCACAAATAATGTTAAATATCATCCTGGCCCCAATACTCTGACAGAGTTAAAGAACAATGACCATCATCTCCACTTTCTTCCCCGATTAGATCTGTAAAACTTCTTGCCAGTATTCTGTGGGAATCAGGCATTGGTCATAACGAAATAAAGACACAGTATACAGTCATCATATGATTGTGATTACAGAATCTGTTACGCACAGGAGGAGGTGAAGGATGGTGTCACAGAGACCACCAGGACAACATTCCACACACAGGCCGATGAAGAGGTGAATCTTGCACATGCCTGGTGGACATAAATTAGCACAAAAAGTAATTTCCCAATATGCACTAAGATCCAGTAATTTTAGTTCTGATCGACCTTCAAGGAAATAATCGTTACTAAATGCTTAAGGTGCTTTATGCACAAAGACAGTAACTGTAAAATTATCCATAATAAAGAAAAAAATGTCAATACCCTATCCAGTTCCAGATTATTGATGATGCAAATCATGGTACAATCACATTATATCGGTGTCAAGAGGCACTAAAATGAGTTTTGAAAGGATATGAAACTAACACAAATGTTTCTGTTTGATGCATGAAAACCACAGCAATCAATAAAAACTTTGTCAACAGCTTTAAGACCTACAAAGCCTTCTCATAAAGCACACATTGTAAATATTTAAAGAAAATGACTTTTTTAAAAAATTTTCCCATCACCTTTTGTCCCCTCTGTGTCGTCTCCACCTCCACCCACCCCCTCCACCCCCGCAATCACTGAACTGTTCTCCGTCCACAGTTCACTCTCTTTTCCTCTTTTTTGCTCAGTCCCTCCACCCACCCAACCCTCCCCCCAAAACTACCACAACGAATTTAGTGAGCTTCAAAGTTAATAATTCCTCAACAATTTGGAGATGATGGCCTTCTGAGCACCCCCATCTTTCGGATCCCTCCAATACGACCAACCCCAAACTGAAGTCATCTCTACCTCCCCCAAACCTGTTCCTCTCTCTCTCCTGGTCTTCCCCAGCCAGTTAATGGCACCACCTCCTAGCAAGTCACGCTGGGCTCGCCCCTCTTCCTTCACAGGGTATTAGGTGTACCCCCTAAGGCTGGATATACTTATTTCCACCAAGTCTGATGAATTTCCTCTTCATAAGCCTTTAGGATCTGCCCATTTCTCTCCAACCCCATTGCCGGGCTGTCAGTTAAACCACCATCCTCTCACGCCGAGGGCCGCACCAACCCCTAAGGGATGCCCCTCGAACTGGCAGAGCCAGGCTCTGCCTGGGTTCTGAGCTGCTTCAGCCGCTCGGCCACTGTATGTCTATGATCATGTTACTTACCTTCTCTGGGCTTCTCATCGGTTCACTGGAAATAATAATAGTACCTACCCTACAGGGCTGCTGTGAGGGTTAAATGAGTTAATATATGTAACCAGTTGTAACAGTGCCTGACGCCTAGGAAGCACTCCAAGGGTTACTGTTATTATTATTATAAACTTGCCCCTCACTGCATCCCCAACACAAAGCGCAGCATGTGGCACATAGTAGGTGCTCCGTACATATTTATTAAATGGCTATTTTACGTATACACTGATCACATTCCGATACTATTCTGCCCAGAATATCCTCTAATGATGGATATACTTATTTCCTCCAACTCTTAATAATAAGGGGAAACAGAGCCATGATTTAACCTCATGAACCAACCTGAAAAGAAAATAGCTATAAATTAAATTTTTTGAAACTTAAAGTTTTCAAAATCAGTTGTTCCAACCATTTAATCTGGGTGTTTTCCTGGAAAAATTCTTTTTTACTTTTATCTCTAGTTTCCTGACAAATTAAAAAATCATACTAAGTGTCCAGTCATCTGTCCATCTTCTCAGAAAATAACAGCTACTTCATCTCAGAATCAGAAGTAGAGAAAAAATATTTTAACAATCGATGCTGATGAGGGAGAAGTGCTAGGTAGAGTATAAGCAGATATGTTTGCAGTATACAAGAAGAGTCTGTAAAAAGTTACACACGCTAAACGATTCCCTTCAAAAATATCCCCTAAAGAAATAATCGGAGATGAGGGCAAATATTTATACATAAATGTGTTCATGCCAATATTCTGTTGTGAAGAACTGAAAACAGCCTAAATGCCAACAGAAGACTAACAAATTATAGGTTCACTCAACTATCCTTTTAACTGTGTAAGCAGCCATTTAACAATCAGACTTTCGAAAAAATATTTAACATAAACATTTATGTGAAACCACTGCGAGTAGGGCAGAGGAGTGGGGAGCGGTAGGCTGTAAGCAAACACAACCACACACACAAACACAACACACAACAGCGGCCCGCTCTCGCTGCTGAGATTACGGACGAGTCCATTCTTCGTGCCAGAGTTCAGAAGCCAGCTCTGCCCGTTACTAGGCATGGGTGGTGGGTGACTATGCCAGGTTCCTCACTTGTGAACAACAACAGAATTCTGAAGGTTAGTTAATGCATGTGATGCGTCGAGAACAGGCCCTGGCGAACAGTCAGCACTGCACAGATGAGATTCTTCTCAATGATCTGAAGTAATTTTTGGAATTTCTAAAATCAATAAACATTACTATCAGTTCCAAATTTCTTAAAAGAAGCCAAATTGGGCAAAAATTTAGGTCAATATAGAAATTCACAATCCCTGCCCTGGCCGGTGTGGCTCAGTGGTTCGAGCATTGTCCTGTACCCGGAAAGGTTTCAGGTTCGAGTCTCTGTCAGGGCACATGGCTAGGCTGCAGGTTCAGTCCCTGCTTGGGGCACATACAGGAGGCAGCTGATCCAAGTTTCTCTCTCACATCGATGTTTCTCTCTCTCTCCCCCCCTTCCCTTCTCTCTAAAAAATCAATAAACATATCCTCAGGTGAAAATTTAAAAAAATTTCACAATCCCTTATCAGAAACCTTTGGTGCTTAAAGTATTTCAAACACAACATTTTTCAGATGTTTAGAAAGATGATACAACGCAGTGAGCGTTCTATGTAAAACCGAAAGGCAGGCCTGCAATCACACACACTGACCAAAAGTCAGTGCAGGTGCGGTATTACTACTAAATGAATGATGAAGAAACTACAATTTCAGAGCTTGTTAAATTGCAGAAAGGTGAAGGGCCCTGAATCTCTATGATCAAATGCTAGTCTCGTGGCAGCTTCCGCAGTCCAAAATGGCACAGAGCTGATTTATGTCACTTCAGACACTTGGGCAAGAAATAATGACAATTTACTAAGTCCCCAACCCTGGCGGGGTCCCAGCAGAACAGGTTTATCCACGGGGCACCACTGACATTTTGGACTGGATAACTCTTTGTTGTGGTGTTTGGTCCTGAGCCTTGCAGGTAAACGGCAGCATCCCTGGTCTCTACCAAATGCCAACGGCACCTTCCCAGTTATGAAAACATGTCCAAATATCCCCGGGGGAAGGAGGGGAGGCAAAATCATCCCCCACAGAAAACAGTGCACTAGAGGGAGAAAAATCTACCGCTTGGCTCTCCGTGTTCCACAACAGACTCCAAACTGCACCTTCTCCTGGCACGCGGCTTAACTTGGAGTCTCAGCACTCTCCTTCACCCCCACCATACCCCAAACCCTAGCCAAAAGGAACTGCTCGCCTTTGTCCCCAAGCACAACAGAATTCCACAACTTGAGGCTTTAGCTCGAACTGGGCCCTACCCAGAATATCTGAGCTCACCTGCCTTCACGGCCACCAACAGAAGACGGCTCTGCCACACAGCTTTCCAAAATAAGGGGTGTCTCACGTTGGGTGTTGGGACCGGAAAGGTGAGCAAGCTACAGGTGTCCAGAGTCAGGACTCCCAAGGCAAGTAGTCCATCAGCTGAAGAATCGGATGTTCAGCTAGTTTTCACTGTCTATGGAACTGAGGAGACAGTTTTTTTCCCCCAGAAACTTTCTTGGCAATGTTACCAGGCATCTTGAAATATGTGATGCTCAAATAAGTCTGAAAAAATTACCTTTGACAGTTTGTTGTTATTTAAAACACATGAGTACTTTAAGCCTTTAATATGCTAATTATTTTACGAAGCTCCCAGAGAAAATAGAAAACACTGCATTTTCCAAGCTTACTTGGCCATTAATTCCTGTTTTCCTTCTTCAGTAACATCTCCTTCCCTAAAGAGGCTTCCAAGGAGCCCCAGTCTGGGTAACAACGACAGGGCCCTACTTCCCAGGGACAATCCTAAAACCATCTTTCAGCTCCTGGTTTCCACTTCTTTCTAAACAAACCTATGTGTGCAATTTTATAAACTGCAGCACTGTTCAAATGAGCAGGTTGAGACCATCTTAAATGCCCACCAATAGCCCAGTGGTTAAGTTAGGCCATAATAATACCACAGAATACTAACCGACATGAAACAACGAGAGTGCTCCCAGGGTACAGACACAGGACAATTTACAAAGTTCGGAAAGTGAAAACAACCAGAGACAGACAGTATATTTTGTAGGCCTGCATTTATGCAAGAAAGGAAGGGAGAGAAATCAAAGGAACATATACAAATTTGCCAACATGTGCAAACCTTAGAGAAACACGTGGTAACAATAACACTGGTTGCCTCTGGGGAAGGGACTAGTAAGGTAGGGGCAGAATTGAGGTATCAGTGTCTAACCTTGTGTACAAACAAAAATAAGTGTACAAATTAATTTTACCAGCCTCTTTAGAATAGAAATTAATAAGCTGCAATGATCTACTAAAACTGCAGACCACGTTAGTAAAGAGGCACGACAAGGAACTTACTGATAAATAAAGGAGAAAATACTTTGATAAAGCAGGAACAATATTTTATTCTTCTTAATCCTTTCATAAAGATTCATAATCTAGCAAGTCACTTTGCTCCTCCAACTCCCAGCTCCTCCACCTCCTCCCTCCCTCCTCCACCACTTAAAAAAACAAAAAACAATAAAAACACCACCTCCACAAAAATTACAACAGCTTCTTTTATTAGTTTAGCGTATAGGGAATTCATTTTGGCAGATTTCTCCTTGTTGGTTCCAGATTTTAAAAAGTATCACTACAACCAATTAGCTACTGTGGAAGTGGTACCCACATATTATGTTTTCCCTCAATGGAGCAAAAATGCAGCTGCCACCTTCCTGAAAAGTGGGTCACTGACTCACCGTGTATATCGTAGAAGGACACCACACCTCTTCGCTAGCACTGTATTTCTTTTTTTTTTAAACTGCAAAGCTTCCTAGTTTATCTTTTCCCCAAGACCTGAAATGCTTCATCCACTTAGTGTGATACAAGTTTATACAAAATAGCTTAGTAAATAAATTTTCCTCCATAAATTAAGGCTGATGCAGGATAAATAAAATAATGGACAGTAATTCCCTGCTAGACAACAAAGACCTCATTAATTAGGGAGACCTGGAGAAGGCAGAATGCTGACTGCCTCAGAATCTCGACTCCCGTAAATACCTCTCCGGGTCCTACCGCTGAGCACAAGTTTAACTTTCTCACTCAGAGAGATGCCACCTGCCATGCAGTGGAGAAAGTAAAATGGTGCAAAACTAATTTTTAAACTACCAGAGCAAAGTATCAACTGATTAAAATGATTACACAATTTGACTGAGTTCTATAAGGGCAGTGTTCAAAATTTTCTACAGAAAATAAACAGAATTATTTTCTATTTCACAATGAGCATATATTAATAGAAGGAAATTAAAAATACAGTGTTACAAAAGGAAAACTCAAAGATGGAAAAATTATGTATTTTTAAGGCCAAAATTATTCATAGATAACATATATGGTTTTATTTGAAAATTGCTAAAAGGTCCCAGAAAACACTTCCAGCAAAGCAGACTTTGGGCAGGTCCATGGCCTCAACCTGTAGGTGATCACTAGAAAGTCAACCTTTGATTTACCAAATTGTGCAAGAAACACAACGGGTTGCTACCAGTCATTTAGCACCTGTGGGCAGGCATTGCACAGCCGAAGTGTGCAGAGCAGTGGGGCGGGACCCCAAGAACACAGGGCCCTCAGAGCAGGGAAGGGAGGGCATCCTCAGACGGACCAGATGGGGTGCTCACCCTAATGAAGAGGTTTCACTGGCATCTCGGTACCTTGGTGGGTCGCTGGAGGCCAGGGAAGCTTGCCCCAGACCTAGAAATGATGCTGTACGGATAACTGGATACAGGGAAATTTGTGTCTTAACCTTTTGGGGCCCCAGTTTCTCCATTTATAAAGCAGTTGTGGTAATAAGAATAGTAATATATAGTTCACAAGGTTGTTAGATGTCTATAGTATTTATATAACACTCCCTGACATATAAGGGGTTCTCAATGAATGTTGGTTGCCTGCGCCTTTTCCCCAGAATTTGACCTATTACAAGAAATAGCTATGTCCCACTTCCAGGGCCACCAAAGATAGTGCCACAGTTCTGAATGGGCCAGCCCATCCTGCTCCCCGGAACCCAGCCAAGCCCATTTCCTTGACATAAGAGTTCCATCCAATCTTTCCTGTTTCCTCCAACAGTGGGATCTGGCTAACCCAGTCATGTTCGTTTCCAAGTCAGAAAGGGGCAAGAATTTTTTATCTTTTTTTTTTTTTAATATATCTTTATTGACTTCAGAGAGAGGACAGGAGAGGGAGAGATAGAAACATCAATGATGAGAGAGTCACTGATCGAGCCCGCAACCCGGGCATGTGCCCTGACCGGGAATCGAACCCGGATCGCCTGGATCCCAGGTCGACGCTCAACCGCTGAGCCACGCCCGGCTGGGCAAGAATTTTTTATCTTTTGTTCCCTTCTGGGAAAGCATGTGTTTTCAGTATTACAAACACAAACACACATACACACAACAGCAACTTTGTCAGGACAATGAGGAGAACAGAATGTTTGTGATTCGCTGAGAACGATCAGCACTTCACAGCCCTTAGAAAAACGGTAGTCAGGTTAAAGAAAGTACCTTATATACCAAAGAGATCTGTTAAGAAAGCATGTCCCCAAAAGTTGAAAAGATAGATAAGTGGCATTTTGCCCAGAGCCTTCTCAAATAGAGCCTAAGAATGCGTCTACCCACCAAAGAGGGAGAGGGAGACAAGGGTATAAAGGAAGCACAAAACGCTTTAGAAAGTGACCACACAAGATCTACAGTACTGTCGTCAGTCACTTGATATACCAGGCGGCCGGCCAAGTGAGGCACTGGTGATTTAGTGGCATTAAGATGAGCTTGGGGAGGAGAGAAGAGGGAAAGGGAAAGCTTTTCACATTGCTGAAACCAAAATCAGAATTTCCAAATGACTGCATAACATCCTAAGAACAGCGCAATGCTAAAAGGACTTGGGTACTGATATAAAAACCTCGCCCTGCCGTTCTTTCCCCAGGCACAATACCTGACGTGCATTAGGAAATGATCACTGGAAAGCCCAAGAACCAAGCCAAGATCCCCCCCCCATCAGTAACGTATTCTGCACGACAGATTTATTTAAAGGTTTTTCAATACCTAGAAAACAAATTTGCCCTTTATCTGACAAAATTCTTAGAACTTAGCACTGACAGCAGAGGAAAAAATGCTGTTTCCCTCTGGGGAGCTTAAACTGACCGAACATTCAGAACTGCAGGGAACAGACTGCTTGGGGGAGGGATAATCATGTGATTCTTGCCAAAAATATAGCCACTGTTGTTATTTACGCGAACACAATATTTTGTCATTTTAATTTTCACCAACATCAGCTGGATATTTTGTAAAGAGAGGCATAGTTTTCAGCAGAGCATGGAAGGTGTACCAACATTTTTATGGAAAAGTGGATGAAAATTAAGGAAAGAAAACTTCATTTGAAAAGAAAGTGGAAAATGCTTACATTTTATTTCTTCAGTTGAAAGCATGTAACAATGCTCCTTGTATTTCACTCTCACGCAGTTCTCAGATCCTAGAGCTGGTGGCCTTAGAAAAGCAACAGTTGCACTAAGAAATTACTCTTGTTGACTTTTTTTTTTAATTTATCTTTATTGTTGAAAGTATTATAGGTGTCCCATTTTTTTCCCCTATAGACCCCCTCCCACCTCGCTCCCACCTCCTCTCCAGGCCTTCACCCCATACTGACTGTGTCCGCGGGTTATGCATATATGCATATAATTTCGTTGTTTAATCTCTTCCCATCCCCTCCCCCCCCTTCCCTCTTCCCTCTGAGATGTGACAGTCTGTCACATGCTTCAATGTCTCTGGGTCTATTTCTTTGTCAGTGTCTTTTGTTCATCAGCTTCTTCTTAAAGAAGACCCTTCAACGTTTCCTGTAGTGCTGGTTTAGTGGTGGTGAACTCCTTTAGCTTTTGCTTATCTGTGAAGCTCTTTATCTGACCTTCAATTCTAAATGACAGCTTTGATGGGTAGAGCAATCTTGGTTGTAGGAAAGGAAAAGACTGTCTCAACTTCAGCAAAGCTAAGAAAAAAGGCAACATCTCCTTCCTCCTGCTCAAAATAAACTTAAGTAAAATGACCGTAAAAAAAAAAAAATTAAGTGTTGATGCATGTTATAACATGGATGGGGCATGAAAACATTAAGTGAGAAAATTTAGACACAAAGGACCACATATTGCACTTCTTTCATATGTGGAATGTACAGAATAGGCAAATCCAACCCATAAAAGCAGAAGTACGTGTGTGACTATCAGGGGCTTCCAAGAAGCGGGTGAGAGTTGGAGGGAAATGACCACTGTGTGCCAAGGAGCATGAAGTTTCTTTTCAGGGTGATGAAATTGTCTAAAATTGACTGTGTTGATTGCACAAGTCTGGGAATATACTAAAAAATCCTTTCATTGGACTCTTTAATGAGCAAAATATATGGTCTGTGAATTCTATCTCATTAAATCTGTAATATACAGAAAAAGTAAAATGAGACAAACACACGAGGTGAAATGTGTCCTCACAGTCTCTCTCCCACAGACACACACCCCTCACCTTATTTTCAACTGTACGATTTCTTGTCCTCTGAATTCTAAAGCTGGCGCTTCACAAACTTAATGTACTTAAGAATCACCTGAAGACCTGGTTAAAGAGCAGATTATGATTCCTGAGGTCTGGGATGGAGCCCGGGATTCTGCATTTTCTAACAAGCTCCGGTGTGGCAAGGTTAAGGGGGCTGTGTCCTTCCCACACCGTAGATGCTG
Organism: Miniopterus schreibersii; assembly: GCF_964146895.1. Taxonomy (NCBI): domain Eukaryota; kingdom Metazoa; phylum Chordata; class Mammalia; order Chiroptera; family Miniopteridae; genus Miniopterus; species Miniopterus schreibersii. The sequence goes on along the minus strand of NC_138111.1, from coordinate 53,759,641 downwards.
GACCACATATATGGACTCAGCATATTCTAAAGCAGTGAGCGCTGACAAGAGCTACGGCCACAAGTCCAGCCACAAGCCACACCCGGGAGTACCCCAGAGCTCCTCCTCTCAGTCCCTCCACGCACAGTCCTACGAGAGAGGGTGAAAGCAAATGGCACCACTGAACGCTGGGACTTCCAACTCACAGGCCTGCCTTCCACGCCAGCCCTGCTGCTGTGAGACCTCCCACCAGGCACCTCCTCCTCCGAGCTAGTTTCCTTGCATGTACAATATGAGCCAAAACTACAAGCTGCCGACGACACAGCATCAGATCCAGGGTGAAATAAGAAAATGTATGCAGTTTAAAGAACCTCAACGTGTGAAGACAGGCAAGCTGTCATGCTGATTTCCCTGATGGACACAAAAGAGAAGTGAAGTTGGCGGGGGTGGCAGAAATTCCTGCTGCTTCCACCTATGAGCACTGAAGATTGAGGCCAAGGCAATGCCACCCGCTCATCCCCTTCTAAGAGGCATTAGCGAAGGAAAACCAGTTCAGAGAGGCGGCGAAAGCTTTATTCTGTGTCCTGGGGAACCAGGAACATCTTGTGAAAATATCAGCATACGATCATGAACTTAATAAGGGGGAGCTCAGTCTTAGAATCTTGGATATGAGGCACCAGACTCGATTCATACATATCTCAAGGACAGCATTGCAATGACATGAAAACTCAAGGTCTCTGATTAAGCGGTGGCCAGAAGGAACTGAAGCCAATAAAGTTCTAAGTGAGCTTTCCTTTCTATTAAATTGTAGAGGAGAAAAAACTTACTTCCCTACATAATATATTTTAGTTTTATGAACAATTTCAACCAAACACAAAAATGAAATAAGAAACCAAAATGCACTATATGTCTATTGTGGACCCATAGTTATCCCATAAAAACTAATATTGGGGAGGATCCAAGGTGGCACTGGAGTAGGTGGAAGGTATACATATACTCACCTTCTCCCAGGACCAAACTGGAATTAGAATTAAAATGTGTAACAATCAACCTGAATAACCAACTGAAGAGTAGCTGAAGAGAAGTCTTATAACCAAGGATTTACAGCAGAAGCCACATCAAGACTGGTAGGAAGGGCAGAGACGTGAGTAGGGCTGGCCCTGCTCCCATGGGCGGCAGCTGAGCTTCAGGAGGGATATCTCAGCTGCAAAAGTTCCCCGTGAAGAGCGTGGGGTCTCAACCCCATGCTGGGCTCCCCAGCCCAGACCATCAAAGACAGGAAAAGGAGTCCACATAACATCTAGCTGCGAAAAAGAGCAGGATTTCTGTCTGCCAAGAAGAAACAAGAGTCTTCTAGAGACACAGCTTCCCTCTTAAAAGGCCAAAACACAAAATTTCATTCAAAGCCACTCACCCTGGAATCCAGCAAAGCAGACCAGAGTCATGTGAGGAGAGACACGTTTCTGGCTCTGGGGAGAGAGTTGAAGGGACAGCTGCCAGGATCTCTGTGCTGAGTCCCTCTCCCACACCACAGATCCCATCTTTCTTGGGTAGAACGCTCTCCTCCTTATGGCACCAGCCTGGGGGAATGTAATCGCCCCACACTCTGGACTCCCGGTCTCACTACCCAGAGGAGCTCTCACCCTGCTGAGGAGTCAGCTGCTTAAGCTGGTATGTAGAGGTTCAGGCATATTCAAGGGGTATCAGCAAATGAGTTGTGTGCTTTGGGGCAGAGACCATTCCCCCCAATTTCCTGTGAACCTGACCAGCACCTCCACCTCATGGGAGATCCACAAGCCCTCCAAGCTTTTGGCAGCCTCATCCTCCCAACTCCTGCTGGCCATGCTCTGCAGAGTTCTGGGCAGAATCCGAGGCAGACTGAATAGGGTGACTCTGGGGCTAGGGCCACCTCCCCCAAGCCTGATTGGCACGTCCCCCTCGCAGGAGATCTACTAGCTCCAACCTCCTGACTCCCAGCAGCCCTGCCCCACTGAGGTCAGGCTCCTGGCAGAATCTGGGACAGACTGAGTTGTGTGGCTCTAGCACAGGGGCCATTTTTCCCTCACATGCCTGACTGGTGCAGACTTTTCCCTTCACATGGCCAAATATTGGTCTGTTTGGACTGATAAACTCTGCTGGCCTCACCCTAAAAGCCCACAAAGGTGTGTGAGAAACCAGGAGGTGGCAGCTAGATTTGGTATATCTGGGGACATTTCCTGAGAGGCCTCATACTCAGCACTGGCACCAAATCTGAACCTGTATCAATCTGGTCAACACCACTCACCCCTATCAGGTGACTCACTGAGAACCTACCTCATGCAACTCAAGTACTGCCAGAGGCTCTTTTAGTGACTTAGTCTAACAGGCAGCTGGCAGGCAGAGGCAAGAGGAGGCAGATTTTGGGATGCCTTGCAACTTTAGCTGAACTTCCCCAGGGCCCAGTGCCAGTAAAAGCCAGTGCTGGTGTACAGCATGGTCCTTTCCACACACACCCAGGCCCAGTGGAAGTAGCATCTGACATTGCACCAGGGCCCCTCCCAAAAGGCCCCAGAAGAGACACACCCAGTGGCCAGCTTCAGACATAAGAGCAGGATCCAATTAGCTCCACAAGTTGCATATCTAAAGGGAGCTCTCAGGGGATACCAGACCCTGCAAAGGCCAATTCCGCTGTGGTCAGTAACCACTAGTGCAGCTTGTAAACTGTGGTCAGGGTTGATCCTCATAGTCAGCCAGCCTGATGGTTGACCCAATGCACAAGCAGACCAAGAGCAATAAAGACTCAATTACAACAGGAGGGTTCACAGAATCCATACAAGAGACATTCCTAGAACAACCAGCTCAGGTGATCAAGGAGATGGCACCACTGGGTCCCACAGGACACCTACTACATAAGACCACCCTACCAAGGCTGGGAGACACAGCAGATATATATAATACATAGAAACAAACACAAAGAGGCAGCCAAAATGGGGAGAAAAAGAAACATGGCCCAAATAAAATAAAATTAAAAAAACAAACAAACAAAAGAAATCTCCAGAAAAAGAGCTAAATGCAATGTAGGCAAGCAATTTACCAGATACAGAGTTCAAAAACTTAGTTTTATAAGGATATTCAAGGAACTTGAAGAACTCGAAGAAACTTAGTAAGAACTTCAACAGCATGAAAAGGACATGGAAACCATGCAAAAGAACCAATCAGAAATGAAGAATATGATATCTGAAATAAAGTATACACTAGAAACAATAAACAGTAAATTCGATGAAACAGACGATCATATCAGTGATTTGGAAGACAAGATGGCAGGAAACACCCAATCAGAGCAGCAATACATACATACATACATACATACATACATACATACAAACAGGAATATAATTTAAGGGACCTCTAGGAAAACATGAAGTGTAAAAATATATGCATCACAGTGATCCCTGAGGGAGAAGAGAAAGAACAAGGTATCAAGAACCTATTTAAAGAAATAATGACTGAAAACTTCCCTAATCTGTTGAAGGAAAAAGACACTCAAGTTCAGGAAGTACAGAGAGTCCCAAACAAGATGAACACAAAGAGGCCTACTCCAAGACACATCATAATTAAAATGCCAAAGGTTAAAGACAAAGAGATAATCTTAAAAGCAGCAAGACTGCTGGCTGGTGTGGCTCAGTTGGTTGAGCATCAACCATGCACCAAAAGGTCACCTGTTCGATTCAAGATCAGGGCACATACTCAGGTTGTGGATTTAATCCCTAGTTGTGGGGTGTGTGGGGGAGGAAGCTGATCAATGTTTCTCTCTTATGTTGTTCTCTTTCTCTCTCTGTTCCTCCCACTCTCCGTCTCCCTGGTGCTCTCTCTAGGAAAAAAAAAAAATCAATTAAAAACAAGCAGCAAGAATAAAACAGTTATTTACCTACAAGGGAGCTCCCATAAGACTTCTAGCTGATTTCTCACAGAAACATTTCAACCCAGAAGGAACTGTCATGAAATATTTAAAGTGATGAAAAGCAAGGACCTACATACAACTAAGACTACACAGCAAGGCTATCAATGAAAATTGAAGAAGAGCCTGGCCGGTGTGGCTCAGCAGCTGAGCAGCAACCTATGATCCAGGAGACAGAGGTTTGATTCCCAGTCAGGGTGTATGCCCGGATTGCAGGCTCAACCCCAGCAGGGTACATGCAGGAGGCAGCCAATCAATGACTCTCTCTCATCACTGATGTGTCTATCTCTCTCTCTCCCTTTCCCTTCCCTTCCTCTCTCTGCAATCAATAAAGACATATTTTAAAATAATAATAATAAAATAAAATTGAAGGAGAAATAATGGGTTGCCCAGACCAGAAAAAGCTAAAGGAGTTTGTTAACACCAAACAAGTATTACAAGAAATGTTAAAGGGCCTACTTTAAAAAGAAGAAGAAAAAAAGAAACATTGTTAAAAGAATAAAATGGCAATAAATGTGTTATCAATAATCACTCTAAATGCAAATGGCTTAAATGCTTCAACCAAAAGACATAGAGTAGCTGAATGCATAAGAAAACAAAACTCATATGTGCTGTCTACAAAAGACCCACCTGAAAATGAAAGAAACACAGGTAGAGGGGTGGGAAAAGATACTTCATGCAAATAAAAATGAAAAAGAAGCTGGGGTAGCAATACTTATATCAGACAAAATAGACTTTAAAACAAAAACTATTATAATAAGAGACAAAGAAGGACACACCATAATGAAAAAGGGTGCTCCAACAAGAGGATATAACCCTTGTAAACATTGCACTCAACATAGGAGCACCTAAATATATAAAGAAAATCTTGATGGACATAAAGGGAGAGGTTGACAGTAATACAGTAATAGTAGGGAATTTAAACACCCTATTGAAATCAATGGATAGATGATTCAGACAGAAAATCAAACAAAAAAACAGCAGGCTTAAGTGACACACTAGAGCAGATGGTTTTAATTGATATCTTCAAAGTATTCCACCCAAAGCAGCAGAGTATACATTCTTTTCAAGTGCACATGGAACATTTTCTAGGATACACCATATGTTAGGACACAAAACAAGTTTCAAAAAATTTAAGAAGATTGAAATCATATCAGGCATCTTCCCTGACCATAATGGTATGAAACTAGATATCAATCACAGGAAAAAACCTGAAAAACATACAAAGACACCGAGGCTGAATAACAAGTTACTGAACAATGAATGGGTTAACAATGAGATAAAGGAAGAAATCGAAAGATACCTTAAAACAAACGAAAATAGAACACAACAACCCCAAATCTATGGGACACTGTGAAAGCAGTCTTAAGAGGGAAATTCATAGCATTACAGGCCTACCTAAAGAAACAAGAAAAATCTCAAGTAAACAATCTAACTTTACACTTAAAGGTACTAGAAGAACAACAACAAACAAAGCCCAAAGTAAGAAGAAGAAAGGAAGTAATAAAGATCAGAGAAGAAATAAATAAGAGTCCAAATAAACCAAAAGTTGGTTCTTTGAAAAGGTTAACAAGGTTGACAAGCCTTTACCTGGACCTGGCCGAGTAGCTCAGTTGGTTATAACATTGTCCAAGTACACCAACGTAGCACGTTTGATACCCAGTCAAGGAACATACAAGAATCAACCAATGAATGCATAAATAAGTGGAACGACAAACTGATGTTTCTCTCTCTCTCCCCCTTCTTCTCTCTCTCTCTAAAATCAATAAATAGAAGAAAATTATATGTTTAAAAATGTATCTTTAGCCAGATTCATCAAGAAAAAAAGAGAGGGAACCCAAATAAATAAAATCAGAAATGAAAGAGGAGAGTTAACAACTAACACTAAAGAAACACAAAAGATTGTAAGAAAATTTTACGGACAACAATATGCCAAAAAATGGGACAATCTGGATGAAATGGATAAATTCCCATAAATGTACAATCTTCCAAAACTGAATGAGGAAGAATCATAGAAGCTGAATAGATTACAACTAATGAAATTGAAGAAGTAATAAAAACAAACTTAGAACAAACAGAAGTCCTGGACCAGATGGCTTCACAGGTGAATTTTACTGAACAATGAAAAAAGAACTAATACCTATCCTTCTCGAACTATTCCAAAAATTTCAAGAGGAAGGAAAACTTCCAAGTTCATTTTATCCTAATTCCAAAACCAGATAAAGATACTACAAAGAAAGAAAATTATAGGCATATGTCCCTGATGAGCATAGATGCTAATATTATGCTCAACAAAACATTAGCAAAAACTAGATCTAGCAATACACTTGAAAGATCAGACACTATGATCAAGCGGGGTTTATTCCAGGGATGCAAAGGTTGGTACAATACCCACAAATCAATAAACGTAATACACCACATAAACAAAATGAAGGGTAAAAATCACATGATCATATCATTAAATGCAGAAAAAGCATTTGATAAAATCCAGCACCCATTTATAATAAAAACTCTCAGCAAAGTAAGAATAGAGGGAACACACCTCAACATCATAAAGCCCATATATGACAAACCCACAGCCAACATCATATTCAATGAACAAAACCTAAAAGCATTTCCCTTAAGATCAGGAACCAGACAGGGATGTCTACTATCACCACTCTTATTCAACACAGTACTGGAAGTCCTAGCCACAGCAATCATACAGCAAGAAAAATTAAAAGGCATCCAAATTAGAAACACATAAAACTGCCATTAACTGCCAATGACATGATACAGAATGTAGAGAATCCTAAAGATTCCACCCAAAACTGCTAGAACTGATAAATAAACTCACAATAGTAGCAGGATATAAAATAAATATCCAAGAATCAGTTACATTTTTATAAACCAATAATGAACTATCAGAGAGGGAAACTAAGAAAACAGTCCCATTTATAATTACAACAAAATAAATAAAACACCTAGGAATAAATTTAATCAAGGATGTAAAAGAACTATACCTGAAAAATTAAAAGACACTGAAGAAAGAAATAGAAGAAAATACAAATAAGTAGAAGTATATACCATGTTCATGGGTAGGAAGATTTAACATCATTAAAATGTGCATACTATCCAAAGCAAACTATAGATTCAATGCAATTCCTTTTCATATACCAATGGTGTATTACACAGAACTAAACAAATATTCCAAAAATTTATATGGAACCACAAAGACCCCATGTAGCCTCAGCAATCTTGAGAAGGAACAAAGTTGGAGGTGTACCTAATATTAAACTATACCACTAGGCCATACTAATCAAAATAGCATGGTACTGGGATAAAAACAAACTTAGATTAATGGAACAGAATAGAGAGCCTAGAAATAAACCCACATCTCTATGTTCAATTAATATTTGACAAAGGAGACAAGAACATACAATAGGGTAAAGACGGTCCCTCCAGTAAGTGGTGTTGAAAAATTGGACAGATACATGCAAAAAAATGTAACTAGGTCATCTTCTTACACCATATACAAGAATAAACTCAAAATGGATTAAAGACTTAAATATAAGACTCGAAACCATAAAAATCCTAGAAGAAAACATAGGCAGTAAAATTTCAGGCATTTCTTGTAGCAATATTTTTTCTGATATATCTGCTAGAGCAAGGGAAACAAAAGAAAAAATAAACAAATGGGACTACATAAAACTAAAAAGTTTTTGCACAGCAAAGTTTTTTAAAAGCTTTAGAAAATTTACCATGGCTTTGCTTAAAAAATTTGTGTAGCCCGGCCGGGCATGGCTCAGCAATTGAGCACTGACCTAGGATCCAGGAGATCGAGGTTTGATTCCCAGACAGGGCACATGTCCAGGTTGCAGGCTTGATCCCCGGTCGGGGGTGTACAGGAGGCAGCCGATCAATGTCTCTCTCATCATTGATGTTTCTCTCTCTCTCTCCCTCTCTCTTCCCCTATCTGAAATCAACGGAGATATATTTTAAAAAATAATAAAATTGTGTAACACTTTTGCTCCCTGGCCCCACCAAAATAAAAACAAACAAAATACTTAGATAGTATTCAACCACCACAATGCTACACCCTGGTGGTTTGAAAGTATGTTTTAACAGTTCAAGGGTTTCCCCAAGTTCTCAGTTCCCAATGTCATGTGCATTCACCCCCAGGCAACAGTCATCGTGGTCATTCCAAATGTATTAACCACTTAAAAGCAATCCAACAGTCAAACGTCAACTTTTATGTATATCTCATCCTAAATCTTAAACTCCTTGAGAACAGAAAGAGGCCTTAACTGCCATCTCTAGCTCCCCTAACGCCCTTGCAGGAGCCTGTCAGCCGGAACACACTGTAACTATAATTAGAGCCCGGTGCTCACGCACAGACAGCCTCGATCTTCAGAAAGCTCCTTCATTATCACGTCCATAAATCAAGTCATCGATGCAACGGATAAAAGAAAGGAAACCGTCATTTGCTGTGCGCCAGACCCTTACGTGCACCTCACTCCCTTCAATACCCCGAAGAAGCTCAATTTTGAGAAGGTGGAACTTGCCCACAGTTGCACAGCTAGAAGAAGGTGGGGCCTCAAACCAAATCCAGACCCTCAGAGTTAAAACTGCATACAGGCGATACAGTAACACACTGATCAACTCAGGGAAATTCTGATTTAGTGGTACCAAGGGCTCCACCCTAACTTAGCAAATAAATGCTTGGGCAGTGTGGCCTTGCATCAAGAAAGCACCTCTGTTAGTGGCCTGGAGCTCTTGGGCAGCAAAATAACTCGGAGAGAAGCACCGATGTGGTGTGCACCCTGCTGTGGCTTCTGAGTGTCCCACCCACCAATGACAGCCCAGGCAGGAAAGGGCTGGGAAGCCAAACCCTCCTCAAGGCGCAGCTCTGCAATGTGATCTGTAACTTTTACAGAACACAGTGTTTCCCCACATTCTCAACACTTCTCCCCAAACTTCTTTCAAGTACATGTCCGGGATAGCACATTAGAGACTCACAAACCTGATATGGCCCAAAGATGGAGTTTTATGACCCGCAGATGTTTTTTAAACCTGTAACAGTTGCCCTTCTAAGGACCAGCCATACTGGGCCACCTCCCCACAGCTACGGCTGCAGAGGCTTCCCAGCTCACCACCGCCCCACTGGCAGGCTGCACTCTCCTCTCCTCCACCTGCCTGGCTTCTGTAGGCGTTCGATCTGCAACCCTGTACTTGTCAGAGTTTCATAGGTAGAGACTGTGACCCGAAAAGTTCTCAATGGATCTGCTTAAACACAAGGTTGAGCACCTGTGCTCCTTCTTTTCGGTCCAAACCCTCCTTCGCTAAATCCCAGAAAATTTTTTACCTAAACTGCTTACTTCGTACTTGGGCCGTACAGCCCAGACTATCTGGGTTCAAACTCTGATTCTCCTTCTCATTAACTGGGATCTTGAGCAAGCCGTTACATCTCTTCACTTCCACTGCCACATCTACAAACGGATGCCCCTAGTAACTACTTCACTGGGCTATGAAAATTATTGTCCATTAAGTGCTCAGTGATGTTGGTTTCTAAACTGTAACCCGCTGGACTGAAGCTCACTAAGGGCAAGGACCATGCCTTCATGAGCCCTGCACCCCCCACAGCTCCCCACAGTCTGTTACAGGTAACAGAGGCTGGGATCAGTTTACCATTATGGGTAAAGATAATGAAAGAACAGATCAGCTTTATGTGTCAGTTGGTCTCTTGGATCTCCATCTACCAAAACAGAGCTGCTTTATCAAAAATGTTATTTCTTAAATTATCATGAATTAATTGCAATGTAGCCACCTCTGTGGAAGCTTAAATGTCTTATATTCACTGGGACTAAAAAGATTTGGTTAAATTGTATTTCCACTTGAATGTTACTGAAAATAATTCATGTTTTTCCCCAAACCTAATTACAACCTCAAATCCATCTGACAATGCCACTGCTTTGAGCCTTGAATAATTTTATTTCCTTTCTTCAATTGTCTGTGTAAAGGGAGACAGCGAAGAATCATGAAAGCATGTACAACTCTTTCAAACTTCAGGGCTCTGTTCCTGACAGCGCTTTGCCTCAGAAATGTCAAAGCAGCTTAAAATATCACTGTGCTTCATCCATCAACAAACTGTCACTTTGCTGGAGAAAGAATGAGTCAAAATGGAAATACTTGTTGCTTCCAACCTAGCTGAGGGAAAACCAAACCTATCCATCCAAATTTCCTTTAACAGGTTTCTACAATAAGGTTTGACCATAAAGAGAGCTGCTTACAAATTTCCAAGTTCAAACAAGATTTATTTCTAAATATCTAACTTCCTCAGTTGTTTAACTACAAGCACAAGGATTCCGTTTTAATTCCAACAGATGAACTGAAGGGGAAAGAAAAATCATGAATTGCTTCAGGGTAAGAAACATTTCAAATTATCATATGTCCACCGCTGAGCACAAGGATTCAGGACAGAGGGTTTTCAATAAATCATGAAATGATCTGCACAGCCATGCTTTTTTTTAAAAATTATTATTTTAAAGAGAGGAAGGGAGAGAGAGAGAAACATCAATCGGTTGCCTCCCGCACACATTCCCTCCGCCCCCCAACCAGGAATCAAACCCATAACCTGGGCATGTGCCCTGACTGGGAATCAGGAACCCTGCCACCTCCTGGTTTATGGGACGACACTCCAACCCGCCGAGCCACACAGGCCAGGGCAATGTGTCATCATTTTAAAAACTCTCCTGTCTCTCAGCCCCTGTGAGAAGACAAGAAAGGGCGTCCGCTGGTGAGCAAGCTCTCCTGAAGCGCCGTGTTTGCTGGGCTGCTTCCACCTTTCACATGAATTCTGGGGAAATCGCAGTGAGGCCTTGTTTTCAATCACCGATGCTTCATTTCTAAATCACTATTTCACTGCCAGAAAAGAGCTGCCTAGACAAGAACTGCAGCTAGTGAAGATATCTTAAACTTCATAATATTATTTATCTGCTGTGGTGGTTTTAGCATCACGGGACAGGGAACTCCTAACGCTCAATTCCTCCTTTACTCACCTAATGGAAACAAAGAAAAATGTCACAGAGAAAATATTAGGCAGCTCAGACTTTGGGAGAATGTCAAGCTTTCGCTTCACCAGAGAACACTGATTAAATCTGATACAAACTTTTGAAATGAATTTTAGCTTTACTTTTTCCCTAGACCAAGCCTCTCAGGATGACTAACAAGAAGAAACCAAACTGGTACAGCGATGGGCCATTAAAGCAAGTGGAACAGCATAGTTCACACCAATTAAAAGGAAAAGCAGATGGCATGCAAGCAAACGAGAGGCTCGTGGTTCTCCACCCAGGCAGCATGCTGGGACCACTTGGGAAGCTTCTGGTTTAATTGGTCTGAGGGAAGGTGGGGTCTGAGCACTTTTTTTAAAGCTTACCCAAGTGATGCTAACCCAGCAGTAAGGGTTGAGATTACTAGATTAGACTAGTTGTAGGGGGAAGCATTAGTGAACTGTAGTCAAGTGTAGAAATTTTAGGGCAGAAAATGAGTCAGTAGTGGGAGGATGTTTATCATCTGGGGTTGGAAACAAAAGTACTTGTGAGATGACACTAACATCAATGTCCCTGCCTCACACTAAGCCAAGCTCCACCTGCAGGCTGACCAACTTCTGGGGACATAGAAGAGTCAGTGACCCCTTCCTCAGGAGATTGAGGGAAGCGGGCTCCATAGAATACACCTCCACCCTTAGCCCCAAATCAGAGTTTAGCCTGTGTGCTCTCAGTGCTGCTCTGGAAGACCAGGACCTTGCAGGTGTGAGGCCTCCTGCCTGCAGTGATGTTCCTTTAACCACTAAAATTGACTGAGCTTGTTACCATTAACCGAGCGCTCTGTCAGGGACTTCCTTCCCTCACAACCACCACACCAAGACAAGCAGTTCATCCTCCAACTTCACACACTGGTGTACAAGGAGAGACTAAGCAGTGTGGCTGAGGGCAGAGAGCTCACAGGTGGTTACCACCGAGCCTCAATCCCCAAACTTGTCTCCAAATCCTCCTTGCAGCAGAAGCTAGTAACAGCAACAACCACCGAAACAATAACGGTAGTAAACAGCTAACGGGCATTTGTTCCTATGAGCCAAAACACCATGCTAAGGGCCTATATGGATCAGCTCAGTTAATCTCCACAACCACTTCATGGGATGATAACAGGATTCCCATTTTACAGATTTGGAAACAGGTTTAGAGACTTTAACCATCTGTGTGCATTTGGGTAAAGTAGCAAAGCCAGAGAGAAGCCCAGGCACTGTACCTCCAGAGCCCACCCCTTAATGTTCTCTACGCGTGCTGCCTCCACAGAAAACCGAGCCAGAATCTGGAGGACCGCGCCCCCCATGAAGTGGGTAAATCTCCTCACCTGACGCCCAGCTTTCTCACCTGTCACATGAATGTCGGAGCAGATAATAAATAAGGCCCCTTCCAACCAACAGCTTTGCTCACTATCATCCCCAGCACCAGTCACAGGACCAGGAGAGCCACTCTGCACTGTGACCAGAAGACAATCAGAGTGGCTCACTCAGGGTTGTTGTTTTTTGAATTGTGATAAAATATGCATAACATACAATGTACCACTCTAACCATTTTTAAGTGTACAGTTCAGTGGCATTACGCATATTCACACTGTTGTACAACCATGACTACCATCCATCTCCAGAACGTTTCATCTTTCCCAGCTGAAACACTCTAACCATTAAACATGAATTCGCCAGCCCCTAGTCCCTGGCAGCCACCATTCTACTTTGTCTCAATGAGTGAGACTGCTCTAGGTGCCTCCTGTAAGGGGGATCACACAGTATTTGTCTTTTTGTGACTGGCTTATTTCACTTAGCATAATTCCTCAAGGTTCATCGTGATAGCACATGACAGGAGTTCCTTCCTTTTTAAGGTAATAATCCACTGTATGGATAGACTACATTTGGGTTATCCACTCATTTGTTGATGAACAGTTTGCTTCCACCTATTGGCTACTGTGGCTAATGCTGCTATGAACATGGGTGTACAGGTAACTCTGGGTTTTTAATGAGGCAAAATGGGTTCCATTTATGTTCAAAAATGTTTTTTATCATATCAGGAGATTTCTCATAAACAAATCAGAACTCTGCCCTTCCTCAATTGGGCCAAGCTTTGTAATCACAGGCCCGGACACTGTACCATGTGTGGGAATGAGAGTCACACACAGCACTGCTCCGTCCCAGGTCCAGGCTCCCGTCACTAATATGGCTCTTTGCCTATAAATGAAGTATAATGAACACATCCACCTAAGGAAAAAAATGACCTTCCACAAAGTACCATGAAGAGGAAAGCTGAATGCATTCTGCAGGGGATTTAAGGTGGAGTTTTCTCAACAGCACATCAATTTCCAGAATAGCTGTAGGATTTCTTTTAATCACCCTGCATTTAGTTCAAACATTAAAAAAAAAGATTCTATAATAGAAGGCTTTTGTCATTCTTACAAAAATATGGTTCATTCAGGCTCAGGTGTTCCCTATATGTCCCTACTCAATTCTCCCCCCAAAAAAGAAAGAATAAAGAAGAAACTATAACAGTCAACTGTCTTGTTATCATTGTTTATAATCCTTCCTTTGCAAATCAACAATGCTTTATGTTACTTTTACACTGCTTGTTCTATATGGGACCAGGGCACTCCCTATGCGAGGGTTCAAGTCTCACCTGGAAGGCAAGATCCACCATTTGACCTGCCAATCTCCTGGAGGCAAAGGTAAAAGAGATAAGGTGGCTGGTGACCTCTATAGCAGAATATACTACAAAATATTTGGAAAGAGAGAAGCTAAAGTCACAAAACGTTTTCGCCAAAATGTACCAAATCAGAGCTAGTTTGTTATGCTTAATTATAACCTAGCCCTAAAACTGATATCCACTGATTCCCTAAATAAAACAAAGAATTCAGATAACAGCAATCAAACTGACACTCCACTGACTGGGTTTTTGAGGTAAATAAGCTAAAGAAAAGAAACGTCCCCCATGTGACACAGCATCTGTTCACAGCATCTGAGGCAGGGCCAAACAGATACAAGAAAGCTTTTAAAACACCTGGCAGGCTGAAGTAGTATATAAAAATGCCAAGCTTCAGAGCAGGAGAGAGGCAGGGCAGACCTGCCTTGCTTGCACTGAGAACAAATTCATAGGTCATTGAAAGCAACTTAAAAAAAAAGAGCCCAGCAGCCCCATTTCAAGTCATGGTCCCATGAATTAAGATCACTTCTGCCTCTAGCTACCCTGACCCTGAGGAAGGATGCTGGGGTGCCAAACGCATCCAGCCTTGAGTCCAGGGAATGTCAAGGATGTCTGATTGCCATCTTCAGTCTTTTCCTCTTTTAAGTCATACCACCCAAGACACAGAGCTCTTCGTCTTTAGCACTCCATATAAATAATGCCAATTTGGTTTTCAAAAGGTGGGAGAGACAGCCTGGGAAGAAAGAGTTAGGTTTCAAATTAAGCAAGAGGTTCTTTCTGAAATGCCCTTACCATGCTCATGTCTCAGCTTCCCTTACATGAAATGATCTGTCAGGTCCCATCCCCAAATATATAACTCATGACTCCCAAGCTGGCTATTTCCCTTTTACAGCTACCAGAAGCAGAGCTGCTTATAACTATTTGAAAGAATGAAATCCACTACAGACAGATGAAGACGTCCCACTAAGAGACTCTCTCTCCCACTGACCATATCCCAAGTTCTAGGGAGTGCGGGGGATGAGAGGATTCCACAGGTCACCAAATAAACTGTATCATTCAAAACAACCTAAAAAATTACTTCTAGTTCTACTTCAACATTCCAGAGAGCCTAAAAAATAATGACGTCATTTTCCATTCACTGGCTTCCGCCTGTAATTCTAAAAAAAAAATTTAAATTTAATTACTGTCATGGTTTATTTAATATATAACTTCACTTTTTCTGAAGCTTATATGGAAATGTTTGATTTCTGTGATGACTAAAAATGATACTTTACAAGACATAAAAGGAAATATTCTTCATACGGGCATTAGACAAAATAACCTCACTCCCATAAACCTGGAGAACCACCCCCCCAAACACACACACAGTTAAAACCAGCATTTCACCCTTTAAATAAAAACTACTAAAAATGGGAACATGAACCAATAATTAATTACAGCCGTTTCACAGAAAGTGCTGAGCTGCTTTTAAATCTAAAAATATCCCTGGAATATTAAGCCCTGTGTTTATTTTTTTCCACCTTTCACTGATTTCCCTAAATATCCTTTGGTAACAGGATTAAAGAATACGATGTCACTTAGGGCAGGCACACCCATCCCCCACAGGACCCAAGCTGCTGGCTGAAGGGCTCCTGCGGTGCAATGGACCTGGAGAAACAGCAACACGCATGAGGCATCCAAGGACAAGCCTGGGTGGTGCCTAAATGCAAGGGTTCAGATGCTGAGGGACACGGTGATTAAGAAAAAGAAATCCCAGTGGTTACCCCAGAGCTAATGAAAAAGAAAAAAACTGCCGAAAAAAATTACAGTGATCCATTACCTATTGCAGCTCCAACAACACCTTATAATCTCCATGCCCTAAAACCTAAACTCTAGATTCATATGGCATTTTCCACCTATGTAGACAATTCATTCCCTTCTTCCCTCAGCTCTGTCTTCCAACGATCCCTCGCCTAAGACAACGGGTAAAGTTTTTCTTAAAATCCCAAATGTGTCCCCACATTGATGATCATAAACCTAATCTTTAAAGTCCATTTCTCACAAAATCTAAAATAGCGGTACAGATTTATTGAACCACATACAGTGCTGAATATCAAATGCTGCTTATAGTTCTGAAACCAGCATAACCCTAGGAACTAAAAAAGCACATACCTTACATAGGATAGAAATAGGATTCTATGGACACATAATTAGCAAAATTCTGCAGCTAGATTATCCCTGTTTACTGGGGGCGGGGCTGCTACATTATTAAACTCTGCTCCGAAGACCTGACTGAGAAAAGATCAGAGTCTGACCCAGCCGTGCTGTTTAATGTTCCCCCCGGTGGAGGTGTGTGGGGAGGTGGCCCATGTGACATTCTCCCTTCAACATTACAATCCCATCCTTGACACCTTGGTGCTGGTGGTATGTTTCCTCCTTTGTCTTACTCTGAATTTTAAGGCATAGAACATAGGACGTTTAATTAGAAACAGAGGAGTTTAGGAACAGTGATGCTTAAAAAGCTGTGTTTCTATTAAACATTGATCCAGTTCGCACAGGAAGGCTTTGTGCTATAGAACAGACTCCAGGATTCATGCAATTTTAATGAAAGTGCTTCGAACCCCACTTCCTTTTTAGTGTCTGACCTTCTCTTCAGTCCCCTGCATATTTTAAACGCCCCAATCCTGTGGCTGGGAAGGCTGAAAGTGAGACTAGTATTTACAGGAGCCAGGAATAAGTGTTAGAAGAATTTAAATTGTGCTTACAAAAGGATAACAAATATCTTAATTTTATTTCGTGAACTAAAAAACTGTTCAGATTTGAAATAATTAAATAAAGATACACAATCTTAGCTATTTACTCTCATTTCCTCGGTAGTTTTCTTTGTTCAAAAGCCCACATCTAGAGACAATCATTAACATTGTGGACCTGGTTTCAAACCCCCATGCAGCCACTCACTCGGACACAGGTCATGTCCACAATTTTACGCAGTTTCATGTTATACTTGCCTTGCTAAAATCTGCCCTCTGCCCCAAGAATATCAAGGAAAGGTGTCCATATGAACAGATAGAGATGACCTCATTTAAAAAAAAAAAAAATGTTTTAACTGATTTTTTAGAGAGAGGAAGAGAGAGGGAGAGAGAAATGTCTATGTGAAAGTGAAGCACTGATCAGCTGCCTCCTGCATGCCCCCTACCCGGGCATGTGCCCTGGCCAGGAACCAAACCAGCAGGATGCCCACCCAGCTGAGCGATGCTGGCCAGGGCAAGGTGACCTCATTTTTAATGGCTGCATAGAACTCCATTGCGTGACTGTACCATATTTCATTATCATTAACACAATGACGAATCTTGAACATATGTCTCTGCAACGTCTCCAAGTTTCCTCCCCTCCTTGTGATACATTTCAAGAAGCCCCTCCATCGAAGGGAGCCTACATGTTGACACACCGCCTAACTGGCTCCTGGAAAGGAGTAAGGGGAGAGCAACCCTTGGCTCCACACTCTTGCCGAACTGGGTCGTATCTGTTTTGTGCTTTAGTTGTAGGCTGCGTATCTTAACCCCATTCATCATTTAGATATTTAGGATGCTCTTGCTGCTCAGAAGTTCTTCGTTTTTACGTAGCAAACATCTCCCACCTTTACTCTGCACTCTCTAAACCTTATCAGTCATGTTCGGAACATATTTCTGCAGCTCAAGAGAACCCATATTTTTCTTTTACTGCTTTACACTCTTCAACCTTTATACTTTCCAGCCACCTAAAATTTATTTCAGTATAAGGTGTGATAAAAGGATCCAACTTTATTTTCTTTTCCAAATTGACAGATAACTGTCCAAACATGATTTATTGAATAATCCATTCTTTCCTTCGTTGGTTTGAAATGCTGCCTTTATCATATACCAAATTACCACAATATACTTGTACTACTTATTTCTGGACTTTCTATTCTGCTCCATTGACTGAATAAATGAATTATTAAGTGATCAATTTAAACTCTGTTTCAGCATCCAAAAGATGGACTACCAGTGTCAAAGTCTGCCTCTACAGCTAACGGATGACTGTTTCTTTGGATAAAGCCCTGAATCTCTCTGTGCCTTAATTTCCTCATCAGTAAAATGGGCATAATGGTACCTGCCTCATAGGGGTTTTATGGGGTTAAGATAAATGGTAAGCAATATATACATGTCACTAATCCTTTCCATCAACAGCAGAAGCAAGCAAAGAGACCTGATGCCTGCCTTTAGGAATTCAGAAAACAGTGAGGAGACAGACATTTGAAATGGCCACAAAATTAATGGATGATGACAAACCACAGTAAAAGAATTAAGGGGAAACTCAGCCAATCTAGCAGATCAGATAAGGTGCTTCTGAGAAGTAACACTTGAATTAAGGGCTAACGGATGAGTAGGAGTGAAGTGTCCCCTGGGGGACGGGAGGGTGGGTGGTCAATCCAGGCACATGGGCCTGACTGTAGGCCCCACATCTGCCTGTTCTGGGGACGCTCCTGCATGCTTCAGGTTAAATTCACATTCTCAGAGTGAGACTCCATGACCACCTACTTCCGAAAAGCCAGAGATACGGTCTTTGATAAGAAAGATAATGATGCATATCATACAGTTTTACTTATTCAACAGCGACTATTCAACCTTCAGGAAAACACAAGAAGCAGTTCTTTCTCCTCAAGGCTGTCCTTTCTGAATTAAAGTTTGTAAGTGTCTGTGAAACCGTCATCTGTTCTTTATTATGTGCAAATAACAATACCTTTCTCACATCTGGAATGATCTCTGCTGGTAAGTTTCCCTGGCTATACCTCATAAACAACCTTCAACCTTTCTAATGTGGTTTGTCTCCACAGCAGTGTCTGGTATGACCTCTATGTCACAGCATCCTAGCATTCCTGTGTTGTACTTGTGACAGTGTCCAATTATATATCTGCATGATTACTGGTCTATCTCCAACACTACGCTGCCAGCTCCATGAGGGAGGGAATGAGTATTTTATTCACCTCTCTACACTCAGAACTTAGCACAGGGCCTGGTAGGTGATCGACATAATGCCCACTGTTTGTAAGACAGATGGATGACCAGAGCCCCTGTGAGGGGAAACTGGCACTAAATCAGGGGGCAGAGGCAAGGGTCAGATCACACAGGCCCTTGCAGCTCACTATTTAGGATTTTGATCTTTGCAACTGTAAGTGTCAAGGACACCCAGTACTCCTCAGGCTTTGAAAAGACCACTCTGGCCAAAATGTGACCTGGCTGAAGACAGGAGGGAAGGCTGAGAGGCCAGCCAGGAGGCTGCGGAGGTAGTGTGCCTGAGAGACGGTCACAGGTTGAACTAGATGGGGTGGGGGTTGCTGAGCAGTGGACTGTCTCAAAAACTGACATTGTGACAGTGTCCATATTTCACGGGGGTAGGTTTGGCATCAGAAAACAAAGTTTACGTGACCAGTAACCTTGATACAAAATGTGAGACTGTACAATATAGAAAGTGATTGAAATCAGAGAACCTAAAAAGTCCAAATGGGGGGTAAGCTGAAATAAAGTCTATTCCCCACAGAGGAGCCGCAGTTCTGCGCAGTTTCACTCATCCAAGGGATATTAGTTATCAACCGTGAAAAGACATCTCCTGTGTATTAACTATATCGAATATACAGACGATATTAAATCAAGACCACAAAGCGCAGTGGTTTAGGGCCTTTGCACTGCCATACTGTAACTCGACAGCACCATGGTTTACTACTATTTATTTCTTGAGGCAGAATCTTCACCTCTGTTTCTCAACTTGTAAGTTAATATTGGCTCCAGAAATTTGAAGAGATTCTGTGGAGGCTGAAAAAACAAGCTTTACTCCAGAAATGACTTCACAGCCTGTTTGTCTCAGAGCTCGAAGCACTTTTCACTGAAGCCATTAAGGAGTGCCAGGCCCCAGAGGGAGCCAAACCACCCATGAAGGCACACTTGGGCCCAGCCAGCAGCCACCCGCAGTGCTCCTGCGGCTCTTGCCAGGCGCGCCCTCTCAGGGGCAGCTGCAAGGGGCCTGGCCCTCTCGCGGCTCAGGCTGTGTTCCACAGTAGTGGTTCCTCCACTGGGTTCTATTTTGCTTGGGGTGGAGAGCAGGGGGTATTATTTTTCTACTCATGGCTTCCTAAATTTTACATGTTCTGTCCTCAAAACAGAAGCCCACCAGAGGCTACGGACAGTATTCTGCATTCACGCTCGAAGGGGACCACTGGGAATGTCTCCAACCTTCTGAGGGGTTCTCCACCTCACTCCCTTCTTCTTTGCTGGGTGACATTTTTGTCCAAGTCTTTCGTGGAGAAGCTAAGAAGTGACAGGCACTCAAGAGACTTCTGGGATGAGGGCTGAAGAATGATGCTGAACACTTAGCACCGAATTACCAAGAACGTCTTGCGGAGGTGCTCCTCTACACTCTATGTGTCCTAGCCGCCTTCCTCCCTTTATGCAGAACACAGAGTCAAAGCCATGACACTGTCCCTAAGGGTAAGACTAGGGATCTGGGGGGGAACTTCATTTCAAAGAAATGCCAGCAAAAGTCATTAGCAGGGTTCCTATTAGTGGTGCTCCTACACTTCTTGGAGAGCCAGGAAACGCAGCAATGCGTTCAGAAGAAATCCAAGCAACAGCCTAATCCAAGGCTCCATGGACAGGCACTCGAAATAGTCTGAAGCTAAATGCCTAACATAGCAAACCAGGTTTGCTCCCAGGCCCAGTGATGGCTTGAAAGAGTCTCCTATTCCTTGTTTTCAACTTAACCTGAGGAAGGCAGAGATGGGAAAAGTAGTAAAGGTGATGGAGTGGAAAGAAAAATTAGTGATATATATCTAATTACAAAACACAGGGAAGGAAATGTGGAAACATAAGCTCCTCATCCACAGGCTTGTTGGTCAGGAAAAAAATCACTGCTTAAATGTTAAGTTTAAAAATACTCTTATATCCCTGGCAGGGTAGCTCAGTTGGTTAGAGCATTGTCCCGATACACCAAGGTTTCAGGTTCAATCCCCAATCAGGGCACATACAAGAAGCCACCAGAGACTGCATCAAGAAGTGGAACAACAGATCAATGTTTCTTTCTCTCTCCCTTTCTCTAAAATAAATTTTAAATAAATAAAAATAATCTTATGGCAATATAGCATAGTGCCTGGCATATAAATTCTCAGTGTATTTTAGCTACTATGAAAGCTCTTCTTTCCAACATTAGGCCTATTACATATGTTTTTGGCCTGCTTTTTTCACTTAGCAATAACCATAACTATTTCCCTGCACAAATAAGCACTGCCTATGGGTAAAACGGCTTATATACACTCCACAGTATAGACATACCATAATTTACTCCCCTATCATTCTGACACTTAGGTTGTTTCCAACCTTTCACTACAATACCTACTGAAGTGGATGGCTGTGGGCACATGTTTTCTGTGGACAGATTCCTAAAAACGTAATTACAAGGAAGAGAGCTGCTGATCTCCAGAAGTGTCTCGACAATTTACACTCCCACCACCCAATGTGACCCACGTTCCTGCACCCTGGCTAACTCGGGAAGTTCTCGTCCTTTGCACGTACGCCGATCTAATCGATGAAAAATGTCCTGTTTCGATTTCCATCATTTGTGTATTTGTATCCTGACCACCTGCAGTTCTTCCATATACTGCCTTCCATACGCTTCTGTCTATTAAGGTGTTCATCTTTATCTTACTGATTACTACATGCTTTACGGTATTTCTTGGTTTGACATTTAAGGCTGGAATAGAACTCACAGTTGAGAATTACTGGCAGTTACCAGCTTGGAAACTAGCTGGTCTGGATTAAAATCCCAGCTCTGTCCCTGGAACTGTATAACCTTGGGCAACTTACTTAACCTCTCTGTGCTTCAGTGTCCTCCTCTGTAAAATGAGAGTCAGAATGCCCTTATAGGGCTGTAATGGGTAGTTAATGAGTCAAAATAACGCCTAGCCATGCTAGCCATTTTCACAATTAAGGAAGTCTATTTTAAATGTACAAGTTTATAATTTTATGAGGGCATGTTTTAATTTAACTTCTAATAACTCTTAAAAATATCTGATGTAGCCCTGGCTGGTGTGGCTCAGCTGACTGGAACATCACCCCATGCACTGAAGGGTATAGGGTTTGATTCCCGGTCAGGGCACATACCCAGGTTGCGGGTTCGATCCCCAGTCAGGGCGAATATGGGAGGCAACCGAGTGATGTTTCTCTCTCACATCAGTGTTTCTCTCTCTCTCTCCCTCTCCCTTCCTCTCTCTCTCTCTAAAATCAATTTAAAAAACATGTCTTCGGGTGATGATTAAAAAAACAAAAACTGATCATTAAAAAAAATCTGATGTAGTTTTAAACAGATATAAACGAATTAAAAATATATACACAGGCTAACTAGATAGATACAGATAGAGAATAGAAAAGAAGCAGGAAGGATGTATTCATCCGACAAATATCTACAGGATGCCCACCACGGGACAGGCCCCGGGGACACAAGGGTCAGAACAGAACCCCTTCCTCTGTACTCACCCTGGGCAATGCCAACAAGGAAACTGATGCCTGCAGTGCTGTGGGCCAAGCACTACATTTAAAAGAAGCACTAGAACTCATACGCATATATGCATAACCAATGGACACAGACAATAGTGTGGGGAAGGCCTGGGAGGAGGGAAGGAGGGCAAGGGGGGAAACTGGGGGACATCTGTAATACTGTCAACAATAACGAAAAATATAATAAAACAAAATAAAATAAATAAAATAATAAAATAAAATAAAGGAAGAAGTACTCTGGCAATTTTCATTGTACATGAAAGGGCATTTGACCCTCACTAAATGAGGAAAGGTTAAACTGCCTTAAATCATCCAGCTGAGACCTTAAAGAAATGTAGTGATTGCTCAAGTATCAAGTACAAGAAAGGGAAGATGAATTTCCACAGAGACCAGCATGGTGCAAAGGCTCAAAGGCAGGTATGATTGTGTGATACAAAGGGGAGATGTTAGAGATAATCACACATGAAGAGCTGTGAGAGATGAGACCAGATCTGTAAACAGGGGTCAGATCATAGTCCAAACTCCGTTACGGGATTTATAAGGACTCTGTGCTGGGAGTCACTGAAGAGGTTTAAACAGAGGAGCAACATTAGGTTTGCTCTTTAGAAAGATGACCGATAGGTACACTCAGATATTCAGCGGGGAACAAGACCAGACACATTAAGAGTCAGGACTGAAACTCATGAGCAAGACCACATTCCTCAGCTTTGGAATGTGAGATTTTTTTGAGGGGAAGGGGGAGCTAAAATTAGGTGAACAGGACTTGTCTGATGTTGTCTCACAGGTCCTCAGGATGGAAAAACTAGCAGGACATCTGAAACCTCAGAGCTTCTTCTCCTGGCATCCTACTGATCATGTTCTACATAGACTGATAACAGACACTCTTTCACCATTTTCTAAATCATTTCAAGAGCTCTTGAATATGTCTCTGTCTCTTTTCTGAACATTAAGCACTGAACGGATGACTCCACAAACGGCCCCTTTTAGGACACGTAATCAAACCCTGTCCTGGGCAGAAAATTCCTTGATGGTCGGAAAATGGTCAACCACTTATGTAGGTAAATTGTGGGAGGGGGCAAGTTCTGCACAATCAGCTGATGCAGAATTGTATCCTCAACAAAGATAACATTCCCTTCATTCTTCTTTCAATCATCTGACTTCAGGAAGAAAAAAGTCTCATTGTATTGTCAGGATATCTACTGCTTGTCTAACATTTGGTAATCTCCTCTTTTAACAAAACAGAATAAACTTGAAGTTCACAGATTTACTCAGCACGGGTAGCCAGGTCTTCACATTTTTTGGTATGGTAATTTCCTATATCTCTATGATCAGTGATAGCTTTTCCATTTATGAAAGTGATACAACTCACTTTTTCATGAAGAGAAAACTGAATGACAAATTTGGGGAGCAGTCAAACTATTCCACCATAACCATTATGGGAACAGTCTAAAGAAGCTGACTGCCTAAAAATCCACTTGAATCAACCAGCAGACAGTGACATCAGACACCAAGAATTTAGATCTTAGAAAGTGCAAGCCAACACATACCACATGATATCAGCATAATTCACTGCCTCATAAAAGTAGAGTAAGCCATCACATTTAGACAAATGCACTGATAAAGAGATTTTATGATAATCTTTCTGGTTAGGACACATCCTTTTATATAAAATGATTTAAAGTGAAAATGGATAAAAATGCTTTAAATGTGTACATCCTGAGGCACTGAAAAGTAGTGGAAAGAGCTTGTATCACATGAATTAATTGTAATGATTACAAAATACTTTTTGGACAATTTAAATGTTGAAACCATCTTCTCTTGGGGCTAAGAAAAAGAATTTCTCCATGGCTACATCAAGAAATTTAGAGACAAGATGGATGAGCACTAAAGTATCTCTATGAAAAATTGCGACTGGGTTCAAGTTGAAGGTAATGACCAAAAACGTGGAAAATCTAAAGAATCTAGACTTGTGAGCTTTGAGGGGACAAAGATACACAGAGAATAATGGAAGAGATGAACACAAAAGAGCTTAATGGAAAACAATTAGGTTTGTTAAACTTAATTTAAAAGTGTAACAGAAGACAGAACTCAAGTGCAAGGTTGGACAACAGAAGCAGAACAGAATCTCTGGAGAACAGGACATTAACTTTCATGAGTAAAATCTTGGGGTCGGTATTGATGAGGAACATACCCAGCAAGCCCTCCCTTCAGTCAGTCTACACACATGACGAAGGAGAGTTACAGCAAAGGGTTTCGGTCTCTAGGCCCCTCCTGCTCAGAAGTAGCCACTTAAGCAACTTAATGAATAATATAAATGGCCAGCAAGCCACTGTACACAGCATTTATTCAACATGAAGCACACTGGAGTCACTTAAGCAGTAAATTCAAAGAATGAGAAGGGTGAAAGCTGTATACCCTGTACTCAATTCCTACAGGACACCTCCCCTGTGGGTTATTTCATTACTCAGATACAGAACAATGTCTAACTGCTCTCTCCCCAGCCACGCTGGCACCAAGTCCTTACAGGATATCTCAAGCGCCAGAACTCATCCTTCCCAAAGTGTCTGGCACCATCCACCAGCTGCACCTAGAACACCGTTCAGGGTTTTGGATCCATGAATCATGTCAATGAGCACAGAGCTAATATATCACAGACAACACCACAATGTGTCTACAAGCATTTGCCATCCTCAAATACAACTTCACAGACAACTCTCAGATTCCCATGTAGCTGGCGGACGTGCCCATAGTCAATAAGGGCATTTCATGTGTCTATGTCGACACGGGCCTTTCACAAGCACAGAAACAGACGTAGGGTGAAGAGTCAGACACTCTACTCTCACTGGTAAAGATCCTCCACGCCTTGTTAGAGGCCAGTAATTCAAAAACCTTTCCTAGTTCTACAGGCTCTACATTCCAAGGTTAATGAAGCTGTCACTGTACTGCCAAGTTAAGAGGCTGCTCACAAAGTAAACAACCTCACCGTTTAAGATTGATCAGAACCAAAACAACAACAAAAACGTGTTTCACCAGAGAAAAATAACAAAATGTCAAAAAAAAATCTAAACATTTTGTAGGGAAAAAACACCTATAAAATAGAAAATATATTTTTAAAAAATACATATGGAGTCCTGGCTGGTGTTGCTCAATGGTTAGAGCACCGGCCCACACACAGAAGGGTCTTGGGTTTGATTCCTGGTCAAGGGCACGTGCCTGGGATGCAGGTTCAGTCCCTGGACGCAGTCAGGGCGTGTGTGGGAGGCAACCAATTGGTGTGTCTCTCTCACATCATGCTACTCTCTCTCTCTCTGTCTCTCTCTATCTCCCCTCCCCATCCCCTATCCCTACTCCCTCCCTTCCATCCTTTCTGGGGATCAATGGAAAAAAATATCCTGGGGTGAAGATAACAGAAAAAATAAAAATACATATGGAACATTGACCTTTACGCAGTAAGAAAAGATTGATTCAGCAAAGTCGACTTAAAATTTACACATCTGTGTATTTATGTTGAATTTCTGTGTGTTTATACAAACACTAATCAGCACACATACAAATTAATGTGTTATAGACACAGGGTTGGCAAAGACTTCTAGCTTCTTACTAACACCTACTTCTACTTGTTGGTACAGGACTAGATTACAGTTCCCAGCCTCCTCCCTTCTTCTGTTGCATTTAGGTTCCAGTCAACTGAACACAAACAGAAGTAATTGTTCCATTTATTAGTTTTCTGTTGCTGTATAACAAATTATCACTAATTTAGCAGCTTAACACGATAGCCATTTATTAGCTCACAGTTCTGTAGGTCAGGAGTCTGGGCAGGGTTCTCTGCTCAGCCTCTCACAGGGCAAAAATCAAGGTATGAGCTAGACTGTGCTCCTGTCCGCAGGCTCTGGGGAAGAATTCCTTTCCAGCAGGTGGTTGGCAGAATCCAGTTCTTTAAGGCTGTGGGTCTAGGATGTCTGTTTCCGAGCTGGCTGTCATCCAAGGGTTCTGCTCTGCTCCCAGGGCGGAGTGCATTCCTTCTCACACAGCCCCTCCACCTTCAAACAGCAACAGCATGTCCACTCCTCCTCACACTTCCAATCTCTTTGGCCTGCCCTTCTACTACCAGCCAGAGAAACCACTCTGCTTTTAAAGCATTCATGTGAGCACAGTAAGCCCAACCAGAAAACTCTTTTGTCATAAAAAGGGATCATCCTGAGAGTGACCTCTTTTCAGTGACAGGCTGACCCACACTCAGAGAGGAGGGGACTACCCATGAGGGGGGGTCACTGAGGGTCCCAGCATTCTGCCCAGCACACTCCCCTTCCGGCCTGTCCCATGAGAATCCCCCATGCTTGTTCCAATATACTCATTCCCCTCAGCAACCTTAAAATTCATGTGTTAAAGATGCTGAAATCCTAGTCATCCTAGGTCCCCGAAGCAGACAGGAAATAAGAATGAAACAAGCTTTGAACAACAAGGATCCATTAAGACTTCTTGGTTAAACGGAAGCGTTAGGCCCTCTTGCAAAGTTCATATTAACACAGCCAAGCCAACTGGTTGAAAATTAGATCTAAAAGAGAACATCCATTGTAACTGATTATAATTGAACATCCAAATGTAATGGACCAGAAGGAAAAGATCAACAGTGTTATAAGTTTTTGAAAGAATTTTATTGCCCAAATCATCCGTATTCTGGAACAACTATATTCTGAATTTAAAGTTGTACTAAATGCAAAATCTTCATAAATAGAAGAGTCAGTCCTGAAGCATCAGACTTAGCTGATGTTGGCATTGTTTGAACATATTTTGTTGGTGGTCTGCAAAAACACGTGACAGGGTGTCACAGTCATGACATTTTAATAGTTACGGCTGTAGCACTCTTCTTAGTCTTTATTACCCATTATAGACCATATAAATCACTCAAACATTTGGGCTTCAGAGTGATTAGGGAAAAAAAAAACCCTAACCCCCCAAACTGAGAAAGGTTATACTATAAAATTATAAAACTTCATATTTTATCTTCTGCAGCTTTAACATGCCCCACACAAGCTGTGAGCACCCACCCAGATGAACAAGTACACCAGTGTGATAGGTGGACCCATCCTCTCTCCCCCTGCCCCTGACCATGATGTAGTAACATTCAAAGACACCAAGGAAACCCCCTCTCTCGCCTTCTCCCATGTACTCCACCCCGGTCCCAACAGAGGCGCCTGCCAATAGGTGCACCGACCTCCTGCTTGACTGAGCCCACTCCCCAGGCCCTCCTCCCACGTGGCCCCTCCTGGAGCTCAGTGACTCTCTCTCTAGGACCTGTGGGTATAATAAACTGTTTTCCTGCACCTTTCTGGGTCCCCTCTTGTGGCCACACCTGACCGATTATCACATAAAAGATCATAGAACAAGGGTAAAAGGGATTAAAAGAACAGAACGGGGCAAAGGAAGAGGAAGTGAAAGAAATCCTTTGATTTCTCACCCCCAGCATCCTGCCCACCTCCCTTACCCTGTGAAGGTCTGCTCCCTCCCAGGAAAGCCCCGCGCCTTAAACCCTGCAGCGGGTCTTAAACGGCACCTCACCGATTCTCATTACAGGCATCCCCCTCTGCTCGGGAGTTCAGGTTAGGCCACTCATCTTTATGAAAGACTGACTTCAGCACCTGTTTTCGCTAACCACAAGAAATCCGAAGAGGACTCTCACTTTTATGAAAAAAGGCAACCAGTGAAAACAGCGTGCAGCCTTGGTTTTGCAGCGAGCCCTTCAGACGCAGCAGGTGCCCCAGCAGCGACAGTGGCCCACCCGGCAACTTCCCTGGGAAGCCACTCAGCACCTCCGCACCAAGCCGCCAGAGATGTCACCTGTGTCTGTGAACATCTGCTCTTCAGCTCGATTTATTTTGTACCTCCATTAGCAAGATGTGTCCCAGGGTATCAGAAAAGCCTGAGAGCGCTCTAAGGGTGCTATACACTTAGCATAAAATGACTCTGTTAAGCCTTTGGATGGCGGTGAATGAAATAAAGACTGCGAGCGGCCTGAATTTGGGGTGTGGATACCCTCAAACGTTAATCCATATAAATTAATGGAAATTGCTTCTTTGCTTTACACTATTCCTGTTTATGAAACTTTTCATGGGAACGCTCTACTTTTGGGAAACACGGTGGGGAAAACCTGTCTGCACCTATCCATGGGTCTGGCCCTTCTCTCGCTTTCTCAAGCTCCCACTCTAAAGAAAGCTCCCGGGCTGCCTGGGGCCCTGGGCATCTATATGCAGCACAAGAGGCCTGGCAGGATGGAGCCTGCTCTACAGACACAAGCTCCCCCACCCAGGACATTTCTCCTCAAAACGGTTGCCATTTTTACCAACCAAATCTTGCCGTTTTCAATAATTCTTCTAATAAATTTGGGAGGTACTTTAAAATTTTACAAGTAGACTGAAACCAAAATTCATACAAACTCATTTTAAACTCAATTTAAAACACTAAAGAATCACTGTGGAGAAAAACGCTTGCAAATACATAACTGTCAACAACAAAAGCTTTGATCAAGAAGAATCTCAGTCTCAAAGGAAATTATTTTCCATTGCAACTGTGATTTCAGACACCGTACGTGTCCATTAGCCAAGTGTATCGGTAAGCTAGAGCTCATTCACAACTTTTTTTTAAGCATGGTTCAAGTTATCCTTCTTATGCAAGGATGGCACTCTCACAAACCGAACCTTATTCAATCCTGGCACCTCTGGAAAGGACTTTCTAATACCTGATTGCCCCTCAGCTTAGTTCAGAGGAGGCTGCATTCTGATCAGACATTCTAAAGCCCAGCAACAGAATGGATAAAGTGATCATTATTATAAGAGCCCCCCATTCTCTCCTGGTGACATGATCAATTTCTTACAATGGATTTGTAACTTTGGGGAGGGATGGGTAAAGGGATAGGAATTCCTTTTAGAGGTTGGTGATAGGCGAAGGACACTCTTCCTCTGAAAAATGCACATGTAAAATGTGACATACAACCTTAGAAAAGACAAAGGCTCTCTGCAGCTGAATACAACCCCAGCTAAGAACCTGACAAAGGATGCGGTGTAGGAACCCTGTGTCAACCAGTAAGTCGTACTCAAGATTTTGAAGGCAGCAGAAAGCTTAGAGCAAGCAATTGAGAATCTCACTCAGGTAAAGTCAAAAGCAATTATTTAGTATTTCATTAAATACCTTAACAAGTTTTAAGTCTCACCAAATGAACAAATTCATGAACAGATTTATGCAACATTCTCCAGAGCAAAGCATCTATATAAATAATTTTTTTAACGTGATAAAGCATGAAGAAATTTGTTAAAACAGAAAGGCATAGGATACCAGTGTAATTAAATTTTTCCAGTTGAAGAATATGACTGTGACAATAATCACATACCAGACTATATCATAATACACAGCCTAACCAAATGAGATTCATCACACAAAAAATAATCAGGAGATATAGTCTACAATAGGTATCTATCCTAACCAAAGTCATTGAAAGAAGAAAGCACATCTCATTTAATGGAATAGAAAGTTGTTATTTGCAGACTGAATTACCCTTTTAAATGTTGAATCAAATACAATATTTAGAATACTTGTGAATCCTTTTATGCAAATAATGACTGTGATAGGTTGAATTATCCCCCTACCCCAAAAAATCATACATTGAAGTCTTATCCCCCAGTACCTCAGACCTTATTTGGAAATAGGGTCACTGCAGGTCTAATTACTTAAAGTGAGGCCACACTGGAGTAGGGCCCCCATCCAATATGACTTGTATTCACAGAAAAGGCAGAAATTTGGACACAGAGAGACAGGGAGAATGCCACCTTGTAAAGATGAAGGCAGAGATCTCGGTGATGTGTCTACAGGCATACCTTGGACTATTGTGGGTTCAGTTCCAGACCACCACAAGAAAGCAAGTGTCATAATAATGCAAGTAAAGGTAATATTTTTCCATGGAGAGTCTTCAATTTGTAAGAATCACAACATCTGTGAAGCTCAGTAAAGTGAAGCGCAATGAAATGAGGAGTTCCTGTACAAGCCAAGAAAGGCTGAAGATTGCCAACAAACCACCAGAAGCTCAAAGACAGGCCGGGAGCATATTCTTACCTAGTGCCTTCAGAGGGCACATGGCCCTTCCGACACCTTCACCTCAGCCTTCGAGGCTCCAGAAGTGTGAGACAAGTTTATGTTGTTGAAGGCACTAAGTTTGTGATACTTGGTTATGCAGCCCTAGCAAACTAATATAATGACCTAATAAATTTTACGCTGCTTTATGTTACTATAAAGCAAGTTATAGCCACATCAAATGCTTGATAAAGTAGAAAAAAATTATATAGATTTTGTAGGAACAGCATGTTACTAATCTGCTACCAGTTTAAAACAAGTGAAAAAAACATTGTCATTACTCTTGCTAAAATGAAATCTCAAGATGAAAACAACACTAAAAGTAGAATAATACACACTTATTTTCCCTATTTTGCAGGAAGAAAAGACAGTATCTTATGTATTCTAATTGCATGGTAAGTTACATCTTCATGAGCAATAAAGCAATAAAGATTATTAAAGTAAAAAGTTGATCAATTTTTGCTATTTTAATATATTCTTCCACTCTAGTAAATTTTATTTGGCAAAAGCAGTTTTTCCACCTCCAAATAGCTGAGATGTTGAAAACAATTGTCAGCAACAAGGTAGAAATAGTTCTAAACCGAGAGAATAGTTGTGACACATCTAATCAGAGATTTCCAGTCCATAGGCAAACACTAAACGTATACGGCTTTATTCATATAAATATCCTCCCTCCCTCACATAAGCAAAAACAATTCCATAAAATCACGAGAAACATGTGC
Source organism: Miniopterus schreibersii (assembly GCF_964146895.1). Taxonomy (NCBI): domain Eukaryota; kingdom Metazoa; phylum Chordata; class Mammalia; order Chiroptera; family Miniopteridae; genus Miniopterus; species Miniopterus schreibersii. Next base: position 53,728,611 of record NC_138111.1, on the reverse strand, counting down.
CTGAAGAGGGATCTTCCGCTTAAATTCTAGGTCTACAGCATCCTCTGTAGATAGGATCAGGTTCATGAGCTGTGTGGGAAAAGGGAGAATATGGCTGTTTCCCCTAATATCTTTGTGGCATGCAAACATTAGTACTGGCTTACACGCCCTTCAAAATACACATACATGCACGGGAAGAATAACCTTTGCCTTGGGCTCTCTCCAACTGTGCTACATCAAGCAATGGGTAAGAGACTGTGTTGCTTCACCTTTCAAATGAAAGGCTTTTCAGTAAAAAGCAGCAAATGATGTAGTGATTCTGCATCTGGATTCAATGTGATAAATACTAACCTTACCACAAGCAGACATCCTCCGAGGATCTCTAGAAGTTCTTTCCTATCACGGTTTCAATTCTGCATTCAGAACATTCAAAGCTACGTATAACTTCAGGATTCAGCTGAAATGGGGCCTTCTGATTATTTTTTTGTTAAGGTAGCAAAGCTAAAAATTCTAGTTTCTATAATTTCCTCATGGTCATTATTACCAATATAAGGGACAGTATTTTTAACCTAATAAAATTATCCTTAATATTAACAGCACTTATTGAACACTTTTTGTGTGTGTTCTACAAACTCATTTATGTTCACCTCAATTCTAGGACATGGATATTACTCTCATTTTAGCAAGGACAGGTTCAGAAGTTAGAGCACTTGCTCAAGGTCATAGACAGCAGAGGAAGGCTCAAGACTTCGCCTTTCCCACTCTAAAGCCAAGGCTCCAAACTGCCTTTTAGGGCAGCAGGGCCTGCAAAAGGAAGTCCTCAAAACCAATGTGAAAAAAAGTGCATGGTGTTGGTAAATTTGGTGCTGAGGTCTGCCTTAGAGAAGTGACAAGTACCTGAAATAAAACAGGTAGTGACATCAAAAAAGTCCTGCCTGGGAATTTACAGGCCGCACATGCTGGTTTTGTAAATCTGAAGGAATCTGAGGTATAAAGTTATGAGGGGCCTTCCAGATCACACCAGCAATGTGCTTACATGTGCAAACGTTTCCGGCAGAGAGGTCTCCGAAAGACCCAATCTGAAAAGCAAAAATGATTACACCGATGGGCATTTTTACTAAAGTGGTCTCAGTTTCTTCCGTTTCCCAAATTGACCAAAATAACCAGTTCTATAAAGGCAAGTCTGTGGTGACAGAGATGGCGCGTGGGTGCACACAAGATGAATTTCGTGCAGCATCTGTCACCCTAACTTAACCAAGATGCTATAAAACACAACTCTCACCTTTTCTGGATGTGGTTTATAGCAAGACTGCTGCTGTCGTAACCTGGGAAAAAACTCACTACTTCTGAGGAATTATCAGAAAGCTCAGTATTAATTAAGGCTAACCTATGGGGAAAAAAACATTTAAGTCTAAATTATGAGAAATATTTAAATAAATCAACATAGCCCTTAGCTAAAGGTCCCTTAAAGTAGAACTGTTTCAGGATTGAGAAGCCAGTACTCATATCCATTATATAAGATTTAGGTCACATTATAAGTATTCCCTTACCTTTCCCTATATAAAATCCTTCAACCAAGCCCACGGAGATGTAAACCATCAGAATCTGAATTAGTAAGTTTTATAATAACGGCAGTTTATTAACCCCGTAGAGAAAGATAGCCACATCCAAGATGCAAAAGGCTCGCTAAAAATAAAATTTTAACTATTTGAGGATTTGGTTATGTTAAGGCTGCAACACCCTTGGGAAATGTTTAAAAGACAGGCTGACTTCTGGTCAAGCCTTGGCTTCCAAGGAGTTTGACAACCAAGTTCCCCAAGGAAAACTTAATGCCTGAGCCGTGCAGAAGGAGCCCCATCCTCGCGCTCCTGAGCCTGCGGGGCCGTGGAAGGAGTGATTCAGAGACCACGGCGGGAACACACCGCGGGCATCCCCGCAGCTGCCCTGGCGCGGGCGCCGGTCGTGCCAGCAGCTCCCGGGCCGGCGGGTGCACCGATACCGCAAGGTCACCGGGGAAATAGGCGACTTTACATAATCTCCAGCCAAGAGACACCTGCGCTCCTGGGGTGCAGCGGGGGTCCCCGCCCTGGAGTGCCCGCCCTGGGCGCTGCGGAGGCGGCGCGCGGGGCACCCACTGGAGCCCGCAGCCAGCAGCCCGCGCCGAGCTGGGGGTGGGGAGCCCAGGGACGGTTCCCAGCCCCGAGATGCCGCGGCGGGCGGGGCGGGCGCTGCGGGCGCTGCGCGGCGCGGCGGGCGGGCCGGGGTCCCCGCTCCCGCTCCCGCTCCCGGGGGACTGCCAGAGCCGAGCGCGCCCCTTGCGGCTCCGCCCGGGACCGCCCCGCGGCGCACCTGCCCCGCGCCTTACCTGGGTGGCCTTATGGAACTGCTTCTTCAGCCCGGCCACCGACATGCTGCTGGGGACCCGCGGGCGCGGGCGGCTACGGGGCGGCGGGGGCGGCGCGCGCGGGAGGGTCGAGCGGGGAGCGCTCCCCGGGCCGCCGCTGGTCGTGCAGCCGCCGGGGCTGTGGGCGCGGAGCCGAGCGGCGCGGGACGCGGGCTCGTGCGGATAGACACCCTGACGTCAGGGCGGGTGATGCGGCCTCTTAAAGGGGACGCGGGAAGCCCCGCCCCGGGCGCGGGGCTGGCGGACAGGTGCCGCGGCGGGAGCCACCTGGGCGCGGGCGCCGCACGCGCGGACCGGGCTCGGCTGCCCCGCGGTCGGAAGGCCCCGGGCGCTCCCCGGCCCCGGGAGGGTCGGGGTAACCCCGCGGACTGCGGGCCGGCCCCCCCGGCGCGGTCGCCCGGGCGCGGGCGGGACCCCGTGGCGGGCTGGGCGCCCAGGCGGCGCCGCGGCCTGGGGGTCCGCCCGGGGCTCAGGCGCTGCTCCCTCCGCCTCGCCCCCTCGGCTGGTCACGGAAAACATGCCTCTGCCCGGGTTTCAATATCCCGCAACCCTACAGACGTTAGGAAAAACCACCGGCCCTTTTTCATTACCTTTTTTTGGGGTCTGATACAACTTAACGACTTAAAAAAAACAAATTTTTTAAAACCCTTCAAGTTAGGTAAATAAATTGAAGTGGGCTATTTACTACAGTAATAGCATTGAATCCCCTGTTTACAGACAGGAAAAGGCCAGAACGTGAACTTGGCTTTCACTTACGACAGTGGAGTTCAGATTCGCAACCTAAAATAAGCATTATAAAGGGGTAGGGTTAGCATGATACTAAATTACACAAATGCTACATATGTAACAAGATACACATGGCCGGGCTAAAGTGAAACTGATACAGTTAGATGAACTGGGAGCAGCACAGCACTAGCTGCCTCCTCATTTCAGGAATTAGCCACTGCCTCCGGTTTTTCTAGGACCGAGGAGCACATAGGAAAGAACTTGAATGCTGTCTCCACGTAGGGACCAAAATTACGAGGAGGAGGAGACATAGTGACAGAGGCCAACAGGAGAGGCATTGCCAAGGACCAATAGAGCAGCCTGGCGGAGGGGGAGCTCTAGGAATCCCTTTCATTACCCCACAGCCCCTGCTGCTTGGACAGAACCACAGACCTCACCTCCACCCGTCCAGCCAGGCTGCTTGGGCACAGGGTGGACATCTGATAGAAGGGGATCCTGTCCCTAAGCTGGGCTCCCAATCACCTCCTTGTAATGTGACCTAAAACACATAAACGCAGAGTCAAGCAGGCAGTGGTGGATAACACAGCAGGAGGAGCACCTGGACTTGTGACCCAGCCTACATAGGGAATCAGACAAAAGGAGTCAACCTCTGATGCACCTTCCAGATACTGCGCCCGCCAAACACCTTGTGGTTAAGTGTGGGCACAGTGACAAGTTTTTACTAGTGGGTTAGGAAGGAAAGTGATTGTCACTTCTTGCAGAGAATTTAACTGTTGGTATGAGATGCTACAAAGCCCTCGTTTCCCTACTGAGAAATAAACCTGAGTAATTTTAATTCACCGAGTCTTGAGTTGTTACTGTGGCAAAACTAGTCTATCCTGGCATGCACAGAGAGAACATGCTCACTGATTTCCCAGAAGATGAAGGGACACGTTCCAGGCCTGCCAGGGCCTACATATATTTTATTTTTTGTCATTAGATGAAGTTGCCTGTTTTATTCTTACAAAAAGCCTCACTGATGCTGGGGGAAGTTTTTCTCTTTTTTTGGCAGCCTCACTGAAGCAGTGGGCAGACTCAGCCCCCGGGTCTGAGTGTCAAAGGGAATGGTGGCTCCATGCAATGACCATACCCTGACCTTTGCTTTACCAGCTAGAGAGGGTGGAGTAGAAGCTCTGGTGATCCATTCTAAAGGAATGTCAGGGCAAGGAGCAATTGTGTCTCAGAGAAATATCAGCCAGGGAAAGATGAAAGTCCTACCAATAGATAGGTGGGGCTACTGATGCATCAGAATCTAGGACAAACCATTAAAGTCACCTGATTGAGGCCCCATGAGGTGGCAGGCCCAGAGCACAGTAACTCACCTGTAAGACCCACCATGGTGGTTCCCAGATTCCTGACATTAGGAAACTCTGCAAGAGTTTGGATTTATTGCATGAAGAGGTGGGGCTGTAGGCTAGAGAAATTGGGGGGTTAGTGTGACAATGACTGCTTTTATACTCTAACAGTTTGGTGAAGCCTGTGTGTACACACACACACACACACACACACACACACACACACGACTACTGTAAAATGCTAATAATGGTTGTGCAGCTGGAGCAGTTTTCAAACTTCAGTGCATCTGAATACCCCGCAGGACCTGTTAAAGCACAAACTGCTGGGCCACATCCCCAGCTTCTGAGCCACTAGGTCTGGGTGGGGGCCCAGAATGTGCACTTCAGACAAGTCCCCAGGCAATGCTGACACTCTGGTCTGGGGGCCACACTTTGAAAACCACTGGCTAGTGTAGAAATATTAGGAGTGAATTTCTTTCCTGATTCTCCAAATTTTTTAAATGTTTTCCCATGTCTTGCATAATAGAAAATTACTTTATAATTAATTTTTTCTACCTGATTCCAGATCTGAACAATGGAACGTTTTCATAGAAGAATGGGCTTTGGTTAAAGCTGCCAAGAGATAGTGCAACTAGTCTGGGGTTCGTGAGCTCTGGTCTCTAACTGAATGGTGTGAAAATGGGGACCTGAAGAGTCTCCTCAGACCTTTGAATACTTAGTTGAACCTTAAATTAAACAAAAATAAGTCTCTATCTACCCCTGGTTCTTTTTTTCCCTTTAATATGTTTTTATTGAGTTTTTTAGAGAAAAGGAGAGGGAGAAAGAAATAGAAACACCAACATCAATCAGCTGCTTGCTGCACGCCCCCCACAGGGGACCAAGCCCCAAACCCAGGCATGTGCCCTGACCAGGAATCTAACCGGTGACCCCTTGGTGCATGGGCCGGTGCTCACCCACACCGGCCAGGCTATGCCCCTGGTTCTTCATCCACTAACTTAGAAGGCTCATTCTGCTATCCTTGAAAGAGGGAAAAAACTACTTAAGGACTTCAAATCCTTTTGAAACCATGGCTAATTCTCCAGGTATCCTCTGGATCTCATAAAAATCCAGTATTTCTACTGAGGCCACAAATTATACCTGTAAAGACCTTTGAGATGTTACCTTTGAAAGAGATTTGTTGAGCTCCTTTTGATCCGGGTGGCCAGGGAGGCCTCAACCCAATACTGGGATCCAGGTTCTTGTGACTGAAAAAGGAGGAATTGGAGAGCACGGCAGAAAGATTTAGCAAAGCACAGTAAATTTATTAAAGCGACAGGACGCACCTGAGAAGTAAGAGCAGGCGACCTCAGAGAACGAGATGCCCCAGTGGGGTCCGTGTGGAAGGTTTGTATTAAATGTGGTCAAAAGAGGGGGATGGGTGGTCCTAGGCTTCTGACACTGGTGGGTGACTGCTGGCAGGCTTGGCCTTGTCCCTCCTCTCCAGATAGTGGTGGTTTTTGGTTCTTCCGTAACTGTTATGGTGATTGGCCGGGGGGGAGGGGGGATCCCAAAACCATAAGGCAAATTTATGATAAAGACATTATAATGGCCTTGCTGGGTTATTGTTAGCTCAGTATGGCTGTCTGATCTGGTTCAGACTGTTTTTTGTGGTGGGTTTTTTTTGTGTGTGTGTGTTTTTTGTCTCAGCTACAGGAAATTGGGGAGAGGGAAGTGGGGGAACAGGTGGTTGGTGAATGTCGAGGCTTCAATGTTCCAGCCAAGTCTGAAAACGGTAGGGGTAGAGCTTGAGGCTTCTGTTCCCTGTTCTAATTTTCCTGCCCTACTTTTACTAGGAGGTATCATGGCAGAAGGCTTGGGGAATGGTAAGGTGAGACACCCAGACAACATGGACAGGGCCTTGAACCCCAGGGAGCATCTAGGCCAGTACCTGGAAGACATTTCTTATAGACAGTTACTGTGACTTAAATACAGAGGGGTGCATGCCCCAGACACTGAACATCACTCTCAAACCCGAGCGCCCCCCGTGGCTGCACAGAGCTGTGATGGGCTCTGTGGAGAAACACAGAAGCGCCATGTAGAGAAAGGGGGGGGGGGGTCTGAGGTCCATGTGGAAGAATCTTGTTTAATAAGAGGTGGCTGTAATTCAACATGCTGCCCCTCCTCTCCTGAGATCGAATCGATGTAAAATGGTAAATAAACCTAGATATGCTTTTAAAAGTTCCAGTTAAATGAAACCCCCACATAGCACCACCTCCCTCGTTGGGCAGGAAACTCGTGGTCAGCAAGAATTCCATCCCTCTGTTCCTGCACTGCTCCTCCTTGCCTTTTGACAGAGCTTCTGGCAGAGGCCTCTAGCTTGCACCACGCACTGCATCCCTGGCCCTTTCAGAGGGCCCTTGTTCCAAGGATGCAGTGGAAAAGCAGCAGCTCTCATCTTTTTGCCCTTCAGGCCCTGACACCTCTCCTCTGGCCCACACAAGGGCAAACTGCTCCTGACTTCATGTGTAAGCTCATTAAGCACAAGAAACACAGCAAAGCCCCAACTTCTTGTCTTACAGATGACAAAACTGAAGCCGTGGGAGGAAGTGACTTATTCACTGTTCCCTTTTCTACTCCTGCCTCTAGCCTCAAATCGGGGCAGAGGCTCCAGCCAGCGTTAATAAGTGCAGATGGGAACAAATGATGGAAGACTGAACAATTTATCACCGCCACGGATGCCATATTCTTGCCACGTGGGGCCTGATGTTCCACAGCCTTCACCCAATAGCCATGGACTGTTGTTCTGGTGTGACTAGCACTCAACATAAGATTTTGTGCCTTTGGGTGCTGCCAGGAGCCTTGGGCCCCCACCCAGCATGGCCAAGGCTCACAAGCCCTTTCCTAGAGATGGCAAATCAAGGGAAAAGCCATCCTCCCGCACCCACCCTGCAACAGATGCACAGAGAAACACACACTTTTGTCTCAGAGTGGTGGAATGTGTGGGCCTTTCCGAAGGTCAGGGCCTCTTCCTGCAAAAACCTCCCCTTCATTTAGCTCAACCCTATTAATCCAACCAGAGGAGGAGGGGGAGGGACAGGAGGGGGAGGGGAATGGAGGGGGAGGGGCTTACTCAAGCGGTGACTCACATTAGGCTCTTACATCTGGGCCCCTTTCATTATTTACATTCCATTTAAAATGCTTACAACTTCCCTAGCAAAACCTGCTAATGCATCTCCAATGCTCATCTCCAGTGCCTTTCCTTCGAAGTCTTTCTCCAACCTTCTAACCCCATGTCCTCTCTTCATCTGTGGAATCCCTAAGCCCTGATTGTGCACCTCTGCCATGAACTTGGTCCAACATGTACTGTAGATACTGATTGATGCACAGTATTAGAGTCTCAGCTCTTTGATTGCAGGGTCTTATGTTTACTTTGACAACTCTTGTCAGATAATACAAACATCCACTAGAAAGAGGCTAATTGCTGCTCCCTCGCTGTGTCTAAGCCTAGGTCTCCAGGCTCCTGTCGATTCTGAGTTCCCAGTGACCTTCCCATAACTTCCCCTCTGTTCATTCAGCTAGGATTGCTTTCTTTTATTTGCAATCAACAAATTCTAAATGATCCATCCCCTCCACCCCAAGCCCCTGTAATAATATGCTAATCTCAGTTCCATTTCTTGTTCGGATCTAGCAACTCAAACACAGCAATTTAGGCAACTATGGATCCTGCTAAGCCCCGCATTAGGCTCCGTTCTCAGACAAGGGTGGACAGATTGAGTGACAAGGAATACAGTGCTTTAGCAAATGTCAAGTCTCCCTGTAAGACATTGACATTCCAATTTACAAATCAAACCTTTTGTTTATTTGATTAATATGTGTCAAGCTGCCAAGGTCTGGACCTCCCAAGCCCCTTGGAATTGGCAGCTAACAAATAAATAAATGTCAAGCAACTGGACTCTGAGAAAGCAGGGTCTACTCCTGGAATGAGAACAACCTTAATTAAGTGTAATTGTTAGGGCATCTTTACCATTGGTTTATTTCTTCGATTCCTGGATGGGTATTATCATTAGAGATTCTGAAGGCATGTTGTTAACCCCGAACATAGGGTCTGGCTAGTCCGCCTATGAAGCTTGTGTTAAAGAGGCCAAGTTCTATTTTAGTAGCTAGTTAGCCATGCAGAGAAAAGCTATTCCTTAGTCAAGTGTGCATTCTACCCTGTCATGCATCCTTGGTACGGTGCATTCTCTTAATTACAGGAAAGTCATGGTAAGAAAGGAATAATTTAGTTCAGCAAAAAACCTGTCAACAAAACTAAGAATAGAGCTTTATATAGGAAAAAATGTATTCTGCTTTACTAGTTTTTAATAAGACAAAATATACTTTGAAAGGGATAAAAGGATACCTTAAATATATTTAAATAGATCAGTTATCTTTGATTGTTTGGGGCCTGTTTTTCATTGCCTTTAAAGAAATTATTGGTGGTTTTATTAAATGTGCATAATATGTATTTTCTCTGGCTCACATATTTAAAGCTGACTTCAGTGACCAGTCGAGTATAAAGCTATATTTTCAAAGAGCATTTAAAACATTTAAATTAACATTAAACCACCAGCTTCTCAAGAATATAAGTTTTCTCTCGAGGTTACATCACAGGAAGTTTGCCATGGAGGGAATTCCATCCTTTCAGGACTCCATCTACGGCTGACTTTGTTACTTCCCCCCTTAAGTCTTCCCCAAGTGACTCCTAATCTGGTGGTGCTCAAACTGTGGGCCCCACACCAGCAGCACCTGGGAACGCCTTAAATTAGCAAATTATAGAAGCCCCACCCCTGACCTACTGGATGAGCAGCTCTGGGGTGGGGCCCTGTCATCTGTGATTTAACAAGTCCTCCAGATGACTCTGATACATGTTCAAATTCAAGAGCCACTGGTCTCCAAGTTGTAGTGGTGGTGCTGGGGAAAGAGGGGGTGGAAGTCTTGGAAATCCCTCTCAGGCCAGAAGGCTCAGGCAGCCAAACATAAAACCTCTCCCTTATAGAAGCCCACTGGATCATTACAATGAACAGGTAATATTATTTTTATTACCCATTGGATCATTACAATGAGTAGGAGTTATTTTTTTAATTCCCCATTGAATCATTAAAATGGGCAGGTATTTTTTTATTATTATTATTCTACAAGGAAAGAAATTGAGACTAAATTATTAAGCAGTTTGGATAGCGATTTGGGGCCTGTATCAGTTTGCTAGGGCTGCTGTAACAAATTACCACAATCTGGGTGGCTTGAGACAACAGAAATTCATTCTCTCACAGTTCTGGGGGCCAGATGTCCAAATTCCAGGCGTTAGCAGGTTTGGTTCCTCTGATGGCTGTGAGGCAGACTGTCTGTGCCCCTCACCTGCCTTCCAGTGACAGCCAGCAATTCTTGGTGTTCCTTGGCCTCTAGATGCTGCAGTCCAATTTCTGCCTCTGTTACCCCCTGGTGTTCTACAGTGCCTGTATCTGTGTCTAAATTTTGCTTTTATAAGGACTCCAGTCATATTGGATTAAGGGCCCACTCTTTTCCAGCCTGACCTCATCTAAATTTAGCTAATTATATCTGCCATGAACCTATTTCCAAATAAAGTCGAATTCTGAGGCTGTAGGGGAGACTCATTTGGCCTGGAAAAAGAGAACTTAAGTTCAGACGACTATAAATTCAGAACTACTCTAGAGTGTTGGCTAAGCCCTTTCGGGCTCACAGATCTTCCTAAAGAAAAACTGGAGAAGTTTGCAATCCACTTACGTTATGAACAATTCTGACCTTTGGGGGAGATGGAGCTGGTGACTGAGTATCCACCAGTTCCCTTCTCAACCCCACCTTCGGGAAGCACTGTTAGCCTGGGGGTGCACCTCATACTTCATTGGTTTCTATTTAAGAATTTTGCTAGCCAGATAGTGGTAGAGCACTCAGACCTAGATTTTATCATGAAATTTTTTTTTAATGTTTTTAATGATTATTTTTAGAGAGAGAGAGAGAAAGGGAGAGGGAGAGAGAGATAGAAACATCCATGAGAAACAGATCAAGTGCCTCCTCTGCCTCCTGCACGCCCCCTACTGGGGATAGAGCCTGCAACTTGGGCATGTGCCCTGTCTCAAAGTCGAACCAGTGCATGGGGTGACACTCAACCAACTGAGCCACACAGGCCAGAACTGTCATGAAACTTTTCTAAATACAAGTAAACACTGAGAAATCTACACTAGGCAATATATATAAAAAAGAAAGCTCCAATTATTTCCATGAATGCAATTAAAGTGCCTCAGAAGTTAAATGAAAGGATCAACCCCCAAATAATTACCACTTCTAATTTCCTCCATTTCATTGAACATAAACTAGCATCAAATTTTCAATTAGATTCACTAAAGCATTGAGGTCTTATGTAATCAAAGTGTCCTCTCCCATTTAGTTTCCATTTGTGTAACACTGTGCATTATAAACAACCAAATATAAATTTTAAAATTTTCTAAATCTCTTTGAATACTTTGGGAATGGTTATTCTGTTTGGTTGTTGCAAGGGCCCTGAAATATTAATTTTTCTCAAAATATTTCATAGTAATAATTTACTCCAAAACTTTCCGTTTCTATCAAAAACTATTCAAGATGAATGTTAGCTATTTGAACAACAATTTCCAAAGCAAAATCTAAGACTCGGTAGGAAAATGTACAAAGATCACCTCATCTATATAACCAAAGAAGTTATATAAATAATTATGTATTGAAAAAGTTCAGTATCACTAGAAATGGCATTAAAATAATTCCAATTTCACTAAATTGGCAAAGATTTTTAAATATAATATTTATTTTGGTGAAAATATTATGAAACAAGAGCTCTATATACTCCAGGCAGAGTAAAATTGGTGTAATTAATGAAAAGCAGTCTGGCACTACACATGAACTTTACAAATGTACCCTTAATTGAATAATTTTATATCCAAAAATTACCATAATTAAATAGAAAGCCAGGCAATTAGCCATCAGGGAAATGCAAACCAAGCGATAATGAAGTAATACTTCATACCCACTAGGATGGCTATAATTAAAGAAAATAGATAATAAGTGTTGGTGAGGATGTGGAGAGTTGGAAAACCCCCTCATTGCTGGTGGGAATGGAAAATGGTGCGGTCACTTTTAGGCAGTTCCTAAAATGGTTAAACATAGTTACCATATGACCCAGCATTCCCCCTTCTGCTTGTATACCCAAGAGAAATGAAAACACATTTCACACTAACTTGTACATGAATGGTCATACCAGATTATTCGCAATATCCAAAAGTGGAAACAATCCAAATGCCCATTCTCTGGTCAGTGGATAAAGTGTTTGACTGCCATATAGTGTACTGTTATTGGGTAATAAAAGACATGAAGTCTTGAACATGCTACAATACAGACGAACCTTGAAAATATGCCAAATGAAAATTAGCCTGTCACAAAGGACTGCCTATTGCATAACTCCATTTATATAAAATGTCTAAAATAGACCCATCTAGAGAAACAAAAGGTAGATTAGTGGTGACCTGCGGCTGGAGGTGGGGGCAGGATAGAGGTTGGGTCTGATGACTACAGAGTGGGGTTCCGCTGGGGGGTGATGAAAAGGCTGTAAATGGACTGCGGTGGGGGATGCACAACCGGCTCTGACCCTGGACGTGCCATTCTGTGTCTGTGATTACCTCTGCACTTAGGAAAACGTCCCCTGAGACCGCCACCAGTCGCTTCCCCAGCTCCTCTCCTTCTCCCATTCTCAACTCCAAGGGAGCTCTGCTCGACCCCAGCCTGCTGTCTCCCCTCACGGTTCTCGTCCTTCTGCCCTGTCCCTTTGTCTTCCCCTGAATCCCGTTTGTCTGTCTATGAATGTTGTCTGATCCACAAAACAGACACCTAGGAACTGAGCCAGAAGCCCCTTTGAGAGGATGGAAACACAGCCAGCCACGAAGATCCCCTCGGCTGGTCAGGCGCGGGAAGGGTATAGACGCTCACGGGACAGGAACTCCTGTCCCCACCATCACAGTCCGGTTTTCGAAAGAGCCCTGAGGCTCCTCTCAGTCTCCTGCCTGGGTCCCCCCCTGCCCCCTCCTCCCCTCCCTTCCCCTTCCTGCTGGCATGTGGGTGAAATCAGTCTGCATGTGGGTGACGCTCAAATGCTTTCCCCCATCGGCGATCGGCGATCGGCTCAGTGGGGATGAGCCCCGCTTCCCTGGGCCAGCAAGTCTTGGTCTGAAACACTCAAGTCATTCTCAGGGTTCTTAGTGTCGTCGGTGGGGAGAGAGGCCAAGGTCTGGGTCAAGGTCAGAACATGCATTCTAAAGCAAGCTCGCTAAGGATCCATCAACGTGAAACACTGCAGCTTTCGTGAGCATCCTCTGGGCATCGCATTTTGTGGACGTTACCTCGTTGAATGTTCTTAGGCGGTGTGGGTTCCTATTCCTGTATATGAAGAGAGCTCTGCAATGTGTCTATCCAGTCATTCTGCCCATAGTTACAGTTTGGTGAGACGTGGAGCAGGAGTTCAAGCCAGGTCTGTGTCTCTAAGGACTCTTGCCCACCAGCTCCGTTTCCCTGCCCAGCACAATGTGCCAGGGCAGAGGCTCGTCTTCCTGGGGAGAGAAGAGCATTGAATGCCGCTGGGAAAAGGAATTTCTTTCGCGAGCTAAACCGGTGAAGCGCAAGACTGAAACTCTCTGGCGTCCCTGCACGGTGAAGATTGGTGTCTGAGGTAGGTCAAGGTGGGGACAATCCTGTGCCCTTTAGGGGACTTTCGCTAGATGGCAATTCTTAAAGACTGTCTTTTTTGGTGACGAGCAGACAGTTGCTGATGTGGAGTGATTCATCCGTCCCTGCTTTTGCCCTTTCTCCCCACCCAAGCTTGTCTCCACCAGAGGATGACCACCCTCAGGCTTGTTCTACCCGCCCAAGTTCCCTGGACTCGGTTACGATAGAGGATTCTGCTGCAGGAATTAATTTTTCTTTTCTCCTGCTGATGAACATTCGGGCTGCTTTCATTTGGGCCGGTTGTGAGGACGGCGGCTGAGGCCGTCCTCGAAGCGCACCCGTGCGAGCGTGCCCGTTGAGCTCTCGCCCCGGGGTAGCGCTGCTCAGTCACAGGACAGCGTATGTCCCCTTTTGTGATATAATGCCAAGCAGCTTTCCGCCGAGGTGCACTCCCCAGCAGCGCCTGACAGTCCCCCTTTGTCCCATACCCTCCCCGGAACTGGGTACCTGCAGCCTTTTTGACTAGTGATTCTGTAGCAATATCTAAGGATTTTTACTTGCATTTCTCTATTAACAAAGCATCTATTTATATTTTCATTGGCTCTTTTAATATTCTCTTTTGTGAAATACCCACTTAAATCTATCGCCCACGAGGGGTTTTCTTTTTCTTACTGATCTGTAGACATTCTCGCTGTATTCTAGCATCAACCCCTTTGTCGGCCCACCTGGCACAGCTCATTTTTCTCTACTCCACTCGTCTATTTGTCTTCGTTCAAGCGAGACCGGCCTGTCGTTTCCCGTTTTCATCTTGTCCCCGTCAGGTTGAGGTATTACGCTGGTTTAATAAATCATGTTGGGCGTGTTCCCTTTTCTCTTATTCTCTGACGGAGTTTCTGTAGTATTTTATTTCTTCCTTAAGTGACTGGTAAAATTCACTCCTGAGGCCGTCAAACCCAAACCCTTTGGAAGGTTCTCAGTTATAGATTTAATATTTGCCAAAGTTTCCATTTACTTCGTATCTGATTTATTCTGTTGTTCAAGGAATTTGTAGACTTTACATAAAATATTAAACTATATTAGCATTAAGTTGTTTATCACACTCTCTTATATATTTACTGTCTGTAAGTCCTATATTAACATTGCTTTCTTCCTTCCTGACGTTGGTTACTTTTGGCTTCTCTTTTATAATCTCTCAGAGGGTTTTGTCAGTGCTATTAGTTCTTCCAAAGAAGCAATTTTGGGTTTATTTCTTTTCTCTGTTTTATATTTGCTTCTATTTCATTAATTTCTGTTATCTTTATCCTTTCCTTGGTTTTACTTTGATATTTTTCCTAACTTGCCGAGAGGAACGGCGCGCTCGCTGGTTTTCAGGTGTCCCTGGCTGCACATAAAGTTACGAGCTTCCCTTCAAGCATAGTTTTGGTTGAAGCCTGCAGATTTGGATATGTAATAATTTAATTATTCTGTTCAACCTATTTCCTAATTTATATTGTATCTTTTGCCTTGACACATGAGTTATTGAGAAGTATATCGCTTAATTTTCAAATATATGAAAATTTTATAAATATCTCTTTATAATTGATTTTTAACTTAATTCCATGGTGTACACAGAACATTGTTTGTTATTTCATTTTTTGCTACTATTAGCTTCAAAGTTATAAATCTTTTTTAATGGTTACAGGTGAGGTTACCACATGCAGTCTTAACTCATTAGAGCGTCATGTTGATCAGTACTCTTGCCCTTCTCTTGGAAAATGCAAGGATTCTAGAATAGTGTAACTACTTACCTGCCTATTGACTTAAGTCTATAAGGCATTTTTATTATTGTCTTATACAGCCAATATTCACTCCAGTTTATTAATAAACATCCCTTTCCATTGCTCTTCCTTTCTTCCTGCTTCTCCCACCTTCCATCTGTGAACATTTTTATTCTGCCTGAAAAATAGCCTGTGGTATGTTATTAAATTTTTTTAATCTTTACTGTTGAGAGCATTACAGATGCGCCCCCCCCCCATTTTCCCCCATTGCCTCCCTCCACTCTGTTCCCATCCCCTCCCTCCCCCAGGCCTTCACTACACTATTGTCTGCATCTAAGTTCTCTGGTTAATCTCTTTTCACACACATACCCCTTCCCTCTGAGATCCGTCAGTCTGCTCCATGCTTCCATGTCTCTGGGTCTATTCTGTTCATCAGTTTATTTTGTTCATTAGATTCCACATATAAGTGAGATCCTGTGATATTTGTCTTTCTATGACTGACTTATTCTCTTAGCATAATACTCTCCAGGTCCATCCATACTGTCCCAAAGGGTACAAGATCTTTCTTCTTTACAGCTGTGTAGTATTCCATGGTGTAAATGTCCCACAGCTTTTTATCCACTCATCTACTGATGGGCACTTGGGCTGTTTCCAGATCTTAGCTATTGTAAACTGCTGCTATGAACTGGTGCATATATTCTTTCTGATTAGTGTTTCAGGATTCTTAGGATATATTCCTCTAAGTGATCACTGGGTCAAAAGGCAGCTCCATTTTTAATATTTTGAGGAAATGCCATACTCTTTTCCATAGTGGCTGCCCCAGTCTGCATTCCCACCAGCAGTGTACCAGGCTTCCCCTTTCCCCACACCCTCGCCAGCACTTGTCATTTGTTCATTTGTTGATGGAGCCATTCTGAAGGTGTGAGGTGATACCTCATTGTCATTTTAATTTGCATCTCCCTGGTGATTATTGACTTTAAACACTTTCATACGTCTTTTGGCCAATCCGTATGTCCTCTTTGGAGAAGTGTCTACTTAAGTCCTTTGTCCATTTTTTAATTGGATTGTCTTCCTTTCGTTGAGTTGTATGAGTTCTTTATCTATTTTGGAAATTTACCCCTTATCTGATGTATTCTTGGCAAATATGTTCTCCCAATACAGTGGGTTTCTTTGCATTTTAAAGATGGTATCTTTTGCTGTGCAGAAGCTTTTTAGTTTGTTGTGGTCCCATTTGTTTATTTTTTCCTTTGTTTTTCTTGCCCTAGGAGATGCATCTGTGAAAATTCTGCTACTTGAGCTGGCTAAAATTTTTATGGTTTCACAACTTACAATTAAGTCTTTTATCCATTGATGAGTTTATTTTTGTGTATGGTATGAATTGGTGATCTAGTTTCATTTTTTTTGCATGTACCTGTCCAATTTTCACAACACCATTTATTGAAGAGACTGCCTTTACTCCATTGCATGCTTTTGTCTCCTTTGTGAAATAGTAATTGAGTATAATGGCCTGGGTTGATTTCTGGGGTCTCTGTTCTGTTCCACTGATCTACATGCCTGTTCTTATGCCAGTATCAGGCTGTTTTGATTACAATAGCTTTGTAGTATAATTTTATATCTGGTATCATGATCCCTCCAACTTCGTTCTTTTTGCTCAAAATTGATGTGGCTATTTGGGGTCTTTTTTGGTTCTATATAAATTTTGGTATTATTTATTATACATCTGTGAAATATGCCCTTAGTATTTCAATGGGGACTGCGTTGAATCTATAGATTGCTTTAGGCAGCATGGACATTTTAATGATGTTAATTCTTCCAATCCATGAACACAGAATATGGTTCCACTTGTTTGTACCTTCCCCTCTTTCTCTTTTCAATGTCCTATAGTTTTTCAAGTACTGGTCTTTTACCTCCTTGGTTAAGTTTATTCCAGGGTATCTCTTTTTATTGTTGTTGCAGTGGTAAAAGGGATTGTTTTCGCCTGGTGTTTTCTTAAGAATATGGGTGCTGGTGGTCAATCCTTTAAGTTTTTTGTTCATCTGAAATGTTTTCATGTCAGTTGCATTCTTTAAGGGGGAAAATAAAAATTTAAGTGGGCAGTTCTTTTCTTTCAGTACTTCATGTATGTTTTGTGTGTGTGTTTTTTCCCATTTTCTTCTTGGTTCCCACTATTTCTCATGCAAAGTCAGTCCTCTAATCTTTGTACTGTGATGGTAATGTGTCCTCACACCTCCCCACCCCTGGCTGCTTTTAAGATTTTCTGGTTGTCGTTTGTTTTCAGCAGGTTAGGTAGGATGTGCAGAGGTGTGGATTTCTTTTGCTCATCCTATTGATAGTTTGTAGGACTTAATTTCTTCATTGGATGCTTTTCACCAGTTTTGTAACTTTCTTAGCCACTATATCTTCGATTACCTTCTTCATTGTATTTTTGCCCTTTGTCTATCCATGCTTCATTCTTATTTATCTTTTGTTAGCTATATTCCTAAATATGTTCCAGTTTTCATTCTTTGGCTGTTTGAGTTAGTATGTAAATGTATAATTGATTTTTTTGTATAATGAGCTTTTACAATGAGCTTGAGAAATTCATTAATTAATTATAATAGTTTATTTAAATATTCTTTTGGATTTTTCTAGGGATGCAAACACGTTGTGTGTGAATGGCATTACTCCCTTTCCGGCATTTAATCATTTCCATTGACTTCGAGAACCTGCAATGAAATGCTGAATAGCAAGTATCTTTATTCTGATCCCAGTGCGGAGTTTTTAATATTTTCTCATTAATTACTGCATTCGTTTATTCTTTTCTTGGAGGCACCTTTTGTTCTATTTAAGAAATCCCCTTCTATTACTAGTTTGCTAAGAGTTTGTTAGGCACATGGTTAAATTCTATCAAATATTTTCACTGCATCTATGAAATAATCATTTTTCCTTTTATTCTGTGAATTACATTGATTTTCAAATATCTGAGTAACCCTGCATTCCTGGAAGCAGCTTATTCATATTGGTTTTTTAATTTTTGTATATTGATGGAAATTAATATACAAATATTAAATTAGCACATAAATTAATATGTGCTAATACTTCTTAGGGCTTTTTTGCATCTGTGTTCATAAGAGTCATTGGCCTTTCACTTCCCTTTCTTGTAATATCCTTTGCAGGATTTTTCTTTGAGTCTTTCAGACATCTGAAGGCACAAACATTCTAAACTCATCATGGTACAATTTCAGGCCTGGAGATGGTTCTAAGGCAGCTGCGGTTCCTGAGGGCACCCCAAGCCCTGTTTGCCCTTTTCCCTATGAGGAGACCTGGATGCCAGCCCCAAACATGGATCTACCCGTCACCATTGCCTTGGCAGGCCTTACTTAGTCTTCAATTTTGTCTTCCTCAACTCTGGAAAATTTAAAAAGTGCTAGTTCTCAGCCCATCAGCTGTCTTTTCTAGAATTTACAAACCCCCCCAAGGAAAAGTGGCTCATAAGCCATGTTCACCTCTGGGGCTTTCCATCATTTCCCAGGGCTATGGTCTAGTTGGCCTTCGCGAAAGGTTGACCCAATTTCTTTGTACACCGTCACTGGAGTCAGAGGGCCGGGCTGCTTTTAAGTAATTCAGTGATTGCATAAAATAAGGTCCTGAGATTCACTGGTGGTCACCAAAACTTTCACTTCCCAAAGAGCAGCCTCTCTCCAGCGTGATGCAAGGGGTAGCAGAGCCAAAGCAAAGTTTGAAAAAATACAATATGCCACGGATGCTGTGGGTAAGAACTGGTGTCTAGTGAATAATTTTATTTAGGAAGAAACAATTCTCTTAACAGAGAATCACCTTCTTCCTTGAAGAGGGATCAGCAAGTGTGTTTATAGTGCTTAGCAACAGAATTGAAGATTTAGAACTTTCTTAAATAGAAAAAAATATTAAGTTGACATTTATGTAGGCAAAATATAATTAAGATGGGAAGCTATTGAATGAATAATTATGCTAGTACCATTAGTAATGTCATCAAAATCATCAACTCCTTAACTAATTCTACAGTCATGACCCTCAAATGTCTACATTGGCCTGGTGGGTGTTGGCTCCCAACCCATTTATTTTGTAGCAAAAAAAAAAAAAGTGAATGGCTCAGATTCGGAGTAATAATAAGTCATCTCCCCCACCTCACCCTCAGCCAGGAAAAATCAGAACGTAGATATGGCAAATGACCATGTTCAACCAAGTGCCCTTTTGTTCATAATATCTTATTTTTACATCTTTAAACAGGTGTTTCCTTTTAAGAAGATGTTATCTTTAAAAAAAAAAAAAAGAAGCCTAACAGTCTGTGCAAATGGAGAGTGTTAAAATAGGCTTCAAATAAACAGCTCAGGAAGACTCCCCGCCGATGATGATCTATCATGTGCTGGGCTGCTGCTCCTGCGGGGGAGCAGAGGCGGGCTCTGGCTGAGTAATAAACATATTCCCAGATAGATCACATCGCCAAATCCTTCACAGTCTCGAGAGTGAAAAATGAGGCTTTAAAGCGACCTCATGAACCACGCAAGAAATACTGAAGTACAGCAAACAGGACCTTGGAAGGGGGAAACGCAATGACCGAATTCCCAGGACGGCAGCCTGTTGTTACAGCAAAAATATCTGAATTTCCACGGAGCTCTGACGCTATAGGATCAAAGGACCGGTTCCAAGCAGTGACCAAGATAGAAAAATTGTATCTTAGGAGGTAACTGGAGAACACACGCCTTAATCTATCCTATACATGGCTTATCATCAGAGTCGGCGAACACTGAGTTCCCAGAGCATTCGCGGCGCCTGCAGAGGCTGCTGTGAAAAGCAGAGGAGCGCCCGTCCTCGCCCCAGACGCTCCTGCAGACGAGCAGGACGCGCGGCCCATTCGCCTTCTCCGGGCAGGTATCTCTTATTTTTCTTTCTCCAATATGGGATTCTTAGCATTCACCCTCCAAATGAAGGTTAAATTGAGAGGATTTAACCCTTTGCGATCGTATGTCTGCTCTCAGCCACCACAGCAAGGAACCGTGTGACTCTTAACTCCAGTCATTCATGTATCAGTTCATAATTTCTCTGAAAGCTCTTCATTCCGACCAGTACGACACCCATGTCCAAATTCAATACAACCGCAAACGGTTAAATGTGTCTTTGAAGAAATGGAGGAGAAAGCAAGCTGGATGCCTGCGTGCAAAGATGCCCCAGTGTGGGGAGCTGAAGGAGCTCGGAAGCGAGAATGAGGGCCGGGGGCAGCCCGGGACGCGGGTCAGACACGCCTGAAAATACAGGCTCCCTCTCTTTCTACCGGGGTACGAGGCTCTCTCAGTTTGTCTTTTGTTTCTATAGACATAGAAGTTCACAGAAATATTTCTCTACGTTAAGAAGATCTATTGGCAAGTCAGATGACAAATGATAGCCAACCCTTGTCCTCGGTGTAGGACAGGGTTGCATGGAGTCTAAAACTTATGCAATTGCGGAGGCCTCTTTATGAAAAAACACAGAATTACAAATGCAATGTTAGGTCAAGGGCCTCAGAGCCCCAGAGCCCTGACGCTGGAGCTCCCTGTCTCTACAGCAGACCCGCCTCTGCTCCGTGTCTCAGCCCCGGCTAACCGATACCCTTAGGGAGACCGACCAGAATCGACAGATCTTCTGATGTTTTAAGAATAGGCAGAAATCTGGATTTTTATGGGAAATTTCCCCCACTTTTAAATGTTGACAAGCAATTTAAGTTTTTAAAAAAATAACGCTTTGTAAGACTTTGGCTATCACTTCGGCACCTCTGGCAAGTTAAGTTATTCAGTGACTGAGGTCAAAGGAGGATTGTTGCCCAGGTCACTCAGTGCCCCTCCGGCGGCCCCCCGGTGCGGCTAACGCAGCTGGAGCAGTGGCCCACGTCTGACGGCCTTGAGCCTGGATTATGTTTGGGGTGAGGAGCTTGAGAAAACAGTACAAGCATAAAGAAACTGTTAGAACAGGGTGGCAGACGGAGACGGCAGATTGAATGTGGGAGAACCAGGAACGATTTCCAGACCCCTTTCTTTGGAAATAGATTGAATTATGGCCCCCCGCACAGTGATTTGACGGCTGGGGTGCATGGAAGACTTTAAGGCAGCATTTCTGAAAATGTGGTCCACAGGCCACCTGACCCTGGAGTAGCCAGCGTGCTGGCGAAAATGCAGACAGCTGGCCCGACCCAGAGCCCCGTGTAAGTCTGTGAATGGGGCCAGCAATGTTCCAGGTGATTCTTAGACAAAATGGCATTTGAGGAACACTGGAGAGAATATTTTTTTTTTCTTTAATATATCTTAATTGATTTCAGAGAGAGAGAGAGAAACATCAATGATGAGAGAGTCATTGATCAGCTGTAGCCCGCAACCTGGGCATGTGCCCTGACCGGGAATCGAACCCCGATCTCCTGGACCCTAGGTCAATGCTCAACCGCTGAGCCACTGCCGGCTGGACGAGAATCTTTTTTTTTTTAATCTAGCCTACGGCTGTCTATTAGGATGGATACATGTGGAAGCTTCTACACTTCCAGTTACCAGAATTGGTACTTCTGAAAGGTTCAGTGAGCTGGTCTTCAACCCTCGACTGCCTTCTCACGGCCCTCACGCTGTCAGTTCCACACCGGAACGGCCTCCAAGCTGCCAGCAGAAAGAGCCGCTGACACTTTCAGAGCCATATGTAAGTGAAACAAGCCAAGTCCCCGAAGGTCTGACCCCTGACTTCCCCTCGACATCCTTGCTGACACAAAGCAACCTCAGCTGTATTTTGTTGACACTTAGCAGATGAAGTGTCCTGAAAACACAAGGCTCTTTATATGAATCAGAAAATGCTTACCAAGGACGGTGTCAATACTGGAGCCTTCTTATTAACACATTCTTGATTACACTAACTTTGTTTCCAAGTCTTTTTCCCACCCCCACCCCCACCCCCCAAAATCCCAAGTGTTCTGTGCCACAGGAAGAGTGTGTCCCCGTGGCACCTCCCTGCCCTGCCCCACGTGGCCTGAGCGTAGAGCCTTTGGGCTGCCCTTGCCCTCATTTGTATGAATAGTTTGACATCATTTGTGTATGTGTTTTATTTCCCTATCAGAATTGTAACTCCTTAAGAGTAGAGCCCACATGTGATTTAATAAAAAGTCAATATCAAACAGTTGGGGGGTGGAAGGTAAGATATGATTAAGGATGTGGCAGGAGGGAAGATCATGAGATGCTGAGAAACTGAAAAGCCAAGTCACACCCTGACAAAGGCAGAACTGGGAGGGTCTGTCTGGCTCTTAGGGCTCCTTAAGTCATCTGAGCCTGAGACGAGACAGAGCCCACGCAGGAAGGGAATCTGCACAGCACACCCTCTTTTTTGGTCCCAGTCCTTGGTGCAACCAGAGGCTGTCTCTCTGCAGGGGACCAATGTGAGGACTAGTCCTCCTGAGGCACTGTTCAGATTCTTTATTTGGGTCACTGTTTGGGTTGAATTGTGCCCCCTCCCCCCCAAATTTACAGGTTGAATTCTAGTCCCAGCGCCCTGAATGTGACTATACTTGGAGATAAAACCTTTAAAGAAGTAATTAAGTTAAAATGAGATCATCAGGGTGGGCCCTCCTCCAACATGACTTGTGTTCTTATAAGAAGAGGAAATTCGGACACAGAGAGAGACGCCAGGGTTGGGATTCACAGAATGAAGAGGCAACAAGAGGGCCGCCACCTGCCAGCCGGCCTCAGAGGGAGCCCACCCTGCTGGGCTTCTCCCCACAGAACTAGGAGAAGTCAAGTTTCTGTTGTTTACGCCCCCGATCTGTCATGGCAGCCCTAGCAAACCAATACAGTCGCGTTAACGAGCTCTTCAAACACGGAGGGTTACGATCCCAAGTGGCTCCTGGCCCCTTATTTAATGGTGGGCCTACGTCTGTGATCTAAAAGCATCTCGATCGCAAGGTGGCAGAGGAGGCAGCTGGGCTTCAGCAGCATCGGGGGAGGCCTGAGGTCGCTGCTGGCTGTAACGTTGCCTGGCCTCCCAGGGCCTGGGAGGGGACCAAGAATGAAGGTGACTAGTGAGGAGTGGGTACCAGCCGCACATGAGAACCAACTGGACAGCTTTCAAAACTGCCCATGATGCCTCTACTCAACCCCACACCTACCAAATAAATGGAATCAGAGTCTCGGAGGGTGGCGTCTGGGTATCTGTTTTTTACTATTTTTAATTTATCTTTTTGTTGAAAGTATTACAGATGTCCCTATTTTTCCCTCTTGACCCCTCCCCCCCGCTCCCACCCCCTCCCCAGGCCTTCACCACACTATTATCTGTCCATGGGTTATGCATATATGCATATAAGTTCTTTGGTTAATCTTTTCCCGCCCCCCCCAACCCCTTCCCTCTGAGATTCATCAGTCTGTTCCATGCTTCCATGTTTCTGATCTATTTTGTTCGTCAGTTTATTTTGTTCATTAGATTCCTCATATGAGTGAGGTCATGTGGTACTTGTCTTTCTCTGCCTGGCTTATTTCGCTTAGCATGATACTCTCCAGGTCCCTCCATGCTGCCTCATAGGGTAAGAGATCCTTCTTTTTTACAGCTGCATAGTATTCCATGGTCTAAATGTCCCATAGCTTTTTAATCTACTCATCTACTGATGGAGATCTGTATTTTTAAAAAATTTTCCAGATTACTATAATAAGCAGCCAGGTCTAAGTAGCATGGGGTTAGGGGATACATTTCATTTTGTTCTTTGTATTTTGCTGAGAATCTCTCTGATACTGAGAACCAGGGGCAGTTCGCTGGTTACAAAGGCCCATTTACTAGGCTATAGGACTCGAAGAACATACCATTCTAGACATTTAATAATGGGAAAAGCCAAGCGATGTGGCCACAAGCACACGCAGACATGCAAACACAGGCACAGGCTGCAGATATGGTGGTTCAGGTCCAGACCACCCCAGTAAAGCAAGTACCACAATAAAGTAGTCGTAATTCTTCTGCTGATGGAGGTCTTGCCTTTTTGTAAAAAATGCAACATCTGTGAAGCACAATTAAACGAAGAGGGGAAAAACGAGGCATGCCTGCATTTATAATTATTATCCTGCGGTGATCCTTTCGGGTTTATGAAGCACTTTCCCCAACAGGGTCTCACCCGGTCATCATGGATACTAGAGAGTCTATTGATGTTGTCCTGTTTCCCAGATGAGGGAAGCAAACCTCCTTGAAGGTAAAGAGGATCACCCTGTGCGGCCGTGTGGGTTGGGCCCTACGCAAGAGCTCCCAGGCGAAGGCGCAGCGGGGCTGAGACAGGGCCCATGTGTGCACTGAGTTCAGCCCTGGCTCAGGGCATTACCCACCCTGAAGAATGTCCAGTTTTTTAAATTCACAAAAAGGCCTTGTCTGTGTCAGTAGCAGGCCCCCAAAATGGAGGGGGTGGGTAAGCAAGCCTGAAATTCCTCCCCACCACTGTGTAGTCTAAAGCCTGCCATTGGCACTGAGGAAGGGCTTGTGCACGCTCTGGCAGCAGGCTCTTCCTTGCTGCCCCCCCCCCCCATCCACAGCCAGGGTCACAGGGGCTGGAGCAGCCTGAGGGAGTGTGACACAGGTGGGGAGCACTGGTCTCAGAATCACAGGGTTTGGGCATGTTTCAAGGGCCACTACTGTCCAGGAGACTTTGAGCACCATGCTTAGTTTCTCTGGGCTTCAATGTCTCTCCCTCTTCTAACATTTTGTATGTTTTAACTTACTATTATTATTGGCTTCCTAAAACTGTCCATTGAATCCCAGCTCTATAGGAAGAAACAGTTAGGGAGGGACTGCCAATCCCACTTTAAGGAGACATTCAGATCTACTAGAGAAACACTTCATCTCTGCTCATTCTGTAGAGAGGTCACGATGTTGTCTCAGCGACATAATTTTCTTCCACAGCCACCCACTCTGGAAAAAACCATGAGCACAGGACTGTGCTGAACTTTGGCTCTGGGGCCAGAATAATATGGAAGGACTGGGGCTGGCCATCCCTGGATCTCCTAACAAGGAGCACACAGAGGGGGAGGGAGGTGCAGAGGAAGATGCCAGCTTAGGACCACATTCTGGTGAAGGTGACTTTTTATTTATTTATTTTTTTTAAGCATAGTTTATTGACTTTTAGAGAGAGAGGAAGGGAGAGGGAGAGAGAGAGAGAGGACCATCAATGTGAGAGCACAGGTCGGATCGGCTGCCTCCTACACGCCCCCTGCTGGGACCAGAGCCTGAACCCGGGCATGGGCCCCGAGCGGGAATCGAATCGGTCACCTTTGGGTGCACAGGAAGTTGATCAAACAACCAAGCACACCAGCCGGGGGCGAGTCTAAACGCCAGGACGTTTAACCAGGTGTCTTGCCTCTCCTCATGATCAAGCGGGTTAGCAAGCACAACACAGTCCTGTCTCCTGGAAGATTTTCTGGGGGTGACTGAGACACACGTTGTAATGCACAGAAGCACAGTAGTTAAAAATAAAATAACACTGTGTTTCTTTTGACATGTCTAAATCTTAATTAAGCCTCTCAGCATTCTCCCTTTAGGTGTCCATTTCTATTACGATGTTCACAATGCCACCAAGGTAAAATCGGCTCTACGATGGCACATCCGCTTTAGAAAACAGTCTGGCAGCTCGTCAGAAGGTGAAACATAAATTTTCATATGATGCAGCAATTCTATGTTTAGTTATCTAACCAAGAGAAATGAAAACATGAAACTTAAACATGAGTGGTTATAGTAGCATTATTCATAACGGCCAAAAATAGAAAAACAAATATCTCCCAACTGATGAATGGATAAATAAAACGTGATGTGTCCATACAATGGAATATTATTCAGCAACAAAAAGGAGTGTTATTAATACATGCCACGGCATGGATGAACCTCGAAAACATCATGCCAGGTAAAACAAGGCAGTCATAAAGACCACATGATTTGCTTCCATTTATAGTCACTGTCCAAAATACACAAATCTATAGAGACAGAACATAGGTTAGTGGTTTCCTAGGGCGGAGGGCGGTGCGAGAAGAGGGAGCGAAGGGGAGTGACTGCTAATGGTAGGGGCTTCTTTAGGGGTGGTAATTTAAATGTTCTAAAATTGATTGTGGCGATGGTTGCCTAATTCTGTGAATGTACTAATAGTCACTGAATTGTACCTTTTAAATAGGTGAATTGAATGATATGTGAATTTTATCTTCAGGTGTTATTTTGAAAGTAACTATACAGAAGCAAACCACTGGTGTAAGTAAAAGGGAATCTCCAGTCCAACCTGAGTACATAATTTTTTGGTGCTTTATTTGAACACACCCTGACATTATCTAGTGTCCACTAGTGTCCGCTAGCTCTTTAATTCAGAAAATGTAAACTCTCAAGTGCGCTGCTGGCCACGCTTGGCTGTAAAACACCAAAGCCGCACAGGCAGGGGCCCCTAAGGGGGGATGGAACTACCCGAGAACACCAGCCCATCTCTGCCTCAGGGCAAGGCCCTGGCTGAGCCTCCCAGGAACAGGAACAAGGCTACTGGCCCTCCACCCGACCCCCGGCCAGTGCATCCTGAAAGAAGATCACGTCTCAGGGTCAGGAGCAGCTCTTTCCAAACCGTGTGTGTGTGTGGGGGGGGGGGGGCTGAGGTTTCCGTCATGCCTGAGAATCACCGATTAGAATGCAAGACCTTCAAAGGATAGGGCGTTGAGAACGAGAGGAGATGCAAACATGAACCTGGTGCTGCACGCCAGGGGCTGGGGAGAGAGATTTAGCAGGAATAGAAGTTCTCGTTGTTCTCTGAAGATAAGGGCCCCGCACCTTGGGGGTAAGATAGACTTGAGGTGCCTTGGGACACTCAGGCAGTGACCTCCAGCAGTCAGACATGCAAAAGTAAAGGCAGAGCTAAAATGGCCAGAAGTCAATTGTGTAGGATCATCCTTCATGCACTTTTCTACTCATCCAGTCACTC
The DNA here is from genome assembly GCF_964146895.1 of Miniopterus schreibersii. Classification (NCBI taxonomy): domain Eukaryota; kingdom Metazoa; phylum Chordata; class Mammalia; order Chiroptera; family Miniopteridae; genus Miniopterus; species Miniopterus schreibersii. The sequence continues at coordinate 53,701,755 of NC_138111.1, read as the reverse complement.
AGCACTCACTGAAAGAATGTTGGTGAGTTCCTACTAAGTGCAATATTGCACCAGCTCTGGGGAGACAGGTCCGCCCTTGGGATCCTACAGCCTCATGGTCCAAGCCAGTCACAGCTGCCCTTAGATCCAGGGGGCCCCTTTGCCCCTTGTAAGAGTAACAGCTTCTTATTTTATATAACACCCGAGAGATTTCAGAAGCGCCTACGGGTACACTCTGCAATCTTGACAAACAGGCAAGAAAATTATCCCCACTGTGGACAGATGGAGAAATAAAGGGTTAAGGGACTGATTCCAGGTCGCTCAGTGGGGCAAAGCTGGACGAGAATCCAAGTCTTCTGATTTCTTGTCTGATGATCTTTCTGTGGCCACGTGAAAACCAATCATCAGAGAAAGGAAAAACCCAGCGCCCGCCGCCCCCGTGCCGCACGCGGACGGGAACTGGTCAGGAAGCACAGCTAAGGCGGCGGCAGTGTCCGCGGGCCCGTCCTCCCTGTGACCCCCGGACAAGGCCATGCCGGCAGGAGCAAGGGCGACCAGGTGGCCCGGATGCGCTTGGCAGCTCAGGTGTTCTGACTCGGCACATTCCCCTGGAAATGAGCTTGGAGCAGCAGCTTGGTCATTGACCTCCCACGAATTCCAGAGACAGCCAGACAGGAATCTACTCCCCAGACAGGAATCTACCCCCAGACAGGAATCTACCCCCCAGACAGGAATCTACTCCCCAGACAGGACTCTACCCTCAGACAGGACTCTACCCCCAGACAGGACTCTACCCCCCAGACAGGAATCTACCCCCCAGACAGGACTCTACCCCCCAGACAGGAATCTACCCCCCAGACAGGAATCTACCCCCCAGACAGGACTCTACCCCCCAGACAGGAATCTACCCCCCAGACAGGAATCTACCCCCAGACAGGAATCTACTCCCCAGACAGGAATCTACCCCCCAGACAGGAATCTACCCCCAGACAGGAATCTACTCCCCAGACAGGAATCTACCCCCAGACAGGAATCTACTCCCCAGACAGGAATCTACCCCCCAGACAGGAATCTACTCCCCAGACAGGAATCTACCCCCCAGACAGGAATCTACTCCCCAGACAGGAATCTACCCCCAGACAGGAATCTACTCCCCAGACAGGAATCTACTCCCCAGACAGGAATCTACCCCCAGACAGGAATCTACTCCCCAGACAGGAATCTACCCCCAGACAGGAATCTACTCCCCAGACAGGAATCTACTCCCCAGACAGGAATCTACCCCCAGACAGGAATCTACTCCCCAGACAGGAATCTACTCCCCAGACAGGAATCTACCCCCAGACAGGAATCTACTCCCCAGACAGGAATCTACTCCCCAGACAGGAATCTACTCCCCAGACAGGAATCTACCCCCCAGACAGGAATCTACTCCCCAGACAGGAATCTACCCCCAGACAGGAATCTACTCCCCAGACAGGAATCTACTCCCCAGACAGGAATCTACCCCCAGACAGGACTCTACCCCCCAGACAGGAATCTACCCCCAGACAGGACTCTACCCCCCAACAACACAACGCCATTCACTGGCTTGTCCAACCCCCGACCATCCTCCTTCGTTCTGCTGGGGCCAATGGAACGCAAGTGAAGTGTGGCTGTGGGTTTCCAGAAAAGCTTTGGTACTTGGTGCCGGTGCTACCTGCTTTCCCCTCCCTCTTCCATCCTTGACTCTCGCAGCCATGAGGAAAAGGCCAGGACCACCACAGCCGTGCTGTCCCTGACGCCACCGGGCTGCTGGGCCGATGCCGGCAGCCTTCGTGCTGCCTTTATATGTGAGAAAATCAACCCCGTTTTAAACCACCCCAGACAAATTCTGTTACTGTAAATGCATTCTTGATTAATATACTGTGGGGTGTTTGAAACCAGGCCTATTCAAATCCTGACTGGTTGGAAAATAAGTTACTTGACTTCCTTAATCCTCAGTTTTCATCTGTAAAATGGGAATAATACAACAGCCTCTTAGGGTTTTTAGAAGGCTAAAATAAGGTAACTATGAAGGTACCTAGAATATTGCCTGGCACATAGCTCCCTCCCCTTAAGAATCCTGAATTTGTTATTTTGATAATTGCATTACTGCTTCCTTTTCTTTTAGGTACATTAACCTAACCTGCCAAGAAACTGTCAATGATTTTTAAAAATACATTAATAATTAAGATATATTTTAGCTTATACACTTTTCTATATTTTAGGCAATTCATAAAATCTGTCTTCGTGTTATGACATATAGTACAAGTGTTTCTGAGAGCGTTCCTTTCACCCATAATGAATATTTGTTAAAGTGAGATAATATTGAGTAAGGTCACAGCAGCTAATGAGAGTTTCTTGGACACCTTTTCCTGGTTTCAACCCCTTGCTAAATATTCCAAATGCTAAAAAGATAATAAAAAAAAGATGTGGTTCTTTTCTCGAGATGTTTGATTTCTAATAGAGGTATATAAAAGGTTTTTTTAAGCTTCTGTAAGCAGGGAGTGAAATTAAAAGCAAAAATCCCATTATGAATTTCAAATGAGTTAAGTAATTCACTGTAAAACAGCACTTTTGTTCCAATAATTCATAACTTATGCATTCAAATGATTTATTATCAAAACTGAAATGAAGAGTTTTCTTTCATTCACAGAAGGAAGCTGCATTTCTCATTTTAAGAGTATTATAGCACATGGCTAAGAGCGCAGCCTCCGGTGTCAGACTACCTGGATTCAAACTCCAGCTCTGACAATTAATGGCTAATATGCACTTGGCTGAGGGATTTAACATTTCTGTGCTCCAGATCCCCATCTAAAAAGTGGGGATAATTTTTTACTCTACCCCATAGGGTCATTATAAAGGTGAAGTGAGTTGTGAACAGGGCCTGGTCCCTGTAACCACTAGACACGTCGACTAAACAATAACTATTTTCCAGGGTAAAACTAGTTTGTACTTATTTCCAAATAATATTTCAGCTGCTTGAAGGTTTCTCTCTCTTCTGCGCTCTAAAAGGATGGCTGGGGGCTTTCCGTTTTTCCATCACCCTGTTTCTGGTTGATTTTTAGTGATCTCCCCTCCCCCAGTCCCTAGAATCAGAAGAACTAAGCCAGGCACAGGTGGCCAAGTATTGAAGGTGACCGTGGCACTTGAGAAACCCAGAAAACCACCCAGGGACTTGGCAGTTAGGGGAAAGCCAGAGCACAGAGGCTGCTGCTTGTCCTGCCAAAGCCACTCTGCACGGGAGCTCAGACAGGCCCCCACCTTGTCCCAGCCCAAGGAGGGTGAGCTCCAGGCCTGCTCTGCTCTCCATCTGCTCACAAACCACAGGCGGCCCCGGTCTCTTCCCCCCACCCCCATGGTGCCTTTGTCCTACCTGTCTCAAGGTGACCACAGCCGTGAAACAAGTGTCAAACAGAAGCCCCTCTAAGCGCTCCTTAGTCCCACATATCCCCTCACCCATCAGGGAAGCAGTTTAAACACACCCCTCAGGGCGAGTCTGACTCCTCTCAGGCCAAGAGAGCCCGATTCTTGAACACAGATATAAGGAAAGACAGTTTTGGGTAACTCTACCACAAAATGGGACAAAATGGTAAAAACCAATTTTTAAAAGTAGTTTGTACTGATTTCGAGTCTAATGCGTAAAAAGGCAAACAATTCAATTTGCAAAGCCCTGTCAATTGTCAAGATAACTGACTCACAAACTGCATCGTATCACCTGATTTGGCCCAAGGTCCAAACGAACGACATTTGGGACCACATGTCACTGCACATCTCTTGAACAACAGAAACTACTGGGAACATTCGTTTTCAAAGTGGAGACTTAGAAAACTAACATTTCATGAATTTGATGTGAACGCGAGCCTGGAGGAGGAAGTTGCACGCGCTGTGAGTTACCGCCCCCTGGTGTCCACTGACACTGCGGACGCGTGCATTTGGTTGGGAAAGGACAGCACTCGGATGGTGACTCGCTGGCTTTCCTTTTAATTTTGATGAGGATGGTTTGGTTTATTTGATGTCCAGTGAATTCTCACTGTCCTCTTAGGTCGCATTTAGTAATCAGAATAGTGAGCTTACAAATCAAGGAACAAACACGGAACAAAACGAGCCTGGCAGCGAGGATTCGGTGACTCAAGGGGCTGCTTTGACGAGCAAACCCCTTTAGAGCACTCCAAAATTGATAGTATCTGAAAAAGAAAACGTGCCCCTAATTCCCAGTGAAGACTACCCAGGCAGCTTTCTATATTAAGGACTAACTGTGCTCTGCCCCTGGATCTTGGCTCTTGGCTAGCTCTTGGCATTTTCTGCCCCCACGGTTGCCAGACAGGGAACCACGAGCCCATCGGTTCATCTCCAGACAGCATCTCGGGTGAGGGGTCTGGTTGGGGCAGGGGGTGGGTGCGCATTCCCCAGCTGCACCCACTTCAGATAAAAATGACAGGTGGGTCTCAGTGAGATCTGAGCGTTTCCTCAGACTCCTGTGAATCTTATGCCAATTTTTTGTCACCAGCTGCTGGCTCAAAGGTCGGGTTAGGTTTAGAAGATACACACGTCCCCAGCAGCCATGCCGATCACCAAAGACACCAGCCCTTAGCTCCTTCAAAAGGAGCCCGCGGGGCTGCAGAAAGGAGAAGGTAAATCTACCCGCGTGCGGGGACGAGTGGGCATTTATAATCATTAGATGTATAGAAATTACATTTGTCCTAAATTAAATTAAAAATTTTGAGCCCTGTTCTGTTAGGCAGGTGAGATGTCGGTCAGGCTCTTTCCCTGGGTCTCCTACAGCCCCACCTCCATCCCAGCCCCAGAGCAGCCCAAGGGCCCGAGGAGTCTTATGCAGAGAACAACACTCAGGAGACGCCTGCTGACCGTGGATCCACGCCTGTGGGCACATGTATGCAGTGGGGGTGGGTGAGGAAACTGAGGCATAAAGTCATTAGATAATTTGCTTCCAATTTCACAGCGAATCCACAGGAGAATCATGGCTAAAAGTTGAATCTACTGACCGTTCATGGAAGCTCACATACTTTAAAAAACAACAACAAACCATTATATTTTTATTCATCTCTTTGGAGTTGTGACCCACACTTTATTGTATGTTTTGTGGCATCACTCACCTCACCCTTACCTCCCTCCCTCAAAATAATAATAATAATGCCTGTCACTTATGGAGTTGTGCTAAGTGCTTCCCATTCGGTTTGATTTGGTTTGACCCTTACATCAATACTACCAGTGATGTTATTATCCCTATTTTACAGATGAGGTTCAGAAAGGTTAAGCAACATGCCCGTGGTCGCACAGCCAGTAAGAGGCAGAATTAGATCTTGAGTTTGTCTGGCTCTAAAACTGATGTGATTAACTGCCATGCTATGTTGCCTTTCCTAGTAAAATAAGGAGAAGGGATAAAATTGTATATTTTTTAAAGACTAAAATTGAATCAAAACATTAGTGTTTTTTCTCGTGGGAGAATTTTAGGTATTATTTTGCAGAACCACTGGTTGGAGTTCCTATGTTAGTCTTTACTTTTTCAGTAGCATGCTTGCATAGTAGATAAATTCATCTCCAAAATGCAAGTGTAAAATTATTACAGTTGCATGATAGTAACTTAGAGCTAATAGTCTAAGGCTTCTTGCAATGAAAATATTACCAATAATAATTTCACATTCTTATAGGGCAGTGTGGAGATGTGTGTCTTATATCCCATCCTCGGACAATGCTTGCCTGCATGGACCTCTTTTTCCCTTGGTCTCCATTTTAAGAGGCTTCCAGATTCTCATGATAGACTTTAACAACCTAAGAGTGAAATCTCACGGCCCTTGAAGAAACATTGAAGAAAATATAGAAGAAACATAGGTACAATTTTTAAAAAGCCAATACAGAGTGGAAAAAAAAGTATAATTTCACCTTCAAAGAGAACTTTTGAGCAGCTCAGAATTTAAAGATGGAAATATCTTTTATTCAAGCCTGCCACCTTGAGGTTAATTAGAGAAATACTCAGGCTTTGGGGGAATCCATACCATATAAAAGGAGCATAGTTGTTTGAAATGAGACTGTTTTTTAACTGCAAGAACAATTAGAAACCATGAATTACTGTCGGAAACATGAACCCCAAGCTTGCCACTATGGGCGCGTTAACAGTCAACACTGCTTGCTTGGATCATGGTTTTGCCAGTGCCCTGAGCCGGAGACCACCAGAAATACACGCAGAATTGGACAAGCTGGTTCTTACCGTGGCAGTGACCGAGAGCACACGGGACGGGGCGCCCGGGGTGTCAGAAAAGACCTAGGATGGAAGCGGGCTCTGCTCTGGATTGGGTGCTTACATCTGCGCGGTGCATTTGACATAAACCAGCGTTGGTAACTTTTTATTAAGTGAAGTTCACAGTTGCATTTCCTTAGCTTTTACCTGTTTCCAGGATCCCATCCAGGCACCCAGGACACTTAACTGTCACATCCCCTCAGGCTGCCCTGGGTGTGACAGTTTCTCAGACTGCCCTAGTTTTTGATGACCTTGGCAGTTTTGAGGAGCACTGGCCAAGTATTTCCTAGGGTGTCATTGGCTTCTGTCTAGTGTTTAATTCATGATTCAACTGGAATGATGAGTTTGGGGGAGGAAAGCCAGAGATAAAGCGCCACTTCCCTCACATTGCATCAAGGGTACATACTGTCCGTATGGTTTATCACTGTTGGTGCTGGCCTTGATGCCTGTGCGGTATTTGTCACGCTTCTCCACTGTATAATCATTACCTCCACCCCACTTCCACACGGTCCCCCTCGGAAGAAGGCATTATGCATAAGGGTCGGGGTTGAGGTGCCCCCACCCCACCCCCACCCCCGCCACAACAGATCATCTACATTAAGTGTTTAGACTTCTCTGCACACAAGGTCTGTCAATTTCCCTCCATTTATTTACTTATGCAATTACTTGTTGGTGTTGGCCTGGACTCACCGATATTTAGTTTGTAGTTTGGGTTGTCGTCCAATAAGACTCTATTTATTTTGTTGATCAAATTGTTCCAGCTTTGGTCTTGGGAAATTCTTCCACTTGGCTCCCGAGTCTCTTGGACAAACCCATCCCCGTAGGGGTATTTGTTTTGTTTCTCTTTGAGCATTTTGTTACTTTCTGGGACTATAAGATGCTCCAGGCTTATTTTGTAAATTTCTTGCCCCAGGTCTAGGATCAGCCATGTCTCCATGGAGCCCAGGTCTTTTTTTTTTGTTTTTTAAATTAGGAACCAAGATCTGGGTGCTAGGTGTGCTTATTGCTACCAGGATGATATTGTTCCTAGGCTGTCTCAGCTAACGGAGCAAGGAAATATATGTGTGCGTGCTGACCATATATATACTTATCTGTAAGTATTTCTGTATGTAACTACCTGTGTCTGTATTAAGCTGAACCTAGTTCATACTGATGTCTCCAACTCTGATTCATTACTACCTGGATCATTCCTACCTCCTCCCACTGGTTACCTGTAAACTCCCACCCCAACAGGAAGAACCCTGGCTTCCACCATCTGCTATCCACTTACTCAATTCTTCAGTTCCAGTAAACATGTACAGCAGTGTCAGAATTGTCAACCCCTACGGGAAACAACTTTATCAACTAGAGTACAATAAGAGCGTATATTTTAACGGTAAAGATAAGTCTTCGATAGCACAGCCTCCTTGAAAATTTTTAGCTTTTCAAGTATGAACCGTTAACAAACAATCGAATCCAGGTGAGCACAGGGCGTGTGTAGGGTACGGAAGAAGTGGCACTTTGGATCGAGAAGTTTCCATGGGAACTGAGTGGTTTGGTCTACAAAGATGATGCCTGTGTAACTGTCTCCGGAACCTGGCCAAAGGCCGCGGTGTGCTACTCAGGACGTAACCAACATCTGCTACTCCTGATAACAGGCAGATGAAACTAAACAAAGCCTTCCTCAAGAACACAAGACCTACAAAGAAGCCCTTACTAGGTTTTGATTGGGTGACTCGAGGCAAAGTTTGTCCATAAAATACAGGTCCCAGGATTTCCTTTCTGAACTCCTCAGCCCCCAGGGTTGGCTCAAGGAGAAAATCGAGATATCAGAGACCTCGGTCCTCTCTGTACTTATAGATGTCCTCCTGTAGATAACACTCGAGACGCACAAAACAAGTAGACAGACACTCATGCAGACAGGTCATAGGGCCGTGTGTTACAAAGTTGGAAAACAATTGCATTAAAGAAAAACAAAATCCCGATCAGACAACCGAAAAAAATTTTCTAAGGAACTTTATTCCTGTAAATACAAAGTAAGCCCAATGCTGAAAGGCTTTAATAAAATATCAGAGGTTAATTCAATGTGAACTAATCTTTCAGGGAAGGGCAGGCAGAGAACAGGTAGGAAAGAGGGGTCTCGAATGTGCCTTGCACACTGTGATGGAGCTGAGGGGCCTGATGCAAAGCAAGGGTGGCTTTGGGGGAATCTCAGCCAAGTTCCTTGTTTAATACCTTTCAGTCAAGGACCAGCAGGAACACACGTGCAGTTCAATCACTTGCATCGTTTCAGGGAGGGAGAACGCACAACATGGGAACCACAGGGAACTTAGAGCATTTGGGGAAAGTTTAAGGAAATGGGGCTTCACTCTGGATTGAATGCTGTCAGGAAGTGGGAGTAATTCTATGGCTCACTATCTTAATAAGTCTTGTATAGAAAGAAGAAAGACTAGAGTGAGACTCAATCTATAATTGGTTAAGAAAGCAGCAGTCACTCATATTAGCCAGGGTGGGAGACAGTTTGGTCATTTTTATGTTTTAGACTATTTTCACGTTTTTGTCTGTGTTCCAACATAACTAGAGAGTGGCCTTGTCTTTGTCCTGATCCAGGATAGTTACAGGGTGGTCTTGTCTGGTTTTGATATTCTGTGAAATAGTTTATGTGCAACAGAAAAATATCAAGGCCAGCTCAGATCTGAGCAACAAGGCCTATCGGACAGTATCAAACTAGCTCCCAGGTGTCAAGGGCTGCTTTCATCTCTCTTTTAAATGTCTAGGACAATCTTGAAAACACACACACCAAGGTTTTATTCTTAAAAGCACACAACCAAGGGTGTTTTGATAGAGCTACTGAAACATAATCAACAAAGAGCAAGGTTTGAAAATGGGGTGGGAGAGCGGGGAGGGAAGAGATTAATCAAAGAGCTTATATGCTTATATGCATAACCCATGGACACAGACATTGGTATGGGGAAGGCCTGGGGGTGGAGGGGATCAATGGGGAAAAAGGGAGACATCTGTAATACTTTCAACAATGAAGATAAATAAATAAAAAACATGTACACACATTTTGAGGGGGAAAAAAAAAGTATAACAAATAGCTATGTTCTTAAAAACCTTAATAGAAACTGGGAGTGGAAATTTAATCTGATTAAATGTTATCAGTAATGGAATATTGTGATGGTTAATTCTGTCAACTTGACCAGGCCACAGGGTGCCCAGACACCCTGTCCCACATTATTCTGGGTGTGTCTGTGAGAATGTTTCCTGGTGAGATTAACATTTGAATCAGTCAGCTGAGTAAAGCAGATTGCCCTCCCTAAAGTGAGTGGGCCTCATCCAATCAGTGGAGGACTTGAATAGAATAAAAGGCTGAGTGAGAGCAACCTGTTCTTGTCTGATTGCCCAGAGCTGGAAAGTCAGTCTCTTCCTTTCAGACTCATCAGCTCTCCTGGGTCTCCAGCTTGCTGACTACACATCTGGGGACTTCTCAACCTCCTTAATCTTGTGAACCAGTTAGTTATAATAAATCTCTTTATCTCTTATAATAAGTCATAGAAATATTTATATATGATTATGTATAAATCAAATACATGTGTGCATATGCGTGTATATACACATATGTGAATATATAGGCATATACACACACATAGCCTACTGGTTCTGTTTCTCTGGAGAATGTTGATTGATACAAATATCAAGTTGATATTAACTGGTATAAGTCATATATAGATCGTCTATTTACAAATAACCACTTCTTGAAACTTTCCCATTTTAAGAAACAGTTCACATACTTGAAATAACAGTAAAGGGGAAAAGCAAAGGACTTATTAACGAAAACTGTTCTTAATGTACTCTGACCAAAGAAGTGTCTACAGATCCACAGGGGGCAGCACTGTATGGAGGAATGTGTTTAATGGATGAGCGCTCCTTAATTCAAGCTTTAGCGGGTTCCTCTGACTGACACTGACCAAGGCTTCTTTATTCCATCCCCCTTGAGAGATAAAAATGACACCAGATATAATAATTACTGCAATAAAAGTGTAAAAGTTCTGGAAGTCTCATAGATACTAAGCAAATGTAACAAATAAGATTGTACGAGGCCAACAATTTGGACACACACTGTACTGCTGACTAAAGAACACAAGCAAACGGTCCATACGGTGAAAATCTTCAGATTCATTTTTCCGTTGTTAAAAATCAAGGCAGGATGATATCAAACTGATTTTCATATACTGAGTTTCTTCAAAGAAATACATGTGTCTAAGTCCGTCAGAAGTCACCCAAAAAACTCCTCTTCGAGTTTCAGGAACACTCTTAGGGCTGTCAGGTTTATCAGACGAAGCAGTGTCCACATAATGGAGTTTCTAGATTGGTCCTCAGGGTGTCCTTGGGGTGATCACGTTGGAGCCTCTTAAGAGATTCTAGGCATCTGCATTCTAAAGATTTCCAACTCATCTACACACCCGGGGCGTTAGCACCTTTCACTCAATGATTTTGGAAACTGAGCTACCAAAATACATGCAGTAATTCAGAAGGAAGTGCCTGCTGGAAGGAGATAAGGCCTGGAAGATGGGGCAGGATTTAGTGGGACTGAGAAACGGGCAGGAAGCAAGAGCTCGGTGCGCGGCCCGCAGGTGGAAGGGAAGCAGGCGGCGAGAGCAGGTTAGATGCGGGCTGTGCATCAGGCCTTAGAGTAGGAGTATTTATAAACAGATTCCTTTGTATGTGTTTATTCTCACATGTGTCGTAAAAAGGCCAGGGGCCTCAGTGTCCCTGTACCTCGGGAGAAAGGCAGCTTCGCTCCGTCCGCCTGAACCTCTGGGGCTCGGCAGCCCGGCCCTGGGGCTTCAGGGGCGAAGTGCGGCAAAGCCACAGGGATTCTCCCCGGGGCCCACCCCAGGGATTCACGGCGGGATTTCCTATCTGATCTGAAGAATCGAAATCAGGATGACACACCAGTGGAAGGTTCAACAGTCCAGAGGCCGAGTGTGCAGCTCACCCGCCTCCTGGCTGTGAGATCTTGGGCAGGGCAGGCATCTGGGCCTCGTTTTCATCGCAGGGCTGTTTCAGGCATGAAGCCAACGAGCACGGTGCCCAGTCCACAGCTCAGCAAAGGGCCATCCAGCCCTGTTACTATGAGCTTTGAATGTATGGCGGGAAATCAACTGACCCGTAAATGGCATCTGCTACGGGCAGGCAGTGTACTAGGCATTTTCATGCATTGCCTCCTTTAATCCTCACAGTCCCGGGAGAGTCACAGGAGACCGGAACTGAGGCTGCATCACAGCAAAGCGCACAGAAAATGCGCTGAACCGGGGAGGGTGTCTCGTTAGCTGCTTGCTAACTCCTCCTGCAGCTAACACACCATGATTCTATGATCCAATATGATAAAGTTAATAGGGATGGAGTTATAGTCAGGTTTCTCAGTACTGACAGGAATTTTAAAGGGAAAAAATAGTACCTTTGAGAAACTATAGTTACAATAAATCAACATTTGCAATTTTTTAGAGCAACACTTGGAAGAAAGCGTCAGTAATTATTGTTTCAGAACTTGTCTAAATATTCCAAGACCTGAAATACATTTTGTCCTGGAAGTTATGGTTTATAAGTTGAAGACAGTCATAACTACAGTGCTGTTCGGTGAGCTCCTTCTACCCTTCCTCTTACCTGCAGACTTGCGAGCTGCCACCTGGTGATAGCAGAGCTCCACGCCATCCAAGAGGAAGAGGAACAGGGGGCTCCTAAATGTGAAACCAGCCACAAAAACGCGGATTGTTTTTTGTTCCAGGAATAGCTTCCTGTTAAAAAAAAAAAAAAAAAGATAAAAGCGAGGCTATTAATTAAACAAGTATTATCCACCCAAACATACTCAAGTGAATTTGGGGAAAAATTATGCAATTGAGCAAGTCTCTTACTAATCCTCATGGCTGGAACCAGCTAAATTGTATTTCTCTTCAGCTCTGTTACAGAACCTGGCCACAGGGCTGTTCTCCTGGCTCACTTACCACTCAGCATTTCCAGCAGCGCCCTTGCCGCCTCCCCTCCACCTCTGCAGCTTCCCTGCTACTCACATGTCCATCTCCCTTCCTTTACCCCACATCTTCTCTGTGGCTTTTCTAAACCACAGAGACCTCTCTTCTGTCTTCTGGGAAATCCCAAGTGTCCACAGAATCCGGAATCGAAGCTTGCAGTTTTTATTCTTTTTAAAAGAATTTATTTTGACAATTAACTCGTGCTTTTCCTAGCTAGATTATTTGCAGATAAACAGTTTGAAAGCTCATGTATTCATTTTATACATTTTTATTACAAGCCAGTATTCGCTCCTAGTGCAAATAACAGTCTCCATGGACTGTTTCATGCTTCAGAAATGAGTTATGTTTTAGAAAGGGGAAGAAGAGGGCAGTTTTAATTAATTTCTTTACCACACAATAGATCACTCAAAAGACCTCCATGGTCTGGCCTCACTCACCAAGGCATTGAGGCCAGGGGGCTGCCCTGACAGTCAAAATTAGGGCTTTTTTGTTGTTGCTGCAAACACATGTCTAAAATCTAACGGAAATAATTATAGGAAAAATTTTAAATGCATCAGCTGATATTTTGCTCTTAACAAAGGTAAAATGTACTAAATTCAATTCCTGATTTATCCCACTACTAGCCTACACCCCAATTAACAATTAAAACACACAAACCCTGTTTTCAATAAACAATTCTCCTTTCACTGTGCAGGATGATCTGGTCCTATCAGCAGGACCGCCTCTCACTTCTAAGGTAAAACACGTTTCCCAGGATGGCCTTCGGTGTGGCTCGAGGTTTGGGCTTTGTCATGAGGAGAATGTGCCTGGCTAAACCATCCTTCTCGGCAGGTCACGGTGGCCAGTGGTGACGGCTTCTTAGCTTTGTGCTGTCTCCCGATCTCCTCCAGCCTCCAGTCCTTCAGCTGAAGTCACCTGAACGGTTTCTCTGATCTTCCCCTGTGCTCAGAGCTCTCTCCCTCCTCTCTCTACACCACGCCCTCTACTCCTGTAACACTTGCAGTGGCTCTACTTTCTGGACTAGACCCATTTCCATCATTAAAAATTGTACTTGTGGTTTTTACAGAAGATTGGACAAAGTAACAAGTTCACAAAGTCCTGCAAAACTCTGTCTAGTGAAAAAGGCAAACAATACTAATTAATGGAGCAAATGGGGGGGGGGGAGTTTTCTGTTTTTACAGATGGCTGAATTCACACAAGAAAAAGAAATATTTGAATGCAAGTGAGGCTCCTGTGTTGGGCTGTCTTTCCTGATAAAAATTCTAGATTTTTACCTTTGAAAACACTGCTTTCCACGGCGTGCTCTCCTGCCCTCGCTGAGCAGGCCGCTCGCTGCCCGGTCCCCAGGGCTCGTTTCGCATGTTCCCGGCAGGCTCCTGGCCTCACCTTGATTTCCTGACTATTAACGCCTGGGGTAGAGACTCTACCGACACCCGCTCGCAGGCTTCTTGTAACTGTCTGGCCTTCTCGCCCTCTCTGCATGTTAAAATTACTTAAGGAAGGGATGTGCTAAAAGTTCGGTGCCCTGTGATTGTTGGAGGAAAAGGTCACACAAATCCAATAAACACATAATTTTATTTTTCACTGGTGATGAAGTTCTTGATCCAGGACCATATTCCTTGCAAAGAAAGTGTAGAAAAGCATTCAGCCTTCAGAGTGCCGACAGGTCTCCCTAAATCCCACACATTCGCCCACATATCACTCTGTGTTTGAATTAAATTTCTAACTCAGAGTTGTGGAGTAGTGAATCTTTGTTTTATGTGTGATTTAAATGTTAATATGTAATAACACCAGGAAGAAGTTAATTATTAAACAACAAGCTAGGAAAAGTTATAATTATGTTTTAAATCCTAATTGAAGTTTTTCTGTGTGAGGCCTAGGTTAAATTAAAATTGGAATGACACCCAGCTGGGCGTGGCTCAGTGGTTGAGCATCGACCTAGGACCCAAGAGATCGGGGTTCGATCCCTGGTCAGGGCACATGCCCGGGTTGCGGGTTCGATCCCTGGGCGCGTGCAGGAGGCAGCCGATCAATGACTCTCTCATCATTGATGTTTCTCTCTCTGTCTCTCTCTCTAAAATCAAGAAAGATATACTTAAAAGAAAATTGGAATGCGAAGAGTTAGTTTTATGCCTCTGACTTTCCCCCCCATGCAATACTGTATTAGCCAGGGTGGGATAGCTTTTTCCATAGTAACCACCAACCCCCAAATCTCAGTGGCTTTCACCACAGAAGTTTCTTGCTCACTTACAGCGTGGTACACAGTGAGCCACGAGGGCCACTCGCCTGTCACCCTCACGCAGGCATCTGGGCTACTGGACACTCCACCGCACCCTGCGTCTCCAGAATTACAGGAGGAGAGATGGAGACTCATGTACTTGCTCTTAAAGCTTCTACTTGGAGGTGACACATGAAACTTCCATTCACACCTCAGTGCCTACAGGAAGTCATATGGCCTCAATTAACTTCAGTGGGCAGAGGATTATAACCCTATCATGGGCCAGAGGGAAAACAGGAATATGTACTCGTGAGCCAAAACTAAAGTTCTCTTTCAGATTCCAGAAACTTATTTCGTGTATTGCCATTATCAGATTACATTACAATCCAGCGAGTGCATGCCTTATCGAGGGGGGCAACTTTCTCCCCGGGGCATGCAAACTGGCTCTTTGGTGGGGGTGGGGGGGGATTAGATATTACAAAATGGTCTGTGGCCAACCAAAGGGCCACGTTATATAAACAGATATACTCCATATTAAAATTTTATTGGGGGGAGTGATTGAGAAAAAGTCTAAAAAGTCTCCTTACACGGTTAATGATGAAAATGAAGTTGAGAAGCACTGGTATAGGAGAAAGCATCCTGAACTGGAGAGTCAGGAAGTAAGAGTTCTAATTCTGACATTTAAGTAGATTAATTAATTGATCACCCAATTAACTTGAAAAGCTTAGTTTTTCTGATCCTTTGCATTAGTTTCCGAGGACTTCTGTATCAAACTACCACAAACCGGGCGATGTAAAAGGACAGAAATTCATTCCCGTGCAGCTCTAGAGGCTGGAGGTCCAGAATCGAGGCCTCACGGAGCCATGCTCTGAGAGCTCTCGGGGGGAAACCATCGTGTTGTCTGTCCCAGCTTCTGTTGGTAGCTGGCCGTCCTTGTCACTCCTTGGGCTTTGGCGGCATAACTGCAGTCTCTGCCTCTTGTCATCTCATGGTCTTTTTTCTCTGTGTGTCTGTGCATTTCCATCTCCCTCTCTCCTTATAAGGACACTATTCACTGGAATTTGGCCCGCTCTAACCCGATTACTTCTGCAAAAACCCTGTTTCCAAATAAGGCCACATTCACAGGTACTGGTGGGGGGGGGGGGGGGGGGAGGAATTCAACATATTTTTGGGGGAGTCACAATTAGACTCTCAATACTCTTTGATTCCATAGGTCTATGTATGAGACTTTTTTTTGTAATGCCCATTGCATCCCAGGCTCTGTGTTAGAGATAGAAAGAGTCCTTTACTCAAAGTATATTTCTTTAGTCCCTACTGTGAGCCAGGCACTGTCCTAGGCAATAGAGTAACAGTCATATAATAAAACAAACAAAAAACAGATGAACAGTTTAACCAACTGTGGCACATCTTACCGTGGAATATTATTTTGCAATAAAAACAACAAAGTATTGATACATACAAGTTGGATGCACTTACAGGGAATTATGCTGAATGAAAAAAGTTACAAATTCCAACTCCAAAGGTTATATACTGTGATTCCTCTGATCAAACACTTTAGAAATGATAAGTTTTAGAACAGAGGGCAGTTAATAGCTGTGAGGGTTTAGGCAGGGGTTGGCGGAGTCGAAGAGAAGGCGGTGTGGTTATAAAAGGGCAACATGTGGGGCCACTGCAATGATGGAGCTGCCCACTACCTTTGGTGTGGTGGATACATGAATCTAAGCATGTGCTAAAATTGTATGAGCTAAACACATATGCATACATGCATACACAATGCATACAAGTAAAACTGGGGAAACTAAATAATATTATACACATTATACTGTTACAGTGCTATTTGGGAGAAACTGGGTAGAGTGCACATGAGTTCTTCTCTGTGTTGTTCCTCACAACTGCATGTCAATCTACAGTTATCTCAATAAAAATTCTAATTAAAATTTTATCTGGAAAAGAAACTGCACAGTAAGAGGCTTTCAAAAATAAAACACAAACAGAACACCACTGAAGGAGGTATAGCTTACTAGATATCAAGAAAAAACATAAAGCCACGATAATTAAAGAGTGCTATTAGTACAGGGAGTGAATCGTATATAATAGAGAATCCACAGACAGAACCATGTATATCTAAGGACGTATATTATGAAGGTAATACTTCATATCATTGGGGAAAGGAAAGGTTAAGTGATGCAAAAGTTTATTATTAATTTGGAAAAAATAGATTCTTATGTCATACTACAATAAAATAAATTCAAGATTAATTAAAATTAATGTACAAAGAACAAAGCTACATAGCTGGTCCTGGATGGAATATAGGAGGATTCTTTAAAATATGTAATTTTAACGTAGGGAAGAGGTTTTGGAGAAAGGCAAAAAAATTAACAGAAAATGGACAAACTATTTTAAAGGAATTCTTTGCATACAAATAATATATCAAAACACATTAAATTAAATGTGATAGGACTACAGTTTGTAAACTCCATCAGCAGTTAATTTGCTATTTTGTGACACCTGGAAAACTATCACCTTGCCCAGGTAAACTAATGAATTTGCCTTCATGGACAAGCGACTCTTCATGGGCAAGCAAAACATGGTACAGCCCTAACATGAGTTGTGGGCCTGCCAGTACCAGCTCATGATGGACAGCTGTGTTCTGGCCACGCAGTCCCGTGACGCCCAGGGTCAGGCACTCGGGAGCTGGTCAGGAGCTGCTTTTTGTAGACAGCATATTCTTTCTCCAGAAACAGAGGCTGCTCTGTGACCCCTCTTGGGGCATGTCAGAAAACCCTCGCAGCACACCCACTGACTGGATTCCCCAGCACACTGTCCGAGGGGGGTGTTACTGACACCGGTGAGTCCGCTGCGCAGGCCTCCTCATTCCGGGCCTTCTAAGTCACACGGGAAATAAGCCAGAGAGCGTTTCGGAGTGAAACACATGCTGTTTCCAAAACCCGGGGCAGCTTACCTGGTGCTGTGCTTTTGTAGCCTTTTGTGCTTGTGCAATGATTGATCTTACATCTTTGAGGGAATGTTCTGGAATGCTTTAAACCACCAGGTTTCTCAAATGTTCACTGATGGGGCAGACCCTGGAGCCTGGGTAGGGCTGCCTTCCGCCCTCTGGCGTGTGTGGGGCTGGCACTCAGAATTACTGCCGCTTCCTGTTCATCTGGCCCAGTGACCGTGACATTATCAGTACAGTGGCCCAGGTGCTATTCTGCAGAACGTCCAGTCCAGATCCCTTCAGGTTCTGTTAAGAAGAAGAGACTGAATACAACCCTGGGGCAAAACCATGACCGTGTCTTTCTGTCCCAAGCAGACGTGTACTTGCATACTGCTTTCAGCTTCTTTCTTGATGGGGCTGAAAAGAATGAGTCTCGATGTCAAGAGCTGCATATCAATGGCCTGGGGCTCTACTCCTCAGTCTGGTAAAATCCCGCGCAGCAGAGGAACCCCAACTGGAGTTTCCACTTAGTTCATCTGGGTCGTCCACCCTAGACGGCTGGGGTGCTTACAGGGTCCGGGCTGCAGGACGGCATAGGATGATGGATGGCGGCCGTCTCGGCGCCTTTAAGTCTGCGAGATTGGACTAACTTCTGCCATTACATTCAAGATGCAGTATTGTTTCTGATTTACTGTCTTGGCCCTGGCAGGAGGCAGCTGCAGATGCCTTCACTTGGCCAGTCCCACCACCAGGACTCTTACACAACAGGCCAGGAAACAACGTGATCATTCTGTCAGCTGCATCTTACATCCATTTTGAGGATGTCCTCAGTGGGACTAGGAAAATGACCACACGGTGGACCCTGGACCTCCGCCGGACCCACTGTGACACCAGCTGGGACAAGTACTCCACTTATTACTTGACCTCTCTGTGGTCCACTTGAATGGACCAGGGGTCATGATGGTGCCAGCGTTAGTTCAGATTCTGTATCCAAAAAGGAGCATCCCTTTTACACAGTGTGCAATTGCTCTGTAACTGTAGGTCCCTTGGGGGGAAGAGTTGGGAAAACCACTACTGTGTATCTGAGGTGTTGCAGTCTCCTCCCCCAGGCGATCTTCAGTCAACAGACTTGGCCCGAGAACAGGTTCAAGTCTGGAAACAGTGTGGGGGATTATGGTTTTTTCATTTATGTATTTATTTATGGCAGCAGCTGACATCAATCTACTCTTCATCCACCTACGACCTCTTTTGATTATATAAATCAAGAAACAACTGGCTACCCGTTCATCTGTTCGGCTCTGCAGTACGGCAATTATGTCTACCTTTCCTCTCACTGTCCTGAATGCTGCCGCTTGGCTACTGACGGTTCAGAACCCTTTCATCTTGTCACTAGGAAGCTCATTTTCATGTCAGCAGCCCCAGCCTACGAGGGACAGTCACCGCTGAGCTTCTAAGTTGCTGGCACCCTCCTCACTAGAGAATCCTTATCGTTCGAGTGAAGGGAGTGGTCCCTGGACTCCCCTGGGCAGCAAAGTCAGCTGGTGAGTTGTATGGTTTTTATAATAAGTCTGGTCTAGCGTGGCCACTCTGACCCATTGGAGCTCTTCATCAGTACTTTGCTGGTACAGTTAGGGCACCGCTCCCCAGTTTGCCATAGGCTATCACTTTTTTCCAAGTTCCAAGGGGTCATTTCAGCAGCATATGAAGACCAGTCCCAGGGGTCATTGGCAAGATGTTAAATTATGAGTCACAGGAGAGTGTCCCATGTCAACAAACCCTCCCATAGCTGGATTTATATTCTGTTCAGTACTCTCAAGATCCATTTCAGGTACATTCTCCCGGTGCTTGCTGATATTATTTTAGCTAGATTGTGTA
The DNA here is from genome assembly GCF_964146895.1 of Miniopterus schreibersii. NCBI lineage: Eukaryota > Metazoa > Chordata > Mammalia > Chiroptera > Miniopteridae > Miniopterus > Miniopterus schreibersii. The sequence goes on along the minus strand of NC_138111.1, from coordinate 53,682,451 downwards.
GCTCTTCTGTGAATTTCTCTTTACTTCTCAAGCCTTGGCAGCACCTCCACAGTTGAGCCCTGCTACAGCTTGACAGAAATTATTAATCCCAAAGCAATGGTGGGGAAGGGGAAAGACCTTGAAGAAGGCGAGCATCAGTTTGAGGGACACTTGTCTCAGGCGAAGTCTCTGCCTGGTCTCTAGGCAAAGGAGGGCTGCTACCCTCCAGCAGGGGAGCAGTGGGCCTCTTTTTCCAGGTAAGAGGGTTCAGGGCAATCTGAGGGTTCAGAATTCTCAACTGCATTTTCCCTGATGTCTCCTGCCTAGTTCTCAGCAACCCACCCCTTCCCATTCATTATGTGCAGGGGACCATGTAGGAGACTTGCTGGGGACATCAGATTAAGTGCAATGAGAGTTGCCTGAGCTATTAATTCATGCACACACACACACACACACACACGCATTTTTCTTTTCTTTTTTTGCTAATTTACTATTGTCACAAACAGATCCTGAACCTAATTTTCAGTCCCGTTGTTGCAGATGAACTCTCTTTAAAAGCTGCCAAATACATTTCCTGGCTTTTACACTAAGCCTTAAGTTGATAGTTGACTGACCTGAGGCTGGCACTTCCTCCCTTCAGTGCATCATAACACTCAATAGTAGCCACCCAATTTCAGTGTCTTTGTAGCTACTATTCCCCACTCCTTTCAGACACTGGACATATTACAGAAGCACATCCTTTGCCACTTGCATCCCCTCCCAACTCACCACAGTCCTAGTAATTGTGATACTACAGCATGAGGGGTTATCATCCCCAATTACCCCCAATAACGGGGTCTTTGCTGTCACCTGGGCAGCGAATGATACAATTCCAGGACTCCACCCTGGAAATCTCTCTCTAGGACTGCTTCTGATGTGTCTTCTTAGTGGGGTTCTTGCAGAAGCAGACCTCAAGGCAAAGATGTGAATGCAAGGAGTTTACTGGGGACGTGACACCAGGAAACAGCAGGAGGGAAAGGTAAGGAGAGTCAGAGGCAGCCATTTCCACAGTGCGCCTTACCCTGGGGGGGCGTTGTGAAGACTCGGGTTCGGGCCTGAGGGGGAACTACATCAACGGGTGCCTGAGTTCGTTACAGGAGAGGCAGGGGAGAGGAGCGTTTATACACCAGCTTCTGCCAGGGTTAGCTGAGGGTTGCTCCTGAGGGTTAGTTTTCTAGCATTTTGACTGCTAATGGCTACAGTTTCTTTGGGGCTGGTGAAAATATTCTGGAAGTGGATGGTGGCGATGGTTGCACAAACTTGTGAATATTCTAAAAACCACTGAATGTTATACTTTCAAAGGGTTAGTTTTCTTATAGGGGAATTACATTTCATATAATATATGCAGATGATCACTGCATCCGATAAAATATGTGTAGACTTAATGCATTCTATTTAATAGCTAACCAGTGATGACAATGTTGCCCAGCTCATTCAACCATTTACCAATGGGCAGGGAAGTTGTTTATTGCTTTTTGTCTCTACAAAGTATTTGTTTATATTTATTCCTATTTGTTTATGCTTTTATTCTATAGAGCAGATTCCCAAAAGGGCCATTTCTGGCCAATTTTTAGCAGATACATTAAGTTTTCTTGCAATAATTTAACAACTTGCATTCTCACTAGCAATAAATGAGGGAGCTCACTTGCATATACTCTCGCCAGCGCTGACATTTTTTTCACTTTGAGAGTTAAAAATTATTTTTATTTCCATTTGAGATTCAGTATCTTTTTATATGTCTATTAGCCATTTTCAGTTTCTACTTTTCTTGCCATTTGTCTGTACAATTTCCTTTATAAAAGCTGTTAAGCTTTATCATATGCCACATCAGGTGTTCCCCCTTTGTTCTGTGGGTACAATGAATTACACTGATATATTTCCTAATCATTGTATTTGGATTGAAATCTATTTGGCCAGATAGGCTGTTATTTGAATAACTAGAATCTCTATTTTTACTTAGAATATTTCTATTTCTACTAGTGAATATTGACCTATAGTTCTCTATTTCAGTTATATTTATCTGGTTTTGTCATTCAGCCCCTCTTTGCTTCATAAATATGACTGATGGAATCTCATCTTTTTTCTGTGAATAGTTAACATAACAGGCATCATCTGTTCTCTGAGGCTGAGCAGATTTCGATGATAAAATCACCAGGTCCTGGAGCCTTTCAAAAGGCAGGTCTTCAGCCGGCTTCTAATTTCTGTTACATGTAATGGTTTACTTGCCTTTCTATCACTTCCTAAGTGAACCTGGTTTATTTATATTTTGCCAGAAAAATCATACGTTTCCCTAAGGTTGCACAGAGTTGTTCATACCCTTCTGTAATTTTTCAAATGTCTTTCACAGCTTTACAGTCCCTAATGTTGCAAGTTTCCATCTTCCTCTCTTGTATCCTTAATTAGGTTTCCAGAGTTAATTAAATTATAAGTATCAGGTTTGTTTTTAAGTATTTCTAAGTTGTTTTTCTTTTTAAATTAATTTCGTGAATTCTTTCCTCCTATTTTCTTAGGTTTATTTTGTTTTTCTTTTCTATTTGTTAAGCTGCATGTTTAGCTTATTTTCAGTCCATTTTTTAAACAAACACGGTTTGAGTTACTTGTTTTATTTCAGATATAGTTTCAGCTGTGTCCCATTGCTTTTTGACAAAAGTTTTCATTTTCATTACTTTCTGGGTAATTTGCCATCTGCATTTTCTTTATCTTTACTTCAGGGGTGATTTAAGGAGTTTATAAAAACTGTCTTTAAATTGAGAGAGAAATACCTGCCCACGGGAACACAGAAACAGCATAAAAGGATGTACCGTAACACGCAAGACAGCCCGCAGCACAGACCTCCCAGTCCTCTCCCCAGAGAAAACCAATCTTAACCAGGTTCCGGCATTTCTCCAGTAAGTAATATGAATACGCTGTACAAATATGTGTTGTGAAAAGTATTCCTTAACTTCTTTCTTATTTTGTTAGAAGGCTTCCCCAGGTCATTGGTATGGTGTGGTAGGTTCGAGGAGCCAAAGGCTTGCTCTACTCTGGGCTTGAATCTCTAACCCTTCCACAGTTCAGATTAGAGAAGGGGTCACAGAAAGGACTCAGATGGTCTTCTAAATTTGCAGATTTCCGATACTGGCTTTATTTTGTTTGCTGTGTAAGTCCAGGGATGAGAATTACCGAGCTCCTTAAATTCACCCGTTGAGCATCTTTAAGGGGCGGATCCCGCCCTTGGTGGAGAGGGCTCCTTCTGTCTATACCCTATGATGGTGCTGCCAAGAGGTGTTTGAGATTTTGCAGCCTATGAACTCTGTCTTCCTTCCCCAAATAACACAAATAAATAATCATTCTAAGTGAAATCTATGCTTACCTTGCAAAGGCGGCTTCAAGGCGAATTCTCCGGCAGCCTCCGCTTCCTCTAGCTCGTCAAACCTCAACACCTGCAGCTCCTGAAATGGTTCCCAACGATCACCACGTCCTGTTATTCACACGGTTGTGAAGTCTCCCGTGTGTGTGTGTTGGATGAAGCCCACGGCCATACTGAAGAACCCCCTGGGGGCAAAGAACTGAGGGCAGCCTCCAGCCAATAGCTAGCAAGGAACCGAGGCGCTGGCTAAATCTGCGAGGAACTGAGTCCTGCCAGTTACCCGAGTGAGCTGGGAAGCGGGTCCCTTTGCGCTGAGCCTGGGCATGACTGTAGTCTTCTGAGACATCTAGTGTCTGAGAACCCATTCAAGCTGCGCTCCTGTTCCTGACCCAAAGTAAACCGGTCCAAATAAATGTTTTAAGCCGCTAAGTTTTAGGGTAATTGTTATGGAGCAGTAGATATGAAGACCCATGTTTCAGAAATTCCTTGTAAAACCCGTGATTACTGGGGGTTCTTTTTACAGGTGATGGGTCTGGAGAAGAGCTTGTGCCTCACCCAACCCCAATCACCTGTTCTCACCAGCCCATACTTTCTGAAAAGACCACAAATGCAGGTTTTGGAGATAGAAAAACAAAAATGATAAATGTGATCAGGGAGAAAAAACTTAAAAAGAAAAATATTACCGCTATCTGCCTATTAGAAAGGCTAACCTATAAAGTACCAACACCAAGTCCTGAAGAGAATGAAGACCAACTGGCCTCTCAGCCTTTGCTGTGGGGCTATAGAATGGAATAGCCATTCTAGAAAACAGTTTTGCAGTTTCTTACCAAGGTAAAAACACACTGCATGACCCAGCAATCACACTCACGGGCATTTATTCTAGAGAAAGGAAAACTTTTGTTCATACAAAAACCTATACAGATTTTACAAATGTTCAGAGAAATTTTATATGCCATAGCCCAAACCTGGTGTATTAGCCAGGGTTCCTCAGAGAAACAACCAACAGGATGTGAGTGTGTGTTCGTGTTGATGGAAAAACTGTGTGATGGTTACATAATCTACACATGTGACAAAATTTCCTAAAACTACACCCCTCAAAAAAAGTGAATGTAAAAACTTGTCAAATTCATATGTGATCTATGCCAATGTCCTGATTTTAACAATGTACTATGGTTAAGTAATGTCAACATATATTGAACTCTTGTTGGCATAGGTACAGTGTCACTGTATAATAAATGCCACGCTTTGCCACAACTCAACAGCAAAATAATCCACACTCCAGTACGCCTTAAACGTGTGACATCTGAGCCATCTTCCTCCCTCCTGTTTTGACATGATGGGTACACGCTGGTATTTTTAAAATCGCAGTGGGGTGGTGTTTGGGCACTCGGCGTGCTGCCAAGCTCTGTGTCACCTGGACCTGCAGTGCGCCAGGCAGCAGTGCAGATGGGGAGGGCACCGTCCCCGGTCTCTGCTGCAGCCACTCACCTCGACTACGGCAGTGAGAGCAGCCAGGAACAACGTGCAAATGAAGGAGCATCGCTGGGTTCCAATAAAACTTTATTGATAGACACTAAAATCTGAATTTCATATAACTTTCACATGCTACAAAACATTATTCACCTTTAAAAAAAACACTGGATAATGTAAAAACCACTTTTAGCCTATAGGCCACACAAAAACAGGTGGCAGGTGCCTCGGCCTTAACCGCATGGGACCTATTCTTAAGGTGGGGGGAAATAGCAACAAAACAAGTGAGCAGATAAAGTAGATCATTTTTCTGTTATAAAGGAAATTAAATAGTAAGGTGGCCAGGGACTGTGTCTCTGAAGGAATACCTAACATGAACCTGAACCGTGAGAAGGAGCCAGTCGTGAGAAAGTTAAGTACGGAGAAAGAGGGTAACAAGGGTAAAGACTGGAGGAACGTGCAAGTTTGGTGAATTAAAGGAAGCAGACAGCCCGGCCGGGCGTGGCTCAGCGGTTGAGCACCGACCTAGGATCCAGGCGATCGGGGTTCGATTCCCGGTCAGGGCACATGCCCGGGTTGTGGGCTGCAGCCGATCAATGACTCTCTCATCACTGATGTTTCCATCTCTCTCTCTCCCTCTCCTTTCCTCTCTCTGAAATCAATAAAGATTATATATATATATATATATATAAAAAAAGGAACCAGACAGGAATGACATCACTGTTAAGAATCTAACTCTCATTAGTTGACTACAATAAGATCTAGCCTAATTTTATACACTGGATTTGTGGTCCTTGCTAATTTATATGACCACACAAAGAATTATGAATTTAAAAAAAGAGAGGAGAAAATGTTTTTATTTTTGTCAAATAGTGCTAGGAAAATACAGTATCTCTTATATGATCCAGAATATTGAGACCAAATATAGTTGGACCACACAAATTACTTCACTAAATGCTCATCCTTAAGTTATGCTGCTTCATGTTATATTTGCTTATAATACAAATGTTTTTGCTCACTGGACGATTTAAGGCCATTTATAGCAGTTTTATTAAAAGCCTAGTTCCTTTATAAAACTTCAAAGATTAAATCCTCAGTTGACATCTTTTTCTTTTTATATTTAGCCCAATTTGAGTGTGTCAAACTTGTTCTAATTTCTTCTAATGCACTAGAAGGAAAATAATTTTTAAGTTTGCATTGATTTGTGGCAACATTTGTATTCAACAATCAAATGCTACACTACTTCCTTTTAAATGGCCATGCACTTAATTATTTTCACTTGCTCAGCAATTAATTAGTTTCAGGGACTTCTATTTTGGTATTGAACCTGAATATTGATAGGTGGAGCAGATACTGTATCAGGATCTCAACTAATGTTTTCCAATCACACCACATACAAAGTTTTCACATTTGAAAAAAGTTCTCCATTATAATATCATCTAATATCTTTCATAATTGTGAAATATACTTCAACCAGTTTCTTTTTTTCATTTATTTTCTCCAGTACTGCTTCTAGTAAATATGAGGCAAAAGGAAGCTGTAAGAGAAACACAGGGGGAAAAAAAGATTATCAAAACTCCATATTTTCTTCAGTTCAAAAAATATACTAAATATCATTAAACCATTAGAACTCAGCTGTCTGCAACTTTGCACCATAATGGTACCTTACTGGGTCTCTTTTCAACTGATCTTGCTGGTTAGTGTGGGTAATTTTGTCTTTTACAATAAAAATGATAAAAGAGCTGGAGTAAAATGAAAAAAGATAAACGCCTTATTGAACAATTCATGGTTTACTGACCATGTTAATGATGTAATCTGCAATACAAGCAGCGAAGCCATTTATCTTCAATCAGCTGATCAATAGCAGGTTACAGTCCTCTCCAGGGCCCGCAGGCCCGCGGAAGTAGTGCTGTCTGCTCATCACTCATGAAGGAGTGAGAGAGAACTATCAATACCCTTGTCTGTGTTAGAGCTGAACAGAGTCGTAGGGTAAAATTTCAGAGGAAAAAAATGGCAAAAGTATACCCATTGATTAAGTTGTTATAGAAAAGTTTGTTTGGCATATCAAAGTGTAATACACATGTTGCAAACTGCTGAGTTTATGAAATGTAGAGTATATTTTTAAATTTCATAATTTATAAAACTTTCCTAGTAGTTTTATCGTTCCCTCTGCTTCACCGGCTGCCAGCAGAACTCCAGCTCTTTGTGTTTGAAAAGCGCCCAAGGACCGCCCCTGGCCTGTGGACTCCCTCGGATTCTCTTCCCAGCTATTTAGGCTCACAGACGGAACTCATAAGTTCATTAAGTCACTTCTTGGAGTTGTCCTTCTGATTAACCAGGGAAAGGCTAAGTTTGTTTTCCCGACTATATTAATGAGAGTGCTTTTCATGCAGACCCCTTCCCAACAGGGAAGTAGCATCAGGTCCTTTTTTGTGCCTGGGTGACCACCCACCGTGTCACCTGAGCCAAGACACCCTCTGAATGAGCTGCCAGCTCTGCTCAGCTCCACTAGGCTCAGCTAAGGTGATTGCAGTTAGCTAAGCCAACCAGAATGGTTCCTGCCCTATCAAATCTATTTTAAACAACAAACCCAACAATTACGCTGCCTCGGGTTTCATTTCCGACGGCACAAGCCAGGGACTACGAAGCCCAGAAAGCCTGCCTGACTTCTTTCTTTTGCATCCAAAAGAAGCGATGCCCCTGGTGATGACAGTGCAGTTACACAAGCTTGCTCTTCAGTACAAGAGGAAAAAGGAAAAGGTAAAGGGGTGACACTGTGAGATTTCTTACTACAAAAATTCAACTAGTGCATGAGAATGACAAAGGAGAGTTTTGCTGGTCGGCACTGCAGTCTTAGAGGGAATCTTCCTAGTGCTTCTGGCTGTCCCTGCTAAAAAAGGTGATTTCTATTCCTGCAGGATTTCCCCTGATTTCACACAGATTTCCAGGTTCTCTTATATGGACACACTACTGATGTTTGCCTTTAGCCACTGACAATCTCAAATTCATCACTTACACTTACAGATTGTGGCTTCATTTAGAGGTGTTTCTGTATAAAGGTAAGATATGAATGATGGTTGGAGACGTTGAGAGCCACCTGGGAAACATAACAAAGCCTAAAGACCATGACTGGAAAACATACTTATATAACCTAGAGCACCAGCACTAACTGGAATGTATTCCCTAATAATATAAAATTAAAAATTTTTGTGTTGAAAGAAAAAAATTAAAATAAGGGTAACTTTTTAAACCTACAGGACAAGATTAACATTCTAACCATTTTTATTCTTGTTTTTGGTTTGAAAACTATTATCAAAAAAGATAGTGCTTAAAAAATACAAATTGACTTTAATCTAGCTTGAGTCTTACTGAAAGTGAAGATATTAAATTTTATGTTTTACACCTGCTTTTACAAAAGATATGATTCAGTGAGACTTAAGAAAGGCCAATGCAGTTGGACTGTTATAAAATGAATAGTGCAACCCTGGCCAGTTTGTCTCAGTGGTCAGCCTGCAGACTGAAGGGTCCCGGGTTTGATTCCAGCCAAGGGCACATACCTCGGTTGCAGGCTCGATCCCTGGCCTCAGTCGAGGCACATTCAAGAGGCAACCAATTGATGTGTCTCTCTCACATCGATCGCGATCGCTCTCGCTCTCTCTTCTACTCTCTCTGGAAAAGCAATGGAAAAAATATCCTCAGGTGAGGATTAAAATAAATAAATAAAATGAATGAATGGGGCAAAATTTAGTATAAATCAATATTTATATACACCATGTATACATATACATTATGTATTTATATATGTATATTATAGACACATTTAAATGGATAGGATATACTCTGTTAGCTTATAATTAAAAGATTAAACAGCCAAGAATGCTATCAGGAGAAACAATTTATAATTTAAATTTGGCACTGAATTTTGAGCCAAGAGTCCTAAATGTTGTTTATTTTCCTGGATATATATACAAATACATACACACACACACACACACACACACACACACACACACACACACACACACACACACACATATATATATGTATGTATATTATATGTCTTAAATGTTTATTTTTCTGGATATCTATCTATCATCTATCTATCTATCTATCTATCTATCTATCTATCTATCTATCTATCTATCTATCTATCATCTATCATCTATCTATCTATCATCATCATCATCTATCTCAGAGTTCTGCCGAAAACTGACTCACAGAGACGGCAGTATTTGCTATTCTCAAACTTCGGCAAAGGCTGTAACTTGTTTTACTTTCATTATTTTCCCCAATTTTTTATAGGAATAAAATACACATAATATAAAATTCACCTTTTAACTTTTAACCACATGTGTGTGTTTTTTCTGGAAACATGCAAATAGGCTTGAAATTATTAAATCTAAAAAAAATCCCAGCAACCCTCTGAATGGAGAATTTTAAGCTTTTGCTATTTCAGCTACATGTGAGAAATTGTGTGGGTAACTGAGTGTGTAGGTTTATGTGCGTAAGACAGGATGACTGTGAGAGTGTGAGTGTGTATAAGTGTGACACAGAAAGCAAGAGAGTGAATATGTTCGGAGTTGAAATGAGAAGCTGGTGGGAATGCAGTCTGGTGCAGCCACTGTGGGGAAAAAGCATGGAGTTTTCTCAAAAAATTAATGGCACTGCCTTATGACCCAGACATTCCATTTCTGGGAATATATCTGAAGAAATCAGAAACACTAATTTGAAAGAACGTATGCACTCCTTTGTTTATTGCAGCATCGTTTACAATAGCGGAGATATGGAAGCAACCTAAGTGCCTGTCAGTAAATGAGTGGATAAAAAAGTGGTGGTATACGTTGCAATGGTATATTACTCGGCCTTGAAAAAGAATGAAATCTTACCATTTGCAACAGATAGATGGACCTAGAGGGTATTATGCTAAGTGAAGTAGGTCAGTCAGAGAAAGACAAATACCATATGATCTCACTTATATAAGGAATGTAAAGAACAAAATAAACTAACAAAATAGAAACAGATATAAATATAGAGAACAGACTGAAGAATGCGAGAGGGGAAGTGTTTGGAGGGCTGGGTGAAAAAGGTGAAGGAATTAGAATTACTAATTGGTAGTTACAAAACTGTCCCAGGGATGTAAAGCAAAGCATAGGGAACATAGTCAACAATATTGCAATAACTATGTATGGTGCCAGGTGGGTCCCTGAAATATTGGAGGAACACTTTATAAAATGTATGATTTTCTAGCCACTATGCTGTACACCTGAAACCAATACACAATAATGTTGAATGCAAAATGTAATTGAAAAATAAAATTTAAATTCAATAAAGTTCTTATTTCACATATGCTGTGTCCCCCAGCATTAGAAAAGATTGCCTTAAATGCATTTGAATTTGAATTTCTGTCTACTGGCCATAACTATGAATAAATGAGTTAAATTATTTTATTTCATTTTCTTTCAGTTTACACATAAGATGTCCCTCTATTTTACTGAAATTGATACTGCCTCTTAATATATGACAAATCTCAGAGGGAAAGTGTATGATCTTTTTAATGTATTGCTGAATTCAATTTGCTAATATTTTGTTGAGGATTTTTGTATCTATGCTCATCAGGGATATTGGCCTATAATTTCTTTCTTTGTAGTGTCTATCTGGTTTTGGAATCAGGATAATGCTGGCCTAGTAAAATGAGGTTGGTCTTCCAATATATTAAATCTATTGAATATACTGAATAGTCTGAGGAGGGGTAAGTGTTAATTCTTCTTTGAATATTTGGTAAAATTCAACAGTGAAGCCATCAAGTCCAGGAATTTTCTGGGGTGAATTTACTTTTAAATGTATTCTCTTTTTTCTCTTTCAATATATCTCATATTAAGAAATTAATTTTTTTTATCCTCACCTGAGGATATTTTTTCCATTGCTTTTCAAGAAGAGTGGAAGGGGTGAGGGGGAAGAGAGAGAGAGAGAGAGAGAGAGAGAGAGAGAAACATGGATATGAGAGAGACACATCAACTGGTTGCCTCCTGCATGCACCCTGACCAGGGCCAGGGATGGTGCCTGCAACCCAGGTACGTGACCTTGGCCAGAATCAAACTTAGGACCCTTCAGTCTGTGGGCTGACGCTTTAACCACTGAGCAAACTGGCCAGGGTAAGGAATTCATTTTTTAAATGGAAATATAATCCACATAACATATTGTTCACCGTTTTAAAGTGTATAATTCATTGGCATTTAGTATATTCATAAGGTGGTGTGACCATCATCACTATCTAATTCCAGAACACTTTCATCACCCCAAGAACAAACCCTCTACCCATTAGTAGCTATTCTCCATCTCACCCCATCCCTGGCAACCATAATTTACTTTCTGTCTGATATATTTGCTTATTCTGGACATTTCACATGAATGCAGCCATACTATCTGTAGCCTTTGGAATATGGCTTCTTTCCCTTAGCATGAGGTTTGCAAGGTTCCCATGCTGTAGTATGCATGTGTCAGTTCTTTCCATGTACACACATGCTACATTTTTTATCCATTCATCAGTTGACTGACCTTTGGTTTTCTTCCATTTTTGAGCTATTATGAATAATGTTACTATGATCATTCAGGTAAAAGTTTTAGTATGGACATATATTTTCATTTCTCTTGGGTAAATACCTAGGAGTTGACTGATAGGTCATATAATCCCCATCTTTAACTTTTTGAGGAACTGCCAGACTGTTTTCCACAGAGACAGCACCACTTTACATCCCCCGCACCAAGGCATGAGGGTTCTAATTTCTCCACATCCTCGTCAACACTCGTTATTATCTGTCCTTTTTATTACAGCCATCTTACTGGGTTTTAAGAACATATCTCATTTTGGTTTTTGGGTTTCATTTTCCTAATGGCTAATAATATTGAACATCCTTTCATGTACTTATTGGCTATTTTTATATCTTCTTGTAGAAATGTCTATTCAAATCAATTTTTTTTTCTTTTTGTTGCTGAGTTGTAGAAGTTTGAAATGTGTTCTTAAATAGTTAAATTTCACTGAGCTAAGCCACACAGACAGAAGACTGGGCTGAATTCATGGCAAATCATGAGTCCTCGAAATATTGTTAATGAAACACATACCTACTAAATTTTCTATGGCTTCAATTAGTGACGTACCCTTCCTACCAAATCTGATCTACCTCTTTTGGTCCCTAAGACTCTTAAAGTTATCATCTTTCTCATCATGTAGGGCATTAAACTTAACCACCTTTGGTTTCTGCCTCCTGACCCCTTCATCTCATCTCATTTCTGCCATTGAATCAGTCACCGCAAGGAGGATCGCATCTATCTCATTGTTTCGATGGCTAGGGCACGTGCAGGCCCTCACTGCCCTTTGCCTACGCTACCTTCTTGCTCCAAGTCTCTTCTCCTCCAAATCAGCCTCATGCTGACCTCACGTATTCTTCTAAAGCAGAGCTCTGATGACATCCTTTTCTTACTCAGAAGCTTTTGTAGTTTTTTCCAGACCTACTTTTCCTATCTCTGTTCTTTCTCCAATTCACTAAACTACAAAAAACTAATTTGGGAGTACTCCCATCCTATTATAGCCATTAATTTGCTTTTTGTCTTCTGCCATAAATTGTTTTGAAAAACATATTAATGTAAAAAGAGAGATTAATACAAGAAAACATGTTCAAAGAAATTAAGGCAGTTATGTCTTAAAAAATGAAAGTAGAGCCCGGCTGGGCATGGCTCAGTGGTTGAGCGTTGACCTAGGATCCAGGCGATCAGGGTTCGACTCCCGGTCAGGGCACATGCCCGGGTTGAGGGCTGCAGCCAATCAATGACTCTCATCATTGATGTTTCTACCTCTCTCTCTCCATCTCCTTTCCTCTCTCTGAAATCAATAAAGATATATTAAAAAAAAAAAAAATGAAAGTAGATATTAGAGGGTATGTTTTTTTTTTCAGTTTGATTCTTATTACTAGAAACCTATAAGGATAAAGGTTAGGTGTAGATAAAAACCAAATACATAAAAGTACCAACTGCATCAGAAGTATGTGAAATACTAACATATATTTGCATTCTGTTTTAAATATAGGTAAGTTAAGATTTTCGACCTTTTAGTTCTCATGCACTTCTGGCTGACAGTAGCAGTAGGTATTGTATTATTGTGTAGTCACATATTGCCACATGGCAGAACAGCTTTTTATTTTGTGGTTAATATTTTACCAATATAAATTTTCAATAAATGAATGTAGAGAAAAGTTTCTTTAACAGGAAACAATTCTGTGGCCTAACCCTTACACAAAAGATAAAACTACAAGACTAGATCAGCTCCTATGATCTCAGAATTCTATTACATAAAGCAGTGATTTTCAACCTTTTTCATCTCGTGGAACACATGAACTAATTACTGAAATTCTGCAGCACGCCAAAAAATATATTTTTTGCCATCTGACAAAACTTAGATATAATTTTAATTGATTTACCAAAAAAATAATTATAATTATCTACCCTTTTTGCTCCAAAATGATTTTTTTTTAAAAAATCAAGTGCCTGTACCTGTATATAAGGATTTCTGTTAGCAAGAATCAACCAATCAGATGCAACCTTATTATGAGACATGACCAATAAGATGCAACTCTATGATATGACCTATATATTTATGGCTCAAGAAAGGGCATTCACGCCAGAGGGTTATTGCTGTGTTGGCTGCTGTCATTTTTTCATTTGACAATCTAAGAGAAAAGAGGTCAGTGTCCCTGACTAAACAGTCAGGTGTTGCATGTTTTAACAATTCTTGTAGCACACTGACTGAAAACCGCTGACATAAAGCACCCAACCTGGAGGGAGGACATCAAAGTAAAGTTTTTCTATAATTTTATCTTCAAAATATTTTAATAATCAAGTATCAACAATGAATTGTTTAGTATTTATTTCAGGGATGTATGTACACAATTATCCACCAGCTTAAAGATCACGAAACCTCAGCTGCACGAAGCTGTATGCCATAAACAAAATAAAGCGTATGAATGAGCATATTTACACTTTGCTCACACAATCCCGTGAGCATCACTGAGGCTCTAAAAAAATGGTGGACAAAGGAAACCTTTTCTAAAATTCAGGACAAATGTAATTGCTGGAGTAGAGAGAGAAGAAAACTGGCTAGAAAAAAAGAGACGTTTTCCATTTTATAGATTTTTCTCTTGGGCATAATTAGTATAAAGTGACATCAAGTGCAACAAATGAAGTTTCTATTTTTTTCTCACAAAATTCAAAGACATCAGCAAAACCACCTATGTCAGTAATAAAAATAAAAAGTCTTTGACTTTTTAAATGTTATCATGCTGTCACAGTGGAATAAAATTAGCTTGAAAAATGATCTAAAGGCACACGCTGCAGTTCATTACGTGTTACAGCAACAGCAGCGTTTCCCAGTGTTCATAAAGGCTGCTCAATTAAATTTACCTCAGTCAATAATTAGGAGTCCACAAATAAACCCGGGCAATTAAATCAATACTGCCAGGCAATTATATTCCAGAGTCCAGGCTCAGTGGCACAAAAAGGCACTATATCAAACTACAGTATTAAGCAGTCTAATGCCACTTTCAACAGGATTTTTTTACACTAACTGGCCAGAGTAAGTGTACATCCAGATCACGTAGAATGTGTGTCTCTGTCTCCATGTGTGAGTCAAAAAAACCCAGGCCTGGCGTCAATTTAGCTTTTGTAAAATGTAATAAAGATTTATACATATAGAGTTTTTATTTTTATGTTCATAACTGATGATAAAAATTTCCATATTGAAGGGTCATTTTTACAAGTTGAACATTAAAAAAAATCATTTAAAAGTTTATTTTTATTCTTTTTAGCTGAAAAAACCCCCATAAGAATCATTATTGGATTCCTTTGATCTGCCAGACACTGGGCTGGGTGCTGGTGCTGGGCATGAGATATGATTAACAAATGGCATTTCTTCTCAAAAGCAAGTTGTCATCATAGAAAGCTATGTTTAGTACCTGCACGTCTGCACTTCAACAACTGTAAGACCAAGCTTGCCAACCACCTTCTATTACTATTGAAGTGATTCTGAATACAATTTCAAAATGCATAAAACTGATATTAAAAATATGAATAGTTCATACATTATTTATTTACTCTTGGCTTTTTTAAAAGCATAGAGAAGTCTATTTGTTAATATAAATGTAAAATAATTTTCATTTTATGTCAGCTTTTACTTTTAACCTTCATATAGAAACATTTACAACTTTCTAAAACTCACAGGACAATAATATTTTTGCCATTTTGAGAAATATGTTTTAGCTGTTTCTATTCCATTTCATTTTTAAAATAAACAATTAGGTTGAGCAAAACAAACTATAATGAAAAAGTTTTAGAATACATTACATGCTGTCAGTGATGTCAAAACAAAAGCTGGCTCTGACTAGAAAAGCAAGGCTCTCACCTGCCAATAAACTGCCCTTGATCACTTACAAGAGGGGCGCCTCCCAGCAGACTCTATGTGTATTAAAAAACTACTTGAAAGGGAAGAAAAAGTATCACACAGGTCACAGCAGCAGTCTCAACAGACCCCTCCGGGACCTCCGCTCGTCTTGGCCTTGTCATCCTCTATGCAGCTTTCCACTCGGCCCAGAAAATGTCGATAGGAAAATGTTTGAGGGGCCTCTGGTGGAAATTTTTTCATTCTTTCTGCATTGACAGGATGCCAAATCAATATTTACTTCCCACTAACAAGCTGCTCGAGGTCTCAGTAGAAAATATTGTAGAGAATGCAGGAAGACACAGTAATAAACAGCTGTCTGGCTGCGAGGAAAACATGAATTGACTGGAAACAGGTCCATAGCAAAAGGTCACCGAAACCCATGAACTCCTCAGGTGTCCATATCAACTACTAACTTTAAAGACACATAATAAAGAATCTCTTTTTCCTACGAGGGCTGAGAGAATGGATCCTTTTCAGTCTAGCAAGCAGAGAGGTTGGCTCAATAATTTAATTAATCCATTTGTGAAGACCCATGTTGGCTCTTTCCCAACACATCTGTTTCGTGTGTTAAGTGCAGAAGTACAAATAGAGGGTTAACTTTCCAGTCTACCTGTCGGAATACTTCTGCACCTAACAGAAGCAAATAATGTGTAAGTATTTACAAAAAGTTAGACACCTAGTAAAAATGTAAGGCTTGGAATTCCTACCTAGATGTTTTCACATGGGAAGTAGAAAATGAAATACCTGTCCTTCAAGAAGCTTCTGAATGTACAACAGCCACTCCCTGTCGTTTTCCGCATCTGCCTTTGTCCTTGTGAGTTCCTAAGGGAGGCGAATAAACACACGGGTGTTAACTGTATTTAAACAAAGCAGTTCATACTATTAGACATGGACTAAATCTAGAGAGATGTCAGTAGAACTGGGTTCAACAAAGAGCAGCCTCTTTCAAGAGCAGAGAATATTCAAATCCATGCTCTCTACTATTTAACTTATAAATATTTACATACATGTGTATTTCTATATTCACAATGTAATTCAGTGATATTTTATTTCTGCCTTCACAGTGGAGCTCAAGGTAGGGACTGTGGTGGAGGTGAAAGTGATTGAAATAAAATGAAAAACAAGATGGAACTGTGTAGAAGAATTATTTACAAGTGACCCTTGTAAGATACATACAACGTTATACTCAAGGATCTGACTTGTCAATAGGTAACTAAAGAATAATTGTTACAATTAAAAACAAAATATAGTATGGAATGGCTCTGGTGTATTAAAATGCTTGTTTAAAATATCCAACTAGCTGATAGGCAAGGGACAGACACTCCAACTTAAAGTACTGAAAGTCACTAAATATTTTCAACTCACCAATTATCAAGGTAAAATATTCCTGAAAGTGTAATATACTCATATGTTCAGTTGATTATTTACTAAACTCATAGTCTGTTTACCAAAAAATACTTTTCAAAACAGGAACGGCTTGGGAAACTAACATTTGCTGAACTTTACTGTATGCCAGGTGTCAGGGTAGGCATTTCACCTAGGCTGTCTCAGTTTTTCACATGAATTTACTAGAGTTTGATGTATAGCTTAAAGAATATAAGTCAGGTGGTTTGGGCTCTGCTTGGCTAAGTCAAACTCAACTCTTCAGACCTCTGAAAGATGCAGGGATCAGTTTAAGCAGGCTCTGATCTACAGTTACATATAGCAAATATGTCAAGGTGTGTGGATCCTCCTCAGCACAGTGTGTTTCTACTGGAGTCCTTTCCCTTCCTGCAGGCCTTCCATTCAAGCTTGTGTGATATGCACACTGCAGTGCTGTGTTCTCTGGCTCTAGACTGCATCTGCCCAGAGGCAGGAGCCACTTCTTCATAGCAGTGTGTCATCTACTCTTTGGGACTGTAAAGAGATCATTTTTTAACCTGTCCAGTCAGAGGGGGTGCTTTTTCTAACTTGTAACCCAGCCCAGAGAAGACATCTTTTGAGACCACACAAAGGCGGGGTCCTATCTTCCAGAATATGTATCTGTATGTTCACATATGCACACACGAACACATACACACTGGAGGGGTTTTGCTAAATCTGCTTGTTTTAAAACTCTGAGGCAGCAGTGGGGCCTTAGCCTTAACTTTTTTTAGGTTTCTCATTACCAATCAACAAATTTTTAATCAATGTCTATAATAAGTTATAGCTAACACCCTTGCTAGAGATACTATTGTTTCCTGTGTGTCTTATATTTGGTGCTCTCTCTGATAATGCTCTGTATTTCAAAATTCAGAATTCTATAGAAAGCCAGAGACATTGTGGACAGGGTGATGAAAAGAGGAAACTCATAATTCACTATCCTATTCACCCACAGGATGAAAATCACCTCTGTAGGATTCCTCTGACCTCCTTTCTAAGAATTCTTGGCAGGTTAAAAACTTTTGCCAGTTGTAGCTCTTCTCTACTCCAGGTCTTCGAGAAGCTGCTAGAGGACTAGAGGATGTTCTCACACAAACACTTCAGTCTATCATTTTCTTTATTCACTGAGCAAATATGTATTGGGAAGCTGCTGGCGCCATCAGCTCTTTAGTCGTTCCAAACAATGAAAAACTGAACATTAATGTATTAAATCCCAGAGACCTAGCAGTGGAACAGGGCTGAGCATCCTCCCCAGGTTCACAGAGGACCGTGTGCAGCTGCGACACTGCTGTTTCTGAGGTAGTAACTACGTCAACGCACAGCGCCCTTCCCGGGGGGACAGAGAGGCCCCTGAAGACCTACACCTTCCGCACATTAATCCACTCGGACAGGAGTATTTCACCCAATTTAAAGGAGTAAGTGCATCTTTCTTTAATTTGACCCACAAAAATTTTGAATTTAGGTAGGAAAGCCACTAGATTAACTATGTTTTCAAATCTCACGCAGGAGGAAAGAATCCCCACATCAATGGTGACCCAGCTTAACCAAATCCATTCAAACTGGCTTAATTAAAAATACTAGCTTACAAGATATTAATTAAATTAAAGAAAATGGAGCAGACAGGAAAGGATAACTGACCTGAATAACAAGCAGTTCTAAAGGTTACACAGCCTTGTTTTTTCCTGTATTACAATTAAATTTCTCTAAAGGTTTTTGGGTTGGTTAATACTCTTGAGGTATCTTTCATTGGTGCATTAATAATCTTACCTTCATTAATATTACCTTAAATATAAAATTCTAAGAGTTCTAAAACAAATAAAGATATGTACTTAAATTCAATGTGCCAAAGCCCTTTATTAGTAAATATTTAAAAGCTCTTACCACTTCATCTTCTGTGTCCAGTATTTCCTCTAGATCTGATCGTGAAATGTTGAGGATAGAAGCTGCCAAGGTCTGGGCTTTATGAGTTGAGCTTTTACGAGCATCCTTGTTTCTCTGGATTTTTTTAAGCTCTCTGATTTGTCGCCTTAATGAATGGACATCAACTTGTAACTCTTTGACCAAAGCCTGTAACATATTGGAAAGAATGTGTGCTCATATGGAAGTAATAAATGAAGATTAAAGCGCTCATAACAGAAAAATGTGAATATACTAGCAAATCTTTTTTTATTAGGATTACTCTGATTTTATTTATTTTGGAACACAATGGATTGCTATTTATTGTCAGTATGCAGTAAAAGCGCTCTTAAATGACCATTTAACCAATTTGCTGGATTAACCAGAGTGCTCCAATCCCTCTTTCGGATTCAGCAACTGCTGTCCTGGTTGGGGAACCCTGCGGCAGGCAGGCTCCTTTTCATCAAGCCAGACCACAGCTACTCCAGCAACTGAGTGATGCCAAGAGTCAGTTCTATTTATTTCTGAACGTGGATATATTAGTTGTAACAGTTTAGTTACATAATTCATTTAATTATTACACAAACTGATGAATTATGACTGCAGAAAGAGAGTTGTTTCTATTTCATTAAAACTGGATTAGAAATGCTTTGGAAGAACTTGATAAAGTTGGGTAAAACTGCAATTAAATTATGGGTTGGCAATACAATACAAGATTTAGAAAATCATAAAAATCTTGGGATTGCTTCACAAAAGCCTTCAAGTTCTCCCTTTGAGAAATTAATAAATGCTAGCCCATACCATGCCTATGTGTGCATAAGAAAAAGACAGCCCTTAATCTAAGTGGACAGAGTCCCGTCTAGCTTTGTGAGCTGAGAGCAGACTAGCTAGATGTTTGGGATGTTTTCAATTTTTCACAAGTTCAAGCAATGTTGCAATAAATAATGGAGCTCAAATATACATTTTGAAACTCTAAGATATATCCCTAGAAGTGAAATTACTGATCAAAGCATATGTATAACTGTAACTTTGAAAGCTGTTACACAGTTCTCCATGTTGATAGCTCCACAAAGACTATATCAAAGTATTTCTTTCTCCATACCATTAGCAAAACACCAGTCTGGTATTTCAGTGTACTTTGTCTTTCCACTTTAAGTTTCATTTCTCTTAATAAAAACAAAGTTGAGCATCAGCCTTAAGAAATAATCATCTTTCTTTGTGGCTTTTTCTATTTTTTAGTGATTTATTGGAATTTTTTATATATTAGGGAAGTTATATATACATATATATATATATATATATATATATACCTGTTGTATGTATCTATAAAATTTTTTATACTTTCTATTTTTCTTTTGACAGTTAATTATAGTGTTTTATGCCAAGGGAAACATACTTTTAATTTTTTATGTACTCAATGAATCTTTTTCCTTTCTTACCTTTGAAATTAGTGTGATACCTTAAAACGAATGATCTATAATGAGATACAAACACATTTTCTAACCATGATTTTTTCCAGTTTTAATATTTTTATGTATTACTAATCATTTAGAAAATTACTATATAAGCTCAAACTCAGTTGTCCCACTACCAGCTATTAAAAGGTCCATCCTTTCCTCACTGATATTGTATGTGTTTATGTCAGTTTCTGGACTTTCTATTCTGTTCCACCTCTCTTTTTATTTATGAAGCATTAGAACATATTTCACCTAGTGAGGCTTTATAATAAAGGAACTATTTTTTTGGTAATTTTTGCTTGTTTGGTTTTCCATATAAAATTCAGATATGGTTTGTCTAGATTCCATTCCTCTAAAAAAAACCTTATTGGTAATTTTACTTGAGTCATGTTAAATTTTATTTGGATCATGTTAACATTTTAGGATGTTCATTCTTCCTAATCAAAGACCATGGTATTCCCTTCTGGTTGTTTATGTCTTTGTTTCTGAGGATCATTTTTAGGTTTTCTCTTTCTAAATCTAGTTTATTCCTGGGCATTTTACTTTTGGGGAGGGCACTTCTAATAATGATTACTGTTTGTATATATAAAAACTGTTATATATTTAGCTTACTGAAGTTTCTATAAATTGAGTCATATCTGCAAATATTGATAATTTTGTCTAATTTCCAAATTTTATACCTTTTATTTCTTCCTTTTCTTACGGCATCCGTGATTAAGTTACTCCTGACTAATACTGCATTGTAATACTAATGAGTATACCTGACTTGTTCCTGATTTTAGTGGGAGTCTGTCTACTTCCTAGGAAATACTATGCCAACTTTTGAGTTGAGAACCATATTTTAATATATTAAGAAATATATATTAATATGTTAATATATAATATATAGCTTAATGTAGTTAACTACTTACTAATTTTACTTTTATTTCTCATAAAAATTGGATATCAAATTGTCATAAATCCATTTTAGCACCCATATAATGATTTTTCATCATAAATCTATTAACAGAATTATTAATCATTTTTGTAGTATTGAATTATCTTTGCATTTCTGGAATAAACTCCACTTGCTGTGATGTATTATTTTTTGTTGTGCTGCTGAATTCTGTTTGCTAATATTTTATCTAGTATTTCTACATTAATAGGAGATTGGTTTCCATTTTGTGCACTCTTCCAAAATTCTGGAAGGATCTTTCTCTTTCCATGGTCTATAGTAGTTTTAATGAGACTGGATTTATCTGCTCTTTACTGATGGGGTAGCAGTTATCTGAATTTAGCTTAGTATCCATCACACATTTAAGTATTTAGTTTAACGAGCTTTGACAGTTGTTTGCATCTATGTAGCCACCACCCTACCCAAGATACAGAACATCTTCATAATCCACACATTTCCCTGTTAGCCTTTCCCAGGCAGTTCCTCTCACACACAGACAGCAACTGTTCTGATTTACATCATCTTATACCATTTTTTCTTGTTCTAAATGACGCATCAATGGAATAATGTACCACATATTCCTTTATGTCTGACTTCTTTTGTTTCTGGTGTTCTAAAGGTCTATTCATATTGTTCTGTGAATCTGTAATTTTTTCTTTTTCTTTTAATTAAATACAATAATTTTAATATATTTATACACACATATATAAGAAACCAACAATATTTTTTTTTCTGAGATAATTTATCTCTCATCTTTGCTTTGTCTGTTAACTTGCTTTCATCTGCTCCTATGTTTCACCGTCTTTTTGCCTAAATTCTTACATTTACTTCCACCTTAAATGTGCTTTTAAGAGGAAATTATTTCACTAATATTTGTAATTCACACTAAAGTATGAATCTGCTTTGTGGCAACTTATCAGTGGTGAAACTCCTTTCCTGCCATTTACTTTTCCTGTTTATTTCCACCATTCATACTCTGATATAGTTGTATACATACTGTGTAGCTTCATTTTCCAGGACTCGTTTTTGAAGGAGAAAAGTTTTTCCTGGATCACCTATTTGAGGAAAGTTATGTGGCACAAGGGCCTATACTAAGTTCCAAGCTGGTGAAATTTTACATATGAATTTAACTGTGTTCTGATGAATTCTATTAGTGAGGTTATTTTTGTTATGGTTTGGTTTTTTGTGTGTTTTTTGTGTGTTTTTTTTAACAATGTAAGCACTCTCTTTTCTTGGCTGCTATGAAAAGAGTTGCCTCCTACAGATTTGCCTCCTTGCCTGTGTAATTCTTCCTTAAGTTCTGCCTTCTCGTTGAAAACAAACCACTTCTAGGAAGCGCTTGTCACAAACCACAGAAGATCCATTCTACTGCTGCAAAGACGGGATTCAGGGTTTGCACCTCATGTGACCATCTTTGAAGAGTATGTATTTGCCTGACCTTTCAGAGGTCTGCAGCACTTAAGTATTCTCCCCTTGCCGTCTTATTTCTGCTTCCTTTTGCATGCCTTCAGTCTCACCTGGTTTTCACTGCTCTTCCATGTATTTTGAAATACAGAGTTTTAGCTGTCACCTAGGTTTTCTTTAAAAAGGAGTTGAATTTTTGTTTCTAATTCTCCTTCTCTGTTGTATGGTTCCAAGGGAGAGAAGGGGAGAAGTGGATTTTTCTCCAAAGTGAACATTTTTCTCTAATCTTTTATTATGAAAAATTTCAAACGTGCAGAAAAGTTTAAAGAAATGTATAGCACACAACTATGTACCCACTACCTATATGCTACAATTAAGTTTTGCTATACTTGCGTTATCACATACCTGTCTATCCATTGACCCATCTTACTTTCTTGATGCATTTCAAAGGAAGTTGTAGATACCTGTATAGTTTCCCCCTACACACAGCATTAACCAAAGATCAATATTTATTTATAGTTAATTTTACTACTTTTTTGAGATAAAAATTATATGCAGCAAGATGTGTAAGTCTTAACTGTATAGTTTTATGAGCTTTGGCAAATGAAAACACTAGGTACTCACACCCAGATCAAAGTAAAGAACATTTCCATCACTCGAGAGTTCGCTGTGTCCCTTCCTAGTCAACCCCCAAACCTAGCCCCAAGAGGCAACTACTCTCTGGTATTTTTTTCTCTCTATAGATTAGTTTTGCATGTTCCATAAATTCATATAAATGTAATCACACAATATGTATTATTTTGTGTTTGGATTCTTTCACTAATGATGTTTTAGAGATTCATCCACATTATTATATGCATAAGTAGTTCATTTATTTTTATTGCCAACTTGTATTTCATTATATAATTATAAGGCTGCTAGTCCATTTTCTTGTAGATGGACCTCTGGGCTGTTTCCAGTTCTTGATGATCAGAAATAAAATGGCAGTAAATATTCCTGAATACACATTTTGTGTGTATGTGTGTACCTATGTTTTCATTTCTCTTTGGGTAAATACCTAAAATAGAATTGCTGAGTCATATGGTAGGTGAATGTTTCATTATCAGAAACTTCTAGTTTTCCCTCAAATCTTGCATCACCAACAATGGATGAAAATCTCTATTCTCCAAATTCTTTCCAACACTGGGGTGCAGGGGGACGTGCAGGGGGGCATGCGCTGATCAATGTTTATCATTTCTTTCTCCCTCTCCCTCCCTTTCTCTCTAAAAAAATCAATGAAAACAATATTTTTACAAAATATAATTCTTCTCACTTACTGAAAAACATCACAACAACAATGAGCTATCACCTCACACACATTAGAATGGCTACTGTTAAAAAACAGAAGACAACAAGTGTTGGCAAGAGCATGGAGGCACTGAAACACTTGTGTGCTTTTGGTGGGACAGTACAATGGTAGAACTGTGCTCTGTCCCCAGGCTGGACACACTATTTCTGCATGAATCACACTGTTTTATCTACTAGTTTTACAGCCTCATTCGATGCTTGTTAAGGAAAGTCCTCTCCCTGACATTCTTCTCCTTCCTCAGCCATTTTCAGTCTTTTTCTTTCACTTATTTTTTGGACTCAGTTTGTCACTATCTGGATTACACTGACATTTAGATTAGTATTGGGATGAATTCTCATGTTTGCAATATTGATCCTTCCCATTCAGAAAAACAGTACTTCTCCCCAATTATTTAGTTCAGTTTTGTCTTTCAGTACTGTATAGGGTTCTTCATTTCTTGAAAGGTTTACTTCTCGGTATTTAACAGTTATTTTTTATTATTGTAAATAGAAATTTAAAAATAGCATTTTAAAATATTATTATATGTAAAGAATATTCTATTTTGTATGTTAACCTTGTTTTAAACTCATTGCCGAATTATCTGGTTAGTTTTAATAGTTTATAATTTTATTCTCTTAGATTTTCTAGGTACACAAATATGCCATTTACAATCAGTTTGATTGTATACATTCCTATAATTATGTGTTTTTCTTGTCTATTTGCATTTCCTGAACCTGTAAAGCAAGTATTGATAGTAGCAATGATAGAGGCATCTCTGCCTCAATCCTAAAATTTATATGGAACTACAAAAGATCCAAAGTAATAGCCAAAGTAATCTTTAAAAAGAACAAAGGCAGAGACACTGCATTTCCTGACTTCAAACTACACACAACTCATATAACCAATAGCAAAAACCCAAATAATCCAATTTAAAAATGGGCAAAGGACCTAAATAGACATTTTTCAAAGAACACATAACAAATGGCCAACAAGTACATAAAAAGGTGCTCAACCTCATTAATCATCAGGGAAATGCAAATCGAAACCACAATGAGGTATCGCCTCCCACCCTTCAGGATGGCTGTTACCAAACAGCTGCGGCAGCGAATGGCGAGGGTGCAGAGAAAGGGAGCCCTGCTGCACCCTGGGGGGAAAGCAAGCAGGTGCAGCACTGTGGATGCAGAACATCCAGAGGAGCCTCAAAAAATTAAAAATGGAGTACCATATGACCTAGCAATCTAATTTCTGGGTATATATCCAAAGGCAATGAAATCAAGACTCCAAAGAGATACACGCGCCCCCATGTTCACTGCAGCGTTATTCACAATAGCCAAGACCTGGGAACAACCTACGTGTCCATCGATAGGTGAGCAGATAAAGAGAATGCAGTACATATACACAATGGAATCGTGTTCAGCCATAAAAAGAAGGAAATCCTGCCATTTGCAACAACACAGATGGACTTTGAAAGCATTATGCTAACTAAAATAAGTCACCTTATGATCTCACTTATATGTGGAATCTTAAAAAGCTGAACTCTTGTAGCAAAGAGTAGAATGGTTATTTGCTGGGGGCTGGGGGCGTGGTGAGTGAAATGAGACGGTGGTCAAAGGGTATGAACTTCCAGTCATAAAGAGAGTATGTTCCAGGGATCTAACATACAGCATAGCGACTCTAGCTAAAAACACTGTATCCTATATTTGAAAATTGCTATGCGGGTATATTTAAATGTCCTCATCATAATTACAACAATAAAGTGGTAATTACATGAGGTGAAGGATGTGCTAACTAACCTTATTGTGGTAAACATTTCGTAATATATACATGTATCAAATCATCACATTGTATATTTACACTTAAACAATGTTACATGTCAATTATATCTCAATAAAGCTGCAAAAAAAGAACAGAAAAAATCGTAAGAGACTAGATCAGTGTGCCAAAGTATTAATAATTGCACATATAAAAATAAAAGTATAAATGCTCCACAAATGTTCTCACTAAAGAAGCAGGAAATTTATATGCCCAAAACATCTCACTAAATCTCACCAAACTAAGTACATACTGATAATTAAATGATTTAGGCTCCAGGCTAAATGTTGTTCTTTGGCTGATATTTATTTCACGGCTAACAAAAACCATTGAGAAGACGGAATTTGGCATATGACTTTCACATACAAGCCCATTAACAAGCCTATATCAGGGCTCAATCAAACTGAGCAAATACTTCTAGAAATTTCCCTTGTGTGTTTTATTCAGTTATTAGGAGAATTCAAAGCCTCTACTCTGCCACATATATCCAGCCCAGATGCTCAAAGCACTTGATTTTACCCCAGGGCGAAATTCCATATTCAAGACTAGATCTAGAACAGATGGCCACTCCACCTCTTCTGTAATCTTGCTGTGCCCTATGAATAAATGAAAAGACTAAAGGGAGCACAGATTCCACAACAGGGCCAGAATAACATTATTACTATTAATACTACTAATAATATTTATTAAGTGCTTTTGTATACAGGACACCCTAATAGCTCTGCATAGAATGAGTCCTGGTGATCATAACGTTTCCTGTAGGAACTATGTACGTTCTTTATGCTCATTAGAGAATGTGCACAGCTCTAGCCTCCACAGAGTTTTCAAGCTGAGCAGTGACTGGTACACTTGTCCAGTGCCATTCTTGAAGCAGATATAAAATCAATTCCTCAAGAATTTATTGAGTCCTGTTATGTGTCAGTTCTTTGCAGATAATGAATTTCAATGTCTCTGCTCCCACGTTGGCTATAATCTACTTGAAACAAAAAGAAAAATACAAGAGTTCACAGTTACATGTTAATTTATGTGTTGCGTAAAATAAATATTCAGGAGATGAATGAGAGCCATACTACTACTACTACTACTGGCACCACTACCACTAGCTGACGCTTAGATAGCACTTCTGGTATATTGGGCAATGCTTTTTCATCCATATTAACTTATGTAAATGCTCATCTCAGGTATGTTCCATTACTACACTCATTCCATAAATGGGGAAACTGGGGAGCAGAGGATTAAGTCACTTGCCTGCAGTAATATAGCTAGTAACTGGCAGAGTAGGGCTCTTACCTCTTAACTACAAAGTTAAAGAAAGGATTCAGAGAAGAGGAAGGCACTGAACTAAATAAGAAGGATTTAGAGCAAAGAGCAAAGAAGGAAATGTATGTCCAGAAAGAAGCAGAAGTTGAGCAAAGGCAGCAATGAGCACAATATGGGTGAAAGTTGAGAGCAGTGGGAAAGAATATTAGAATCTAAGCAGGATAGGGCCAAATTATGAAAGGTCTCAAATTTTAAATAAGGTTTAAGCTTAGATGTAATGCAGTAGGATTTAGAAAGCCACTGATGGCATGTTGCCTCAGCATGTCTACTAGTCCTAGGGCCTTAGGTGCAAGGAAGAGAAGAATGATATCACCTCATTCCTCAGAACAAAATATCCAGCCTCTGCCAGCGTTTCTGGTTTTGATATTAAGTTGCTGGTGGCTCCTTATTAGAAAAATGGATTAAGCAGCCAAACTAGTGGCAGTATCAAATATGCATTGGCCCTAAATACACAGTTAAGAAAAACAAATGTGAAATTACCACTAGAAGCCATGAGTGGTAAGGGGTGTTATTAAATACCAAACTGATATGTATTTTGTTATATAGATTAAATTCATAAAAACAATGTAAGACAGTGTTTTAAAAACTGTATTATTATGCATAATAATCAGTTAACTTGTTAAATGCAGATTATTGGGCCCCACTCCAACTGAGACTTTGATTCAACAAATTTGGGGGGGGGCCCAATGTTATGCATTCTATTTAAATGCAATAAAATCAGATGATTCTAATGTAGGTAATCTAAATACCAAATTGAAATATAGTGGAAAAGTTCCTAAAGAGTGCTAAAACCAGTTTATACCAGTTTATCCATGTCTGTTACCTTTAATACATAAGAAATTAATAAGCCACGAAACTACAGCAATCTTGACTGTACCTATTAAGACATCTGTACATACACTCTATACTATCTGTTGCCAAAAAATGCAAAGGACCAGTATGTTACTCTTGAACAACTAGAGATTTTATCATTAAATATTATTCATTAAATATTCATATCCTTGGACATAAATTAAAAAATTGGTTTTTAAAAATAATTTTTGCTGAATTACGTATGTGAAGAGCACCCATGACATTATCATGAAGGTCAAAAACTTCAAATCATAAAATTCATTCTTCTATTTTAAGAACTGATGGTTATTAATTCTTTTTTTTTTTTTTTTAAAGGGCAGATTAAAAGAATATTTCAGGGAAAACAATGATTAGCATTTTGAATAAATCTTATAATTATGCATTTCATATTTTACATCTTAGCTAAAAATACAACAAATAAAACCCTAAGCTGAGTATAAAACAAGAAAACAAAGGTTTATGAAGCTAAAATTCATAATAAAAACAGTTTTATATCATGAATTACTGACAATATTCAGTGAGAGTACTTATAAGTTGAACAGTGAGACTATTCAAGAGCATTGGAAAGAAATTATATTTTAGATCTGGAAAAGGTATATTATGTTTACTAAATTAATACTCTGCAATCGTTCAGGGCTCTCTGAGTTAAGCATTATGGGTCTGACTTTACACCAGCTGAAACCTTCATTATAGAGATAAAAGAGATAATTCATTCATTTTGTAGATACTTTTAAAATAAAAAACTCCTATAGTATTTATGATTTCCAAAGAAACAAAGTAAGGGATTTGTTCTAACTGGGGCACTATTAACACTGGCATAAAATCTTGTAAGCTCCTATTTTTAGAGGAACGAAGAATATATCATTATACATAAAATCTGATTATTAGTCATCTTACATTTAATCTATAAGCCCAGGAATATAATTTCTTATAAATAACATCAATTCCTAAGTGGATAAGGGAACTTGAGAAAATTCTACTATATATTGACCAGAGGCCTTTCTCAACTGGGGCATAAGAGATGCCAAACTACCAACCTATCAGGAGAGAGAAACCAAAAAAGGAAAAAAAATTACTTGAGAAAACTGACATAATAATATATATAAAATAATATACTTTAGTATACATTATATATAGGGTGTCCTAAAAAATATATATACACACTTTGAATAATTATAAAGGCAGTGTTTATTAAAATACATTTCATTTTCAAAACTGAGCTATCAGCTGTTAAAGTGTATATACATTTTGGGGGGACACCCTGTATATTCAGCAAGTATAATTGTATGTATCCAATAATGGTGGGGTTATTTGGGAAAGAAGACAATGGTAATGTTATTTTACTCCACAGTGGGACAAGGTTTAACTTCATTTTATAAAGATTACATAAATTGATAATATTTTATATATTTAAGTAAATTTCCACTGCTATGATATGCTAGTTTTTAATCATGCAAGCCATCTGAAGATAAAAGTAGTATGAGGAACTTAATCTCATCCAAGGTTGCTTAAAAAAAAGCAAAGAACATTGTAATTTCGGAAGAAAAGAGACACTCTCTCACTATAGTCAAACTGTTTCAGCTCTTATATTTAAATGCCCAAAGGACTATTATTAAAATTTTGCATCCCTAATGGAAATTTAATTTGATTAGCTAGTGGTCATTATTGCACCAGCTATTTGAAAGGTGCTATGGTACATGTTGTGGAGGCAGAGATTAGTAAAACACGTCCTTGACTTTAAGGAACTCTGAATCTATCTAGTGGCAATAGATCCGTTTGCTAAATATAATACGAGTCAGAATAAATGGTACTAAACAGAGGTGTAAACAACTCCCAGTGGGATTAAAAGGGGTGGAGCAGTCCCCAGATTCCTAGCTCTCAGTACCTTGTTTCTCTGAAAGCAGAGCTGCTCCTCTTGGTTTCTCTAGAAGGTTGAGGGAGGAATACTGCCTGACGGTGTGGGGCATAAATGCAGACCAGAGGCTTCAAAGCTCCTTATAAACTTTCAAACAAACGGCCTGTTTAGCCCTGTATCTGCCCTCCCCCATCATCTGCTCTGGTGGTTCCTTGTGGAGCCAACTCCTGAGTGTTTCTGGGGTTCTTCAGCTGTCAGACAGCTTCTGGATGGGCACCCTTTGCAGGCACTTGGGCTTGTCCTCTTTTTGTTCTGCTAAGCCATTTGCCATTCCTCTATCAATTCCATGTGGATGGGGGTTCAGATGTCCCCTAGCTTTAAGGAACAAGGTTCTGTTTATTCTTCTTGCTTGGATGATTTTCAAAAGGGCAGTACAATGGAAATTACCTAATTCTTTCATCTTAATACCTGCCTTGATTACGTGATTCCTACAATTTCACAACTCAGTTGGCATTAAGAAAAGAATATTAATAATAGAATGGAAAATTTTAAACTCAAGCTACAAAAACAAATCTTTTATAGATAAATTTTTGAACAATGTGGCAAGTAGGATGAGAAGATGCCTTGTGGTTTAGGAGAGCAGAAAGAAACTTCAAAGTATTCCCCAAATCATCTGAAGCAGGCCGCTGCCTACCCTGCCAGAAGAAAAGTACAAGTTAGTAAGGCACAAATAATTCAAACCTTCACAAATAAGGTGAACTCTTCCACTTTCTCACTGGCTATCTCCAGTTTCTTCTGTGCACCTTCAAGGGCCTGCTCACTTTGCAATGCTAATCCTTGAAGATGCTTAGATGCTGCTGTTTCAATTTCTGCCATTGCAGATTCAGTCTCATTTATTTTTGATACTAGGAGAGAAAGTTTGAAATCCTGCAAAAGACATAGAATAAAAATATCTCATAAACAGATTTGGAAGAGTCAGTTATGCATGTCAGATAAAGGGTTTCATGACTCTCTCTAATGTATTTATTTTTATTTGGGTAAAACTGATGGTTGTTTTTATTTTCAATAAAATATCCTAAGCACATATTCTTATATATTCATCATCAAAATTAGTTTATGCTTTTTAAAAATCATAAATCTCATACATCAAATGGAGATATTAAATGAGTTTGCACATTTAGGTGGACCTAAACAATTTATATCAACTTGTGCCAGTTATTAACAATAGTTTTCATTTATAAGAAATTACCGAGACACAAAATCTGTTTCTCTAATGTAGCACTACATTTAATGTTAAATAGATTCTTAGTGTGTCCTGTAGAGATAAAAGTGTTCTTTGTATTTATCTAAAACATTTAAGTAGCTCATCATAGTTTGGGGGAGACAAAAACGACAACTTTAAAAATGAAAAAGACATTTTTATATTCCATCTGTAAGCGAAAATGTCCTAAAAGCATACCTTTTTTTCTAGTTCCTCTTTAGTTTTCTGATACATCTCTTCATACTGTGACTTCTCTTTAACGGCAACACTAAGTCTTTGCTTTAGTGAATCGATTGATACTTTCTTGTTGGAACACTCTTCAGTTAATGTCTTCACCTAGTAATGAAAACATTGAGGTAATTATTATTGGTGAAGGCATTCTAGTAGTATACTGTATTTATGTCAACAGAAACCAAATGAATACATAAGTCTAATTTCATTTGGTTTCTCATAAATGATATCAAATTCAAGTATAAGACTTGTAGAACTATTATAAATGAAACTAACAGTCCCTAAATCAATAAGAAAACTAAAAATTGCATCAAAGAAGTATAAACACTGGCATGTGTAGTCTTCTACCTAATAATACAATATTAATTTCAACTGCATTTCCTTTAATTACTAACCTAAACCTCCTTAAGCAGGAATGGTTGCTTTTGATTCTTAAACCAAGTTATAGATAATTTTCAGTTGTATTCTCCAATATTACATGTACTTTTAAGGATAAAATTAAATGTGATATAACACATTTATTATACATTTGAAAGAATAGAGGAAATATTTTTTCTTTTTCCATTTAATGCCGCTAAAGATATATAATTAGTATATTTGAAATAATTATTACAGTTAAAAAATAAGCAAAATTTAAAGGATAACATTGTACTAAAACCTACAAGGAAGTAATTATAATTTATGTGGGTGTGTGGAGGAGAAAGAAAAAGAAATCCATATATATTTGCCTTGCTGGTATAAAATTTTCTCTCTTAAATCCATTTGAGCTAACAGATATTTGTATTTTTATCTCCAACAAGTGAAGTAAAGGAGATGCTCTCTCTGGAGTGGCTCACATTTAGTGAATGCCAAAGCACAAGCTGCTTTATGAGCTATGCAAATAGCGTCTTTTAAAAACATATATATATGTGTGTATATATGTATCTTAGTCAGCAAATTGCTGATTTCCACTTTGGGGTCAGATATTATACAACTATTTTAAATACAACTCTCTTCCTAAGTACACTGTATTAAGTGCATTCAAGGAAAAGTGTACTTTTTTTTAACCCTCACCCGAGGACATGCTTAGAGAGAGGAGAAAAAGTATACTTTTAAAAAATTATAGTAATATGTTTTTTAAAAACTTCTGATAGTTATTGGTTACCACTTTTTTTCATTTAAAATATATGCTTGATTCTATCATTAAAAATTATAGTTTAAATAAAACAAGCTGCAGAATAAAACGTAACAATGTATCCCAGAAATATTAAAGATTTAAAAATTAAACTTGATTATCTTCTCATGATATATTTATAAGTATAAAAAAAGTGTTAAATTATGTATGAGATTTTGGAATCTTGAATTTTAAAACAAATAATGTACTTACAGAGCAAATAATGTAATTATATAACAGCACCCATATATTCTATGAATATTTTCTATAAATTTTATTAAGAGTGAGTATTTGGGTTAAGAAGGTAAACACAATGAGTAGTAATGTTTTAGCATCAGGGAAAATAAAAGTTCATACCTTTCTTTCAAGATTTTCTAACATTTCATTAATACTCTCATTACTTTCCAAATTTACTTTCTGTCGAAATTTCAAGTCCTCTATCAAATGTCTTTTCATGGTTATATCCCTTTCCATTCGAGACATCCTTAAAAGGAAAAAAAGGGCATTTTTCAAGAGTGATAGAAAATACATTAACAGTGATAATGTCTTATCTGATGTTATACCTAATGTTAATTTTTAAATACTATCTGATATTAATGAAATTGCAAATTAATAAAATAATTGCATGGGATAAACATTACTCTATTAAGATTTATGAATGCTTGCAAAATCTATAACCCAGTTGTCACGTGCTAATTATAGTATTACACATGCATTAAAACCAAAAAAGAACTGAGAAAGATCAATAAAAGTTATGAAAAATCAAAATTATTATATTTAAATTATATTCTTCCATTGCTAAAAAATGTCAAAGTGGTATTTAGAGACCATCAAAAAGCCTAACACTAATAAGAAACAATTCTGTACTACAATAAACAAATGTAAAATGTTATAATATCATGTAAAGATGCTAAAATGAGACATATCTTCTAATTTAATAGCATGAGATTGAAGTGACATATTCGTTTGACTTAAGTTGATAACATGCTAAGCATAAAATAGCAGATGCAGTGACAACTACTACTACTACTACTATAATCAGAACAATAGCTAACATGCATTGCATACTTACGACGTGCCAGTCACTGTTAAAAGTGCTTTACATGTACCAACTCATTTAATCCTCGTAAGAACTTAATGAGTTAATACTATTACATTAAGGCACAGAGCTAGCAGGTAGAGGAACCAGGATTCAAAGAACATTTCTTTAGAGCACTTACTGTTAAACAATAAGCAAGACTGCTTTTTAATAGATAAATAAACTTCAAGATAGTCTGTTTGAAAAATTAATCAATCTTTTGTTTCTAATAGTTTTATCTATTGATATCACTTTTAAGTGATCTTCACATATAATAGAGTAGACATGTATGTGTGCAAAATCTATATATTAAATTATTAATGAAAGATTGGAATTCTACCTAAATAGGCTATCACTTGGAAGCTCTAGCATATCTATAAAAAATATAGAAAGAAAATCATCTTGAGTGTGTCAGATAGAACATTTTAAACATCTTTGTTAATAAACACATAAAGTACAAACTTTCATAAGCCTCCAGCTATTTTAAATACAAACAAAACTTTACCTTTTTTCCAACTTAGATTTATAAGCTTAGGCATTATATCCAATATAAGAATCAATCTACACATATATCTTTGGTTGAACACATTCTAAAGTTTTCTATTCGTAGTCTTTAGGCCATTAGTTGATATTTATTCAAAATTAAATGTTTAGTCTAAGAAGGAAAATCTAACTTTACATATTCTTACTCTAATTAAAAAACAGTAACCGTACAGCTATCAACCACACTACATGTAATATTCCTTAAATTTTCGTTTTAAGGAGGCTTAAGCATGAACTAAGAAAGGAAAACAATTTTTGACATGTTGGTATTGTTTCTTGGGGTGCGTTTAATAGAGTTAACTGCCACTAGGTGGCACCAAATACAATGGATAAAAATATGAAAAACATACTTTTCATGCATTTCCTTTATGTGTTCTTCTTTTGCTAGGAGTTCAAATTTCAGAGACTTCACACTTGATGACTGCTTAGTGAGTTCATTAGTTGCATTCTAGATTAGAAATACACATAAATTCAAATACACCTTTCAATGGCATAAAAATGTCATTCTCATGAAGAGTAGTAAATTTTCAATTATAGTTATAAATTAAAATGAACTCTTAAAATATTTTAAATGCTTTATTTTATATATTATAATAAAAATACTACAGTGTACTAAAGTTTTATATGACATGCCCAAACCATAGAGGTACACAACCATAACCACAATTGTAAAGAGTACACACCCAAAATACATTTACCGGAGATATGAATTGTCTTTGTGAAATGTAAATGTGCATGTGATTAAGCATTTTAATGGTTTAATGAGATAACTTAAAACTAATGCTGGCTTTTACTAGTAACCTGTAACAGACTCCATATGGTCACAAATTCTTTGCTGCTCTTCCCATGAAGAGGTAGAATCCATCTCCCAACCCTTTGAATCTGGGCTGACCTGTGATTTGCTCTGACAAAAAGAATGTGGTAGAAATAAAACTGTACAAGTATCAGTCCTGGGCCTAAGACTTTGCAGCATGCACCTGTGCCTCTTGTTATGCTGCGCTGGGATCACCTTCCAAAGAGTACAGGGGAAAGGCCGTTTGGAGGAGTACTGAGTTACCTCAGCTTACAGCCAGCCGACCAACTGCCAGGCCCGCGAGTGAGGCTATCTTGGAACTTGCAGGCCAAGTAAATCCTTGGTTTAGAAGAATGCAAGCATATTAGGGAACCCAGAAGATTATATGAAATAATAAATTGCTGTTGTTTTAAGCTGTGACATATTAGGATAATTTGTTAGACAGTAATAGATAACTGATAGAGAATGTTATGAACACAAATACTTCTTTACTTGAACTTATTAATAATGACATAACTAATGTATTTATACATAATTATTAGTTTTTCAAAGTAGAACAGCTTTGTGTTATTTGTTGTCTGCATAGCCTAGGAGCCAGAGGTAACAAATAGAGCATTAAGACCCCTTACTTTCAATTTTGACTCAAGTTCCAAGTAAGCATGTAATCTGAGACATCACTTACATATTTTGGGTTTTTGTTTTTTTTACATATTTTGATACTTTGGTTTTTCCACTTTCAAGATAGTGTTGACATACATTAATTCATTTCCCAAATTTAAAAGTATTAAATTAATATGAGAGCTTTAAAAATATTTGGAATAGTTATTTTGCTAATCTTTTTGGTAACTATAATCAATTTTTTCTATTAGAACTATTACCAGGTTTGACTGACTCATGCTAAAAAATACATGTAATTCTGACAAGATGAAACCATTAATCACATAATGTAAATATAAGTCAGATTCATTAGACAGACTTTAACTATCTCACTGGTATACCATTTGTAAATAAAAAAATCTGAAATAATTTTACAGTCAACCCCCTGGATCATAAGAAATAATAAACTGTTGTTTTAATTTTTATATTTAATATTATATTAATTTTCTTAAAAGCCCAAGGCTACCTCAATATGGCAATTGTACTGAATATTAAAAGTTTTGATTAAATATTTGTGTAATGCAATCTAAATGTCCACCATATTTTACATGTTTACAGTGATGAGTAGTGTCTTATTTCTAGAACTGATAGAAGATGTTCCACACTAGTGAATTTACCAGATAATTGAAGCCCCTGCTTTAATCATTAATCTTAAATTCTCTCTGGAATAATTGTTCATTCATTTAGAAATATGTACATCCATAATTACATTAAGCTAATAGTAAACCTTTATTATAGTGATACTATCTTATAGATATGACTATATTAATTATATGTCACATTATTATATCTATTATATTACCACTAAATCATTATATAGTGATGCCTTTAAAAACTATTATGATATAAATGGCTACTTACCCCTATTCTAAATGGTCTTAGACTGCTGCTATTTTACAATTTTGCATTTTTACCATAATATATTTATATTTCCTTTTTCTCTCTGTCATAATTTCTTGCTTCTGTCAATATTCCTGCCTAAAAACAACCATCCAGCCCTTTAATATGTATTCCTCTAATTTGCTGTTTCTGAGGTGTTTTTTGCTGAGAAGTAAACTTATGAGAGCTGCATTTAAAATAAAAGAAAACAGGCAGTAAATGAAGCCTGACAACATCTTCAGTGGAATAAATTATGTGGATTTTAAGATAGCTGTTTGATTTGTTTCCAGTTTTAGACTTAAGTCTGCTATTTTAGGTGGCTCAACTGCTGTAACTCTGACTTCTGGATAATTGAGGGATTACTGAATTATAATAAGTGAAACAATGCCAGCTTGATATATACTTTTGCCAAGATCTCTAAATCTCACAGCTACTTCATTTGATCCTCAAAAGTCCTTATTAAGTGGATAGAAAGGTATCCCTGCTTTAAACCTCTGGAGAAGTTAAGTAATTTCCTCAGCCAGGTTCTACAAGAAGTTAATGGACAAAGAGTGATCAAAACCTAGGCCCTCTGACCCTTTTCCATTCCCGGCTATATAACATTTATCTGCAGCATGACAAAATCTGGGGTAAAATGCGTACTTCAAAAAGTCACAATGGTGAGAATCCATCCTGGTTAGAGCTTTCCTAAGTTTATTAAATATATGTTTGTACATTTTCAGAGTGTAATGAGCAAGAGCATGGACTCTGGAGCCAGATGGCTTGAGTTCTAAGCTCAGCTGTCACTTAGTAGCTGTGATGCCTTGGACAAGTCATTTATTCTCTCTGTGTCTCAGTTTTTTCAAACATAAAACAGAACTTATAATAAAACTTATAAAAATAAAACTTATTTCATAGGGTTGAAATGAGGATTAAATGAGTTAATGATGTTTGTAAAGGACTTCGAACCAGCCTGGAAATAAATTGTATATAAAGGAACAGTAGTTGAAAAACTACTATTCTTCACTATTAACTTACCAGGAGACAGGAAGAGAACACAGTATGCACCAAAAGGAATGCTCTCAACAATTAGGAAGCTGAAGAATCACAAACATAAATTGGAGTACTACTCAATCCAGATTGCATAAAGAACCGCACATTAAACTAAATATAAATACTGTAACTGGAAGGAATTTATAGGTCTCTAAATATTTTATTTTCTATCTACATAAAGTTGGGTACCTTGAAGAAACATGTCTAATATGGGGTAAACCAAAAATGCATATGAGTGCTCTAATTATTGAATGAACCACATACATCTGAGAAGTAGGCCTAAGAATTTACATAGAAAAGTCTAAAATTAATTGGATAAAATAAAAAAGATCTATGTAGACCTATAATAGATTCAAATCGAACCAGTTTTTCTTGAGCATAAAATCATCAGCTAGAAAATAAGTCATTTCTTGGAAAATCTTGTTAGCAATTTGACACCTATTATGGGCTGAACTGTGTCCTCTCAAAATTCGTATGTTGAAGTCCCAACCCCCGGTTCCTCAGAATTCGGCTGTCTTTGGACAGGGCCTTTAGAGAGGTAATTAAGGTACAATGAGGAAATATGGGCGGGTCTCAAGCCAACATGACTGCTGTCCTTGGAAGACGAGACTAGGACACGGACCACACAGACTGAGATACAACCATGTGAGGGCACAGCAAGAACGTGGCCATCTTCCTCAGAAAAAACAAACCTTTTCATACCGTGATCTTGGGCTTTTAGACTCCAAGACTATAAGAAAATAATTTTTTATTCTTTAAGCCACCCAGTCTGCTGTATTTTGTTATGGCAGCCCTAGCAAACTAATGCAATATTGAAACAGAAATTTGTAGTAGCAGAGAGTGTTATGTATTTAGAGGAACCTGGTCTTTCAGAATACAGTATTTCCATATTGAAACTTGAAACAAGACCAAAGTAAAGATTTATCCTTTCTGTCTCTATGCAGCCTGATCAGTGTTCTGGGACTCCAGGCTGGATGTGGACAATGTCACTTCAAACTTACCAAGCATGGTCTAAATTGCTGTAGGCATTCTCATTAGTCTCACCTTTGTAACTCACACATTCCTCCAAAGTGAGAGAGAAATTTATAGGTGGGTAAAAACTTACATCATGGGAAACTATAATGCTAATAATACAGATATTCACATGGGCCTATTATTACCCCAATTATGTTAGACCCTTAGTAGGAAGTAAAATTAAATAAGTAAAATATAAATAAACTGAAAACTATTAACAATTTAAAAATTTTTAGAAGTCAGATTAAGCATTACTAGACCTAACATTCTATTTTATTTTGGCAGAAACTAAAGTTATGTTGGGACCATGAAGACAAACCTAAGAGAATCGCAGAGCAGTGAATTAAAGATCTGTCATAGGTAAGATCAAGGAACGTCTCAGTGCTTTTATCCATTGCGCAGAAACTTAAACACGGAAATGTTCTACGCATGCATTTTATTCCACCTTTTCAGACACAGAAACGCACTTTAAGAGAAGATACATGCACCAAAGCGTAAAACTATTATGTAAGGTATTTACACTTATAAGATGTAGTGGTTGAGGCAAATTCTGCACATAAACACTGTCTGAAGAAGCTGGTATTCAACAAGCATCTAAACTAATGCCAGTGTGAATACATGACTACTATTAATAAAGCAAAATATTTTCAAGCAATTGTACATCCACTTACTTTAAACTTAATCTTATTAGTAACTGTTCATTTAAAGATATTATCGGAGAGTGCACATATCATATTTTAATTGAGAACAACTGAGCTATTTAACAATTCAATATTCTAATACCCTCTTAACAGTCGTGGTCACTCCACTTCTAACACACGCTATGCATTTCCAACCAGAACTTTCTTTCTAGCGCTTCTCATTATAGTGATGGTCCCATATACACTGTCCCTTTAGCTTCCAGCTAGCAACTCCTACTGATGAAAATAATTAAATGTTAGGAATAAATGAGTTTTTTAAGAAGCATGAAAATGAACTTTCCGATTAAAACTCAGAAATCCTGTTTCTTACAAGATAATTATATTTAAACTAAGGTCAGCCTTACTTTTAAGTTGTTGACAGTTTCACCTGGACTTAGATACAATTCTTTATAAACAAAAGAAACATTGCTTTTTATTCTCACTCTCAGGTTTAACTTACTTAAACCTATTAAACCAACCCACCTTTGCTCTGTACGTCTCCCTCCCCTCATTCCCTCCACCTTCCCCGTCTGAAACCAACAACCACCAAATTAAAACAGCAGCTAGTGTGTAAAGGGAAGCATTCTACTTATGTTGCCACATTACACGTTTGAGAGGAATTCTGTTCAGTGGGGGGAGGAGTGCGGGTCAGAGAGGAGCTGAGTGATGCAGCAGAATGACAATGTTCAGCTTCCATCATCTCTGAAGTTATGATAGCATAGTGTGTTGTCACTTTTTTCAGAGAATAGTATTATGAATTATTAGATAAGAGTCTACCTGGCTAAAACAGGGAGATGAGGTTGAACACAGTCTTAACAATGTTTGGGTTACTTATACTATAATTTACCATTATTACTAGAATTAAATTAGAATTAAACATGCCTTTAAAGATTCAATAAATTAATATATGTGTTCATCTTTAATAAAAATTGTAGTCACCTTCAGTTTACACTGCAATTGCTTCATTTCCAAATCCATGCTCCTTGAAGGACCAAGTGATGTAACTTGTATCCGTGGAACTGTTACCTGGGAAACTTCTTCTGCCAAACTGGTGATTTCAGATGAGGATTCCAATTTCTTTAATAAGTCTTCTTTTTCTTTCCGAAGCTCAGCCAAATCTAAATTTAGCTTCTTTTTTTTTTTTTTAAGAAAATAAATGTAAATGTATTGTAAATGCAATTACATTTTATCTAACACTTATCAGCATAAAATTCTACAGGCACAAAATGCTAAGGGAAAGAAATAAAATTAATTATAAAATAGTTATTATAAAATTCATAACCTCTATGAGTTTTTTCTTAAGGTTGTAGGGCTTGTAAAGGTTAAAACAAAAATGGACCAGCTGTACTTAATAGCTTTTGGTTGGCTGGTTTTTACTCATGATGCGCTATTTCTATGCCTTCACATATACATGGGTGAGCCAGAGACTCACATATGTGATAACCTTGACTTCAGGGCTGATGTACTTAACTGGCAAAAGCCAAGCTGGAGCAGGACGAGATAACAGATGTTAGTTGTTTATTCCACTGGGTAGGTCTTACCATTCTATACAGCAGCCAAAATGCTTCTCATTTAGCAACATAAATGTTAAGTCCAATTAGCAGAAGAGGCTTATTAGAGATTTAGATCAAATAAATAGCGTATAAACAAATTCGCTCACTCTTATGAACATGATTGATAGTTGACAAGTCCTCTTTGTAATGTTGAGGTAGACTGCACTAAACTCCTTACATCTGAATTGTTAATGACATAAACATTTTACTAAATGACATACTGGTAATTTTTTATGAAACAGTGTAGAAGAAACTGTCTTAATGTTAGCCCTTCTCACACCAATCTGTAATCAGCAGAATGCCACCAAGCTGTAACCACATAACCACCCAGCGCTCCTTAAGAGGATAACTGCGCTACTATTTTATTATTCCAAAGAAGCTTATAATGTGGTAGTTTAACATAAGGGACAATTAGACAAGATGGTACTGAAATCTCTCGGAGGGGGGGAAGTCTGTCTTTGTTAAGAATTCTAATTAGAAACAGCAAAAGATGTAGCTAACATGTACAGTAATATAAGACATAACTTAGGTATTAACACTACATTTCAACACAAGTTCTAGAAACCATACATGTAGGTCTATAACTGCGTACATACTTGCGTATGCATGTGTCTAGTGTCAAACATGAATATTCAAATCATGGGTTCAAAACTAGGGCTTCATATATTTCATATTACACTAGGTTCTGGTGAAATAAAAAGTGCTTGGTGAAAAAAACAATTTCTTTGGCTATATTTTAACTTATGATTTAAAAACGTGGTTCTATAGAACCTCAGAAAATGTTCATTCACAAATTTTCCCAAAGGTACCTAATCATTAATATCTGAAAGAAAACTCATAATTTCCCTAAAACTGAAAATCTTTCTGGTTACCATCCAAGCTTGAATCCACCTCCCTCCCTGTTCATTGATTTTCTATGTCCAATCAGTTGTGTCAATCTGCAAATTATGTAATGTTTCTCATACTCATTCCCTTCTACCACATTTTAAATGAAGTCTCTCTGCTGGGAGTACTGAAATAACACCCTACCCTCCAACTTATTTCCCCAAACAGCACTGACTTGTTATTCCCTTATTCAAAACCCTTCAAGGTCCCTCACCCACACAGAATAAAGCGAGGGCGTCTGTGGTTCTATCAGGATCTCTAAGGTTTACCTTCACTCTGTGCTTCAGGAAGACATCGCCAGCAGCCAAACCTGCCTGCCATCCCCCAAACATGTCTGTCATTTCTCCACCAAGGACTACACATGGTGTTGCCTTCTGCTGAATCCCCTCTCATGCTGGAAGAGCAACTTAGTATTTCCTGCTTCATGGAAAAATCCTGCTCTTTATTCTTCTTCTTCAACAAAGTAGCTTCCCCATTCTCTTAGCTCCCACAGCACTGTGCATACTCCTCAACCCTGAACCCCAGTAAATCTTTGCTAGAAGACTGTGCCTTTGTTCGCCTATGTATTCCCTATAGTATCTACAAACAATGCCTTTTATATAGTAGGAACCAAAAGAACAGCTTCAAAAATTCAAGTCTCCCTGTTTGCAGCCGAGATGGTGCTAAAAAGACACATATTAATTTCAGCTGATATTTAAAATCTATTAGTTTATCACTGTATAAATTATAATATAATTTTATTAGCAATGTAATATTATTAGCTTTTACTTAAGTAGCATGTACTGGAGCATTTAGCAATCCTGAAAGTAAATCTAAATTAGATAATTTTGAGATTTTAATTTGGTAAGACATAACTTATAGCTACAATTCTAGGTGGGTCTTGGGCAACTCAGAAAACTAAACTTTGATGAGGCTCTTTTCTTCCTATGAATGGCCCAGTGGCTCCTCTCACTTGTTAAATGTATATGCCATTGGATTTCTGTCCATTCTTTCCACAGTGGCAGATCCAGACTCTATAAATATATCCTTCATTGAGGAAAAACCAAGCCAATAAATATATTTCTCTAAATGACATGTATATGTAGATTTTAACTTCAATTTAACAATATAAAAATTTATTAAATTTAGAAATGGTGAAATTTGAAGACAATAAATCAAATGACTAGTAATATAGTAAAATGTAAATCATGTTCTGATTAAACAATATTTAAAATCTATAGTATTTAAAATATTTTTCTAATAGTAGTCATTTATGCCTTGAAATGCTATAAGAGTACTTATCAAAACAGAGGAAACAGGCCATCCATTTGGCATCCTTTAATTACCCTTTAGAACTTCGGCCAAATAATTATGGTTCTATTACTAACTTCTCTCAGTTTAAGCATTCTATTTCTTATTTGAGAAACACTATAGATGAGGCAAGAAGTATAAATAACTTTGTTTACATTTGGTTTGGCATGTGAGACTACTTCTGTGCTGATATTGTTAGAAAGAGATTTGCTCTAAATCTACCAATAAATTGAGATTGCTTGTAAAATAGTCATTTTTAAATCAGGAGCATGATTCTTATTTCTACATTATTGCATTTCCATCTACAATCAAGGATTTAAAAATAAATACTTGTCATATTATATT
This sequence comes from Miniopterus schreibersii, assembly GCF_964146895.1. NCBI lineage: Eukaryota > Metazoa > Chordata > Mammalia > Chiroptera > Miniopteridae > Miniopterus > Miniopterus schreibersii. Next base: position 53,639,476 of record NC_138111.1, on the reverse strand, counting down.
AAAACCATAAATAAGAAAGCACGTGGAGGAGTCATCATTTCTGGATTCCAGTTTGGGGTCCACTGCTTCCCTGCTGAATGTCGCTGAGCGGGCTAGCATTTCACTTTATTTCCTCACTTAAAAGAAGAGATGATGATGCCTGCCTAGCAAAGGTAATTTTGAGGTTAGAATTTTCTTAAAAATCTATGATATCACTTGGTAAATTTTAAATGGGCAGCATTACTGTTAGCATTATCTTGTGGTAAATGCAACCATGTGGTCTGAGAGGTGTCTTAAAAGGATGAAGACCTTGATTAATGAAAAGCTTTCTTATACATGTATGACAACCCTATAATTTCTCTCAAGGCAGAAATCTTACTTTGTCTTAGGGAGAGTTCTTTGTTTGACCTTTGTTTAGGATCACTACTAGGCTACAAGCTTATTGAAGGCAGACAGTTACTCCCTTTATATTTCAGTAGTGCAATCCCTGCACAATCTTTTAAAAGACTATTCCAATTTAAAAGTTGACTTCAATGAGAATAAGTACTGAGATTTGTATTGATCTATGTGTAGTCAATTATTCTAACCAAAGCTTATAAAATAGAACTTAACACTATAAAAGTTTAAAACTAGATGCTAGTTATTATTTATTTAAATGTAACATTGAAGGAAGCCTAAATCTCTGAAAAATAATTAACCCTCTAAGCAACCATAAGAAACAAGAATATACTGGAGAATCCATTCTTCAGTAATGGGCAGAGTGGTAGGCAGAATTCTCAGGTGATTCCCCAATCACCTACGCCCTTATACAATACCCTCCCCTCATATGTGGGTGGGCCTATGCATATGATGGGTTATCACTCCAATGATAACATTATTTGAATTATGTTATATGCAAAAAGAATTCTGTAGATGTAATTATGGCCCCTAATATGACTTTGAGTTAACCAAAAGCAAGGTTATCCCTGGTCCTGACCTAACCAGGTGAATCCTGTAAAAGAAGGTCAGGGGGCCCTCCCTGAGGTCAGAGAGACTCTCCTTTGAACTTGAAGAAGTAACTTGCCCTGTTATGAGAGGGCTATGTAGGAGGCTATAAGTCAAGGGTCTAAAGAAGGCCTCACAAGCTAAGAATGGTTCAGCAGCAATCAAGAAAACAGTGGTGGCCTGGCTGGGTGGCTCAGTTGGTTGGAGTGTTGTTCTGTGCACCAAAAGGTTATGGGTTCAATTTCCGGTCAGGGCACATATCAGAGGCAACTGATCTATGTCTCTCTCTCTCTCTCTCTCTCTCTCTCTCTCTCTCTCAAAATCAATAAAAACATATCCTTGGGTGAGAATGAAAAAAAGAAAACAGGGACCTCAGTCTTACAACCACAGAAAATAAATTTTCCTAGCACACACAGGAGCTTGGAAGGAAAGCCCAAGCTCCAGAAAGGAAGGCAATCCGGCTGACACTGATCACATCCTTGTGACACTGGGAGGCGGGACCCCACTAAGCTGTCCCAGACTCCCGACCCTCAGAAACTGTGAGGGAATGAGCGTGTGTGCTGTTTCTAAGGTGACAAATGTGTGGTGATTTTGTTACGTAGCATGAAAAACTAATGAATCCCAATTTTTAAAAAAGCAAGCCCTTTCTTGAACCTATCCCCTGTTCTCTTGCTGTCACCCTGCCCCACTATGGGCAAGTACCCTGAGCCCCATGGTATGCAGCTTTCATAACATCTTCCTCTGCTTCAATTTTCTTTTCCTTATCCATAATTTTATACTAATTTTATTTCTTAAATTGCTTTTTAAAAATGGTTCCATTTTCTGTGCTGGGAATATAAATTGCCTCTACCAGATCTGCACTTTGTAGTTTAAGTGCCAAGCAAAAGTCCTCTGGCCAGAAGCTTCCTTGGGCTGCTTTCAACAGGCACCGTGGGGCCCCATGAGCAGGGCAGCTGAGCCGCCCTTGACATCTTTCCTTTGTTCTCCTACATGGGAGTTCATTCATAAATTTCTTTTTTCTGGGCCCCAACTTAACATTTTCTGAAAGATTTTGATAAAGAATATCTAGATTCAGAAACTGATTCAATATCCATCAGTCATTTTTTTATACATACTATGTAGTAGGAACTGTACTAACTCTATGTTTTCAATGATAAACATTAGTTATTCTTGTCTTTAGGTAACTATTGGTCTATAACCTAGAAACATGTAATAAACTACATTAAATGCTCTGAAGAAATAAAAGGGGGGACTAAGGGAACTGCTGCTGCCTTTAAATCTTGTCTGGTACATGCTGGTTATAGCCAGTTTCCTTCCATGTATCCCTCTTGATTTCTTTTGTCAAATGTTTCCTTGATGCTAGATAGAACATTAAAGACCACAGCTACAACTACAGCCACCCTGATTTCCAATTTTTACTCTACAGAAAGTGTCACCAGTAAACTGAGGGCAGTCCTGAGGAGATCAGGGATCTCTTCTCCAGCCTCAGTAAACATTTTAATGTTCAAAAATGAATGAATTATCAGAAAAAATAAAAGAAGGCCTGTGGAAAACATTTTATTCTCCAGTGCAAGTGAAAAGTAAAAATAAGTAAAATTAGAAGGCTTTTGTGAAAATAAGTAAAGGGCTTAAAAAAATTAAATCTAAAAGAATAATCTCCCCAATCACCCTGCACACAATATATGTTTAGGTACTCTCAGATCTTGATACCTCCAAAGAAGAAAATACTCAACATCTCCCTATTCGACGGACACGCTGCTAGTTGTGGCATGAGTAATGAAAATGCTTTTGACCATTCAGCCAGTTTAGGAGCAGCGTTCCAAGGGAAAGGAATAGGATGTGGGATGGCTCTTACTTCTAATAAGAGGCAGATTCTGACCTAATGTTTTTCTGAACAGTAACCGCACTACAGCATTGAAAGACATTGTTCAGTTCTCCCCATATGTTTTTCACCACTGGATTAGAAACTTAAAGTAATGAACCATTTTAAAAATTTGGAAAACATTTTTACTTGGGATAGTGGGGTCTGAAAAGTAGACACATGGAAATTCTAGAAAATCCACCTAAATGTGAGGTTGAATGTCAGGGTCACAGGAGCTGGGTTTCTGGGAAGTCTACGGAGGAAATACTTGGTGGCAGAAGGATTCTTTCCAGTCCATGCTGGGGCAAAGGTTAGATGTCAACTGTTGGAAAAGGTCAATCAGTAACCAGAGTAAAAAGTGAGGGTCAGTTCCCATCTATAAAAATAGTGGAGTCTGTTATTTTTCTTTCTCCTTTTGAAACCCAAAGGCCTTGACACTCAAAGTAGGGAAAAGCAATCATTAAGTGGGAATAGTCTGTTTCCAATTATTTCACCAAAATCTTTAATCTTGAATTCTGCATACGACTGAGAATATTGAATGAAGTTATTTCATGGTAAATACATAAACAAATTCATTTATATTTCACAATCAGATTATTCTCGTTCATACTTGAGTAGAGGCAGCAATTTTAAAATCTTATTGAGATTTTTAAAACTCATCATAATTTTGTTACCATAATTAAAGCAAAAGAGACTGAAGAGAAAACTCTGGTTGAACAATATCTACGTAAATCCTATGGGCAAGAACCTCCTAGAAAGTCACCATGATCTTAATGATCTTTCCTCCTCGGTGAATAGAATCAATATTCTTTCATTGGGAATATCATTCTTTTAAAAAGAATAAAATTAAAAGAAATAAAGTTCTGTACATTGCACATGTATAAAACTAAAAGCATAGTCACTTAATTAAAACATTGTATGAGTTGCAAAGAAAATTACATGGGTTTCTAGGTCACTAGCAGAATATTTTCCATATAACTACTTATCTATAAAAATAAATGGTTCAGATTAGTAACTCTTTCAAATTAGTAACAAGTCTTTTCAATTTAAAACAGGAGTTTTCCTGTTATACTGAAAATCTTTCAGAAAATGAATTAAAAATTTTAAACCACTGAGCAAAAAACAAACAAAAAAACAGAACAAAAATTTTAACCAGAGATGAAATTATTTATGTAACAAATTTTCTTATGAAAAATATACTGAGTTACTACATCACTCATCTATAAACCATTTTCTGAAAAATGCAGTTATTAAAAGCCTACAGGATGTTTCGCAAAATGTCAAGCAAATGAAGGTAATATAGAGGACTTTTTACCAATGCTTTTGCTAGTAGTTAGACTTCAGTAGCCTTTAGAGACCATTAAGTACCTTTTGGCTAATTGGCCAATGGTAGATTAATCCTCTTTTTATTCTAGCAGCACTATTTTAACACCCTTTACACTCTGTCAGTGTAGTGTCTGAATGACAAAATAATATTGTGCATGAATAATAAGCAGAAAAGTTAAATTAACATTTCATGTTTCACATGCCATACCTATGTGTCAGAAGAACTTTCTTTTTAAGTCACTGACATTCAACTTTTTTAAACAACCTCTTGTTGACATCTTATTGAGGTGAATCTTCCTAATTACTGCTAATTGCCTATCAAGAAAAAACTCTATTCATGAAGTGCAGTTGTCTAGTACAGATGAATCCAGCTCCAGTGTGCACATTAAAGACAAAGCATGACACTTAAGGTCCTACTTTGTTATAAGGCCATACTAAATATGGTTAGCAATTAAGTAAGCAGTTTTTTATGATACTGAAAATGCCAATCTGTCTTGATGTGTTCAAATTAGATTCTATCAAAGAAATATGGATATCTGCATATGGGTAAGAGAGAGAGATGCTACTCTCAGTAACATTTACAAGAAGTAAAATTAATTCAATGCCCTTACACTTTGTCATGTAAGTTCTAGGTAATGCCCAATTAAATAATCATTTTGTAAACATGCTTGAATATGATTTACCCCAAATGAAAATCACTATTATTTCAAGGGTCAAATTATTTTAAAATGTTTACTAATACTTTAAATTCTCAAAACAGCCCCACACACTGGAAACATTTAATATGTATATTTTAGTTTGTTTTAATAGTTTTGACATTATAGGCATTTATAGTAAATATTAATCTGTGATACTAGCAATACAGTGTGTTTCAAAATAATCTGAATAACTAAACTAATGAATATTACCTGAACTGAAATTTAACCACATCACTTAAACTTCTATCTCCACAACTATGGGAAAAGAATCAGTACAAATATATGTGAAGTTTGGAAAATTAACTAACACAACTGACTTTCAAGTATTCATGAAAAAATACTTGATACATTTATAGCAAGAAGAGTCAATCGTAGATTCGCTGTTATTTCAAATCTTCTACTCTATTTATGAAGATAAAAGCCCCCTTGAAACTTACCCACCAAATACTATCAAACTATACAACATCTGCAGAAGTCTTATGAAGACTGTCTGATCCTCCTCTAAGTAAACTTGGTTTTCCTAAGCAACAGATTTCAATACTTTTATTGTTTTTCCATCCTGCTGAGATGATATTACTTCTTACTGTACTGTATTTTATTGCACAAAAAGGTCTTTGTGGACTGGCCTGAGAAAACTAATGCTCACATATAGTACTGTTACTAAATGGAAGTGAGAGTCTAAACGATTAAAAATTGGTCCTAATACTTAATTTTTATCTAGTCTTCAAAAGATGTTGATATTCTTTAAAATAATTTTTGACTTCTAAAAATTTGTTAGACCATAATATATATTTCTGTAATTCATATTTTAGAAGATAAAGCATTTTCAACAAATATGCCTCTAAAAAGCATGTATATGAACATTAAATTTACATTATACTGGAATCAATTCACAAGGATAATGCATTATCATGCTAATATAAAATATTACCAACTTTTGGGATAATAAAGGCTAAAGATTGTAATTTCTAGCTCCAACTTTATATATTTGAACTTGTAAAATGATATAGATTGATAAGTAGGTACTATATAAATAGCATGTTAACATTTAGAAATTGAAATATTTTACTGATAGGGTCAATAGTTAACTGTATGTCTTTCCTCAGATGTAATACATCTAAGCTCTGCAAACAAATTACTTGGATGAAAGCCAGTTGGGGAATTTTAAAAAGCCTACAACTCATTACAAATTTAACAGCAGCATTACTAAGTCTTCATATGATTTTGATTAAATTTATAAATATACCCTACTAAAATTCTCAAGGGAAACAACTCAGTAATGTTTGTCTCTATTCCCTGTGTTTCATAAATTTCAAAAGAATAAAAAAAATGGACTTTTCTTTAAAAGAATAGTTTTTGCAGTGTTTGAATCTGATAAAATAAAAGTTACCAATACCACTTATAATGGGATTCTTGTCATTAAAAACTGATGTTTGAAAATTACTAAAAAAATTAACTTTCATGGCATAGAGTAGTAGTTTCTTTTTAAAAAGTAAATAAGAGATTTACAAGAAACTTCTCATCTGTTTCACTTTAAAAAGCCCTTTTTTAAATACAAAAGTTTCACATAGGAACCTCTTCCATTATCCTTCACTTAATTTTCTATTTCAAATTATCTTAGTTTATCACATTCTTTCAAGTAGTAAGGCTTGACCTAACAGAGTAGGTACTCAGTAAATTATCTGAATCTCAATCAGTCGTGCTATGTGATTCATATAAATCTTTGGGAAGAAAGTAGTCTGGAGTTTTTGTTTTTATTAATGGAGCTGGTCCCTCTGCTTTTCTCCTGGATCAGTGATTCTCAAAGAGTACACACTGCCTGGATATGTATGCTGGAAATCAGTGGGGCACTTCTGAGTACCACAATGATTGACACTGAAATGGGTGAGATCCAGGAACACTAGATGTACTGCAATGTGTAGTTCAGTACCACCCAACAGAAACTGCCCTGTATCCTACATGATTTTTAAATTTCCTGCCAATTATTCATGTGGATGAAAGATATTTATATAAAAAATGAACCTAAATCCTAAATTAAAAATTACATATAAACAAAGTCCTTTTCCCTGTGGTCCTAGAAATGTATAAACCATGTAAATTAAGGGAAGACTAAAGAAGAGAAAGAGAAATCCCTTTCTTCTCTGGGGTCTAGGCCATAAGGATATTACCACAGGACCAGTATCCACAACCATGGAGAAAGCTAATCTGAGAGGAAGAGATGTGAGATAAAGAAAAACACTGAAGTCCTGGCTGGGTGGCTCAGTTGTTTGGAACTTCATCCCATACACCAAGGGGCTGCAGGTTCAATTCCTAGTCAGGGCACATACCTAGGTTGCAAGTTTGATCTCTGGTCAGAGCACATGTGGGAGGCAACTAATTGATATTTCTCCCTCACACATCAATGCCTCTTTCTCTCTGGTTAGATAAAAAAAGAAAAACATTAAAGATATTAGAGTGTACAGTTCCAGTTATCACTATTCTTTTTAAAAAATATGTTTTTATTCATTTTTAGACAGAGAGGAAAGGAGAGGGATAGAGAAGTAACAACATTGATCGGCTGCCTCCTGCACATCCACTAGTGGGGATTGAGCCCGAAACCCAGGCATGTACCCTGACCAGGAATTGAACAGGTCTCTTGGTCCATGGGTTGACGCTCAACCACTGAGCGACACCAGGCAGGCTATCACTATTCTTCCTGTGTCTGTTCTCTTCAGTTCATCCTTTGATTATGTAAGCTTTTTTCCCTTGTATTAGTTTGAGTTCAGTTTCTATTACTTGCTATCAAGAGAGTTCTGCTAGTAAGATGTACTGAGAAAAGTCCAACAACCCCTTCTCAGTTGTCTTATTTTTGATTCCTCTATGGCATCTGACACTGTTAACCAACTATGACACTGTTAAGCAACTATTGTCTTTTTCTTGTTAAAACACACCCCCTCCCTGTTCCTGTATTCCAGCACTCTCCCACCTTCTCCTCCGCCCCCTCTTCTGCCCAGATATCTCATACTCCCCCACCCCAAACTGAGCTTGCTGCAAAGATTTGCTCCAACCCCAGCATTCTTTCTCTGGGATAATGGCATCAATAGTTTTTTTCCTTCATTTTTATGAAATATTTCAAGTGTGCAATAGATATATAAAGGAAAATATAATGAATGTCCATAAATCACCCACTCAGCAAAAACAATGGATTACCAATACAGTTGGAGGTCATGAATCTCATTTGAATCGCCAGAAGTAATCACTATCCTGAATACCTTTAATGTTTATAATTTCTTTATACTTTTAATACATATATGTATTTCAAAAAAACATATAGCAACTTTAAGACATTTCTTTTTTCACATTTTAACATCCCTAAGTTTTACACTCAAATATCCTACTGTTCACTTGATAGCTTCACTTCAGTGACAAATTACCATTTGGTTACACTGATAAGCTGTCATTTATTTTAGTCCCTAGGGATTAATATTTCTTTTTTTGGCAAGCTCTGATGTTCATTTATAAGAATATTTGCTACATTCTATCCAACTTTCTTGGTATGCTTTCATATGAGGTTCCCCCATACAATATTTAGTATGTTATATTTTCACACATATACTCTGTCATCAACTTTCCAGTCACTTTAGTTAGAATCCTGGCAGGTATCTTAAATATTTCACTTTTTAAAAACCTTCCCATGTATAATTGTCATCAAACCCTGTTATACCACTGTAAAATAACACTTTCTATTTCTATTATAATTGTCTAGATACTTATCATCTCTTGCCTTGATAGTTAAACAATCTCTTATCTTGCTGCTTATATTTATTCTCTCAAACTTGAGTCTCGGTCCTCACTGTACATCAGAACCACCTCAGAGCTTTTAAAAACTAGCAAAGTGCAGGGACCATCCCCAGCTATTGATTTAACTGGTCTAGGGTAGGGCCTTGGGCATAAATATTTTGAAAAGCTACCCAAGTAAGGTAGCATGCAGTTAGGGTAAAGAATCACAACTATACCAAATTACTCACTATTCTCAACAAACCACATCTCAACTTGATGCCTTTTAAAGCTTTACATCTTCTAATGACTTTGTTCCACACACACAACTTTCAAAATCAACCAAATTTTAAGTCTAAGGTCAAATGATATATTTATTAAATAATGACAGCAATAAATGACTGTCTATTCTATCTACTACACACACACACACACACACACACACACACACACACCAATCATGCTACATATATCACAATTCCTTTGTATTGTGGTACTCATGTCCAACTCCCCTATTGGTACCTTATATAGGACAAGAACCATGTTTAATTTGTAGTTAGATATCCCATTATTAGAGTGCTTTATATATGTTAGATGCATTAAACTAAATTGAATTGTAGCAAACATAAACACATATATCTACCCACGTGCAAACCAAACTCTTAAAATACATGCATATTTAAATATAATAATCACACAGTAAGAAAAATATTATATTTTGTCACTTCAAGGCATGTTGCTTTTGTAATATTTACCTGAAAGTATATTGATGCAAAGAATGAAAACACTACTAGGAATATATTATATAGGAATATAGGAAAGCACTGTGCAATATATTATAACACTTTTCATTATAAACAGAAATAAATACTGTGCAATATATTATAACACTTTTCATTATAAACAGAAATAAATACTGTGCAATATATTATAACATTGTTCATTATAAAGAGTTATTCAGGTCACATTTTCTTAATATTTTCTGTGGTAAGATCGCAAATGCATCTGAAAACAGTATAAGTATGACTGTACAGTATAGAATATTCTAAGTGATAATAATAGTTCCTTACAAAGTCTAATATAAGACAGACATCCTGTTAACAAATATCACTCGGTTCATCTAGAAGATAAGACGTAGGAATAAGATAGTCACGTCCGATTCCACATGGATTCTCAGATGAGATCCTGGTTTTTGCACAGTTTACCTTGCGAACATGATCCAAGTGACATTTCACAAATTCCTGGATAAATGTTGCTACACTCTGCTAGGAGAGAGACAGGCTATGTCACGCACAGATCAATAATAGCACTGTGTTTCATCAGCCTCAAAATCAAAAGTGCTTCATCTGGCAAAAGCCATCGCCCTGGAGAATCTGACATATATAAACCAAATTCCCTACAAGGAATGTATACTACACAAGCTTATTGGGGTAAAAGAAAACTTGAGAGAGAGTTCTCCAGGCCATATTCTGTAAAGCATCCCTTCTCTAACTTTTGGAAATATTGTGATGCCTCCTTTTGTTACACAAAACATTGGGAGTTATACAGAAAGGGAGAAATAGCCTTGGGTGAGGAGATAAAAGGAGTATTCTCTTCTTTTAGAAAACATATAGGCCATTGTGCAAATCCAGGTTCAGAAAATTAAATGCCTACAGTAACCAGAAATTTATCATAAATAAGAGATGGGGGCCTAGTAGGATTTGTGACAAACGGGAGATAGTACCTCTTCTCCCTGAAAGCACCATACACTACATTACCTTTTATATCAAAGTCATGCCTTCCAATGCTTTCATGACACTATTAATCTACTAACTGGTTTGTTAACTTTTTAGTCAGCTCCTTCAATGCCATCAATGCCTTCATTCCTTAATGTGAATGGATATTCAGTCTTGACCCTATGTATACTTGCTCTTCCATTTCTAACTCTCAAATTCATTCTCTAGTTCCCAATCACAAAGACCTGTAGGATTCTTTCACTTACATGTCAAATTACTACCTCAAACTTAATAGATTACAACTGAATTCTTCCTTTGTTTTATGCTAAACTTAAAGAAAAAGGCTCTGGGAAATGTTGCGTGTAGGAAGTGATACATGAACCAGGCTTTGAGTGATGTGCTGGATTTAGAATGATGAAAAGAAGAAGGTTCTTGGAGTAAAAAATAATTTTTTAATTCTTGATAAAAAATATGCATTATCATATAAATGACTTGGTAAAAACTCCATCCTTTTATTGAGAATGTACTATTCTCTGTAAAAGACAATGATGAGAGAATGAGAAGACCCATTCTGTCACAGACTGGGAGAAAATATTTGCAAAAGATACAGCTGATAAAGGACTATTATTCAAAATATACAAAGAACACTTAAAACTTAGCAGTAAGAAAACATGCAACCCAATTAAAAAATGGGCAGGGAAGAGACATATGAGAAAATGCTCAACGTCACTAACCATCAGAGAGATGTAAATTAAAACCAGAATGAGGTATCACTTCACACCTGTAAGAATGGCTCCATCAACAAATCAACAAATGACTTGTGCTGGCGAGGGTGTGGAGAAAGGGGAACCCTAGGGCACTGCTGGTGGGAATGCAGACTGGGGCAGCCACTATGGAAAACAGTATGGAGGTTCCTCAAAAATTAAAAATGGAGCTACCTTTTGACCCAGTGATCCCACTTCTAGGAATATATCCTAAGAATCCTGAAACACTAATCAGAAAAAATATATGCACCCCTATGTTCATAGCAGCGCAATTTACAATAGCTAAGATCTGGAAACAGCCCAAGTGCCCATAAGTAGATGAGTGGATAAAAAAGCTGTGGGACATTTACACCATGGAATACTACACAGCTGTAAAGAAGAAGGTTCTTGTACCCTTTGGGACAGTATGGATGGACCTGGAGAAAATTATGCTAAGTGAAATAATCCAGGCAGAGAAGGACAAACATCACATGATCTCACTTATATGTGGAATCTAAAGAACTTAATAAACTGATGAACAGAATAGATTCAATGACATGGAAACATAGATCAGACTGACAAATGTCAGAGGGAGGGAGAAGGGCGGGTGGGTAGAGGGGAAGAGAGTAACCAAATAATTTATATGCATATATGCACAACCCAAGGACACAGACAATGGCGGTGAGGGGGATTGAGGAGGGGGGTGGGATGGGGTGGAATGGGTTATTGGGGAGATAAAGGGACATTTGTAATATTTTAAATAAAATTTTAAAAAATGGGCAAGAGACCCAAACAAACACCTTACCAAAGAAGATAAACAGATGACAAATAAGCATTTAAAAAGATGTTCTACATCATATGTCATCAGGGACATGTAAATTAAAGCAACAATGGGATATTACTGCATACCTATTAGAACAGAGAAAATCCAGAACACTAACAAGACCAAATGCTGGTGAGAATTCAAAGTCAAAGGAATCTCACTCATTGCTGGTGAGAATGCAAAATGGAACAGACTTTGGAAGACAGTATGGCGGTTACTTACAAAACTAAACAGATCTTACCATATGATCCAGCAATTCCATTCCTTGGTATTTGCCCAAAAGCACTGAAAAGTTATGTGCACACAAAAACCTTCAGGTAGATGTTTATAACAGCTTTATTCTTAATTGCCAAAGAATGGAAGCAATCAATATCTCCTTCAGTAGAACAGATAAACTATGGAACATCCAGACAATGGACTATTATTCAGCATTAAAAGAAATGAACTACTGAGCTATGAAAAGACATGGAGGAACCTTAAATACATATTACTAAGAGAAAGAAGCCAATCTGAAAAGCCTCCATATTGTATGATTCCAACTACAGCAACATCTCTTTTATTGCACTTTGCTTTATTGCGCTTCACAGATGTTGAATATTTTACAAATTGAAGGAAAGACCCTTCACTAGCAAGAAAAATTATGATTTGCTTTATTATGTTACTTGTTTTATTATGGTGGTCTGGAGTTGAACCCCAATATCTCTGAGGTATGCCTGTATATAACATTCTTGAAAAGGCAAAACTATGGAGACAGTAAAAAGAACAATGGTTGCCAGGGATTGGAGGAGGGATAAATAAGAATAGCACAGAGGATTTTTAGGGCAGTGAAAATGGATACATGTCATCATACATCTGTCCAAACCCAAAGAATGTACAACACCAAGAGTGAACCTTAAGGTAAACTATGGACTTTGGGTGATGATGATGTATCAATATAGGTTTGTCAGTTATAATAAATGTACCTCTCTGGTGGGGATATTGATAACGGGGGAGTTCATGCACGTGTAGGGGCAGGAGATATATGGGAAATCTCTGTACATTCCCCTTAATTTTGCTAAACCTAAAGCAGCTCCAAAAATTAATGTCTTAATAAAAAAATACAAATTCATTGCTCACAAGTTCTACCTTTGGAAAAACACTAAAACAGAGCCCAGCCAAGGAAAGAATTGCCTTTCTTCTGTTTTTAATAATATGTTCCTCATTTCCATCTGAGACCTCTCCAGAATGCCTTTAATGTCCGTATCTCTAGTATGCACCTCAAAACTCTTCCAGAATCTACCCATTATCCAAAGTTGCTTCCACATTTTTAGGTATTTGTTAAACATCATCCAACTCCCAGGACCAAAATCTGTACTAGTCTACTAGAGTTGCCAAAATTTAAAACAAAAAAACAAAAAAAAACATAGACTGGGTGCTTTAAACAACAGATGCTTAATTTCTTACAATTCTGGAGGCTGGAACTATGAGATCAGAATGCCAGCATGGTCTGGTTCTGATGAGAATTCTCTTTCTGGCTTGTAGACAGTTATTTCTCAATCTGTCCCCCCATGGTGGAGAGAGAGAGCTCTGGTGTCTCTTGTCTTGTAAGGGCACAAAGCCCAACATGAGGGCCCCTTCCTTACAACCTCATCTAAACCTAATTACCTCCCCAAAACCCCCTCTCCAAATACCATAACTTTAGGGACTAAGACTTCAACATATGATTTGGTTGGGGGGGGGAGGGATAATTAAATCTATAGTGATAAAACACCTCTTGAAATCCATTTTGCCACTTAAACAAGCACAGAGAGAAAATTAATAACATAATTCATATAAATGAATGATAAGGATTATTCTGCTTTCTCTAAACACATTATTTCAGGAGAGAGCTTTTTAGAAAATAAATTTTAAAGTATGTAAAATTTCACAAATATTTACATTTGTTATCTATCAGTTGATATACATAATTATTTACTACTTAAAATAAAACATTCAAAAGAATTTCTAAAAGGTGCACTTATGTGCAAAGTTTCATTTTATTTTATGATATGGATTGTGGTCATTTGCCTCAGTGAGTCAATGCTGTTTACATCTGTATGATGACACATATGTAACTATAAGGAATTTCCACGGTCATAATACACTTAAGGAACATTACTGGAATAAAAAAGGTTGCATTTACATCTTGTTATTCTTAAGATTTGGGACTCATTTTCCATATGTTTCAGATGTAATGTAAGTTTCTTAAGTCAAAGAATTGAGTATTCAAACTGGAAAAGCTAGTCAATACTGTTAGCTTTAACATATTTCTAGTCCCTGTTCATTTTTGCAATAGAAAATTGAATGTTAGGAAAAGAAAATATATTGTTTCTATTAGAAACTAATTTTTAAAAAATTAACCTTAAATATATTTACTTTGTCAAGTTTTATAATAATTGAAGTTAAGTGCTTCATGTAATCGAAGGTTCCTTACATACCTAAAAATGTTACATAGCTCTTAGATTTTACCATAAGATTTATTCCCTAATAAATTTTTATGTCAGCAGTAGGCTTTATTAATTTGAATAATGATTTTTACTATATTATTCTGTCACCGATGAATGTATTATCAGTAAAATTCATTCAGACAGTACTACTTGTCTCTTATTTTCCTATTTAAAATCAACATTTAAAAACTGTTTTATTGCCTGGCCGGGTGTGGCTCAGCGGTTGAGCATCGACCTAGGATCCAGGTGATCGGGGTTCAATTCCTGGTCAGGGCACATGCCCGGGTTGTGGGCTCAATCAATGACTCTCTCATCACTGATGTTTCTATCTCTCTCTCTCTCCCTCTACTTTCCTCTCTCTGAAATCAATAAAGATATATTTAAAAAAACAAAACAAAACAAAAACTGTTTTACTGAGATATAAATTCACATACCATACTATTCACCCATTTAAAGTGTACAATGAATGTTTTTAGTATATTCACAAATATGTTTAACTATGAACACAGTCAATTTTAGAACCTTTTCATCACTTTAAAAAAGAAACCTGTACACTTTAGCATTCACTCCCATATTCTTATGTCCCTCCCAGTCCTAAGCATTTACTAATCTACTTTCTGTCTCTAAAGATTTGCCTATTCTGGATATTTCATATAAATAGAATGTGTGTTCTGTGACTTGCTTCTTTCACTAGATTTAATGTTTCTAACGTTCATCCATGTTGTAACATATATCAATACTTCATTATTCTTTTGTGGTTTAATCATATTCCCTTGTATGTATATATCACAATTTATTTACCCATTCCTTAACTAATGGGCATGTGTCCTCCAGATTCCCAGGAATGTGTCTCAGAGCCTTTCAAAACTCTTATGAATATCTAACTTCCCAGCTCTTCCTTTTGAGCTATTTAGTTAATATATTGCTTAAACTAAACTAGAATCCATCACCTCGGGTAGACCACAGTTAAAACACTTGCCTGTAATTGTTTCTGAGAACACCATGTCCTCCCCACCACTCCTTCTTCTCCCCCAGGAAAAAGGCACTCTTTTTAACTGGGGTCTTCCAGGGAACCATCAGACAGGTCAAATGATGATAATTATTTGGGAATGGGGCTTTGAAGGTGCTCCAGCTCCATTCTGCTTCTTCTGGAAGCTGCCAGGCTGTATAGACCATCATATTTCCCAGGCTACTACTGAGCTAGGAGAGTGGGGGATGGAACTAAGGCAAATTAAAATGCCGCAGTTTCCTGTTCTTATTTAGATTCAGCTGGGGTTTTTGTTTGTTTGTTTGTTTTTAATAAACACTCCCCAGATTGTTACAAGGCCTTGGATAATTTCCAGAGTTTCAGAGAGGAATGTAAGCGTTCCTCAACATGCACAGTCTCAATAAAATGCTTTATAGTTTTCATGTAAAATACTTTTATTTGGTCTTCAGTCATTTTAATAAGGAATTCATGTGTTAGAAACTTGTAACTTTGAGTCATCAATTAATTGCCTTAAAATATTACATTAACCCTTAGAAGATTAGATTATGTACCTAGTGTTATGAAAACTGACTATTTATGCCTCTTTTTATTGTTTTTATGGAGGAGTAAATTTTCAAAGTCCTACATTCTGCAATATGGAAAACTTTGAAAACATTATGCTAAGTGAATGAAGCCAGACACAAAGCTCACATATTGTATGATTCCATCTATATGAAATGCCTAGAATAGGCAAAACCACATAGACAGAACATAGATTAGTGGTTGTTTCGGGCTGGGAGAGACCAGGGAATGGAAGAATGACAGCTAAAGGGCACAGGGCCTATATTTAAGGTTATAAAAAAATGTTCTAAAATTGATTTTGGTGATGTTGCACAACTTTTTCAATATTGTAAAAAACAATGAATTAAATGAGAGAATTGTATGGTATGTAAATTATTTCTCATTAAAGTTATTACAAAAATAATAATAGTGGGTGATTTCAATACTTCACTCTCAATAATTGATAAATAGAAAATCAGCAAGGACATGGATGAGCTGGATGTCACTATTAACCAAGTGAACCATATATATATGGAACATGAATCAGCTTTGGATATAAGGCTACTTGGAATAAAGCGAAAACATTTCTTATTAGTATAACAAGTATAACATTAAGTCCTTTAAAATTAAAACACTTCAGAGTATTGCTGAATCAAAGCACTAGATGTTAGAAGTAGAGAATTTAAGTATAATTTAAAAATTTTGTGATTGTGATTTAAAATTTATTTTCTAAAATGTTTGAAAGAATTCTGTGTAAAACAACAAACTTCCAAAATTCATTACTTATACAAGCCAATACCTTTAGGAATGGAGAGTTAAGAAACAATCTTTTCTTTTCCATTTGCTTTAAGATTAAATTATGATAACCAGCAATAATATATAATGTCTAAAAATTGTTATAGAAAACTCAATTCACCTGAATAAAAGAAGCACAAATAAATTATAGGAACATATTAATATAGAGATTTATATTAAAACCTTCACATTTTAAACTAGCATTTGTAAATAAGAACTGAGGCAATTAACCACTTAATGTGATTTATAATGATAAATTCAAACTTTTAGACATGGGCAAATGAGCAAGCTATATGTATTTGTGGAGCCTGCATTCCAAATCTAAGGTATAATGCAATAAATATATAAAAACATTAGGATGAGAAAAACTAAGTGAAAATGGAATGCTAGTAAAGTCTTTGTCTTTTTGATTTAGTGTTCTCTCCCTCATAAAGATTGTTCCTTAATATAACCTTGTTAAAGAAATCTAGGTATTAAACTAATTATACTAGTTAGTGGTGCCTACAAAATTTTTTAACTCATAGACATGTCTAACCCAAATATGAATCAAACAATACATGTAAAACAAAATATATACTTTTATAATATAGTCTATTATAATTTCTTTTTTAAGTTCCCTTTACCTTTATTGTCTGTCTGCTTGTCTGAAATCGTTGATCAGATACTTGCTGCTGATGAAGGAGCTTTTCATTGACTTCTTTATATTCTTTAACAGATAATTCTGCTGTTTTTTTGGCATTCTGAAGTACACTGTTTTGTTGTTGCAAGGATATAATCCGTTCTCGTAATAAAATAACATTACTACTTGATTTCTGGGTAGTTATATTTTTCAATTTTTCTCTGTTAACTGAGAAAATATAACTGTTATGTAAAAATAATGTTGTTCATAATATTTTAAAAGTCACATTAAATTACAAAGATACAATGTTAATTACATATGCATTCTTACCTCTAGTAGGAACTGCTGTATGTGAACTCTTCTGAACATTACCATTCTTCTTTTGAAAAGTTGGCTTTTTGGCATTCTTGTAATGAAAATAATCCTAAATTTGAAGGTTCCATAAAAATTAGATTGTTACTCAACAATGTCGAGTGAAACAACATGATAAATAATATTTCTTTACTTAAAAATATATTTGTTTATGTAGTTTTAAAAAGTCTAGACAATAAAATTCTATAATTGATACCAAGAACTCATAATGTTGACCTAGAGGGCAGGAGATACAAATACAAAATCAACCGTAAAGTAGTAGTAATTTAACCTAGAGGCCACTTATAAACCTAGGGGTAAAGACAGTAAAGGCAACAAAAATAAAATACTTAACAACTTATTCTCTGGGAATCTGGGTTCCTTTTCTCAAATAGTGTTCTCTGACTGATTAATCCCTTCTCACAAATGCAGTTAAATAATGATGATGATAGTAAAGTAAGTTTCTTTGATGCTGCATGTTTTCCTCATGACATTCCAATACACTGAGGTTAAATAAAATAAAGCTATGTTGACTTTTGTTCCAAAACAAAAAAATTTTAAAAAGTTTCCCAAAGCAAAATTTTAAATAAGACTATGTTTCAAAATATTATAAATCCTAATAATAAAATATGTGGTCTTTTAAAAGACTTTATTGTCTGGGAAATAGGAACATTATCAATCTAGAAAACTACTTATTTAAGAAAATTTTTTTCAAAGATCTAAATTCAGGAAAAAATAAATAATTATAGTAAAAATTAAAAGAAAAAATAAATTTGACTCAATGTTACCTTGACAATGAGCCCTATATTTTATGTTGATGGACACATAAATTATACTATATTATATATAAGGCATGGCTCTAAAGTAATAAAACTGATTTGTTAACACAAATACCAGAAACCCCTATCTAAGATAGGTTTTCTTTTGAAGTAATTACTTTCCTTTAAACTATGTTTCATCGCTCAAAATATTTTTGAAATGTCTCATTTGAACTTGTCCTTGAAACCAGTATAAGACATATTTTTAAAAGTTTCATTGCTTTATTAAGATTCAATTAATATTTAAGTGCTGTTACTCAGCAGCGTAAAAAGATATAAAACATCATTACCAAATTTAAATATTAGTCACCAGACTTGGTATCAAATTAACTAGACCTAAAATAAGAAGCACTTCAGAAAAATTCTCATACATTGAAACAAACACAGTTAAAGTGTCTTTGTAACATGATAAATATTATGAGAAATTCTGAGGCCAAAAAGGAAGTGAACGCGGGAATCAAGAAACAAGTGACCAACAAAATGGTCAACAAAATACAGAACAACTGATAATCCCTTGAGACCTTGAAATTCTATCTAAATAGCAACACAGAATACCAGAAGACAGGAAAGAAAGCCTAGGTCCCAATTCAAGATGAGAAATTTGAGGTCACAAAGCTAGGACATTGTGTATCAATAGTTTGTACCTTTTTAGTACTGAATAGCATTCCATGGTATGAATGTATCACAGTTTGTTTAACAATTGAGCTCATGAAGAAAGTTTTAGTTGTTGCCAATTTTTGGCTTTTACAAATAAAGCTATTATAATCATTCATGTACAGGTTTTTTTTGGAAACATAAATTTTCATTTTTGTGGGATAAGTGTCCAAGAGTGAGATAGCTGGTTTGTATGGTAAGTATATGATTAGTTTTTTAAAGAAACTATTGACTATTTTCCAGAGTGCTGTACCACTTTATATTCACACCAGAAATGTATGAGAGATCCAGTTTCACTACATCCTTGCCAACACTTGGTATTGTCACTATTTTTTATTTTAGTTGTTCTAATAGATGTGTATCTCATCAGGGTCTTTCTTTTATCCTCACCCGAGAACACATTTTATGATTTTAGAGAGAGGGGAAGGGGAAGAGAAAAAGAGAGAGAGATGAGAGGGAAACATTGAGATGGGTTGCCTCCAGTACCCTCCACAACCAGAGATCAAACCTGCAACCTAGGTATGGGCCCTGACTGGCAATCGAACCTACAACTTTTTGGTGTATGGAATGGTGCTCCAACCAACTGAGCCACCCAGCCAGGGTTCACTGGGGTCTTAATCTGCATTTCCCTAATTGTTAGTACTGTTGGACATCTTTATATATATATATGCTTATTTGTCATCCATTTATCCTTTTTGGAGAAATGTCTGTTCTTGTTCGCCATTTCCTAATTGGATTGTTTTATTTTCTACTGTTGATGACATTAGATTAAGATGTTCTGTTCCTCAACTCAAAGATAGTGAGTAGGCGACAGCTCTGATGGGAGGGAGGTTAATGGGGAGGGGTGAAGGGACTGAGCAAAAAAGAAAAAAAAAAGAGAGAGAACTCAAGGACATGGACAACAGTGTGATGATTGTAGGGCGTGAGGGAGGTGTCAGAAGGCGTAGAGGGAATAAATGGTGATGGAAAAAATTAAATTAAATTTTTAAAAAATGTTCTGTTCCTCAAAAAACTATTTTTAGGAAGAGCCTTGAATAGGCACAGTATGGAGTAGGGCAAGATATCTACAATGTATATAACCAAACACTCATATGTAGCATATATAAGAACTCCTACAAATAAACAAGAAAAATACAGACAACTCATTTTAAAAATGTGCAGACTTGAAGAGGCAATTTACTAAAAAATTCCTTATGGTCAACAGTCATGAGAAAGTACTCAATACCTCTCAGTAATTATGAAAATATAAATTAAACCCACAATGATATACCTCAACATACATACAAAAGTGGCTGAGATGAGAAACACTAACATACCACGCAAGTGTTGATGAGGAGCAGTAAAAATTTTCATAGTCTGCTAATAGGTGTAACAAATTGGTGCAACACTTGGAAAATACCTTTATCAATTAAAATCGTAGAAAAAAGTAACTGATGGTGCAGTAACCTAGTATTTCATTACAGAAATGTCCACACTGAGGCAACAGATGACATGTACAAGAATATTCATTGCAACATTATTTGCAAGAAATCCAAACTAAAGCAACCCAAAATTCAGGAGAATGGATAAGTTGAGGTACAGTCAAATAATGAAGTATAATATACAATAATAAAAGTGAATGAACGCCATCCAATATTGCATAAAAGAAGACATACTGTATAGAATCTATAAAATTCAAAACCAGACAAAATTAACCATAATTTTAGGAGAGATAAAATGATAAAGAAAAGGAGTTGGTGATTAAGTGAAAGTTAAAATAACAGTTCTCTTAGGGGTTATAGAGAATTTCTTATTTTCAAAACACAATTGCTACAATTTGGTCCATGTTTATTTTCTGACTGCAAACAATGTGCAGAGATTTACTCAAAGTAGTTTATACTATATTCTCTTATTATATGAATGGACTATGAGTTACTTTTACTTACAAACTCATTGTGCTCCATGTAAATGACTACAGCTAAACAAAATTCCCACCCAAATAATATGTGGCAAAATAGAGATTTCTATAAAATTTATCTATTTATCAACCAATCAATGAATCAGCAGACACAACATATAATTCTTCATATGAACTTTATTCTGGTGGTAACTAAAATAGACTTTTGTCATCCTTGAACTTCTTCCAAGGTTATAGTGAGACCTCAAAAAATAAACACTTTTGGATCTGATTTTTAAAGAACCCTATAGGTTAATTAAAAGACAATTTTTTACAACAAAATTATCTTTCCTGGTTTTCACTGATTTATACTGAACAGGTAAACCTCTTGATGACATAATGTATCCATAGTCAGAATTATTGAGTAAGTTGTTTTAAAACACTAATTTTTTTTGAACATTAATTTTTTAAGATTTAAAACACATTGGGAAATTAGGGTACTACTAGAAATATAAAGATTTAGTTAAACTAAATAACTTTATCATCACAAATACTAATAAAAAACAGAATTTTCCACACTCGGTATATTTCATATACCTGAAAACAATAATGAGCTTATTATCATCTTTAATTTTTTTTGGCTGAGATATAAATACCTTAAGATTTATATTTAGGAGGATACTATCTATTTCCATTTTATCTATACAAAAAATAGTAACAATAGTAACAGCCCGGCCGGGTGTGGCTCAGGGGTTGAGAGTCAACCTAGGCTCCAGGCAATTGGGGTTAGATTCCTGGTCAGGGCACATGCCCAGGTTGTGGGCTCAGTGAATGACTCTCTCATCATTGATGTTTCTCTCTCCCTCTCCTGTCCTCTCTCTCTGAAATCAATAAAGATATATTAAAAAAAAAAAGTAACAAATTGGAGTTGAAAATATTAAGAAGTGTGTATCTGCACTGCATATTTCAAAGAAAAGTTAATTTTTAAGACTTCAAATTAAATCACTGGCAACAAAATCTGATTTAAATAATAAAGCATACAATTAAAAACATAGCTATAATTAAGAAAAATGTGTCATATACCTTTCCGGTCTTGCCATCTACATTTGAATATGTTTGTACTATACTTCTTCCTTGCATTTGGCTGTCTTCTGTTTGATCACTTTCTTTCTGGTCTCTCCCATCTTCTATAGGACTTATTTTCTGGGATGTTTCTACAATAATTGTACCCAAATTTTGAGAGGTCTGTGTTTCAGAATCACTGCTTTTGGGGAAAAAGTGGAGATATAAAACCCAAGAAGAGTTGTTAAATGTACCTCTTTTAAGTTCAAGACCAAATAATATTATAGCACATACTGGAATATAAAGCTGTAAATTTAACTTGAGCACTTACTGTTCTCAGCAGTAAGAAAGAAAAATAGTCTAAATATGTTTTAGAAAATTATAAAATCTCATCAAGAAATTAGATTATCTAGTACCAAATGTATACTAGCATCACTTCTACAGTATTTCTACTAAGTGTTTCTCAGGAAGCACAAGTCTGAACACTTCCAGGGTGGGAGTACTCACTACTTTCTGAGCCAGGCCAGAAAGCTTTAACACTTCCAGCCAAGTTTTCCCTTTCTCTAGAACAAAATGTGAAACCCTAAGGCTTTCACCCATTTATCCCACTGTAATCTCTTAGGGCCATTCATCATTCAATAAAATAAAGTAGTAAGTGAATAAAGTAGAAAAAAATCCCTGCTCTCATGTAGTTTTCATCCTAGTGGGATAAGGGGGGACAGGTAACAAAAAGAAGTAAAAAATATAGTATGCTAATAGTGCGTGTCAAAGAGAAAACATAAAGTAAGGAAGGAAGATTAGAAGCGCTGAGGCTGAGCAGAACATACAAGTCCATCCAATCCCTTTTCCACATGGATGATCTTTTAACTATTTAAACACAGTTAGATGGATGATCTTTTAACTATTTAAATATAGTTATATGGTGCTTGAGACATCTCAAAGAAAAACAGCCCTACTTTTTTCCGATTTCCAATATAAATGCTTTTGAGATGCTTTCCCACCCTGGTGACTCCTGAATGTGCTCCAGCTTATTTTGAAGGAGCATTATCTTCAGAATTAATTTCCTATTGCAAGTGTACTATAAGAAGTACTTAGTAGAACCCTGGTAGGTGCACACTAAAATTGTGTAAGCTTCTCTGGTATGTATATTATACTGTAGACTCATACAGGATTTAACAGTCTCATAAAATATTTTTATGTACCGTGTTGCAAAGTCCTATATTTTTCCCATTGTATAGTTGAGCAAGTAGCCTTTTATAGCCAAGAACCCTGTAGTCTTGTGTATAATTGTATCTTCCCAGTCCATTGAGATCTTTGGGAATTTTGGTTCTATTTTAGAAAACAGTTTCCATCCCTTTCAATGTCATATTATCCACAAATGAGATAAATATGCATTGTTGAAATTGGTGTTTTTTTTTTAATTTAAGGTATTAACAACAACTCCTGATTATCACCCACTACTGAATGGACACTGATAAAAGGTAATTTGGATATTGAGACCCACAAGATGCAGGATGCCCCGGGGGGGGGGGGGCGCATGTCAGAAATCTAAACCTAAGTCAGCCACGCTTATGGGAAATGCCTCTGAAGGAAAGCAGAGTTTGCCACCCCAAAATATGTCTTTTGGAATATTTTGGAATTATTGTAAGCCAGTTATTTTCAAGGAAAAAAAAAAAAGACTCAGGGAAAACCTTTGAACTCCCCTCTTACTGCCAGAAAGAATTTACATAGAGAACTTCCTCCAGCAAGGGAGATATAATCATAGATAACTACAGTTTAATATGAATTAGTGTGTGATGCACAGGAAGGAACCTAGCAAGGCCAGTTTGATCAAAGTCCTCTCTGAGTCACATTGTTAAATATCTTTTTAACATTTATTTACCCATCAAACATTTACTTACCAAACATTTGCTTTTCTATCTCCATGTGAACTGCCTCTCTCCCCTCTGAAGTCCTAAACTACAACCCTCATATTCATATGGAACCCCAGTATGTACATACATAATAGATTTAGTCATTTTATCCTGCTAATCTGTCTCATGTCAATTTGATTACTAGTCCAGCCAGAAAAATTTAGAAGGGTAGAAAGAAAATTAATTTTTCTGTCCTACACTTCTCTGTCAAGGAAACCTAACCCATACCAATCACACTCCTCTAACTCAGCTTTAGCTAATTTACCTTACCCTAGAAAATAAGATGTGCTAGCCTTATTAGGAAATACTCAACTCCCTAGCCAATCATGCCCTGTTCCTTTGTTGCCTCTTCTAATGCTCTACAAAACTCTCTCGTCAAAATTCCCTCAGGAAGAGTGCTCCACTGCTTGCTAGGCTCTGTAATCCCCTAATCCATGAATTGTTGTCCCTTGAGTAAAGGACTTCAAACTCATTACTAAAGTGTATTATTTTTTTTCATTTGATAGTATGCTCTTGTAATATTATGCAATTATAGGAAATAAATATTAATAAGGTAATAATTATATTATGTAATATATTTATATAAAAAGACAATGTTCTATTTTTCTAAGTATCCAAGTCAATTTCTTATACTTTGGACTATGAAAAGCTGAAAGAAATTGAATGTTTTGAAGTCCTTAGGCTCCACTGCAGGATTTCTAATTGTTGAAGAATTCTTTGCAGCTGAATGATTCCTAAGACTATTCTGTCAGGCAAGAAATGTAACACTTAATCCTCAAAGTGTAAAATTGAGTTTCACTGCTAAATAACTTAAATGACAACCCATGTTTTAAGAGGTAGTGTGTGATATATCTCACAAAATGACTTCTGCACATGCACTAATATGGTGAGATTAGAACTGAATGTATTATTCACCTTTCATGTGCCTGTTCTACAGACATGCTCACACATGAGTAAAGTGGACACTGCATCGTGAAGAGTGTGGCAGTACCCAGTGGGTGAGGTATCATTAGTAGCTGCAACTAGAATATCCTGGAAGACACAAATAAATGCTTAGTGGGTTTTAAGCTAACTAGTACTTATCTCTAATTGCTTTTGAGAACGGGGAAAACCTTAGAAGAGGTCACACACAGTGAAAATGCAGATTTGGTCCTTCTTCCTCACCTTCTTAAGTTTGTTTGAGAGTTTTTACCTGCTGATGACAAGGTTGCTTGACCCAATGATCACTTAAAACAGGGGTTCCCAAACTTGTCTGCATACTGGAATCGGCTGGAGAACTTAAAAAATACTGAAGCTTGTATCCCACTCAAAAACTTATGATTGAATTGTACTGGGGTATGACCTGAGCTTTGGAATTTTTATAAGATCCCTGAGTGATTCTAATATGCACACCAATTTGAGAACCACATTTTAAGATAAGTTTCAGTTCTATGTCTATGCTTAAGAAAACTATCTAGAGACATCCTGAGGGTACCAGTTTTGTCATCCAAAAATGTGTCTTTTGTGATACTGATTTTAAGGTGCTTATTAAGAAACAAAAGACTCAGAAAGAAACTGTGACCCTCCCTCTTTATGCCTAAAGAAATTCAGGTTAAAAACCTGCTTCAAAAAGGGAACCTCAGTATATTCACTTTAGCAATATTCACCTTAGCACATATGAATTAGCACATATGTGGCAGACAGGAAGAAATCTAGCAAAGTCTCTTTCCTTTTGTGTCCCACTATTTCCAGATAGCCCAGCAAAAATTTGTTGACCATACGTTTGCTCTTTCTCCTACCTGTTAATTACATACTTCCTTTGGAATCCCAGACCCCTGCCCCATTTCTCCGTTGTCCGGAATAGCACATATGCCTCAACTGCTCAATGCATTTTAGGTCTCATATCTTATGATATGCCTGGCATGTACATCTATAGTAATAAATCTTGAATATTTTCTCCTGTTAATCTGTCTATATTAATTTGATTATTAGCCTAGATAGAACTTAGAAGGTAGGAATAAAGTTATATTTTTTGTGTCCCACCCCTCAAATCCTAAATCTAAAACAGACCATTACTCAGGACTTATAAA
The DNA here is from genome assembly GCF_964146895.1 of Miniopterus schreibersii. Lineage (NCBI taxonomy): Eukaryota > Metazoa > Chordata > Mammalia > Chiroptera > Miniopteridae > Miniopterus > Miniopterus schreibersii. The sequence goes on along the minus strand of NC_138111.1, from coordinate 53,613,441 downwards.
AAATACTTAGGAGTGAAGAGTGAGTGTGGGGTGGAAGGGGTCAAGGGGGAAAAAGGAACATCTGTAATATTTTGAACAGAAAAAAAAAGATTTTAATAAAAATAAATTAATTAAAAATAAAAACAAAAATACTTAGGAAAATAAAAGGAAATATATGCCATTATAAAACAAGACAGAATTGATACTGCTGTAATTAGCTAGCTATTAATAACAGGAAAGGAGCAAAGGGAAGGCCAGATATTACAGGCATGTCATTTAGACAGCTTCACCAGGAAGCTACAACTTTACACTCCCCAGGGGTTCAATAAAGAGGTGATAGACGCATGCCCAGTAAAGTTGGGATGACTAGGGAAGGTGCCTGGGAACAAAGATCTTTGTCCAGAATGGGTGTGGCCAATACAAGCTTGTGGAAATTTGGAATACTTAATTCCCTGAATAAAGAAACTCATCTCTTGTACTCTGGGCTCTCTTAAGACTTGTGTGACTTTGGGCTTGTCAGGCTCTTTTGCTCCTGCTTCCCTGCATTCACGCACAGCCACATGGACCCTACACACAATGGACTAATGGACTGTAATTAGCTTGATGCTAAACTAGACCCAGCTCCAACGTAGAAAGGAAACTCTGGACACTGGCTTTGATTTTTCACTTTACTGAATCCCCAGCTACACTTCTTTTATGACTGGACAAAGGGAAATGGGACTTTGGAAGCCCAGAGAATTAATTCAACACAAATAAAAATCACTCATTCTCCTGTGTGAGTCTCAGAAAATTCTTTTTCTTGGGATATGGTAAGAATTCCATCCCCAGCAGCATCCAGTGGGAAGGAGGACCCCCACTTTGTTCAGTATCAGAATTATGAAAAAAATTTCAATTTGTCTATTAACAATTCTGGCAACACTAAACTTCTCTTCTATTTAAGTCTATAAGAGGTACCTATTATCCATTTGTCTTTGTGGTTACTGATGTACTTCAAGTACACATATGAATGTATAGCCAGGGATAAGGGAAAAAAATATTCTAGATTTTTAGCATTCTCCTGTTGCTACTCACCAGGAGTTATATAACTTAAGACTAGGAATCTGCAGAGCTATAACTTTAAAGAACTAAATTTTAACCACCATTCAATTAAAGTTAGTACAATGACTTTGTGTAACACATACATGAAATAATTAGTGAAGATGGTTCTTAATTTAAAGGATGTTAAACAGCTTGTAGACATCTGGTAACAAGCTGAAATGGGTCATTCAAAATTTATCTAACTAAATTAAGGGGGAAAAATGTTTCTCCTCCCAGGTTGGCATGTCACAAGATAACTAAACCGACTTAGTAGGCTTGCCTGGGAATCCTTAGCTGTCAGTGGTGAATATGCAAAGGGCCAGCAAATTAAATCAACCTGCCAAACTGTCAATTTCAAGCCTCATGACTGCATGAAAATAGCATCACTGAAAGAAATCAAGCATTGCCTTCTTTTGGGTTTCCTGGCACCTATTCAAATACTCATGCAGTTGTGGCTAATTTTGCATGCAAATTTCAGTCAATAAGCTCAGAACAAGACCTCCCAAGATATTTCAAAGGATCTGACAGTATTTTTTCTGAATACCAAATCGACAGTAGTTGAAATTCAATCTCCATTTGCTGGTGCTTTACATATGCACAGTGTCCCCACCACAGAGCTAAATTAATGAGAGCCTTACCTGCTTTCACTCACATCCTCCCAGTCCTTGTCCTTGCTGAGGTTCTCAAACATATTGCTCATAACCTTGATGGAGTGATTGAGAACAGTGTGGTAACGACCCACAGAGCACTTTTTCTTGGCGGCTTTAAATTTAACCTTGGTAGTGGTTGTTTTACAATCATACTGCCCAGATCTCACTTCTGTGGTGGCCACCTCAGATTTAGCTTTGTCTATTGAATGCTGCAGTTTCTCCATTGAATTCATCAGCTCTTCGTTTTCATTTTTCAACCCATTAGCTTCTGCCACTTGTCTCCTTAGGGAAGTGACTTCTCTCTCCAGCTCACTGATTTTTACTTGAAGTTGAGCTTTGTCTTTTTCTACATCTTTACTCCCCTTTTGTAGCTGTTCTAGCTCTTTTTCTCTGTTCTCTGCCTCTTCTTGCTGCTGTTTTAAGAGCGATTTCAGGAAATCATTTTCTTTTGTTAATTTTTTATTCACTTCTTTTAATGTTCTCGACCTTTTCTCAAAAGATTTTAGCCGATTTTCCAATTCAATGACCTAAACAGAAGAGGTTCGTTTATTCTTTTAAAAGCCCAAACCATAATCCAATGTATTTAATTATCATTTCTTACTTAAGTAAATAAAATTTCATTAAGCAGGACAATATAAATCTAAAGTACTTAATTTCTAAAATTCTCAGGTATGTTCTAAAATGCAATACATTCTAAAATGTAATAATATATCTGTGGAATAAAGGACAGATGGTAAAAGAAGTTAAAATTCTATACAAAGTGACACAGAAATAAGTATGCTAATGAATTTAGCAGAGCTTTCCTGAGATCCTAAGTGCTTTGGCAATAAAGTCTACTTATTGTGAATAAAAAATTTTTTCAGAGAAAAACAATTTACACAAAACATGAGAAACTTTATTACATAGAGAAACTTTATTAATAAAATAACATTTTTCTTCAATATTTATTAATCATATGAAAAACTGATGGCCTAAATATGAAATAATTATGAAGGATGCTTATTGCTAAACAGTTTACACAGTAAAAGAACATTTTACCAAAAAAAGCCTAACTTTATAATTATTTCAAGGTTGCATATGAATTAAATTTTTTCATATATTTCAATAAACAATGTTCATCGAAAGACACAAAAATGACAACATCCTGACCTTAAAAAATTTCAAAAACTATTTGGAAAGACACTTGCATAAATAAATCTAATAAAGGATAGGACCTAAGTGCCATAAGTATGGGGAAAAAGAAAGAGCAATTAATTCTAAGCCTTGAATTCCAATGAGGAGTTGATTTCAATTTAAATCTTGAAAAATAATCACTATTGTTTGGAAAGTAAATTTTACCATTTATAAAAGAGATTTATACCATGACCTCTTCTGATTGTCTCAACATGTGAGATAAATAGAGCCAACAGTTATCTTCCCAGGAGAGGAAATGGAGGCTCTGAAAAGTTGAGTACCACAGAGGTAAATATTTTCTGGTTTAAACTGGGATTCAAATTCAGGATTTTTGCCCCTCCCACTGTTACACAAACCATATAGGGGAAGAAGAGTTACCCAGCTATATGGGGTAGGGTAAAAGTAGGCTTACAATTGTATGTGAAACACAGAGTTTATTCTTATATTATTTATTATTATATTATTTCCCATATGAACAACTGTAAACCTACTTTTGCCCCACCCTGTATATGGAAAATGAACAAAGAACTGGAGTCAAGAAAAAAACTGAGTTAAGCAAGAAACCTAAATAATTGAAAAATGATATGAACCGATATTTACTTTTGGAACAATATTCTTCAAAGGAGAAAACAATAATATTCCAGAAATATACAAGATGAAACTTATGCACATTCTTAAAGCTTCCAGTTTACTGGGCTTTACTCATGATGGTGAAATTATTTCCTAAACATGAGTTTAAGTCATCTTTGATTTACCTATTCTTCTGTGGCCCCATTCCTCTCGTGAGCCCAACACCCTTCATTTAATTCAACCGTCATTCACTGTTTGGATACCCTGCCCTAGAATACCAATATTTCCTAATACAATATGTAGAATCTCAGTGAATTTTAATCACTTTTTTCCACAGTATGTTATACTCACCTACTATTGGACCTATGTAATTACAGGGCTTACTCTTAACCTGGAGTAGAGGTATATGAAAAAGTTTGTACCAGGCTATTATAGACCTCTAAATATTTCAGTAAAAAATAATTCTACTGTTCCTTCTCAATTCAAATACATAACTGAAAATGTGACCAAAAATACAGTGTTAAAAATACATGAACTCAGGCTGAAACTTTTTTACTTCTTTCAAATCACTCTATCTCCAAATTTTATTTTCCATTTACTAAAAACTACTACAAACAATTAAGGAATGTCACTATTTACATCTCTTCAGTTTCTGTGGTCTTGAGTCACTGCCCAAAACAGTATACTTGTCATAAATATGTTTAAAAATATTTTAGTATGTTAGATTCCAGGGTGATGTAAGATAGACTGTATTTTTTAAAACGTATTTTATACAAATAATCAATTAAGCCTTTTTAAATAAAACCTGACTTTGACAGTGGTAGTATAAAAATATTAATTAAAAACAGTGTGGTCCAGTGGAAATTTAATTTTGAGTCCAGCCTGGGTCTCACTTCCTCCTGAGGTTGCTTTACCTGGCAAAATATTTAACCTACTTTACCTTTAGTTCTTCATCTGTGAAATGGGAATAATAACACCTCTCTGGCAGATTAAAAATATTACATATGACGATATACCAAAAAGATGGCTCCTTTCCAAACAAAGTACATAACTTTGTGAAGTGTGTGTATTATGTACTTTGCTAGGGTGCCATGAAAAAGCACAACAAACTGGGTAGCTTAAACCCTAATAATTTCCCTTTGACTTAACTCATTAAAGACCCTCATCTCCAAATTCAGTTCATATTCTGAGATACTAGGGATTAGGACTTTGACATAAGAATGTGGGGGGACACAACTCATTCCATTACAGTGTGTGATGTTAATATATTGTTTTAAAATAACCTACTTATAGGTTTCATTTCTGCTATGCACAAATATTGATTTCATGTTTTTACACTCTTTTAAACCCATTTTGAATAAGTTTCATATAGGTTACGGGGAAGTGAAAAAATATTTTCCTCCCACCTTCTAAGTGCTTCCAGCTGGGCTAATGATCAAACAGACACAGATGAACAGGAGAAAATCAAATTTTAATACTTGTGCATGGAGAATTAATTTACTTAGGTATGAAAATTCCAAAGACAGTAGGGCAAAATGAGTTATATGTGTCATTTTGGACAAAGGAGAAAGGCGGGAGGAGCTAGGGATTTCAAAGGGGAAATAGGTAATTCATAGGTAGCTGAGATAGTGGCAAAAACAATCTTGCTAGGCAACTGAGAAACAATGGGACAGAGGGAAATTTAGTGAACAGGGATTTGCATGGATCCCTCTTGACTACCATATTTAATTCATATGTGCTAAAGTGAATATGCTAAGATGCTTATGCTAGGGTTCCCTTCCTGAAACAGCTTTTTTCTATCTGAATCTCTTTAAGAAGAAAAGAGGGAGTAAAAGAACAAAAGCAAACTAACAAAAACTCTCTTCATGAGTTTGTTGGGCTTTAATTGATTTCAGCTTGAACTAATTTGCATTCCAGGGTGGCACATTCCAGGGAGACCCCCACAACCTACATCCTTTTAAAATAAGGAAACTCAACTAAAAGGAGTTAAATCATGACTCATATAATTGCATTAGGTTAATATTTTTTTAAAGTGACAAGTTAATATGTTAATTTGACATATTGTCCAATGAAATAATTCCAGTTGACTTTTTAGGACTTAAATGGATTTCTGAATACACTATGGTAGTAGTCATTTATGGCAGTTGGAATGAAATCGTGGATTTCTACCCCAAAGCAATAAGTAGTAGCATAGTACTTACTATATATATCCATAGAGATAAAAATTATGTAAAACCTGGCAAACAAAAATATAATTTTGAAATAAGAGGTAAGCTAGGATAAAGTATATAACATTCTAACTGGTAGTGTATACATTATTTCAAGTACTCATTTTACCATAAGATAAATAAATGTGAGCATTTCTTATTCTCTATTATTATTATTTTTTAAAATATAACTTTATTGACTTCAGAGAGAGGAAAGGAGGGGGAGAGAGGGAGATAGAAACATCAATGATGAGTCATTGATCGGCTGCAGCCCGCAACCCGGGCATGTGCCCTGACCGGGAATTGAACCCCGATCGCCTGGATCCTAGGTCAACGCTCAACCGCTGAGCCTCGCCCGGCCGGGCATCTTATTCTCTATTATTATGTTAACCTGATAATAGTCATTCAGTAATAATGAAATGACAGCCTTTGCTACCTGACCATATGTCAAGTGTTAGAAGTATAAGAAATCCCATCATCTGCTGTAAATCACTAGATTTCCTACAAGTCAATTCACAGGTGTAAGAAATGTAAGTAGCCACATTCATATTTTTGTGTATATATTTGTACAATTTCAGCTTTATCTAAGCATTGTGTAGCCAAGTGACAGTTACAAGAATAAACCTACTTAAAGAACATTTTGTTTTTAACAATAACAAAACTGCTAAAATGCAACCAACTCACTTAATTTAACTTGATAACAATATATTTATTCACAAAAATATAAATTAAGTATAAATTATAAATATAAATGTAAAGATTTTAAACATTTTACTATTAATGATAGGCATGATGTAAAGTAACTACAGGGTTTATTTACACAGATGATTCTATTAAAACAGGGATAACTATACTAAATCATATGGGTATAAATTTTCATCCAAAATGAGATGACTCATTATAGTACTGTTTTACTGTGCTGAAGCTAAAACTGTCTCATATTTTTAGTTCAAATATTGTAAATCTGTATGCTTGCTAAAGTGCAACGTACAGTCTCATATGTCCCATTTTAAAGTAAAACTGCCATGTTATAACTAATAAACACATAGTGCAAATTTTTGTAATTTCTATTGTTGTCATTCTCTTCCTTTCATCTTGGCAAATATTTTTAATCTATGTCAACAGAAGCACAAGTGTTTCCACATTTATTTCATGAACATTGATTTTTTTTTACCCCATTTTGGCAAGTCAATAATTTTGAATTATGAATTTAAATTAAGGATTCACACAAGGTTTAAGTTCATGTGCCCTAGTTTTAAAATATAATCCTTTATGTTAAAATTCAGATTTAACTTGCTCAGCTCAATATCTTACAGATTAGACTACCTTCTGTAATGTCCGCTCCGACATTTCTTTCCCATTCTTCTCTGGAGTACTCTTCCTGACCCCATCTTCTTCACCATATCTACAGAGTTGTTCTGGTAGAGAATAAATAATATTATGGTACCTCATATATTGCTAAAACCCTGTCCCATAATTTTAAGGAAACGAGTCCTACTGTTTCTCAATTATGAATAATCTAGTCTATTTTATTGTCAAGTATATGGCCAATAAATAAATGCTGACCTTTTTTAGGATTTTCAGTCACATAATTATATATCTTTGTAGTGTCATTTTTTTTTTTTGCAGTGTAAGATTTTCAAAGGTACAACAGATCTGTGGGTTAACAATACTGTACTTTTATTCCTATTTTCATTCTTTTGTAGAGATTCCCCCTTTGCCTTAAAAGCGGAATTCATTGCCTTTTTATCTACACAAGTCACTACTAGTTTTGTTCTCTGGATCTTGTTCCCTGCCAGCAGGATCAGAGTGATTGCTGAACAAAGCAAACAGTAGCAGAATTAGGGTGAACTGAATCTGTAACATCCCCCACCACCCCTTTTTTTTTGAGTAAAAGATCATGCATTGGGCAGAGTAAACCATAAATACCACATTTCCAGAAAAACTGTGACTTTATAACAAATAAAAACCCAGGTAATGGATGAAGTTATTTCTAGAAATCATTCCTATCCTTGCCATGCATTTGACTAATATACAAGCAACATAGTCGCTTTAATAAAAATCATAAAACTTCAGTTAATATTATTAAAATTAAAATACATTAAAACCTATAAATAGGTTTTCTTTTATCAGATAAGTAACTGTGACAAATTTAACATTTTCTTACTGAATTATTTTTGGGATAAAATATTTCTTAAACAATAAAAAAGGGGGCAAAAAAGAATGCATAAACCTAAAAGGAAACATATCTGTGATAGACTGAAATGATTTTGCTTTAAAGTATGCTTGGCTGCTGTAGGTCAGTGTAAAACTTTGATTTATCAACAAAGGAAAAGGAAAACAATATTATTCTCTGTAGAGTAGAAATCCTCTTGGTATAAACAGTGACTAACAAGTTTGTTAGAGTGAATTAGGCATTTCTTTTGTCTTTGAAACATGACATATCCAATTAAAACTTCTGTACTTATGAAATAAATAGAGCACTATCTTAAGGATAATAAAAACTAGAATAGGTAGAATTTGTCACCAGGGGAATATGTACCTTTACCTTGATAATAATCTATTGATTCCCAAGTTTCTTTTTCTAGTCTCTTAACACCATGGTGCTGAATTCATTTACAACACTCTTTCAGCAATATAGAAATAATATGCAAATACAATTCATCTGTTCTAGCTATTTAAATATCCGCTATAGTTCTAAGTGTGATAGTTACTCTCAAAAAGAAAATAGTTCTATACTCACAGAACATAGAGTGCTAGTAAGAACTAAATAACTCCATTAAAATAAAGGCTCCCTAAGATAAATTTAAAAATAAATCTGGTTGCTCCTCTGTGCTCTTGGTGAGCAAAGCCCACCAAGGAGTCTGGCTGACCATGTTCACTTGTGATTGTCTGCTAAAAAGTTTATTTCTCATATTCGTGGGCTTTATAAAGAATACTCAAGTAGCTAGGGCCAGGCATGGAGAAAAGCAAAAAACCAACACTTTGCCCCTTGATTCTTTTTCCTGTCAAGGATCTAAGGATTTGGAAAATGAACAAAGAGTGGTAGAAATATACACTTCTATTTTATTCCTAGGGTGGAAACCACCTTACTGGAGACTTATTTTTTAAAAAATTTTCTACGTTTTATTTTTACTACTATAAAAATTTATTCTGATTTATATTCTTTTACAGGAGCTCCATCTCTCTCTTCTTTTTTTTAACTTTTAACTTTGCTTGTTCGTAGTTATTTAAACTTATTTTATTCTAGCTTCTATGTTTTTTCTTCTCTCTTAGTTCTTTTGGATTATGTTAGAAATTGATCTAAATTGGTTCGGTCAGGATGGTGGTAAATGTGGTACTCGCATCTTCCCACAGCCACATCAAAATTACAACTAAACTATAAAACAACTATCATTCAGAACCACCTGAAGTCTAGCTAAACAGAAGTCCTATAACTAAGTATATAAAGAAGAAGCTACATAGAGAATGGTAGGAGGGGCGAAGACTCAGAATAGGCCGGTCCCCTCATCTATGTGTGGTGGTTAAAAATCAGGAGGAAAATATCAGCTGCAGAGGCTCCCCTGAAGAGAGAGGGGTCACAGCCCTACACCAAGCCCCCCACCCTAGGGTTCCAGTGCCAGGAAGAGAAGTCCCATAACCTCTAGCTATGAAAACCAGGGGCATTGTAGCTGAGTGAGACAGGGCTACTGGAGTCCCAGGTACTCCTCTTAAAGGGCCTATGCACAGACTTACTGGGACTCATTTGCTCTGAGCCCCAGGGCTGGGGCAGCAGTTCAAAAGGCACCAGAGACCTACAGAAAGGAACTGAATTGTCCGGCTTTGGGGTAAGGGCTGGAGAGGGAGCTTTTTCCCAGACATAAGTGCTGGCAGAGGCCATTGTTCCTTTGCTAAACCCTGACCCCCACAGAGTTGGCAGAGGGGCACCATATCTGCGTCCCCATCAACCAGGCTAACACTGTTCACCTCTGCCCTGGTGATTTCCTGAGATCCACACCCCCAACTTTCGGGCCCACTCAGGTTGTTTCCAGTGACTTTTCCATACAAATGGCTTGTTGTGGCTTATGCTGCGGACTTTCCTAAAATTTCTGAAAGGTTCACAAACCCCGATCTGGCCTTGGCATGCCCCATACCTCTTTCTAAGTGGCATGCCTGGAACTAGCAGCAGCCTGCCTTGATTCACAGCTTAGACTTTCAAAGCCTAGCACAAGTAACAGCCATCTGCAGATAGCTGTGTAGCTCATGCTGGGTGGTTCCCTGACTGGGGATTGAGACCGCAACCCGGGCATGTGCCCCGATCAGGAATCAAACCTCGAACTCCTGGATCCTAGGTCAATGCTCAACAGCCACACCCGGCTGGGCAAAAATTATTTAAAAGGCTAATCTAAATTCATCTGCAACCTTTTCTCTTCCTTTGAGATTTTCTTTTAGCTATTTTAAAAATTAATTTTTAAATCCATTATCATTTATAAAAGGTGAAGAATATGCCATCTCAAAACATGCCACTATGGTATATTGATTATTTTGAACTGTAGGCACTTGAAAAATAGTAGTCATAGAAAAGGGCTTTTTCCAAACTCCCCTATGGAATTTCATCAACCAGGGAAAATTGACTCTTATCACAAGAGAGGAGACTAGAAGTGTCTACCACATCCAGACAAACTTTGTCACAAACTTCATACCTCTCATTTAATCTTCTAGGACCCATTCATCTTTCCTAAAATCATTTATTCACCCCTGAGAGGCCTACGTTCCTTCTTCATTCTGCATTAAGATGGTATTTAATCCTGAATTCTAAAGCCATTTCTTTGCCTTACTCTCTTTTCCCTCGGTATCTCCCATGTGTACATGAGGTATACATGTTAATAAACTCTTTCTTTTTCTCTTGTTAATCTGTCTTTTATTTCAGGGGTTTCAGCTAAGAACTCAGAAGGACAGAGGAACAATAAATTTTCCTCCTCTACAATTATTTTTTTACTAATCATATGATGCTTCCTGCACAGACATTCTTTTCTTTTTCTTTTTTAATCTTCACCTGAGGATTTTTATTGATTTTAGAGAAAGATGAGGGGAGATGGAGAGAGAGAGAGATGTCAATGAAAGAAAGAAACATCATTTGGTTGCCTCTTGTTTGCACCCTAACCAGGATGGGATCTGCAACCCAGGTATGTGCCCTGATTGAGAATCGAATCCTCAACCCTTTGGTGCACAGGATGACACTCAACCAACTGAGCCAGGCAAATCAGCCTGCTCACTCTAGATGAGTGACCTGAAAGAAAGACCACTAAAATTCTTAATTTTCAACTCTGGCAAATGAAGGTCCCTATACAAAAGCAAAAAACTTCTTAGTTTCTGCTGTTATTGCAAAGAACCAGGGCACCAGAAAAGAAAGTGTCACAAATTTAAGCACTTCAGACACCTTCAGCCTTCTAACCAGTCCTTCCAGTGTCCTAATTCCCACTGTCAGGAGTTGGAGAAACTACAGGAGCTCCTCCCAATCCTCCTCTTATTGGGCTCAGAGAAACAACTCTCCAGATTGAGAATGAATCTCTGTCTTTTTTTTTAACCCTCACCTGAGGATATTTTTGCCATGGCTTTTCAGAGAGAGTGGAAGGGGGGGTGGAGAGAAACATCAATGTGAGAGAGACACATCGATTGGTTGCCTCCCTCACATGCCCCAACTGGGGCTGGGGATCGAATCTGCCACTGAGGTGTGTGCCCTTGGCCAGAATCGAACCTGGACCTCAGGCTGATGCTCTAACCACTGAACCAAACCGGCCAGGGTTCTCTCTGTCTTTACTGGCACAGAAGCCACGCTCTCAGTGGTCAACCCCACTGCTGTAAAGCAGCTCCTGGCTCAAAGTACTAAAATAGTTCAAATAGTGGGGATCTCTAATAAACCGCAACAGGTTCCTGTCTTTGAACCTAAAATCCCTTAAGAGATGCTCACCATTTTCTCTTTAGTTCCTCCACTCCTAGTTATTTATTAGGACTTGTTATAACAGTATCATGCTGGAATTTCTTTCTACCAAAAGAGGTAAATCTACAATTTGACAGTAGCCATCAAATTAGCCAATCAGGTGAATTACATGACCCTTGGAAACTATATGCTCCATTTCTGACAGTACTATAGCTGAATCTGGGAGCACTGACCATTTGTCCCTAGTGGTTCAGCTGCCATCCCTCTGAATGGGCAAAATCTTTAACTAATATTGGTGGAATTCACAGTGCACCTCCTCCTATCAAGATTCAGATATAACCCTTAAAATCTCTTTCTAGAATCAATCAATACCCCACAAGTAGAGGAGCCCTTCAAGGTATAAAGCACATAATAGCAGATTACAAAACTCAGGTCCTCATTATCCCTTGCACTAGTTCCCGTAATACTCCTCTTTTACCTGTGAGAAAACCCAAGGGTGTAGGTCTGTCCAGTACCTCCAAGCAATAAATAACATCGTTATCCCATGAAATCCTGTTGTTCCAAACCCTCCTACACTCTAACATCCATCCCAACAGAAAGTAAACTCGTCACTGTGATTGACTTATGCAGTGCACTCTTCAGCATTCCAGTTGATGAGGCTAGCCAACAGCCACCGGCCTTCACTGGGAAGGAAAACGATCCACCAGACAGTAATGCCTCAGGGTTCTACTGAGAGCCTTTCTTATTTATACCAAATCCTGAAGGCTGATCTGGATGATATGTATGTAGTTCCCTAGGGGATCTACTTTGTTGCAATACATGGATGACTTGCTGCTTTGCTCTTCCTCCAAAGTCTCCTCAATTGCCCTTTTAGTTAAGGCCACCAAAGAAATCATTGTGGGACACCCTTTAACTATCTTTCTACTCCATGCAGTAGAAGCTCTCCTGAATTCTCACCCTACTCAACATTTTTTCAGTCACCTGACTCACCTCCTATGAAGTCCTTTTGTTGACTGCTCTTCACATACCTCTTTTACATGTTTTTTTTTTTTTTAAATCCTCACCAGAGGATATGTTTTTATTGATTTTAGAGAGAAAGGAAGGGAGAGACAGACAGATAGACAGACATTGATGTGAGAGAGAAGCAGCATCTGGTTGCCTCCTGTACATACCCCAACCAGGGATCGAACCCCCAACCTGCGTATATGCCCCGACCAGGAAACAAACCCGCAAACTTTTGGTGCATGGGACATTGCTCCAACCAACTGAGCCACCTGACCAGGGCTCTTTCACATTTTTGTAACCTTAACTCTGCTGCTCTTCTCCTCTCTATTACTGATGACGTCCTTCACAACTGCTTAACACTGATGGACCACCTCCTGACCCATAGTGATGACCTACAGGAAACTATTTTGAGTAATGCTGACTTCTCATGGTTGACTGATGGTTCTTATTAAAAAGGTGAAAATGGCAAATATTGTGCTGGATATGCAATATCAACACCCTTTGATGTAACTAAAGTGGAACCTTTGCCTTTGGTTACTCTGGGCCAAGATGAATTATAAGTTCTCACACTTAATACTAATAGTAGATATGCTTTTAGAGTAGCTCATGGTTTTGGAATGTTGTGAAAACAACATGACTTCCTTACTTCCAGCAGAAATAAAATGTAAAAATGGCCCATATGTTCAGGAATTATTGGATGCTATACTTTTACTTGCTGGTTTAGCTCTTAAGATCCCAAGGTATTCTACATTTGACTCTCTGGAAGCTAAGGAAAATCACATTGTTGACACTTTCATGAGGAATGCTGCCTTTAAAGGGACCAACAGCATTTAAGCCTCTGTCATGGTCCAAAAGCACATTTTCCCAAATGATAACTTAGGAAAACTAGCTAGAGAAGCCCAACAATTGGCCTCAGAGAGGAAAAACAAGATTGGAAATCCAACAATTGTTGGTTTGATAAAAAGAGAAAGCTCTGGTTCAAGACAAATAGCAACCCAATCCCACCAAAAATTAAATCCCCACTCCTAACTACCATACATGAATTAAACCACTGGTCCACTAACAAAATGATAGCATTCATGAATCAACATTGGTGGGGAAATATGAATAAGGCTGCAAAATGCACTTACCTCGCCTGTCCCACTTGTCCAAAGTATAACCCAGGGAAACCTACTCACATTGCTCCCAGACATTTTAAATTACCTAATGGACCATATGAGGGCTGGCAAATGGATTTCATACAGCTTACGCTGTCTCATGAATATAAATGTGTTCTGGTCATGGTCTGTATGTTTTCTCCAAGGACTGAAACTTTCCTTTGTACATAGGCTACTATCTCTTCTGTGGCTAAAATCCTTTTGGGAAAGTTCATCCCTACCTGGGATCCCCTCATGAACTCCGTAGTGATTGGAGAACCCATTTTACCAGCCAGGTGCTTCAATAACACTTATACTGCACTTACCACCCTCAATTCTCAGTTTTAGTTAAATGCATTAATGCTATTATTAATACTCAATTAACAAAATTTGTAGAGGCTCTCCAAATACCTTTGCTGAAAGCATTGCTATTGGTCCTTGTAAATCTCAGACCCACCCCCTTTGGAATTCATAGACTCTTACCCTTTGAGATAATCACAGGGCACCCTATACACTTGGTCCCTGCCTCTTTTGATCCACAGCTAATGAAAAGAGATATAATTCAATATAGTAAAGGCCTAGTTGATTCTATCAAAATTAACCATGTTCTGACAGATCAGTGTTTTCACAGAGCACTCCAGGGAGACGAAGATCTTAAGCAGAACATTTTCCAACTTGGAGATTTCATCCACTGGAAAAGACACCTCCAGAAAGATTCTCTTCAGCCTTGCTGGAAAGACCCCTATCATTTACTGCTACCCAACCCTTGTAACCTCCAGAAAGACTCTCTTCAGCCTGGCTGGAAAGGCCTCTATCAGGTACTGCTAACCAACCCTTGTAACCAAACACCAGGGAACTCATGCCTGGATTCATGTGATACATGTAAAGAAAGCACCTAGCCCTGACTGGACCTGCACACCATCTGATGAACTGACAATAAAGATTCCCTGAAATTGAAGTAGACAAATTCTGATGAGACAGTTTTCCCAACATGTCCTAACCAGGGCTATTGAAAGTTGCCCGCCAGAACCCTGATGCTGACTCAACGATTTAGATGCTCTCCAATGCTTATGATCATGATAACATATGAACTTTATTTTTTTAAATGTTTTTATTGATTTTAGAGAGAGAGGAAGAAAGAGGGAGAGAGAGAGGAAGATCTATCGGATGCCTTCTGTATGCACCCCAACTGGGGACTGAAGCCACAACCTGGGTATGTGTGCTGACCAGGAATCAAATTGGTGACCTTTCGGTGCACGGGACAACACTCAACCAACTGAGCTACACTGGCGAGGACATAACATATGAACTTTAGATAAAAGGTGCCTGAGAGTTTTACTTTTACCCTTCCTCATTACTCAAATGTGACCACAATACGTTTCCAATTTGTGCACTTTTCCTCCAATGATCTTATTTGGTTGTTCTGGGGTAATGGTAACTTTAAAGACACTTTTCTTCATTCTTATTCAGTACTTAGTACTTTTCCTCTCGCAGCCTTCCCCCTGCCCCCTCATCCAAGACCCAGGTCAATAAAAATACAGGATATTTTTGTTCAAGACTCCTTTGGCAGTGAGATAACCCCTCTGTCTATGCTGATCCATCTGATCCTCAACTGGAGTGCAGTTCCATGGGGGAAGGTGGTACATGGGGAGTTTGTGCTTTCTCCATTTTAGCCTCTTGCTTATAGAATAAGTGATTAAAGGCTTTTCTGTTGCATTTATTTTTGCCTATTATCTTAAATCAGCTACTTGGACACCTGGCAGCTCAGCTCAGTTGAACTCCTAACAGAGATTATGTGGGATTGGGATTGTATTAAAGATTCAGTGCATTATGAATTGCAATTTTCAGGAAAGAGAAATTTAGTGTGGGAAGGGCTTAAGGTGTTCATATGGGAGGTCTAGAAAAGGTAGAACTGATTTGAGAGGTAAGGTAATGAGTTTTTTTAAAAAGGACAAGCTTAACTTTTGAGATCTTGTAAAAATAGCCAGGGAAAAACATGTAGTAGGAAATAAATATATATCTGGTACATGGAGACAGGTTACTAGTCATATAGGTTGGGGATTTTAATCCAGGAAAAAACATGTTCAATGATAATAAAAGTAAGCCAGAGGCACCAGATTTAACTTTCCATATGTTATAACTAAAAACTATACAAAATATATGAAAAAAATGTTTTTCAGACATTGGGCATAAGATAATACAAGGTAGGCATCCCTGAGAGAGGGAAAACACATTAAATGAACTCTATGATTGCTGCAGCTTACTGCCTATAGAGAGCTTCCAGGCCACAGCACAGAAATGGGGGACCTAAGTGGAATCTGGTGATCTTGATCATCCTAAATTGCAGAGACAGATATCAGAGTCTAGGAAGGTCAAGGAAGCAAGAGTTTGCAGGGGAAAGTGCCAGAGAGAAGAGATCTGCTCAGAGACAGAAAGAGCTCTGAAGATATATAGAAGGTTCCCCTGGAGTCTTTAGCTAAGCACTGATCAGCACATGCATGTACATAAAGAATCCAAAGAAAAATCTACCTAAAAGGACTAAAGGAAACTATCTCCAAAGCTCACACAGGCCCCATAATAGTTCATGCTCCCAAAAGGAGAGTGAGAAAAAAATAAATGACGTAGACTCAAAAAAATTTAAGAATGACAGCAGAATTCTCATCAGAAACAAGTTAAGCCAGAAGACAGTAGAGTAAAATTTTTAATGTACAAAAAAACCCTGTCAATGCTGAATTCTATACTTATTAAAAATATCTTTCAAAAATGAAGACAAATAGAGTTTTTTTTTAAGTGTATAAAAGCTGAAAAATTCATCACCAGCACATGTACACTCCAAAAAATATTAAAGGGAGTCCTTCAAGAAGAAAGGAAATGATACCAAATGTAAATCTGGATCTATAGAAAGGAATGAAGAACAGAAGAAATGGTTTTCAGTAGAGGAAGATAAGAACATCCAGGACTGGTTACATCTAACACTATAGGCAAGACAGATAACAATTTTAATCCCTGGGATCACCCTTTCCAGACCAGGAAAAAAAATCTCTATTAGGTGGACTGATCTGAACATTTAACAAAAAAAAAACCTTTAAATCCAGTGTGGAAGAAAACAGATAAAGTAAGCGAAGAACTTACCAAAACCCCAAATTTAATAAAATATGAGCTCAGAAAAGAGATAATACATCCACATGAAATAAAGTGGTAATTTGAAGAGTTGAGGCAATAAATTAAGAATCAAAAACATCATTGTAGATCTAATCGAAATATTAGGAAGAACAAAGGAAACAATATACATGGCTAAAACTGTAGATAAGCTATTGTATAAGAAAAAGACAAAGATAAAAAATTAAAAGAAAATAGATATGAAAGCCAGACAAAAAAATAATGTAACAAAGACAAGTGATGTCCTTGAATTAGAGTATTAAAAATGGAATAGAAGACATGCAGAAAATATATACAAGAAAAATTTCCTTGGACGGAAGGAAGATCTTAATTAACAAATAATAAATTACATAGATAATCCAAGAAAACACAATTTAGAACAAAGCATGTCAGCGCATATTCTTATTTAAATTTCAGAATAACAAATTGGAAAACGTAAAAACTCAAACATCCATATAGCAAAAGCAAGTCACACCCAAAGCAAGGAGTTGAAACATACTCTCAAACATCTAATGCCTTACAAATATTGCTATTTTGATTCCTTCTTGAAACAAACCATACTTTAAATCATATCTGGCCAACCAAGAAATAATTCAAAATAAAAACTCATATCAGAAAGGCCATGGCTTAAAAAATGTGATGAGTATTGCGATCATTATATATAGGCACACCTCATTTTCTTGGGCTTTACTTTATTGTACTCCACAGATACTTCATTTTCATCAATACAGAGGCAAGACCTTCCACCATCAAAAGATTATGACTCATTAAAGGCTCAGATGGCTCATTAAAAACTTGTTAGCAGTTTTTAGCAATAAAGTACTTTTAATTAAAGTAGGTACATTGTTTTATTAGACCTAATGCTATAGCACACTTAATAATCTATAATATAGTAAAAAATAACCTTTATATGCACTGGGAAACCAAAAAATTCATGTGACTTGCTTTATTGTGATATTTGCTTTGTGTGGAAGTTTGGACCTGAACCCACAATATCTCTGTGCCTGTAAGACTTTAAAACTAGGAAATCATTGTTACAATATATGAACTTATAGACTTTATTAAAATTAAGAGGTAATTAATAAATAAACTCAAGATGTGGGGGAAACAAAGTAAAACGTTTTTTAAAAATGATTTTTTTTCATCTTGCAAGGCAATATGTTAATTTTTAATACACCCTGAAATTAAAATATATACTTTAAAAAATATAAAGTAATTCCATCTTCAATAATTTTGCAACTTTTCTTTTAAATGTTAGCGGGAATAAGAAATTAATATCTCTTGAATAATGAAACATTTATCTAAAGTCCAACAACAGTTCCTCTGCTTTTACATGTCTGTTTTTATTTATAAGTTAGGCTCCAAATAAAAAAATATGTAAATATCTTTTTTTAAAAAGAGAGCATATATTATGATTCATTTTTTTACATAATTTCTCTATCTAGTCTTCTTTCTATATTAGTATAAAGATATTTTTGATTTGATGATTAATACTGAAATTGATTTTTAAGTGTTAGTGAAGTAGTTATTTCTTTGTTCGTTTTCTTCTTTCTTATTGCTTGAATGCTTTTAAATATGCATAATTTTTCCAAAAACAACAAAGTTATTATTTTTAGGAAGTAAACCAAGGTTAAAGACTAGAGAACCCCAATAGTTAAGAAAAAAATGGAAAAAAGTTCCAGTAGAAGACTGAGAAATACAGGAAAGAAAAGCAGAAGGTAAAATAGGAGAAAACCAGTGTTTCAGAAACTAATAAAAGAGTAAGCTTGAAATATGATATAAATCAATGGTGTAAAATAAAGGTGTTCGAATATTGGCAAGTTACCAGTGACATACATAAGAGTAACTGGAACAATAATAATAATTGGGACAATAGACAAATGAGTGGTACATAAAAAATTAATTACTATCCATAAATTATTAAGTATAAATTGTCAACACCTAAAACATATACTGGTAACAATCAAGCTGTAGCAAGGTTAAATAAGAAGAAATCCTGTCAAACCACCTTATTTACTTTTTTTTCTAATAAGGTACTAAAGTATGGACTGAAGTATTATAGTAAACATAATTATCTTGATTTTAACAAAGGAATAAATTTGCATTGGAAGGGATACATACATTCCTTCTTAGTGAACACTTTGAGGCTATTAGGCAGGCAGGTTGCAGAATTGCAGATACCCAAGTTTCATTCTATCTATAAAAATTTGATTCCAGAACAATAGGTAAGAACTAAACAATTTCAAAAAAAAAAAAATGTATGTCAAACAAAAATATTGATATTGAGTACAGTAAGTCTATATTAACCATAAAACTTTAAATAAAACTTAACTAGCAAAACTTTATCAATGAATAAAAACAAATTTTGTTTTCTCCTTGTAAAACATCTTATTTGGATTTTTAGTAAATTAAAAGCTTACTGACTTTTAGGTGTTTTATTTAATTTTCTCATGAGAAGTGAAAATGTTAATGCAATATCAACCAGTAAAACAGTGGAGAAAGGGGGAAAATGTAAGATTCTTAGAAGAAACTGAAAAAAAACATTAAGAACTAGATAATTTAAAAATGCCTACATTAAATATTTATTCTTACAAAAAATTTACCTTCTTTTTTCTCTGCTATCCATGTATTCAATTCTTGTATTGTTGCTTTGTCAACAGATATATGCACTTTAAGTTTATCCAATTCTTCCTGAAGATTCATCCTATGCAAATTAACACAATAAGTAATTATTTAAATAAATAATGTAACAAATAAATAAAGGCAGCAGGTTATTTAAAAATATATAAAATAGCCTGGCCAAGCATGGCTCAGCAGTTGAGCATCGACCTAGGATCCAGGTGATTGGAGTTCGATTCCTGGTCAGGGGCACATGCCCAGGTTGCGGGCTAGGCAGCCGATCAATTACTCTCTCATCATTGATGTTTCTCTCTCTCTGTCTCCCCCTCCTTTCCTCTCTCTGAAATCAATAAAGATATATTTTTAAAAATATATATATATACGTATATAACATAGACAGTAGTAAAACAAAAGCAAAAATATATTAACATTAACAAATCCTAACAATAAAAATTGAATTTTAATGAGGACCTGGAAATTAAAAAAATTTAAGTGATTTTTAACTTTCTCTAAATAAATATGTTAAATACTTAAAACATAGACTACACGATTTTTTAAAATCATGTTTTGAATTACCTGACCACTTTTTAGATATGCTATGTAAGGCAATAATAAAAAATGGTAATATATACCACTGAAAGCAAAAATAGTAAGTCTCTAGATGCCAAGACAAAGAACCCTTACTAGTAAAATGGAATCGAGATACCACAGTGAGAGAGCTGAATCAAGTACTGCCCATGGAAACCTCAGACCTTGAGACCTGAGTGGAGATAGAAGTTTATGCTCAAGGCCCTTTGTGACTGAGAGAAAACACTGGGTTAACTGCAGAAGGCTGGGAGACAAAATACTGCTGACTAAAAACCTGAATACAAGAGCTTATCTGGTTAGAGTTCTACTAAAAAGAGGCTTCCTGTCCCAGTCTGAGGGCAGGACAGAGTGAACCATGTGAGATCAGAATCCTAAGTCTATATTACTGGTTTCAAAATTGAGCCATATATATTTGCAGAACCTGATAAATTGATAATAATGTAAAAACTGGTCTATGGCCATGTACACCGGAGAGTTCAGGCAGATACAATTACTTAATACAGGGAGGCTTCCACAACTAAAAGAAAGTATAGGAGAAACAACACCACAGAAAATAATTCTCAAAGAAATCAAGTTTGCAGATAAGAATAAACATATAAATAACTTCAAAGCATGAATGACAGTGTACATAGTACCACTTCTAAGATGAGAGGATGCATGACAAGAAAATAGAGATAATAGAACAATTAAAAATGATTTTTTATTTAAATTAGTTTTAAAATGTGGGTGGGGGGAGAAAGAGGTGACAAACATATATTAAAAAGAACAGGGATTTATGGAACAAAAGAAGACAAAAAAATGAACCTATATATATGGAGAGAGAAAGAAATGCTAAATAAAACTAAAATTATTAATAACATCACAAGTGAAATTTAAAATTCAATGGATGGGTTAAATAGCACACAGAAAAAGCTAATGAAAATTGGTAAAATTTCAAAGACCACACAAAGAAACAAAGAAAAGTAAAACAGTAACAATATGTGTTGGAATGAGAAGTCCAGAAAACACCTAACGAACTTATTCAATCTGATAACTGAGAAGATTTGGGGGTGGGGAGACAATAATTAAAATACAAGGACTGAAGATTGAGAACTGAGAAAAAGCATGAATAAACAGATTAAGAAGTATGGAAAAATGCAAACAGGCTAAATAAAACTACTCACGCTTAGAATCAGTGAAACTTAAAAAGAGACAATTTTAAAATCCACTGAATTGAAAAAAAAAAACAATTAACAACTAAATAATTTTGGAATGATATGTTTCTCATAAACGAGAAAAGCCAGTAGGAAAAAGTAATATTTTCCACATTCCAAAGTTTACTATTCATGCATCATAGATGAAAGAGCTATTTAAAATATAATTTAAGGATAAAAATAAACTCAAAAGCAACAAATGAAATAAGTTAGGCAATGATGATGAAAGACAGTTGTAAAATTATATGTGGAACTAAACAAACATTATTATGCAAAGCAACCATAACAATATTGAAATGAAGGTAGAGATAAAATAAGGTAGAACTGAACAAAATGATGTAAGAACATGGAAAGAATCAGAGTTAAAGCATTTTTAAAATCTTTGCATTGTACCAGGATAGAGGTACTGATGAACTTCAGACTTTGTCAAATAAATGATGTATGTTATAATTTCAAGAAAAAGCATTTAAAGAATGAAAAACAAGTATAGAATTTTCAAATCAGGAGAGGTCAAAAAGAGAAATAAAGAAAATGTAATCAAATCGAGTTTGGATTAGGTTCCTGCTCTGTTTAGCTAAGAACAGGGAACACACTGAAGCAAGATGGCCCCATAAAGAAAAAGCAGATGTAGCTCATCTCAATTTAGTTTTCTTTGGCTCTCAAATCACTAACCCAGCAGAACAAAGGACTACAATTGTTGGTAATGTTATTTCTTGCTTCTTTAGAGGTATTTTATACTTACAGCTTGTTCTTTTTTAGGAAGAACTCACACAATCCTTACTTCTAATAAGAAGTATTTATAAACATTTATTTGGGGCCACCTTATTCTTTAGTCAAACTAAGTTTCAATAACCACATCTTACTAGGTGTTTGAAGGAAGGGCTGACAGAGTCAGTGCCCAGGCACTACTGAGCCAGATGAATATTGCCTGTGTCCTGATGACCCACTTAATCTGGAGTTTCAAATTATACTTTGTTGAGTATGAGGACCACAATTCAGAACCCACTTCTTACTGGACAAATTATATAAAATGACTGTATTTAGATGCTGGACAATAAGCAGCAAAGAACTATTATCTCTGAGGAATACAAACTCAACAAAGAGTGAAACCGAGGGTCTTTATAACTGATTAAATTTCATTTTAAATCATAGCCCTAGAAGTTATCCCCCACCCATCCAACTTAGTCTTTTGCCCAGATAACCAGCAACTGCTGAAGCACAGGCCTGACTAAGGGTCACATGGTGGAGACCTCTAGCAGGCTAAAATTAACATCTGGACCTTAAAAATTATGTTTCAGTTCCTGAGCCCTAAGGTGGAATGACCCCCTGGCTGCTTTACCATAAGACTGTGTTAGTGTAGGTAGCTAGTTAGGTATTAACAAGGGAGAATAGAGCCAGACATCTAATTAAGCTGGATTAACTAGGAAGCTACTGCTTCACAGCATCCCAGGGGACAGCCCCATCCTCTGCCAAAGGGATTCAATCCCTGAGTAAGCAGGAGCAGGCAGGAAAGACCAGTTTTCCAATCTCCCTAGGAAACAAGGGATCTGTTCCTGGAAACTACGGGGGGGAAGGGGGGGCGCAGACGGACCAGGGAGGGGGAACTTCCTTTGCTGGGAACATGCACAGTAGAAGCCAAGATGGCACAGGGGGAGGTTCTTCCGCTAAGCACATGCGCAGTACAAGTCAGATGACAAAGCACAGCTTTGAGGCTTGGGCAGTAGGAGCCAAAAGAAGGACCATAAAGGGGAGGATTTTAGCCTGAAAAAAGATCAAATAGGATAAGGGCATGGAACCCTAGGAGATCCAGGAAAGAGAATGGACAGGGTGAGAGCCCAGCACAAGCCAGGGAAGAATAAGGAAAGAGACTGGATAGTTTGAAAGAAAACCTACTCTCTCCCAAGGCCAGGGTAATATATAATCAAAGCTTAACAAAGACCCAGGGGCATTTGTGTGTTCTCTCCATAGCAGCCACATGGGCCTGGGTATGACAGCCAAGCAGGACAAGCACAGCACCAAAGGCTGACCAGACAGGGACAGCGACTGTGCTGGAGTAGTAGAGCCTCAGACGCCAGGCTAACGGCACGGCAGTTCTGGGTTCTGGTGTCTTCATGGGCTTGGTGCAGCCCCAGAGGCTGGACTTCCTCTGCAAGGAGAGGGAGCTGAGCCACCTGCCATGGATGAGACATCAGGAACCTGTGGGCAGTCCTTTATTCCCCTCCATAAATCTTTTTTTTTTTTTTTAAATATATCTTTATTGATTTCAGAAAGAGGAAAGGAGAGGGAGAGAGAGAGATAGAAACATCAATGATGAGAGAGTCATTGATGAAGCCCACAACCGGGCATGTGCCCTGACCGGTAATTGAACCCTGATCGCCTGGATCCTAGGTCGATGCTCAACCGCTGAGCCACGCCCAGCTGGGCTCCCCCCAATAAATCTTGTCACTACCCTTCATCCTCCTGTGCATGTACCCTTGAAATGCATTTCCTGTGACAGTGCAAGAGTCCACTTCCCCCGCAACAACTGGACAGAGGATGCTGGAAAAGAACCGAATGAATGGTTTATTACATACATCTAGCCCACAGTGTCGTGTGATTTTGCGCTATATAATCTGTAATTTACATGCCATCAGAGAGTTGATTTAGATAGACCACTACTTCTCCATCTCTGTATTGACCAATTCAATATCAAACTATTTTTTCTTTCTATACTGCAGACTCCCATTTGTGCATTTTTTTGGGCCAGTACATCCAACCAGGCAGACCCAAGGAAAAACACTGGGGTCCCATTAACAAGAAAGCCCTAAAATGATAGCCCTGACTTCTCCCAGGAGACACTCTTCATACCATGATGCAGGGGAAAAAAGGTCCCACTGAGTTGAAAGAAAGTAGATTGGAGCCCTGGCCAGTACAGCTCAGTTGGCTGAACACTGTCCTGTGCACCAAAAGGTCACCACTTCAATTCCTGGTCAGGGCACATACCTAGGTTGCAGGTTCAAACCCTGGCTGGGAAGTGTATGGGAGGCAACTGGTCAATGTTTCTCTCACATTGATGTTTCTCTCTCTCTCTCCCTTCCTCTCTCTCTTTAATATCAATTAAAACATAATTTTTAAAAAGGAGATTAGAGATTGGGAAGGCTGGAATTTTTGAAGCACCCTACCCAGAAAGGAGAAAGCTACAAAGAGAAAGAACTACAGAAATCTACACAAGAATTATTTTGAGTCTATGGCTAATATTTTGTTGCATATGCATA
This sequence comes from Miniopterus schreibersii, assembly GCF_964146895.1. Classification (NCBI taxonomy): domain Eukaryota; kingdom Metazoa; phylum Chordata; class Mammalia; order Chiroptera; family Miniopteridae; genus Miniopterus; species Miniopterus schreibersii. The sequence continues at coordinate 53,588,911 of NC_138111.1, read as the reverse complement.
GTGTGAAACTAAATAAGGCAGGCAGAGAACCACCAGAGCTATAAAGAAAAAAAGAGCTCACACAGCACTGGAAACATTTGAATTGTGAACTAAAAAGGAGAATCTCTGTTGAACAAAAGGGCATTCAAGAAAGAACAGCACAGGGTCATTCTAATGAGTAGGGATAAGTAAGCCTCAGGTAAACTATACCCTAAACCTGTGCTAACAGGAATTCTTCATATATTCTGGATGCTAGTCTTTTGTCCACATAAATGCTACAAATACTCTTTGCACTCTCAAACTTGCCTTTTAATTCATTTAATAATATCTTTGAATGGACATATCTTTTATTTTAATATAGTCCAGCTCATCAATTTTTAGTTTATTTTTAATCATTTTAAAATCTGGTTTAAGAAACCTTCGCCTATTATAAAGTAAAAAAAAAAAAAAAAAAAAATGTTCTGTTTCCCACTGAAAGCTGAATTATTTAATCCTTCACATTTAGGTCAGCAGTCCATCTAGAATTTATTTTTGTGGATGATATAAGGTAAAATAGCCCACTAATTATAACAGCTTTTCAAAACTGAAGTTCTGGGGACTTCTGGCTATACAGTTATATCACCTGATACTTTTGGTTGTTTCCAGTTTTTCATAATTATATATAATGCTGTAGTGAACATCCTTATATATGTGCCTATATGCAACATTGCTTCAGTGTTTTTAACTAGAAGTGTACTTACTGGGACATTGAGTACATACTTCAAAAAACAGAAAAAATATTTCAAACATTAAAAAAAGGCTTCATAAAGAAAAAAAACATTTTAAGACAGACTGAGTTACTGTGACAAACAGACTTATAGAAAGTAACTTGGATAACTTTTCTTAGAAAAATTAAATGGTTATTCACTAAATACTTAAAATTTGCCACATAATTCTTTAAGTAAATACTATGTTATTCTTTAAGTAATTGAAAAATATGTTACATATATTTATATATATTTACATTATATATATATCCTCTCAAATGTATAAAAACAAATTAAGGCAGCAATTAAATTAATTATACCATATGTATGGTGCTGTGATCCAAATGTTTGTATTCCCTAAAATTCATGTTGAAATTCTAACGCCCAAAAGATGATGGTATCAGGAGGTGGGGCCTTTGGGAGGTACTTAGCTTATGAGGGTAGAGAGGTCATGAATGGAATTAGTGCCCTTATAAGAGACCCCAGAGAGCTCCCTTGCCTGTTCCATCACGTGAAAAGAAGACAAGAAATCTGCCACCTGGAAAAAGGCTGAGGACACCCTAATCTCAGACTTCCAGCCCCCAGAAATGTGAGAAATAAATTTGTTGTTTGTAAGCTCCCAGTCTGTGGTATTTTGTTATAGCAACCCAAACAAAGACATATGATCTGAAAAATAAATACCATATGCATATGGTCTTAAATGTATGAAAAAAATTTAAGGTATCAACATCAAAAGTTAATATAAAGAGTTAGAAAATAAAACTGAAATATTGTTTTCCATTTACTCCAGTGAAATATCTGCCAATAGATACAAAATATTATTTTTTCTTAGTCCAAATATCATTAACTGTATAGCAAAATACAATGAAAGTACAACAAAAATATAATAGCCCAAAGGTAGAAACTACCCAAATAGCTATCAACAGGTGAATGAATAAACAAAATGTGGTTTATACATACAATGTAAAATGTTCCACCTTAAAAAGAAAAATAACTCTGACACATGCTAAAACATGGAAAAACCTTGAAGACATTATGACAAATGAAATAAGCCAGACACACACACACAAATATTGTATGATTCCACTTACATGAGGTACCTAGAAAAGGCAAATTCATAGAGACAGAAAGGAGAAAGAGACAAGGACTGAAGGAAAGGGGAATGGGGAGTTATTATTTAATGGGTACAGAGTTTCAATTTGAGAAGGTGAAAATGTTCTGGTGAAGGTAGTACAAAACTGTGAGTATATTTAATAGCACTAGACTGTACACCTGAAAGTCGTTACAATGATAAATTTTATGTTACGTATATTTTACCACAGTAAAAAACATATATCCACCACAATTTTGGTTAATTATAAATATAGCAAACAAAAGTATGAACCATTTCTATACTTTAGCCACACATGGGATGGCGAGAAAGAGGGAGAAAAATGGAAAGGATCAGGGAAAGCACAAACATGGAAAGGCATAGAAGAGCTTTATCTTCATATTAATGAAAGTTTATAACTATATATTTTTGTGCTTACTGATGATTGTTTGTGGTCCCCAGGAAACTAAAGCCCTGTGAGGCCTGGAGCCATGTGCTTTGCTCGTTATTTTACTTCCTGCGCCCAGCATATTTAGAATTAGTGAATGAAAGCACAAACAATACAAAGGGTCACCCACATTCGGTGACATGTAACTAATATTATAAATCTCCACAGTTTAGAGGGCTTTTTAACATATTATTTACTTAGCTAAAATGGTTTACTCACTCGCAGGCCCCAGTACTTTAACAGTATCTTGAGTAAATTATAAAAGCCTGTCTATACAGGTCTTAAGTTGCACCACATCCTGAAGCAATCTACAGACAGAAGAAAGGCGTATGAAGTACTCTGAGCTTTGGGGCTCTAGCTCAGCAATTAATTAGGTTTTGTGCTAATCTTGTGCTGAAACTTCCCACTCTTAAGAGACGAAATTACTTCTGAAGACTCCAATCTCACTGGATGAATTTCTTGTCCCTGATTCTGAATCATAAAGTAACTGAGATTCAAAGCCTGTTGCCACATAGCCATGAGATCTATTGCCTTTCAATGGACCCTGATAACTTGCACAACTCTTGATTACATTAACATCCCTGAACTGAACTTTTCCTTTGCACTAAGGACTGATATACGGAAATTCTCATGTTATTAGTTCATCTCATTAACTCTTACATGTGATCATATAGACTGTTTGTCAAAGCAATAAAAAATATTTCCTGGGAAAACTGGATATTCACATGCAGAAGAATAAAGTTGGACCACTACTTCACACCAAATAAAAAATTAACTAAAAATAAACTGAAGATCTAAATATGAGTTAAACCTATAAAACAGAAGAAAACATGGGTATAAACCTTCATAATCTTGAACTTGGCAATGGCTATACAGATATGACACCAAAAGCATAAGTAACAAAAGAAAAAGTACATAGATTGAACTTCATCTAAATTAAAAACTTTTGTGCATCAAAGGACACTGTCAAGAAAGAAAAGAAACCACCTAGAGAATGGAAAAAATATTCACAAATGTCTAAGAAAAAGAATATGCAAATAATACCACAATAAGATATCACTTCACACTCACTAAGATGGCTATAATTTAAGAGAAAGAAAGAAGAAAAAAAAGAGAAAATAACAAGTATTGACAAAGATGTGGGGAAAGTGGAGCCTTCCCTTAGCAGATTGCTGGTGGGAATATAACATAATACAGCCACTATGAAAACTGTTTGGCAGTTCCTCAAAAAGTAATTCTTTGCAAATATTTGGATTCTCACACTTATTTTCAGTTAAGAAGCAAAAGTGAAGCAGAAAGAGAGAAAAAGAATGTGGGGCTGAGAAAAGTATTTGAAGAAATGATGACCAAAATTTCCCAAATTTGACAATAGGTACAAATCCAGAAATTTAAGAAGCTCTGAGAATCCCAAGCAGGCTTAACCCAAAGAAGTCCATACCAAGACATGTCACAACCAAAACTGTGAAAAGTAAAGAAAAAGGGAAAATATTTGAAAGCATCTAGAGAGTATGATGCATTACCTGTAGAAGAGCAAAGATTCAAATAACAGTATATTTTCCATTAGAAAACATGGAAACCAGAAGGAAATGGTATATTTTTAAATTGCTGAAGACAAGAATTGGTAACTGGGAATTCTCTATCCAGTGAAAATAACCTCCAGGAATGAAGGTGAAATGAAGGCATTTTAGATAAAGAAAAACTGAGAATTTGTTGCTAACTAACACCCCCTAGCAAAAGTCTAAAGGAAAGCTCTTCAAACAGAATTTAAAAATTATTTTTAAAAAATGGAAGGTCAGAAGCAAAGAAATAACAGTGAAAAGAAAAATATCTCTATATAGTTAACAGTAAAATTATAGGCTATCCTTCTTTTGAAATTTTAAAATTATGTTTTAATGTTGAAGCAAAAAGTATAACATTTAATGAGTTTTTCAATGTATTTAGAGAAAATATTTAAGACAATTATATAACAAAGGGGGGGAAGCACAAAGGGATACATATAAAATTAAGGTTTCTACACTCCACCTGAAGTGGTCAAATGTTGATACCAGTAGACTATAATGTTATATGTATAACACTTGGAGCAAACACTAAAAAACTAACTCAGAGGTATACTCCAAAACCCTATAGATAGATAAAAAGGTAATTCTAAAAAAAAATGTTCAAGTAACACATTAGAAAGAAGGAAAAGGGAAGCAAAGGAAACAAACAAAATAATAACATAACAAACTTAGCTCTAAGATATCAATAATGCAAGATATAATGTCAGCATGAAAAATGTAACTTACTCTATACACTAGCAAATAATACCGTTTATAATACATCCAAAATTTAAATACTGGGGTGTTTTTTTTTTTTTACTTTTAAACAATTTTTATTGAATTTACTGGGGTGACATTGGTTAATAAAATTATATAGGTTTCAAGTGTACAATTCTATAATACATCATGTATATACTGTATTGTGTTTACCACCCAAAGTCGTTTCCTTCTGCCACATTTGTCCCCTCTTCTACCTGCCCCCACCCCCTTTCCCTCTGGTAATCGCCATACTGTTGTCTGTATCTAAGAGTTGTTTTTGTTTTTGTTTTCGTTTTGCTTAATTCCTTCACCATTTCATCGATGAAAGAAATCTCAGTTAATTAAGAGACATGCCATATTCATGGAATAGAAGACTCAAAATAGTTAATATGTCCATTCTCTACAAACAGATCTATAGATTTAGCACAATTCCAATCAAGATTTCTACATGATTTTAGTAGCTGCGGTTATTTATTTAACCTATTTTTGCAGCTAAAACTTATATGGAAAAGCAAAGAAAAGCCGTGACAATTCTGAAAAAGAATAAAGCTATTTGACTTACACTAAGTTTAAGACTTCTCAGAAAGTACAGTAACCAAGACAATGTGGTGTTTACTAAAGCTTAGGAATTCAGATTAATGGAATAAAACAGAGTACTGAAATAGGCTGACAGAAATATATTCAGTTGATATTTGACAGTTACAAAGGTGATTTATTGGAGAAAAGCTAGTCTTTTCAAAAATGATGTTACTATTGGACAAAAATTTGCATAAAATATAAAATAAACTTCAACCTGTAATTTACATCCTATACAAATATTAGCTCAAAATGGATCACAGAGGTAAATAGAAAACTTTTAGAAGAAAACATGGGAGAAAATACTTGTGACTTCAGGTCAGAAAAATAGTTATTAGATATGACATCAAAGCCATGATCCACAAAAGAAAAAAATTAATAAATTGAACTTCATCAAAATTAAAACTTTTGTCATTCAAAAGACACTGTTAAGAGAATGAAAAGGTAATCTATAGAGTGGGAGAAAATTTTGCAAACCACATATTTGTCTAAGGACTTATATAAAAACTATATAAAAACAATTATCATTTAATCGACTTAATAACAATCAGTTTTTAATGCGCAAAAGATTTGAACAGACATTCATCAAGGAAGATATAAAGACAGCCTGTAAGCAAGTGAAAAATGATCAATACCATTAGCCATTAGGGAAATGCAAATTAATATCACAATGAGATACCAACACACTAAAAAAAGAATGACAACACTAAGTGCTGACAAGGCTGTGCAGCATCTCAGCTCATAGGCATCCCTGGTGGGAATGAAAAATTGCAGAGCCATTCTGGAAAACAGTTTGGCAATTTCTTACAGAGTTATACATACAGTTACCATATACCAGCAATGCAACTAAGGGTATTTCCCCTAAAGAATCAGAAAGTTATTCTCACACACAAAAAAATGTATAGCAGCACTATTCATAACTGCAAAAAAAAAGAAAAGAGCCAAATGTTCTCCAGGAGATGAATAAACAAACTGTGCATCCATACAATAGAATACCATTTGACAATAAAAAGGAACAAACTGGATGAACCAACATGAATGACTCTCAAAGGCATTTTGAAGAGTGAAAGAAGCCAGTCTCAAAAAGTTAAAGCTAGGATCCCATGCGTATGACATTCTGAAAAAAGACAAAGCTATAGGGAGGAAGAATAAATCAGTGGTTGGCAGGTGTTAGGGGTTTGACTACAAAGGAGCAGAAAAAAGAAATTTTTTTGAGATAATAGAACTAGTTTGTATCCTGATAGTGGTGGTACTCAAATCTATTGTACAGATATACATAAATATACAGGGTGGCCAAAAGTAGGTTTACAGTTGTTTGTATGGAAAAAGACATGCAGGTTATGGTTTTAACAATTGCTTTATTAACTAAAAAGAATGTCACTCATAACTGTAAACCTACTTTTGCGAACCTCTGCATATTTATATTATATAACATACTCTAATGTGTCATAACTCATGACACATATATAGTTTTTATATAAGTCCTTAGACAAATATGTGGTTTGCAAAATTTTCTCCCACTCTATATGCTAAAAAAGTCAATGTACTTTATGTAAATTTTTAAAAAGCAAAACAAATTTTGTCCTCAATAAACAAATTTTAATGAATAAGTCTTGTTTCACCATTATACTTTTAGTTTTTGTTTAACATCATATTTCATTACATTTAATACTGAACATATTTCCAAAGAAGTTCCCTGAGATTAGAAAATGTCTGATGTTCTCATTTCATTCACCTAGCAGAGTACCTATCACAGAGCAGTAGCTCAAATACACTTGTTAAATAAAATAAATGTTTCACAAAAAAACTCAACCCTCCCCTCACAAAACATTATTATATGATTTAAAGTTGATATGTTATTTATCATTCTTTAAAGTTTATCAATCTAAATTTCACTATGTTTAAGTTAAGACATATATATAAATGGCTATCACATAAATGAATTTAAACAAATTTCAGGAAGGAAAAATTCGACACGTTTAGCAATGGCTCAGCATTTAATTCAAAAAGCTACTTGTAAGGTACACACATTGCTGAGTGAACAGACAAGGATTCTAACAGTTCTCTAACTTTCTTAAAAAAGCCTTATTACTTTTTCTTTAGTTCTATTTTCTTCATGAATAAAATAAAGCTAAATAACCCCCACTTATAGCTAATCTCTGCTTGAAATTTTCTTGGATTAGATTTTACAACTAACTAGATTAGGTCTTCTCACTTAATTCACTTTGTCCAAGATTAATTTTCATATATGTAGACAAAAAGAACATTGAAGATTATCAGAGAAAGTATTGATACATACTACAATATGGATAAACATTAAGAAAACATTATGCCAAGTGAAAGAGGCTAGTCACAAAGGAACACAAATTATATAATTCCATTTACATGAAATGTCCAGAACAGGCAAACCTATAGACACAGAGAGTAGATTAGTGGTTACCTAGGGCTGGGAATGGTAGATGGAAGAATTGGGAAGGTGACAGCTAAATGTGTTGGGGTTTTAGGGGGGAGGTTAATGAAAATCTTCTAAAATTTATTGTGATGCACAATTCTTCAAATATACTAAAAGTGATTGACTTGTTCATTTTTATAGTGAGTTACATAGCTTGTGAATTATATCTCAATAAAGCTTTTAAAATTATCAAGGAATATTTCTGGGACAAATCTATAAAATAATTTTCAAGTTAAGAGACTATTATTACATCAAACACTTAGCACTAATAGAGTATAGTACACTTTAAGAGGTAATTGGAAGTATACATTTAAACCTGATATGATCATTTCCTCAAAAGTTTACAACTACACAGAACAGGTGGTAATCAAAAGTTACATGTTTTATTGTATAGTTTATAAAATAAGATTTTGATTTATAGCTAGAAAATTCAATATTAAATTACATTGTACCACACATAATGCTAAGACTAGTAATCTAAAAGACATCCAGGCTTTCCAAAAAATTGCATGGTCTGAATGTAAAAAATTAACTCTAAATGAAGAAATAGTTAAGTAGCAAAAGAGGCTAATTAAGTTCGTCTATCTCCTTTTTGTTTCAAAAAAAGGAAAGTGCTCTTTCTTTCCAAGCTGAATATAATAGCCTGTGAATTACAAGATCAAGGACGCAAACTGTATGTTTTCTAAAATATGAGTATCCTTCATCAAGTTTTATACTTAGGGCAGCTAAAAGACCTATGTGAGGGATCAGCATTAAGCCCAAAGGACAGGCAGTGCACAGCAAGAAAGAAAGAAATTCCCTAGTGTCTTTTGCAGGTCACTACCAAGGACCATGTTAGCAGATCTATACCAGACCCTTAACAGGCAGTTCTGCTGCTACCAGTAATTAGCTTGGACAGCTCTGGCTCCAAGAGTAGCAGCAAGGCTACACCATAATGAGCTCAACTGGGATTAGCAGGACAGGGCAGGGAACCAAGAGAGCTCAGGCATTCTGCATTGCGTATGTATCTAGGAGATCAAACAAGGATGGCTGGCTAGGTTATCCCCTCTCCACCTCATTCCAAAAATGAAGCACGGCAGTGTCTAAAATACAGGCTAATGAAGAGCGACACCTCCAACAGATGAGAGCCACATTAATTAACACAATCCCTAGATCATAATATACAGTTTCAGCTAGAGCTAGCAAATGTGCAACTTGTTATTGCAATATATGTATATATTTTAAAAAGTAGTCCTTTTTTTCCTTTAATTTTATACTGGCATAAAAAAAAGATTATTTCATTTCCAAATTTTCAGAGGCATTTCTCTCATGGGCTTTTAGTCACAAAAACTTTCTCACAAATGTTTATCTAAGTCTATATTGTTAAAAAAGAAACTCACTTTTGAATAATTAGCTCCTGGTTTTCCCTTTTGACATGGGCCAGTTCATTCCATACAGCATCAGAATCTTCTTGTTGAAGTTGTTGAGCATCTGCTCTCTTTATTTTTCTGATTTCAGTCCTGTTTTTTAAAATAGAGTTGCTTTCTTCCTTAACATGTTTTCAAAGTACAATAAAAAGCCATTTAAACATTCCCTAAATTTTAAAAATATCTACTGACCAAATTTCTAATTCAAACCCACTATTTATAGAATGAATTCCCCAAAACCTAGATACATAGAAATTAATAATCCTATATCATAATTTCCTAAAAAGCTAAACTGTTACTATGGAATGTAAACTTTCAAGCGGACACAGGATATTCTATTTCTCTCATTCATTCTACTAGTAATAAAACATACATTGTAGGACTGTCACAGTTTCTAAAAAAAGGGCTATAAGCAATCACCCCAACCAGAATTTGCTACAAACCTACCGAATGTGGTATATTTGCTCTATATTAAAACAAGCTATTATCAGTGAATATGTCAGAAAATAGTTTTCACACTTCTAGTGACTACTAAAAAGTTAGGTGAGCAGTCTAAGCCCAAGAAAAACTGTTTAATCACTGCTTTACTGACAAGCAACATGAAACATTTTCTATTCTTCGAAGGAAAAACTTAGATGTGACAATTATCTACAAAACATGCCAAATGCCCTTTATGTTTTCATTTTCTGTACATAAAACAAACTCTTCCTTTTTATTTTGTAAAAGTGCTGTACTGGCCAATTTAGAAACAGTATTTCTCTATAGAATAGACCAATGTGTACCATCAACATTGCCCTAAAGGATCCATCTCAAAAGATGAGAAGGTAGTAGATTTTCTGTACTCATTCAGTCCTTAGCCCTCTGTTAATACTGTTAACAGGGGAGCCACTTACGACTAACCAAGATCTGAACACCTGTTCAAGAGCAATTGAACTGAGACCGTCAATTCATTCAGATAAGCTGCAGAATAAACTGATGAAGAGTAAAGATTTTCAAATTACATATGAGGCTGAAGCAGTTTTAAGATAGTTAACTATGTATGTGAATTTCCTATTTCTCTCGTCTTTCAATTAAAACATAAATACTTTTTGAGTTATAAATACTGTAACACCAGTATTTTATTTATTTAAAATAGTTTTCAATCAGATGAATATAAACTATTTTTGCTACATTTATTAAGCTACACAGCTGAAATAAAAATGTATACAAGAATTCATAATTACCTACACTAATGATTTCTGCAAACGATAGGAAAACCTACAGTTATTGCTAGCATATTTATCTGTTTTCATTAATTATATTCTCTATTTTAAAATTTACAATAAAGATTTGACTACCAAATAATTTCTTTAAAATCAAACAAAAGCCATTATAACACTTGTATGATGCTACTCCATTCCATTTAATATTTAGGGAAATGCCTTTATGAGCTATGTAACTCACATGCCACTGCCTTCTTCCCACTGTTTTAATTGCTCTTTTACTGCCCTGTAGTTGGTCTGTAACATCTGTAGCCTTTCCTTGTGTTTTTCATAGGCATCTCTTAGCTCATCATTTTCTTGGCTCTATAGAACACAAAAAAGCAAGTACACAAGTTTGAAGAAAGTATTAGTATAATGTTACAAATAAAAGGTTTCCTACTTAAATCTGAAATTTAAAAGAAAATAGCATATAAATATGAATAAATTTATACTACTTATATAACAAGAAGAAAATGAATTCCTGAAGTCACAGAATAGGTTTGCTTAATAAATTCAACTCTCACTGCTTTTGTTAAAAGCTGGTTGAGTAATTTCAAGTTTTTGCTATCAATTTAGCTTTCATCCCGTCATTAATACATACAAATATTTATGAGCCAATCTTACAGATGCTTTATTTTTTTTTATTTTTCAACACAAGGGTTTGTCCATATATTAACCTGATTAGTTTGTTAGTTTTAAGTGCACATATAATTTGTGTAAGTGACTAGTAAGACAAATTCTTCAGCCCATGTATGTATTCATGATTAGTTTGTTATAAGGCACAAGTACTACATAAGAGGAAGAAAATCAGTATGGACCTATGTCAGGAGTAGCGTAGTTTAGCCTTTTGGGTTGTACCATGAAGAATAAATGGGAAAGCTGGGCTTAGTACTGTCAAAGAGGTCATGGATTAGACAGGTCAAACACTATGTGGTTAAACAATTATGTCTCAAATAGAGCACCTGAGATAAATTGTCATTTTTAGATATAACCACAAAATGAACTCATAAAGAGCAAATTTTCAGTTCAGAGGATATATTTACATTACTTATAAACTGTGTTTCACAAAGTAAAATAATTCTTGAGTTTTTTCCCTTGAAAATTTCACATTTGTTTTTTAAACTCCTTTTCATATTTCTGTATGAAGGAACTTGTATACTTATTTAGTGGGGTCAACAGGTACTCTCTAATACTATACTATACTATACTATACTATAGTATACTATACTATACTATACTAATCTAATACTATAGTGAGGTGAGATAAGTAGACACATGGAAGTCAGAAATATCTGAATTCCATTCTTGAAGCTTTCTCCTGTTAGCTGCATGAATAATCTTAAGAACACTATTTAAATTAATTCAACTTCCTTTTTTGTAAAATATTGAAAATGACATAGAGATTTAAATTATGATGACTAAATTAAATGAGCTAACATATAGGTAAAGTCCCTGGCACTGTGACTGCCCAATAGAGGCACAAAGCGCAATGCTGTTATCCTTAATGCTGTTACCATTTAGAAACCAAATTCACTGTTTCCTTGACTATATTTCTCTTATCAATAATAGATAATACTTTATAGAGTTTGCATTATTTTCTTGCAATTCTACCTGCCTCACCAGTATAGATATTTTGTCATTCGACTTTGAATATGTGTCTAAGAGGATAACTTCAGTAATTGTATTAAGTAGTTATTAGGAAGTATTTGAGTACTGTTGTACCAGGGGCCTGTATGCCATATGGAAATGGCAGTGCTTGATTAAAAAAGCATGGGAATGGCATCACTTGACAGGGGCAATCAGGATAAATGTTATCCTGACAAGTCCCAGTGATTGCAAACTTGCTAAAAAGTAACATGGTTTAATATCATGGTTAAAAATTCCACATACTGAATTCAATTTTGTAAATTTCAACTGAAGAATCATAAACTAAGAGCCTACATGCAGGGTGTTAAGTGTTGATAAGAATTCAGGTCCTGCTGCTTAAAGTACCTAAAATTTACTTTGACATAGCTACTTAAATTCGGAGTGTCTCAGTTGCTCCTTCTTCAAAATAGAAGCTATTTATATCTTGTCTTCTAGGACATAAAGAATGATTTAACCTTGATCTCGAGTTTTCCATACTGTTGGTAAACAATCCAAGTATCATTTCACTCCTTTGAACAATAGCTTTCTAATCTTAAGTATGTGAAATAAATGCATAATTTAAATTAGTCAAATAGGAGAATGGTAATTAATGTTGATATCTTCTCATAAATGAACATAAGTTGATTATATTTATTAGGATTCCTTAAGAACTTATAATGTTTATTAGGAATTAAAACAAGATACATTATAAACGTATAAATTAAATAATTTAATTACAAGAAATTTACAGATATTAGAAAAGATTCCTGTCAAAACATAATTTTAAAATAAACATTTAAACTGAGTACTTTATTAAATGCCTCTAAAATAGCTTCTTGTAATTATTTTTCATTGAGTCAAAGTCCTTCCCCATAAATTCTTATTTTACAATGAATTTCTTCAAAATTATTACATACAATTCCAGTGTTTTGGAATTATTAAAAGTCTGTGTTAGAATCCTTACAAACTCTGAATAAAAAGAACCTAAAAGATTGACCCAAAAGTAAAAATTAACAAAATAGAATATCTAAATTTTTCCCCATTACCTTTCACAATAATCCTCTGTTGAATTAATGGAACAAATTGAGTTTCTTATTGTTAGTATTACCATTATTTTAGCACCTTTCCATACCGCCTCAGCTACCATTAATCACTGAATTTGTACCCAATATTTTCTCTAAATCTCAAATAATCAACCATATTATGTTATTAATCCCAAGATTAAGAAAATAAAAATTTTCTGAGTCCTATACATCACTCACAATATGCCAGTTTTTGTACAAGGCATAACACTCTAAAGCACTCAATGTGGCCACCTGTAATTCCTAACACTTTAGTGTAATATACTCAATATTAGGAAATAGTTTGGGCTTTCCTATAGTAATTGAAATAAGTAGCTCCTTACATTAATAATTATGGGAAAATAGTTTTATAGGAAAACTTTAAGGTTTAATTTTACATGCTTCATAATTTACTATACCTCACACTAGAATGTTTATGTAGTTCTTTATGTTTTTTTAATTTTTTTTATATTTTAAAATTTTATTATTGACTCTGTTACAGATGTCCCCATTTTCCTCCCTTTTGCCTCTCTCCACCCTGCCCCCACCCCTCCGGAAGGGCTTCACCATGTTGTTGTCTGTGTCCATGGGCTACGCATATTGCATATATATTCTTTGGTTAATGCATGCATCCATGCAGTTTGTTCCATGCATCCATGCCCCGGTCCTATTTTGTACATCAGTTTATTTTGTCTTTAGATTCCACATATAAGTAAGATCATGTGATATTTGTCTTTCTCTGACTGGCTTATTTTGCTTAGCATAATAATCTCCAGGTCCATCCAGGCTGTCACAAAGGATAGGAGTTCCTTCTGTTTAACAGCCATGTAGTATTCCATTGTGTAAATGTACCACAGCTTTTTTATCCTGGAGTGTTTACATAATTATCATAAAATTATTAAAATCTAAGCTATTTAAAATAAAACCAAATTAGAGATTATTTGATAAATCACTTTATGGACACAGTAATAATATATAATAATTATTTTTAAATAAAGTTTCATCCATTGATCTGTGCTTTGATGAAGCTAATATTCAACTGTAATAATGGGTTAAATTAATCCTAGAGACTATTGTTCCTTTAACCTACTTCAAAAATAGACAGTAAAGCCCTGGCTAGGTTGCTCAGTTGGTTGGAGCATCCCATACAACAAAAGGTTGCAGGTTCAATTGTGAGTCAGGGCACATACCTAGGTTACAGGTTTGATCCTGGTTCGGGGAGCATATGGGACACAACCAATCGATGTTTCTCTCTCACACTGATATTTCTCTCTCTGTTCCTCTCTCTAAAAAATCAAACACATCCTCGGGTGAGGATTAAAAAATGTTATATAAATATAAACCAGCTAGCTCGATAGATTATAGTTCAAATAAAAATGTTTTTCCTCTTTTACTACAAGAACAAATGTTGACTAAAACCATGAATCAAAAGTTAGATATCTCAAAAGAAATGCTTTAAAAAAATAATCAAAATACTTTTTTATAATATTCTAAAAAATACAAGTTAGCCTAGCCAAGCATGGCTCAGCAGTTGAGCATCGACCTAGGATCCAGGAGATTGTGGTCCGATTCCCGGTGAGGGTACATGTCCAGGTTGTAGGCTAGATCTCCAGTTGGGGGTGTGCAGGAGGCAGCCAATCAATGACTCTCATCATTAATGTTTCTATCTCTCTCTCTGAAATCAATAAAGATATATTTAAAAAAATAAAAATTAAATTAAAATAAAATAAAAATAAAAAATACAAGTTAACTGTAGTTTGGATTATGATTATTTAGATCCCATTTGACTTACAATAGCCCAAGTCAAAACTGCAATTCATTTGAGAAGCATTATCGCCAAAGTTCTTAAAATCAAGTATAAGGGATAAAAATATATGTAATATCACTAATTACTACATTTTCTTAAGAAGACACACAAAAATATGCAACGGACAGTCACTGAATTTATTAGATCATTCGATAAAACATTTACTGAGTACCTTTTATGTATCTGCAATTAAACTAGCTAAACCAGAGGCTCTAACTTCTGTGTACAAACAAGTCTAAATGACTAAAATATTAGAAAATAGGAAAGTTGTATCAACTGACTTTCCTCCATGATATATGTAATTCTACTTTGAGTTCATCAGAACAGAAATGATTCTTAATATAGTCTTCTAGTTTGGTCAAAGACTCCTTGCCAGGCATAAGACAAACTGAGAGTATAAACACTGTTAATGAAGCAGTGACTCAATCTTCAGTGAATGACAGTAAGATTTTTAAAAAGTTAAAATTTTTTTTTTTATAAAATGCAAATATTCCCTGCATGTTTAATTTCAGCAGAATGTATAAAGTTCATAAATATGAGAGCATTAACAAATAAGACATATAAACTGTATTTAAAGGATATATTAACGTTATTAAATGGCATAGAAAAGTGCTAATAGAATCAAGTTGTCAAATACATGAGAGGCAGCAAAGCAGAGATTCATGGCATTAGTGATTTCAAGGATAGTATGAATTTCATAAAGCTCCAACACACTGCTTTCCAAATTATACTTTGCAAGTTGTTAGTTCACTACACTCATGAAGTCAGAATTTGAAAATGGATGGGATTTTTACAATAGCTTTCATTGCCTCTATTACTATTGGCTCTTTTATTGCAATACTGGTCACCCATTTTGAAAACGTGTACAACTAGCCACAAAAGTAAGCTAAGCAAGATGTGTGTTAATATTTTTACAAAGCTCATAACTAGTATTAGAATAACATGCATGACTTACTGCTGATATAATAAAGACCATTATTTCAATGTATCAATATATATATATATGTAAATTAAAAAGTACCCTGGGCCCAATCACTCTCCTTAGAATTGCTTTACAATACAGGTTTTGTTTATACACTTCTTTTGTTAAATGCACTTGATTATAGTGCCTTTTTCACCTCTTTTGCTCCTTTAAAATAATAAATCCTTTCCTACTAAATGATAAAATGCAAAAAAAAAAAACTGCTGCCATTTTTTCCCCCATATCTTGCAAATCTGTGACAAAAACATACATTTGAAATTCATGACTATCATAAATGGACTTGAAAAAAGGATACAAAAAGTATAAATGGAAAAGAAACTGTATGAAAAAGAATTTTACTCTGAAAAAAAAAACTTGAGGCCTCATGCAAGAGAGCTGTTGTTAGATAAAAGGAATGAAAAAATAAATTAGTATAATGCTTCTGAGACTTTCTGAAATAAGAAATTCAAGAGGTGGAGGAGAATAGATCTAAAAATGTCTGAATTATTCTACTCCTTCCTGTCAAAAACAAGGGTCTATCAAAGACTCACAGAGTTCTGGGGGCAAATGAGTAGAGATCCTCTACTAGTGAATAGCATATGTGATGGTTAATTTTATGTGCCAACTTTACTGCCTAGATATCTGGTTAATCATTATTTCTGGGTGCATCTGTGAGGGTGCTTCTGTATGAAATTAACATTTACACTAGCAGACTAAAAAAGCAGGTTGCCCTGCCTAATTGTGATGGGCTTTGCCCAATCCACTGAAGGTCTGAATAGAATAAAAAGTTGAGTAAGAGAACATTCTCTTTCTGTCTGCCTGTCTTCGCACTAGGACACAGAGCTCTTCCCTTCAAACTCAGACTTGAATAGGGACTGGAACTTACACTATCAGCTCTCCTGGTTCTCAGGCCTTTGGACAAGACTGGACCTATTCCATTGGCTCTCCTGGATCTCCAGCTTACTGGCTATAGATCTTGGACTTCTCAGACTCCATAACAACGTGAGCCAATTATTTATAGTATATCAATCTCTCTCTCTCTCTCTCTCTCTGTGTATGTGTATATATATATATATATATATATATATATATCTTTCAGAATAATGATGTCTCATTAAGGAAGATTAAAGGGTTATAGCCTATTGGTTTTGTTTCTCTGGAGAACCCAGATTAATACAGGATAGAAGCTGTGATAACGTGAATTTCAAGAACTATGCAAAGGAGGAAAATAAACTGACTTCCTAAACATGCCCATAATATCCCGTGATAGGCACATGTTTACACTAATACACTAGATTCAATCTACTCATTCAGCATGTTCTTATCTAGAGAAAGGGTCTTAGCGATAGAAAGTCATCTTTTCTCCTGCTGTACAAGTAACTAGCACATTGCCTGGCTAATTGCATTGCTCAATAAATTCTGGAATAAATGAATAAATGAGCAAATAACTCCAAGCATACATATTTCTAGTAGACTAACTGCTAGCAAGCTGAGGTCATCATCTGATCATTTTATTTTTTATAGAAACAATAGGTAATAGTTTCCTTTGTTTTAGAACTAACAGTTTAACTCTGAATAAATATAAATTAACATGATGTTTAGTAAAAAGGCAAAAAAAATTGTAATTCAAAGATAGGCTGAAAGGTATATGCTTCTTAAACACTGGTAGAATGCTAATCAAATGTCATGTATTCTAAGACAAATTCAATTGGAATGGAAAAAATAATATATATTTACTTGCCATTTTGACTATGTAATTTTTCTGTAAAGGACGATTTTAAGTGGTCTGAGCTAGGTTTGTATAGTTTTTAACTCACTTGTCTTTGTATGTTTATTATATATAAAAAACACAAGAAGTTGCTTTTTACTTGCTATAGTCCTATTTTTTGTCTCTGAGAAACTATAAGAAATTTATTCCCAATATTTAGCCAAAATATCCCCAAATAATTTTAAAGCGATGGTTTTCAAATAGCAATTGTGATTAGTTTATGATCCTTAGAATCTTAAGACAAGACCAACTGATCATACATTTTTATACATGTATTTAAATTCAGGGAAGATAAATGAAAAGCCCTACTTTGTGAAGTGGATATTTAATTTCATATATCATTACCTTTGTAAGGTTATTACTAAAGAAATGATTTAATGTTCACCTTTAGTTGCAGTGCCTTCTCTAAGTTTTCAATCTTTCTTTCAGCTTTCCTCAGCTTCTTTAGCTCCTCTGCATCTGTGACAGAGCTCTTTGGGGACAAAGACCTTGAACGTTTCACAGGTGGTTCCTCGAGAATAAAACAAGGACATGGTTGAACTAGTTGGAACACTGGATTATGAAAGACATGCAAAATTAAAGAACAAGTAATTTTGAATACTAATAATGAATTATAAAAAAAAATCCTGCATGGAATACCAGAGAAATAACAAGCCGAATTACCACAGTGCTCCTGCTAAAGGTTTCTCTGTGACTCGTTAATGAGAATATTCATTTACATTTACATTGTTTCTTTCAGAATAATGATGTCCCATTAGGGAAGACTAAAGGGTTATAGACTCAGAAATGCAAGAAACCTCATTACAAAGGAGGGGATAGAGGCTGGTCTAATTGCTCTATAAGGGTCCAAGGTTACACTTGATAGGACAACCAGAAACAAGAGGGAAAGGATTTTTTTCCCTTTGAAATAGTTTAACACACTGTGAAGTTGAAGGAACAATATGCTTGAGGAATATAAATACAACAGACAGTAGATCTTATACCATAATGACCATATGGTCATTAACTATAATGTGGCTAACTAGAGACATGAATGTGTGTTTATATTATGTACAGCTTCATATACCAATCTGCAGAAGGAATATGTAAAAGCAACTATTAAGCTGAGCAACATATTGTTCATACTTACTGAATGTCCTTATGAAAGAAAGAAAATTTTGTTCAAAATATGCCTCTTGTTTTCCTGACTTTTATTAAAAGCAATGAAACATCAAATCAGTACATTTTCAAACTTCAGCAATACAAGCAACAAAATTAGGTCCTGTAATGTTTCCTCTCAATTTTAGGAAAGTCTTATTCCATTTAAATAAAGCTCAATGCCATGAAAGTACTCCAAAATTGCAAGAAACATAAAATGCAGTTATGTTTAAATTTAAAAAAATACATAAATCATACATACATATATAAAGTTCTTTTTTCTGAAAACACTAACAACATTAGAGGGAGTAAATAAAAGTACCACAGAAACACAGATCTAATTTTAAATGCTTTCTTTATTAAGACAGGTTGTTCTACTCAGGAAAACTGAAAAGAACCAAAAACAATTATCATGAAAACATAGCTTACTACTTTTAAAAATATTATTTTCTATTGCTGAAGTAACAAGTGTAAGAAAAATGTGTCTAAAACTACTTCTTTTTAGGGAAACATTCCAATTTTGTCTAGAAATAACATATTTACAATATGATATTATGAAATTTTAACATCAGTCAATGTTCATAGAATTTTTTGCACCATAACAGGAATATGTAATGAATACTACAAAAAGGGAAAGCTGAGATGTTAATAGACAGCAAACAAGTTACAAAAATTGCTTATTTTTCACTATTGCTATGCATTTAAATCTAAAACTTTATAACTGCATATTAATGTTAAATTCCATTCAATAGTTTATATTCCACATGGGCAGTATTTAAATATCTCTGAATGAAACAAAAAAATTAAGATATATTATTCTTCTAATTAAAATCAGAATATTGAGTTAATGACTAATACCACTTTAAAATTTTTACATAGATTAATTTATCTATAGACTGGATAAAATGAACTTCATTTATCCAATCTATAGATAAATTAATATAAGAACATTAATTTACTGCAAAAACAGGTGTAATGACACTAATATATTTCATTAATTAAACTAGGACTATATATTCAGTCTTTAAAAAGAGAAAACATTCTACTCCCAACAATTATTTTATCCAATGTTTAGAACATAATATTTTTTTAAAACAGAGAAATAAATGTGGCTCCCTGCTTTTTAACCTGATTGCTTGCCTGGTCAGCTTCATCCTGAAAATTTCACAAAATAACAAAAATGTCCCTACCTTTTGTTTCCCTTCAGCACTTGTCAAGATGCTCTTTTCTGAGGAACTCTTCTTGTTGATAAATCTGTTCTCTGACAGTTTTTCATTTGCTATTTTCAGTTTCTCCTGTAAATACTCAATTTCAGACTTCTGTGAGACCATTAAGGTTTCTAAACTCGATAAAGATGGCTGTTGAAATACCTATTTAAAAAAGTATATATGCAACTACAATTATAGCTTATATTACATATATGCAAATATTTAAATATGTCATAAATATTTAGAGAATGAACATTTCATTTTAATAATAAACTGTAAGCCAGCATTAGCTTAACTCTATCATCCTAATAAAATATTTTTCAACGAAATAACTAAGAGTCTGTATAAACATTTTCATAAATAATATTGTCGTAGATTTGCAAGAGAAAAAATTTCAAGTATGGTTGCATGATACACACCACTGAACTATAAATTATTTCAAATTTATGATTATACACATATGCATTTCCTCATCAAATACTCAGCACACCATCTGATCATCAAGAGTTATGCAATACCATAGAATATAAAACTGGGAAAAGGAAACCAGCAGCACTATAGGTCCAATTAGCTCTTAATATATCATAATTTGATAACAACTCAAAGAACTCTGATAGCTTTAAAAGGTAATATAGTTTACAGTATTCCCTTTTGAAATTTATTCTTATGTCAGATAAATTGCTAATGGTAAGCATCACATTTTAACAAAGAAATCACAGGAAAATTAAGCTTGGAGGAAACCTGTTCATGAAAACTAGCATTCTGCAAAATTCTATTGCCATCCTGACTGAATATATTTGAAACCACTAAAATCCATGCATATATGGTATTTCAAATTAACAACTTCATTTACAAAAATAAAACACACTAACTCATAGTGAAAACAGTTTTTATTTCCAGCAAAGTCAAATCTTATGATTCTAATATTATTAATATGAATCTAGTAGCCTTGGAAAATAGTTTAATTTCAAAAAAATAAAATGTAAAGAGCCCCACACTTCCTAAATGATATTCTCAAAGACTATGAGAAAAATATGTATGTTGAACTTTTCTGAACAAT
This sequence comes from Miniopterus schreibersii, assembly GCF_964146895.1. Lineage (NCBI taxonomy): Eukaryota > Metazoa > Chordata > Mammalia > Chiroptera > Miniopteridae > Miniopterus > Miniopterus schreibersii. The sequence goes on along the minus strand of NC_138111.1, from coordinate 53,568,048 downwards.
GGGAAAAATTATCATTTTCTGGTTTTGACTAATTTTTTCTTTTTTTAGATAGGCAGTATTTTCCTAATTCTATGCTGAAATTTTTATAATTTGTGGGAGCAGTTATCTGTGATTTATACTATTACACTTACCTCACATATAAATCACCTGATTGGTTTCCCAACCTTTATTCTATCATACTACTAAATATTTTTTTCAGTGTTCTTCATACATTGTACGGCTACCACAGTTACAATATAATAAAAACTTACTCAATTACCTTGCTTTGAACATCAAATTGAAATACTTTAAGCTCTTTTCTTCCAAACTCTAAAGGACTTTGCCCTATTCTTCCCTCCCCCTTTTATTAACTGTACAGCTTTGATTTCATTTATTTTTTTCTTTCTATTTGATAAGCTAATATATGGTACATTAATGAACCAATATTCATATACATTATTTTGTTGTTGTTGTTATTAATCCTCACCTGAGGATATTTTTCCATTGATTTTTTTTAGAGAGAATGGGAGGGGGAGAGACAGAAAGAGAAACATCAATGTGAGAGAGACACATTGATTGGTTACCTCCCACACCCTCCCGGATCAGTGCCAGGATGGAGCCTGCAACCTAGGTACATGCCCTTGCCCAGAACTGAACCACCGGCCCTTCAGTCCACAGGCCAACACTCTAACCACTGAGCAAACTGGCTAGGGCTCATATATTATTTTTAATTGAAGTCCATAGTTTATTCAAATTTCCAGTTTTTATCTAATGTCCTTTTCTGTTCCAGGATCCAATCCAGCAACTTTTGGCTGTGACAATACTTATTTTTTACAGCAGTGACAGATCTGAGGAGTATTATTCAGGCATACTTAGGATGTCCCAGCTGTTGGAATTTGTCTATGTTTTTCTCATGATTAGACTGTGCTTATAAGCTTGGGGGAGGAAGATCACAGAAGTAAAGTGCCATTTTCATCATATGTCAAAGGGTACATATTATCAACATGATTTGACTATTGTCATTGACCTTGATCACCTGGCTAAAGTAGTGTCTGTCAGTTTACTCCATTATAAAGTGACCCTTTTGTGTCTCATCCATATAATACTCAATTAACTGGCTTTTAAAACTTAACAATTACATGTGTAATTATTGTATGTATAATAATCTGAGGATATATGTATATCGTTATATATCCTTACTTATCCCTATCTCTTTTTTTAATATATATTTTTATTGTTGACTGTATTAATAGTGGTCAGTTTAAAGAGATTAGTACCCCAATTCTCCCCTATCATTATGTCTTTTATGTGCTGTTTTTATAGGCTTAACAAAATCAAGACAACCAATCCCAGTCTGTGGAAGTTTATTCTATCTAATGCCCTTAAAATCTGAGAATCTTTGAAAAGTTAACTCTTCTTGCTAAGAATTATTAGTATTTTATAAATAAACTTTTTTCTGTAATATAAAAAATCCTGTGCACCTTTTCAGTTTACAGTCTTGGAAGATAATAGTATGGTGTAGACCATAGTTAATCTGATGAGAAATGATCAGTGGAGTGTATCCAAGTGCTGCCGATTGGAACTAATCTCTTTAAACTGACCGCTATTAATACATTATTTTTTTTCAGATTGATCCACAGAGGTAATTTTGATCAAAAAGTCCTGTAGAAGCCCAGCTGGCGTGGCTCAGTGGTTGAGCTTCAACCTATGAACCAAGAGGTCACTGGTTTGATTCCCAATCAGAGCACATGCCTGAGTTGTGGGCTCAGTCCCCAGTAGGGGTGTGCAGAAGGCAGCCCATCAATGACTATCTCTCATCATTGATGTTTCTATCTCTCTCTCCCTCTCCCTTCCTCTCTCTGAAATCAATAAAAACATTGTTTTTTTTTAAAAGTTCTATAGAAGATACAGAGTTAGAAGGAGAGGGAACAGAAGAAACTTGAAGTGTTGTGCCAAAAAATATATATGTAAATTAAATATCTAGTCATGTTGCTTTAAATTCAAGCAAGATTGTGCAGCATTAATACAGAATATAGGCTGAGGAAATAATGCCAAATAAACAGAAAAAAATTTCTAAGCTGTAACAGTTGCAAAGAACTGTAAGTTCAATTGTTATGTCTTATTAGTAAATTTTAATTAAATATATTAGTTTGTTTCCTACTTTATTAAAATAATAACTAGCATTTAATAAAAAATTATTGAGTTCCTAGCTGTAGATAAGCATTTCACATACATCATCTCACTTATTTAAGAAATTTATAGATTCCAAACCTGTCAACACATAATAAAGTCTATTTCAAACAAAAGTATTTAAAAAGGACATGATACTTCAGAAAAAAATAGTTTCTCCCAAAGTAATATCTCATTGAAAATATAGTAGAGGTTGAATATATGTGTGTTTTTAAAATCTTTATGTATATATAAATAATATCTAACATACACATATATATATCAGAGATATTGACATCTTGAACATTCTCTGAAAAATTAACTGAAATCCTCTTGGAAGAAGAGTATAAAAATGTAAAAATATACATGTATTTTATTAAAGAGTATATATGTATAAAATTTTCTTCTCATAAAATGCCTGAATCTCTGCAAAAACTTGACATTTTATTTAAAAACGATTTTAGAAATGCAGAAATATATTGTCAATTTATAAAACCAACATTATTAGCTGAATTATCCATAACTTGAAGACAAATGACTTTAAAAACAACCATGTGCTCCTTTAAAAAATGGAAAAAATATAGAATCAACACGATATTATAAATCAAAATAGTTTTATCACAAAAGTTCACAAATGGAATTACATGTACCAACTTAAACTCACACTTCACTTTTAGAAAGGCTACTAAATTGAGTAATGTCTAAATTTAACCAAGTCAGCTCGCAGTCTCTTAAAAAATGTTAATATTTGCATTTCCTCCATACATTCAATTTTAATCCAAATATCCTCAGGTTGAATCTAGAGATCACAAAATATAATGAAATTATGTACTACATTTATAAAATTTAAACTATCACCCTCTCCTCTCATAAACACCATTCTAATGTTACCTTATAACAAAATTCAGTACTACAGTCAGTCAAATTAAACTTTCCTTTATTATAAAAACTTGTGTGGGTACAGCCAAATTCGTGAACAGCAAAATAAAAGGTAAAAATTTCATTTCATAAATTTAACTACTTCCATGTATCATGTAAAGTTTAACAGTGAATGAGTTATAAATGGGGTTTTACTGGTTTACAGTGACATCCAGTAGATGACAATAGTATCTTTGTTAAAACCACAAGCTAATTATTTCTTCTATGATGTAAATGTTACACTGCTTTGACAAAAATTAGT